>NC_135582.1:21486053-22145219 GCF_965152235.1 Eretmochelys imbricata | reverse complement strand
TTTTACATGGTGCTTTGAAAAAGTGATCAACCTTGACGTCATTATGAGATTCTTTTTCGGAGTAAAATTTGTGTTTATGTCCTGTTTCCCATAAATAATAATCTTTATCGGTTTAGTTTGATCACAAGCAATTTCCAGCAGTGACTGTTTCCAGAGCCATATTAAGCAATGAGTCTGGCAGATAATCTTGCAAATAATAAAAAAAAATCTTCTCTGTAAAAGATATGAAGTTGGAGAGTCAGGATTTTTGTCAATATTACACTTATTTTCAAACGTTTCAGATTTTAAAGGATTTTGTGTTGTTGGCACTGACTACATACATGGACATTTCAAAAGGGTAGCCAGCAAAAAAGCGATCAAGATGTAGCACCTGGAAATATTTTTATGGTTGCCTGGAATTTATAATTAGGTACAGCTTCTTCCAATTTTCTGTTGTGGCATTAATGTCGCAAGTAGTATCCAGCAATCTAGTGATGTGGCATTTCTGGGATACAGAAACACATTCAAGTGAAATCTCAAATTTGAGTTGAAGTAATGTGTGCCTTATTAGTGGAGAAATGTATCAGTGCAGTTACGTATTTTAAAAAAAATCCTTGACTAAGGTACAATTCCTGAAGAATATAATTTTCAACTGAGGTAGACAAATTTCAAAACCAACACAGGTTAGGCCCAGTCACTCACAAACAACTACCTGTTTTCTAGATAGTGGTGGTAGCAGAGGCAGTATAGTAGCTGTGCTGTGGTTGGCTGCCATTTTAGGTTTGCACCATGTCACCTCTCTGATGGGTACCACAAAGCAAGGTGGCACGCTTCTTTAAGTAGCATTTACTTTCTGTAACTCCTCTCATGGTTCAGCAGCAATTCCTGTGTGGAGAGCATCTAACTTCTGTGGAGGACAAAGACTGTTGTTTGGAATGGGAGAGCATGCATCATAGCACTGGTATTGTCTACAAACCCCCTTCATGGCTTTGCACATCCCCACGCTACTCAGCAGGAAGAAGCAAAGGAATGTAAATCTTCAGCTTATAGTAAAAAAATATTGTTCGAAACATAGTACATTTCTCATACTATTGAATCAATATTTAAAACATTTCATTATAAAGTTTTGTTAATCTGTGGAATAAGAAACTATCAGTTGACACGTGTGAGTGCATATTGTTAGTTCATCTGTCCAGGAAGTATTTTTAAATACACAATTCCTGTGGAGCTGGAAATGCAGTAAGGTTGATTCTTATAACTCTCATTTGAAGACATTTATTAATATGGGATATTTCATAATGAAATTGTGAATGGTTCTCTCTCTCTCGGAAGCTTTAAAAAAAAAGACAAGAAATAATGTATCTTTAAAACAGTCTTTAATAAACCAAATGAGTAAGGTATAGGAAACTAGGGGCTTCTAGGTAAATTAATCATTAAGGACATAATTTGTCTAGTATTATATACATTAAGATATCATGGGTGAGATTTTGTGCTGTGTGTCTAAGACGAGCAGCACAAAACTGACAGCCCGGGGAGTGGCACTAAGGTGGTTCTAAGCCATCTTTGCCCCTCTAGAATTTCTGGGCTAATGGGGGACTAATACAGTTCCTAGAGTAATGCAGACAGTATTAAATTATAGCTTAGACTCACCTGCTGTGGTCCCGCACTTGACACCCACTGCCACACCAGGATGTCTGGCAGGCCCCTTGTTGGGCAATGTGAAATGCCTTGCACAAAACCTGCACCAGAATGGCTAGATTCAGGTATCTAATGTCTCTCTTGCACTGTAACAGCATTAAAGAGCTCCAGTAAAGGGGAGAATCCCTTCCATTTGTACGTGTAAAGTGTTAGGTAAGAGGATAGGAAGGGAAAGCCCTGAGGCTGCTCTAACTTCTGGTGACATCCAAGTCAGCTTGTGGCTGGCATCAAGATCACACAGGAGTGTATAAAGGTGCTGTATTGCACTAATATTCTTTCAGCTAGACCTGAGGACCAGGACACAAATAAAAACAAAGAAAGGTCGTTATTTTAAAATTCAACATTAGTTATAAAGAAATAGAACTTGTAAATTATTTGTGAAACTTTGGCTATTCTACAAATTATTGTGATAAATCATCTGAAGTTTATGGGCCAAATAAGTCCCCGGGGTATCCACAGGGAGATACAGCACTATATGAAAAATTTATACCATTCTGTACTTAACAGAACAAGGGATAATGTTTTAAATTTTGTTTCCCACTGTTTGATAACATTTCAGATGCCCTGAAAATGGTGCTCTTCTCTAATTGTTGAACTCTTTTTAGTTTCGATAGGAACTGAAGTTTAATATACAGTATGTACAACTAGAAAACAGCTTGAAATATCCCTTATGCTTACAATAGGGAATATCAGTATAGTTGGTAGATACCTCTCAAACTGGTAGGAATTTTTAACATGCTTGCACTGTTGTACTGTGGTTTAACAGCAAAAATAATATTTTATTCATATAGCATCATTCCCCACAAAGGATCACTTTAAAGATTTATGAACTGTATATGAGAGATGGGCTCAAACCACAAAAATTTATACTTGGATTTAGACTTTTATCTCTGGAAAGTTTAGGGATGTTCAGATCTGGGGTTTTGGTTTAGGCTCATCTCTGCAAAAGTGCAATGTAGACATATGTGCAACCAGCAAGAGTGAATCTGCCCCAAGGTGTTTAGTTTTTGAAGGCAAAAGATGATAGTGCTAAAATGCTTGCCAACCTATAACAAATGAGGTAAAACAAATTTATTTATAGTATTAATGTGAGTTTTTAGGCTCTTTTATTACATTGCATTGCAAGGGGACTCCCCATGTTTGGAGTCCAAATGTCAGAGCAACTATGATTTGATATTCATATATGTGAATTAAAGTACTATCCCAACAGAATATAGTACCATAAACCATTATCATATTGGTCATGGAATATCTGTAATATTCTATTTGAAAAATAAAAATGAATTTAGCACAATTGAAAGTAGTTAAACTAATTCATTTTCTAACAGTAATTAAAATGTATAGTCAAAGTAGCAAAAACAGTTTTATTTATATAGTACCATAAATGTACATGATACTCTTCAAACACATGGGCAAGGAATCTCACAACTGGCTGAGATTTTCAAAAATCGGTGGCTAATGTCAAGCTCCTTTTTAAATTGAAAAACAACAAAACCACAAAGTGGCCTGATTTTCAAAAATGCATCCAACAGCTCTCATCAGAAGCAAGGAGCCAGGTAGCTTTAGGCAAGCAAGCGAACAAACAAAACATGAATAAATTGATATATTCTAAGTATTTGTGACTCCCTCCATGCCTTTGGCACCTCCCTGTCATGGTGCAGAGAGCAATTCAGGATTACATAATTAACTATGAAGAAGTGGCAAGAGAAAAGCTGTTGTAAGCATAGAGGTTGACATGGAAAGAGAAATGAAGTCAAGATCTTTTATCTTCTATTTCCCCACCAGCTTAGGGATTTTTGGAATACTTTTTGACTGGAAAAGGTACCTGCATCTTCAGATTTATCCATATAGTCCAAGAGTAGCAGATGCTTGAGAGGGCTTACGAAAGATGTGAGTCACGCTGTCTGCTGGATTTTTCCTGGCATTTTTCCTTTGGTTTGTCAAAACATTGCATGAAAGACTGTTCATTTATAGGATTACAAAATAAAACCTACATTTAGAAATTCTGTCGTAAATGCCTGAATGCAGTCTGGCTGTCTTTCCTGCCAAAAGTTGTTCATGCTTAAATTAGCCACCTGATGGTGTGGTGCCTTGTTGTCACAAATGTCTACTACACATGAAAGAAATCACTGTTTTTTCCATCAATTTACAGAATAACATTCAAACTGAACTCATAACCCAACTAGCTGTTGGTTAAAATTAATGTTTTCTGTTATTTTGCAGTATTTAGTACTCTAACATGGAGGCAGGTTTAAGAACCTCACCTCAACCTGTAGGCATGATTTCTCAGACCTGATTTTTTTTTTTTAAAGTAAAAATAGGTAAGATGACACAGGTGGAGCCATGTTTATTTCTCCTAATGCTGATTTTCCACTTCCTGTGTTACATTTCTTATAAACATGACCCATGTTTTGCATGTTGTTTCTCAGTATAATTTTACCTCATAACTTGGATAAAGAGCCAATTCAAATTAAATAAGAACCGATATACACACAGGGTTTCTAAACTGTTTGTTTGGGTAAAAGGTGCATAATTTGCCAATTTTTTTCCATTGCTGAAGTGTACATTAAAATTAAGACTGTTGTTGGAGTTTTTACTTCCTTTTCACCTCACCGTCCATCTTCTCCCCCAAAATCTGAGGACTCTATTTCAAACGTTCTAACTTTTCTGCGTATCTTTTTAAAATAGTTCAAATTAATGTGATGTCCTGATTTTGTGTAGTTTGACGAAGAAATTACATATTTTAATAACTTCCTAATTTGTGGAGAGAAGAAAAAAAGAAATGACACTATTTTTGTGATGCTGTTATTTTTTTCTGAAATTGGATGTTTGCAAAACAGTTTTAAAACTGTAACTGTGAAGTCATTCAAGTTTAGAATAATCACCTACCAGCATAGTCTTAAGAAAATGTTATTTTAAGGACAAACTATTTTATATTATGTAGAATCCTTTTGATGCAGCAAACTCTGAAGAACCAAAAGACAGACAATATGTTATCCTTATTCTGTGTAGTCTTTTCAGCTTTCTACCAACCTGTAATGGGAAAATATTTGTATCTACCCATTCGATAAATGTCTAGAATTTCCAGGACCATTTGGTTTTTTTCAATGTCAACAAAACAAGGGGTTTTCAAAGGAAAATTCTAATCACAGATATCACACACGAAGAATGAATACAGTATATACATGTAAATACCTGGAAAGTGAGATATCTGTCTTTTAAAAGTTCTCTTTTAAAGCTCTGGCTAATCATAATACCAAGAAAAATATTCACCACCTGCTAAAACCCATTGGTTAAAATTTTCTAATTTGTGTGGCTAAAATTTAGCCAGCCATATCCATATTTAAGCACTTAAATAACCAGGGAACATGGTGTTTTTAGGAAATCAGGTCACATATTTAGAAAAACATGCTTGGATGATTGACCTGTATTTAAGCTAATGATGGAGTAATGTCCTGTGTCATAGAATTTCACAGCTCAGGGCACCTATACAGTGAAATTTCTACCATTACTTCACTGACTGAGATGTAGCAACTTCAGCCTCCCTCAGACAGAGTTTTAGCAACTGAATCCACAAAGTTTGATATCCAGTGGCCACTTCTGCATCCTGTTTATAACTCCCCCTATAAGTTACTATGGAGAGAGCCACCCTGCTGAGGGTGCAGTGTTCTCTTACAGAGCCTTTTTGGCTCCCCCTTTAATCTTTTTATACGAAATCTGTGCGGTGGAACAGCTATTTGGGCCTTGCCTGTCTACACAAGGTGATGGAGTGGAGGGAAGATTAAATGAGCAACTGCTTTCTTGAAATTCCTTAGATCCTCTCAGATCTCAAAACATATACAATTTCTTCCAGCCTTTCAGCCTCTCTTACCCCAAAACTGGGAGCTTTGGTGATCACAAGGCTGCCTTGTCACATCAATATCTATAAGAAGCCGCTGGAGCAAACCACAACAGAGTTTGTGTGTGTGTGTGTTCTTTGTCTATTACCAAGATGAAGCCAACTGTGGGGTATGTCATGATGATTCTCCAACCCTATTATCACAATATGATATCACAATATATTATCACAATATGATAGTTTATTTGAAGAGCAATTTCTCTAATTGAAACGTCAAGGGACTTTTAGGTAGGCAGTATTTACTTACCCAAATCAAATGTGACCAGCCTCATGCTTTGAAAGGACCTTGGGATCTTTAAGCACAGGTGATGACTATCACCTCAGTTTTATCTTTTAAATAAAACATGGTACCTCCAAGTTACCTGTAAATGTTAAAAGCTTCAGGGAATCCACTACAATAGTCATATTTCATATATTAGGCAAATTAGTAGGTATACAAGATAGAATTAAACGTTAAGGTGTTATGCCAAAAAGAAAAATGTGAAGGTATTGGTTTTTACAGCAGGAATTTTCAACCCCACTTATGTCAAGCATGCAACCCCATTTATGTCAGATGGCTTGTGCTCTAAAAATCTGTTTAAAAAACTCACTATGCTAGTGAAAAACAAGTAATTGTTTGTTTTGGACCATGGGTTAGTAGGGTAGCTTGCTGACTACACTTCTACTACTAAAATAACCTTACATTTGAACACTTACAAACAAAGTAGGTTACAGATAAAAACTGGTGTTTATAAACTACTTCATTCCAAAACAAGCATCTGTATGAAATCAAAATAACAGCCAAAGTGGCAGTATTCTGTGTGTAAACTACTTGTATGGCTCAGCAAAATTTATTATCAATGCAGACTATGCAGGCTTAGATATATATCAAACATTCTGTCTATTCGTTTCACTAATGTGTTAGACGCAGCAACCTGCATGGATCATTAGTTATAACTGTAGTAACAGAGGATAGGAATCCTCTGGTTCTTTCTATCAGTCCTCAGGACTACGTTTATGTATAGACAGTATACAGTTTAAATAGTATAGTAATAGGCATGGGTTAACACGTTTGGTTAAAATAGGACATCTGTTTTGGGGATGAGCCAGTATGATCCATAGGTGACCACACAGGAACTTATGCATTTTAATCCTTAATGAATCTGCCACGGATTCATTGCATAATATTGGACAAGCCAACCTCTCTTTGCTGCTCCATTTGTAAAATTGGGATAACCCTTAGTAACTCATAGAGATGAGATGAATGAGTTAATATTTACAGTATGTTTTGTGGGGAAAAAACAAAGCAGCACCATAGAAGGACACTGACTTTTTCATGCTGTATACTATGTCTGGAAAATAATGTTGATATAATTCTCCCCATAAAAATCTATCCTTCACCCATTCCTCAAACCAAATGCAATTTTTTTTCTAAATTTTGGGAAGTCTAGTTAAGAATCTGTCCTAGCGCCCGCCTGCCACCACAAAAATCTCTCTCTATTGAGATAATCAGCTATGGCTTGGCTTGCTGTGAAAATCTTCCCTAGTCAGTTGCAGTACATTGCTTTCATTTTGTTTCAATAAGCTACAGTATTTCAGTGGTATGAAAGAAGCACTGGCTTCATAAGAAATTGGCCTTCCTGCTCTACATTAAGAATTTATTTAAAAAAAAAAAGAATAGTTAACATGGTGTTTTCTGTGGACAGTCTTGATAGTGTGACCTTTTATTATACATGTTTTATGTATGTATGTTATCCTGGTGAATGGAAGATAGTCTTTTGACATTTTAGCACTATGCCAAAGGATCCATGTGGTGTACGCTAAAGTGAAAAAGAATGTATATATCTGAGTTTAATCTGTAGTATACATTCATCCAAATAAAAAATGCCTCATTATTATTAGCTGCATTATTAATGAGCTCATTAAGTTACAGTAAGTGAAAGAGATGAAAACAGGCTTTTCTCTTTGCTCATGGATAACAAAAGAAACATTCCGGCGGTCGAGTGTAGCGTATATATGTGAGAGACTTCTCTTTGTACTGTCTTAGTGCATCTCAAGTTTCAACCTACTGAAACCCTTTCAATTTAATCTGGTGCTTTTCTGAGCCTTTTTTTGTCAATGAAGTTAGAAAATCAGTACAGGTTCCAGAGATGCTGTGCTCCTCACATCAAGACATTGCATGGTTGTCTAGGACAGGGGTTCTCTTTTTCTTTCTGAGCCCTCCCCTAACATACTATAAAAACTCCAGGGCCCAGTGGGGGCAAGGGGAGGGGCTTAGGGCTCCTGGCTTTAGGCAGCAGGTGGGGTAGAGGCTCAAGGCTTTAGGGGCTTTAGCTTCTGGGGGCTGGCTCGGTACTCTGGACTTCAGCCATAGGTGGGGATAGGGCTGGGCTTCAGCCCCATGAGGTGCCAGAGCTCTGCACAGGGCAGGAGCTTGGGGCTTCAGCCCCGGGGGGGAAGGGGGTGCCAATGTTCAGGACCTCTGACCTGGGGGGAGTGCCTGGGTTCGGGGCTATGCTATGCCAGCTACAGCCCCATGGAGGTGCTGGGGCTCGGAGCCCTGGTTGAGAACCGCTGGTCTAGGAGAGTCCATCCCATTCTGCTGGGTGAAGACTGAGCTTCAGTTATTCATGCCTTCACCACCTCTCTGCTAGATTACAGCAGTGCAATATACCTGAGCATGAAAATGTCAACGCTTAGCAAACTCTGACTAGGACAAAATACTGCACAACTTCTTTTCGGTAGCATAGGTTACTGTGAGCCATCACATCTCATGAGCACATCACCTCAGTCCTGCCCTCTCTACATTGGCTTTCCATAGAAATTTGAATCTAGTTAGATCTCAGTCCTTGTCTTCAAAGAGCTCCATTGCATGGGCCTAGGATACTTAAATTTAAAATTGAATGATGACCATGATTGACAACTTTGCTTCTTGGCATACTAGAACTCTCAGCAATAGAGTAAAGCTCATCTTTGCAGGAGACAGAACCTTTTCCAGGAGTGGTCTGGTAGTGTAGAATGAACTGCTTCAGGATCTAAGGATTCTCACAAACATCACCGCTTTCCGTTCCAAGGGGAAGGCACATTTCTTTGATCCTGCCTTCTCAAATATAAACACATAGCAACAAGCATGTTTAACAAAAAGAAAACAAACAAAAGAACACCCAAGCTATTCCACTCCAGAAGTTTCTCTGTCTGGATGGAGGATAAGAGAACAAATATGTGATCAGATGTGTGGTCACACTGCTTAATACGCTACAGGAAGGAGCTGAAATACTATGTTGTGGTATTAAAACCTATATAGAATAGAGAGATTGCATTTGTATGGGATTGTGGATCTGATGAATACCCTGACTGCTATAATGGCTCCAGTTCTAGAATTTTCTATATATGAAGTGCCATTTTATATGTTTTTAGGAGACATTTTGGCCTAGGTTTCAGAAGTTCTAAATATCCACAATTCCATTAAAGTCTAGGGGAGCTGCTGTTCTTAGAACTTTTGAAACTTATCCCTATTGGTTTTTGTTTGAAATTTCAACAGAAAATATCTGTTTACTGCTTGGACTAATTTTGATTTTTGAAAAAATTTTTTTTTTTAAATGTAGCTTTTCCCGAAATACTTTTTGATTATTTGGTTAGGGAACTTTTGGTTTAACTGCAAAAATGTAATAGATGAAGTGGGGGAAGCTAGAATAAAACGGAGTTTGCATACAATTCACTTAACTTTCTAAAATCTTAGGAATACAAACTCAGGGGGCAAATTTTGCCATCTTCAGTCCTAAATCACACAGAACTCCCATTTCATTGGGTGTTCTGTTCAGGTAAAGATGACAATATCTTATCCTTACGCGTATGCCCAGGTTTTTAACATTTTAATTTTTCCCCCAGATTTTTCAGTGTCAAAACTGATTGAAGTCAATGGAGATGATAATGACAGATACCTACGTTTACATAATGTTGTTGGTTTTTGCCAACCCTAGATATGGTGTCTCAATTGTGGGTGCTCACGTCTTCAGAATAACTGGCTGCTTTTCAAAATGTTGGCCACAGTCTTTTGCATATCTCTTATATATTAGTTGCTCCGATTTTTTCACTCAGTTTTCTGTTGCTCCCGTTTTAATTTTAGATCACATAACATGCAATAGCAGCACAGGAAGTGAATGAGTTTTGTTTTTTTTTTAAATAGCTCTGTTTTTGTTTTTGCTATAGAAGTTACCAATGAAAGCATTTGAAAATATCTGTTGCTGGAACAATGTATGAAAAATAATTTCTAATCACTTTAACTCAGGTCCCATAATGTTACCTTGATCTCCCATGCCCTTGAAAGTTGCTCTTGCTTACAACATACTAATAAGTGATGGCACCCACTAAGAAGAAAGGTCAAGTCCTACTAGTTAACCCTTAGAACTCTGGCGTTTTCCAGACTGCCACCCATACGAAGGGTTTAGTGTAGGAGGAGACATATGGATAAAAGTAAAACTGTTATTCTAGAGGCTGCTACACTTAGTATAGCTTTAAGAAATAAATGTAACTAAAACTATTTGTAAATATTAATATTGTAAATGAACCAAAGGCAGAATGTTTAACTGATAAAGCTGCAGATAACTGCCTGTGCAGTGCATCAAAAAGCACAGTGGCAGGAGGCAGAAAGTGTTATCCAACAACACAGATTTTCAAAGTTTCTGAATCCACATTGAATTAGTTGCAATTATTTCAGTAGTAGTCACCTAACCATATGCTAAGGTCCCCAAACAGACAGACATGGGTAAAATTTTGGTCCCCCTGTGAAACCAGGCAACACTCATTTGTCCCCTGAACCCCATTCCCAACGCAATGAGCCAACACTTCTCTTCCGGTTGAGGAAGTTTTGTGCATACCAATTTCTCTGACCATCATCCTTACCAAGATAAATTACTGCAAGATTAAGGACCCAGTCCTGCAAAGAACTTAGGTACACAGGTGCTTACATGCCTGCTTGATCAAGGCCTCAATCCTTATTCAAGTGAAAACTTCCATTGAAGTTTTTGTTGGGGAAAAGTATGAGTAAGTATATAAGGGCCCTCACGTTTTTGTGGACATCTTTTATTTTAATAGCCGATGAGTGAAATCTGCTGACAGATATAGAATTGTTAAAGTAGTCTAGGAGATATTGATGAATGGGCAGATTGTCGCTGGATTAGTGATGTTCATAAGTGCAGAAGAAAGATCTGTCAGATGAGGAATAAGCAGTTAGAGAGAGAGAATCATACTGAGAAACAGGGTATTTCAGCTGGGAGATCTCAAGACAGGAGCAACACTGAAGATGACTCTAGTATGTGAGAGAAAGTAACCAAGGTAGACAGAAGAAATAACAGAATTAGGCAGGACAAAATGCCAGAGTCAGGGCATTTAAGTTGAAAGTTACTGAAATAACATCTAATGATCACTCTCCTTACAATGTGTATGGTAAACATCCATTTTTGCATGGTCTGTGTGTATATAAATCTCCTCACTGTATTTTCCACTTTATGCATCCGATGAAGTGAGCTGTAGCTCACGAAAGCTTATGCTCAAATAAATTGGTTAGTCTCTAAGGTGCCACAAGTTCTCCTTTTCTTTTTGCGAATACAGACTAACACAGCTGCTACTCTGAAACCTGAAATAACATAGCACATGAAGAAATTTGTAAGTGGAGAGAGTCCTTCCATGACATATTAAAAGTAAATCCTATTATTATTGTAAGACACTAAGTAAGGAGGATGAGATAAGACAGAGAAGATTCCAGAAGATCTTTAGGACTTTTAATCTCCAAGAGCACAGAAGCTTCAACCATCATGCTTTAGTATCCATCCACTTCATAAAACACATGGCCAGGCAACAAAAATTGCGACGGGGGAAGCAATTTAATAAGAACAGCCTGAAAATATTAAAATAAGCAGACAGGTAATTCCATCTACTGATAGTTGCATGTTCATTGTTACCACCCTTGTTTGGGCTGGATTTAGGGTTAATAGGTTAAATTGAAAAGAAATGTTAATGTTCTTAAGTTTTGTTTTTTTTTTAATTTATTATTTCTCTTGCCTCCTACACCCATGAACCAAGCCTCAAGCACTTCTAGCAGGAAAACATGGAACAATTGATCATACCACTATCATGAAATTACAAATAGTACAGTTATACCATGAATGTTAGAATAGGTTTGGCATTTCTGAGTCCTATTTATCCCTGCTGCGTTTCCAAGGACAAATTTGCTAAAATATCTAGTGGTGCAGAAGCTGTCTCTTGAGGCTTTAATGGGCCTGGTTCTCAGCCTGGCTTTAATCTGTTTTCCTTTTGTGCACTTTCCTTCCTGCACAAACAGGGTGAATTGAGTCTAGTGCACAAATATAGGTGTTCATGTAAGATGTGTAGTATATCTGAATGCATGCACACAGATTGTGTATCTTTTAGAGGCTGTTAAAATCCAGAACCATTTTTATTCTGTTAAATATATATTAATTTATTAAGTTTAACTTTTATTATTATGTAAGGAAGGACAATCAAATAAAAACCTCCCTGAATCTCTTGCCTAAAATTTGAATTATATCTGAAATAAATGTGGCTTGCTGTTCAAAAAAGGCCAGCTATTTCTTTTAAAATATATATATTTCATTTTCATAGACCTGTGCACTTTTGGCTTCTGACTTGGACTGGAGAAAGTGCTGAAATACTGTGATGAAGGCTTTGTTCTATGGCTGGCCCAAACAGAAGCAAGTAGTACTGTAAATTTCACATGAGAGCCTGACCTTGTGGAATTTCAAAACTTGTTTTATAGGAGGTTTGGGTGGTTTGTATAAACTCCCCCAGCCTTTGAGATGCTCATCATAATAAAACCCTTGACTCAATAAGGTTTGTCCATAACTAATACTGAATAAATGTTTCTGGAAACATTATATTAAAAAAAAATAAAAAGCATGTCCACTTTTTCTACAATGCTTTGTAAAAGACTTAAATCATTCCTAAACTTTCTTTTTATTGAGTAAAGTCCAAATCTCCCTTCTGGTGTATCACCACTATGCTTTAATATATCATCTGTGTGCTTAAACATAAAAACACCTTCCTCCTGCCTAGGCCTAAGATCCCTATAAAGCATTGATCTGGGCTGCTATGTGAGCAAAATGAGGATCAATTAAATCATTACATAAATTCCCTTCACAGAAGTTTACTAAAATTCAATGAATAGACTATGCAAATCTGAATACCCAAGGAAATCTGGAAGGCTAATAAATTGGAAAAGAAATTCAAAAGCTTAGCTATTTTAAGTACTATACCTTTGAGAGAAGATGGATTTTAAAGGTATCACACCGTCTCTCCAAAGAGTCCTTGTTTTTTGTTTGTTTGTTTGTTTGTTAGCTAGTTGGTTTTTTTATGAGGTAGAAAGAGAGAGAGAGAGTGTGTGTGTGTGTGTGTGTATGTAAAAATGCATTATAATCTTGACTGAATACATACCTATAGAGGGCAAAACTGTTAAGCAACTAAATATTCCTCTTACACTGCAGCATATCATGCAGAGCTGTCAGGACAGCAGTTTGTAGCATTACCGTTTCTATCATAATACAGTATATGGATTTCTGTTTCTTGTGCAGATATTTGGTGGGGGTATGGGGAGGAAGAAAATGGTAGTGTTTTCCTGACCCCATCTGGAGCATTAGAAAACTGGAGAATTACCTATAGAGCTGGCTGGTACACTTTCAACTGCATGAAATGTAATCAAAGCCAAAAGATTTCATGGAGATGTAGTGGTTTCAACAAACCTTTAGTCAGGAAGGGTTGTTTTTGTTTTAAGAGTAACAGTGGGAAGAGGAAATAGAGTGATTTTGACTCTAGGTACAGCACTGGCCTGTGAAATGGGACACTAACATGCATGCTTCCTGAATCGCCAGTCCATTGCCCTACTAGCCTACACCCATACTTCCCAAATCACAGTGCTCAGGTTTCTATCTGAAGAAACACTGTGAAACGAGTCTGCTTTTGCTAAAACAGCTAAATGTTTTTGTTTTTTTTCAAATACAGATTGAAAAACAAATGTCTGAACCTCAAAATTTGTCTCAAAATAGAATTGTCGTCCTCTGGTCAACTCTAATTACCTGCCTGTCAGAGTGGTTTTCTGTCTACCATTCGTAAAAAATATTTTTTTAGAGGAATATATTTAAGGATATTGTAAGCTCCTAGAAAACAGTCAGAATACTTGTTGCAATAGCTAGATTAATAACCTATTCCACCATGGTTTTGGAATAACCTCTTGGTTATGGTTATTGCACTACCCTGTCATTTGAATTTCAGGATTGATTTCCACTTTGCAAACTGATAGTTAGTTACATTCTGACCCCCTAAGAAAGTGGGTTAAAATGCACCAAGATCAATAATGTTACATCATATTCAGTTGTGTCATGTCCACTTCTGATATGATATTCCTTAACAAGACATGGTACTATAATAATATGACATAAAATAACATCTCCAAAGATTTTAACAATAGCACTTTAATTTGGCTCAGATATCTACTATCAGTTCTGATAATGGACATGCGGCGGGAGCAATTATTCATTGACCATCCCAATTACTTTTATGTAGTTGGGCACATTGCTAATCTAATCAGTCATGAACTATTGAGAGATTTTTATTCATGTTTGAGGCTGAAGGCATTTTAAACTGCTCCTTAGAACAATGTCTTTATGGAAATAATTAATTAGTCTTTTATCCTCAAACAGTCAAAAGAAGAGAAAATGTTGGGATTGCTTCTTCCCATTATGTTGCTGGTTTTTGATGGATCAAGTGGCGTTTAATGTATTGCACTGAAGACTTCTTGCAATGTTCTAAAAGTAGTCTCAGATGCAGTGGGAGGGCACTGAACTGTCAGTGTCTTCTAAATTTGGCATATCTTAAACTTAGGAGGAATTTAGTGAATTTCTGGATTAGTTCATGCATTAGAAAATGATCCTGGCCAATACTGTTCAGCCCTCTACCAGAGACAGTAGCATCTGTTTCTCTAGATACCAATTCTTGACCTTTACCTTTAAGTTCTGTTGTCTAGCATCTTTGCAATATTGCATTGATTTATAAATCCTACTCTGAAATCTGATAACTTTTCAAGAGCATCTTCACCTGGCTGCAACAAAATATAGGTCATTATCCTGCAGCTGCCTCCATGCAGATTCATGGGTCCATCCACACAGAGTCAGCTGAAAGATGTGGGCTATAGTGAAGGACTGATTCTTTCAGTTACATGACATAGAAAGAAAAGATTAAAGAACTTGAATAGAAGGCTATATAACTGCACACCCAAAACAAATATAGTTTAAGGGAAAGCTCTTTATCAGTGCTCTTATCTCAAATCCACAAAAAAGCAAATCAGAATACAAAAAAAAGCTTTTATATCTTAGTCAATTAAACTCAGATAAATCACAAATTAAGGCAATATTAACATGAATGCCACATATTTATACCAATGTATCTGAGCACCTTTCAGTAGTTCAGACGGTATGATAGACATCTCTCATGTTGTTTGCTCTCTCCTCAGAGGAAGACGCATGTTCAGTGAAGTGTTTTGTTTTGGCAGGGGGTTTTGTGGTTGTGTGCAGAGATTAATATACATGTTGCTATGTATTTAAGTTAGAGAAGGCAAAGTCAAAGAAACTGTTGCCTCAAGTTACATGCTTCATCACTGCACATCATTTAAATCTCTGAACTATAGTTTCTCACTCACACACACACACACCTCCTTCAGTGTTCTGCAGGGCCTGTGGGAGGAACCACTGGTAGATAATTATCTATAGCACATATTATGTGTACAGAGGACTCTGACTCCTAACACACCTTCAACAAATTCCCCTTCAAGTTCCAGTATCTAGTCAGTTAGTGGTCTGTTGTATTGGAAGTCCCACAGCTGAAGAATATCAAAATGCAGAGACGCTGGGAACCATCAAGGGTTTGGGGAGGTAGGCACAGAGCAGTAAATAGGAGAAGGGCCAGTAGGACTGTGGCCAGGAACCAGGGAAAGAAACAGAACAGGATGTCTAAGGAACTGGGGAGACAACATCAGAGAAATCTGGGCAGGTCTGTAAGCTTTACGATGCCATGTTATAGTGAATAAGGGGATAATTCTTTTTAGTTGTAAAATTTTAACAGTGGCTTATGGCTGAGATGTTATGAGAATGTGTGTGTTTAGAACTAGTGGTGACTATTATTTATCTATAAAGAGGCCAGAAATAGGACCTGATTAAGCATTGTCCAAAAAAAAAAGCTCTTCCTAACATTTTCTCTGTAAAAGTGAGTTTTTCGTTACCAAAGGAATATTATGAAAAATTCACTTTCCCTGTGAAGAGTTGTTCTGGCTATTTGGAGGCTCACTTTAGCCGCTGAAGTGTGAAACATGGAGATTTTAATCCTGTCTGAAGTGCATATCTCAATGCAACCCTAACTATGGAGTTGTTAATGAAGCTGCCATAATCCTCCTCCAATAAAATGCTGAAAATATTCAATATGTTAAATGCTATATTCAAAGCCAAGCCATAGAAATTAGAGATGGAAAAGCCTTACTCTGTATTTTTCTGTTTATATATTCTCTTCATCTATAGCAGAGGTTCTCAAACTATGGTCCATGGACCGCCAGTGGTCCACCAACTCCAGTCAGGTGATCCATGAATAGTTCCCTCTAAGGTGCGCGCCTGGGCAGCCGCACACGAGAGAATGAAGGGCCACCGACCTAATTAGTAGAGCCATGCAGGCATGGTTCCACTAATTAAGTGCCTGGATCCTGTAGAAGACACATATGTAAGGTGAAGTGGTGGCCTTGTGGGGAATAGGGGGCAGGTGGGAGGGAGCAGTGGGGTGAGAAGAGGGGGTGGGGGGAATTTGGTATGTGCAGAGCTACAGCGGCCAGAGAATTTGGGATTTGCAGGGCTACTGCAGCCAGAGGTGACTTTCCCCAGCTCCAGGGCTGCGGCTGCCAGGGAGAGACGGCCCTCCTTCCCAGACCCAGCTTTATGGCTACTGTGGCATGGGAGAGACCTCCCTCCTTTCCAGCCCCAGCTTGGGGGCTGCTGCGGCGGAGAAGAGAGGGCACATCCATCACATTAGAAAGGTAAGACTACTGATATTAAAATATGAGTTGTGTGCTTTTATTTGTAGAACCAAAAACATTGTTTGTTATTAATTTTTTTTATATAGTGCTCTTATCCAAAGCACTTTACAATAGCTAGCTAACGGTACAAACAACATTTGCAAAGATCATTAAGTGGGCTGCCGAGACCCTCAGCAATTTTCAAGTGGCCCACGGGAAAAAAGTTTGAGAACCACTGATCTATAGGATTTCGTTTTAAAAGTTGGTTTCAACCAATTTGGGTTGTAGTGCAGAGATGCTTTTCCTGCATTTGAAATCGCTAAATTGAAGACCTGATAGAAGAAACTTTCAAAAATATTGATATCTGCAAGTATGAAATATTTATCAGTTTAAGGTCAGACTGTAGTTTTTGGTGCCCTTTTGTCTTCTCAGTCTACATTTGTGAAGTCATTCCCCTGAACAAGAAATCAAAGTGCCATCAAAATACTGATTCATTGTCACTGATATATTCTAAAACAGAGTCAGCAGGTATTCATGGGTTGTTCATGGAAAGATGTGAGATGTGGAAATTTAATAACCTAAACCAAAGAAAAGAGACAAATTAATTTTTCTCATCTTCTACACTTCAAATAAATTGTGGAGAAAAACAAAACTGGGGCTGATCTTAATATTGTTTCTAACTTTATGAATTAATAACTTTTAGAAGATGATAGGGTAAAGCTCAGACTTATGCAGTTTTACTGATCATCAGCCTTAAGAGTTATAATGAACTCAAAGTTAATTAACACTTACATAGCATCTTTCAACTGAAGAGTTCAAAATATTGTATGAACAAAATTAATTAAGCTTTAGAAGACCCACTATTATTATTTATTTTATTTTAAGAAAAATCAAAATGTGACCAGGAAAGGTAACATCTTGCCGCAAGGTCACACTGTGATTTAGAGCCAGGATGGGGAACAGAACTCAGGAGTCCTGACTCCCAGTCCCTGTGTAAGCCACTGGTACACTAACTCTGTAATATTAGAAAATAATTATGTGAATATGTCATAAAAGGCCAAGTTGCAGTTTTGATCCCATTCAAATCAATATTCTATTAAGTGCAGTGAGACCAGGAGCTGGTCTTTATAGAATACCATTTTAAATAGTATAATAGTTTTGGTCTGCAGGCTTGATTTTCTCCTGTGTCAGAGCTCCTTCATGTTATGTCACACAAAACATAGGCTTCTTGGCCTTAATTGACTTACACGGGAGGCATAGGGTTAAAATCCTTTGCAATGTTTTGTAAATTTCAGGGAATTTATATTGTCTTATATATGGTAAGGAAAATGTGTGCAGCTGACAGCAGAAATGCTCCTTCCTAAAGCAGGAGACAATTGTAGGAAACTCTGTAAAATGCAAAATAGTTACTGTCAAGTGTTTTATTGGATTTAAAAATCCTGTGCATTTAATTTACATTAATTATTCTGTTACATGTAATTATGTGGAGGGATACCTCCCCTCCCAGTGATTAAACACTTAGGCATGCTGAGGGAGAAGGAAAACTGAGATCCCAATTCAGGAAAGTATCCCTAATCAGGATAACACTTAAGATCTTTCTTGAATCAGGACTCAGTGATGTTCCCCTTACAGAGTTTCCCACAGATCAGTCAATTATGTGAGTAGGGCAGGGCTTCCCTTATTCATGGAACAAGCAATGGAAGATTGGGAGGTACAGAGTCATTTGTGTTGAAGCCATATATCACTGCCCCAGCTCTGGAGCACCCTATCCACTTCCTCTACCAGAACAGCTCTGGCAGACACTCCCAAAATGTCCCCCTCCAAGGGAGATTCCCCAGCATGGACAGGCATCCTACAGAATCTAATGCAATCATTATGGGATGTATTTACTGCTGATGTCCAGGAGTAGGAACATGAAGTGCTCCTTCCCCCAGCTCTCTCATCCCTCCCTTCCTGGGGATCCCCAGAGTCAGGGTGAGTCTGATGAGATGGCGCTGTAGAGTAAGAGACAAGCACACTCTCTGCTCTGGAGAGGGGAGATTCTTAGATCATATTTTTCAAATGACTGCAAATCGGGATAAATTACAAAAGCGTGAACTAGTTCATACTCATACTTCTATATTTTACAGTTATTCAGAGGGAACTTCCATTAGTATTGCATTGTGTACTTTATCAGACCCCTGCAATTACCTTGGGCCACTCTCCCATCTGGCCACTGTAAAGACAGACAGACAGAGCTTTAGGAACAGGGGCAATGGAGAGAGAGTTCTGCTGGAACTGAGACTCTGTTCCCCTTCTATAAGTATTTAGTTAGTGTACAAGAAAGGAGATGGGTGTAATCTTTACCAAAATGGTCTCCATGGCTGAGTTCCAGGAGGATGCTGGCAGCCGCAAAGATCTCCCTGAACTCAGATTTGTAATCCCACTAGAAATATCTTCCATAGTTGCCATTCAGTGAACCAGGGACGACTGTATCACTACCCCCTCCACTTCTGCCCTTCCTGTGACTCACTGATGTTCATTGCTTTGTTCTCTTGAACCATGTCGCAATATATGACAATGAAGATGGAGAGAGATGATGAAGCTGCCCCATAGCAAAGGACTGGATGCAGGTGATCTGAGCAGTGTGGGATACCTTCCACATCTACTCTTTCTGAGTCAGAGTAAACCTCTGTAGGTGTTTAACTCCAGTGCCTTTCATAGTCTGCTAGGGGATACTGGGTTTTGCTCAGATGGGACTCTCTGAATGATATTATGTATTTTCTATGGAGAATGTGTTAAATGCCGTAATGCTAAAGGGGGAAAAGTAGTTTTTAATGATTTTTAAAAAAAATAATTTGAAGTACATTAGTCACTATGGAAACAATGCTGTCATGGTAGCATGGTTGAAGCTAGTGACATTCGTGAGTGCACAAAAAAGTCAATTTATGCAAGTATTTACAATATAGCCCATGGTTTATCAAATAAAGGTATTCTGTTGTTTCTGATGGCCTCTTTTGGGTCTAAATTATCCCATATGTGGTGGTTTTACAATAGCAGCAAAATTAGTCAGGTAGTTTATCCTATTTTAAATGTATTTTGCACATTAAGCAGTATATTTTGAAATCCATTTTCTGCACCATACCATACAACATGTTTAGAAAAATATATTACTTTGACACATGGGACTGTTGTTCCTCCAGGGCTTGCTCCATTGTTAAATAAAGATTTAAGTGCTTCTCTCTGAAGGAATCATCACTTTCAACCAGGGACAATTCACCAGGCCAATAATAGGGTTGTGTACAATTTAAAAGAAACAACAAATAATGTTGTTCTTGGATCAAATTAGTTTCTCTGATATATAAAGTAATACTTTTTCAGAAAGAAACAAATGATAGTGCTACAGCTATCTTGACATAATAAGCCTCCTAAAGAATTACTGAATTTAGATGAAAAATACATACAGTACTTGGAACTCTGTATTAAAACTTCACTTTGTGATTACTCACAATTGTTGCTGACCATATTTGTAGATGGAGGAAAAACTTATAACAGTAAGTCAAGGTATGAGCTATTCATTCTGTAAATAGAATTTTAAAATAAACAGTATTAATGATTTACAAATATACAGGAAAACTGGCTCAGAAGAGAACTAGTTTCCTTAAGCATGCCCAACCTGGAACAGATTTACTAGTGGGTTGGATAAGCATTTTATGACCATTGTGACATGTAAGAACCATCAGTGGAATTGTCTTCACTACAAAATTTGATTGTGTTGGAACACATCTCTGAAGAGTCAAGTTAGACTGTGAGTCATTATTATCACCTTGGTTATGTAGAAAAGGGCAAGTCCTGGTGAACCTTATGTGAGGTACTAAATTCAACACTACTGGATTTAGTCGTGACTAGCTGATGCGAATACAGTTTGACCTTGTCTATACTGACTGCAAAGTCATGGTCAACATCATGGTAACAAACTCTGTAACGAACATAATGACATTTGGTAATGAAGACAAGGTTAATAGGTTTGGTAGACCCAACCTCAGAGTAAACTTGCCCTTGTAGAGTTGATTAAGGACTTTGAATTAAGGAATGAAAACAGTAGGTATGCGTTGTAACAGCAGATTTACATATGATTCTTCATCACAATGTACATTCTAGAAAATTGTACGTCTACCAGGCTTCAAAACTGAGGTAGAAATGTTGAAAGAGGAATAAGGGCAGGGATGGGTTAAACATCCTTACAATATGATAAAGTTAAAAATAAAACAATGACAAAGTATGCTCCTACTCTGTATGCAAGATTGTATATACCTGGTGCTGGCAAAAGGCCATAACATAATTATGAACATTTTTTCTCACAGAAATGCCAACACTGTACATGCAATAAGGGAATGAGACTTTGAACAATGATTAAACCTGCTCATCAATGAATTCCTAGTTGAAATACAGAACATAAGTGGTGGAATCATGTTTCTACCCAATGTGGGGAAGGGGTAACTCAGTGGTTTGAGCATTGGCCTGCTAAACCCAGGGTTGTGAGTTCAATCCTTGAGGGGGCCATTTAGGGATCTGGGGCAAAAACTGGGGATTGGTCCTGCTTTGAGCAGAGGGTTGGACTAGATAACCTCCTGAGGTCTCTTCCAACCCTGATATTCTATGACTCGAAGACATAGTTCCCTACAAGTATATTGCCACAATAAATGACAAGGGGCTGGCCATGTCATCCTTCTATGCTACTTAGCTGATAAATATTCATTGTCTTCT
Source organism: Eretmochelys imbricata (assembly GCF_965152235.1). Classification (NCBI taxonomy): domain Eukaryota; kingdom Metazoa; phylum Chordata; order Testudines; family Cheloniidae; genus Eretmochelys; species Eretmochelys imbricata. Next base: position 22,123,839 of record NC_135582.1, on the reverse strand, counting down.
CATTGCTTTCTTTTGGTCCCCTCCTCTTCCTGTTTCTTATTTGGGGATGGAAAAATAAGAAGCTTCATTTCTAGTATGTCCGTCATGATGCTGATGAGTAAATAACTGGTTTAATCTCAGAGAGTTTCATGAAGAGTATTTTTTTGAGCCGGTTGAACATATTACCCTTCTTCTTTCAGACACTGGGTGACTCTTAATTTCTCAGTTGTCAAAAATGTACCTGGGCAGGTTGAATTGCATTTCAATTCTGACTGACAACTACTCAATAATAAATTATAAAGAGAGTGCCAAAGCGCTACTCAGCTACAAATTGATTTAGTCTTTTTCTAAACACTCATTTCTAAACACCCAGTGTCTTTTCAGCTACTGAAGGAGGTAATAAAATGACTAAAATATTGTTCCAAAAATCTGACCTTGAAAAGATATAGCTGTATATAAAGAAGAACAGAAATTGAAGTCATATCGCAGAAGCTTTCCTGATAACTTACACACCGTATTGAAATAAAGTTTCTTAACACTTGTATTATTTCCCATGACGGGAAACCTGTATGCTCTTGCAGTGTAGACTTGATGCTCTATTGCACTGAAACAGAAAATCATGTGCTGGCTTCAGATAACAAAACCCAAGTTCTGTAGTGAGTCATTGTCCGCAAATGATTGAGGAGGAGGATACAGTCCAAAGGCAGCACAGTCTGCAGGAATAAGTGAGCCCAGGTTTAGGAATAGGAATTATTATCCTGGGTCTGTCACAGTCTCATTGTGAGTATGTCAACACCGCAATTAGAAACCCACGGCTGGCCCGTGCCAACTGACTTGAGCTTGTGGGTCTTTGGCTAAGGGGTTGTTTAATCGTGGTGTGGATGCTCAGGCTGCAGCCCAATCTCTGGGGCATTCCCACCTCGCAGGGTCCTAGAGCTCAGGCTAGAAGTGCTGCAGGTGTCTAACTGTAGTGTAGACATACTGTGTCTTGGGCAAATCACTTCACCTTTATGTCTCAGGGATAATACTTTCCTTCTGCACAGGGATGTTCTGTGGATTAAATTAGTCAGGATTTGCACAGTGCTTTGTATACAGCATTATAAAAATTCCCAAGCGTTAAAGCTTGTTTCTTTTTAAATAGATTTGCACACTAGATATGGATATGTTTATATGTAAAAAGTAGAATGAGTTCTTGACAAGGTAGATATGGCATATACAAAATCCATTACTATTCAGTTTTATCTGTACATTTTCAGTAGTGTTTAAAACCTTGCCATTATAATAATGCTAGAGTGGATCACCTCCACTTTAAATAAGTGAGTACCTTTTTAATTGTCTGCAAATACCTATTCACTTTGCTCCTGTATTCTATTTTTGTCTTGAATTTATTCCCAATCAAAAATGCTTTGCTACTGTTTAGTCAGATCTACAAAATGGGCAGACTTGCCTCTTGTGGCAGTCCAGTATAATATTGTTTACTGTACATTTGAGCCTTTACTTTATGAGTGCAAGAGATTACATGGGCAGAATTTGAATAATGCTTGTCTGAAATATGAGGAGAAAGCATTAATTGTTAATGTAGATTAAAACAGTATTAGAAGTTTGATTTTTTTTTGCAGTGTTTAATTTAAAAAAGCATTCTTATGTATAGACAAAATGATATTGATTAGGCTATAAATATCAGGTGTCTGCCAATCCGGTGAGGTATGATGGTGTGGTGGCTGAAAGAACCAAAAGTTGAGGTGTTGGAAACATGAATTATTTACACTGTATTAAGAGTCCAGAGGAAGAGCTGCTTTTCTGTGTGTATGTAATTTACTTTCTTTAATTTGACTATTTACTGTTACAGGTTTACTAGACACAAAATGTACTTTCGCTAGATTCTCTCCATCTAAAATTAATAGAAGTAAACAGAAAGAACAAATAGATTGTGGGGAGAGTGAGTGTGTGTGCTTAGTGTTTTACTGACTCTTTAACAGCCATCTTTAATTGACTCCCTGCATTGTCCCCTTGTCCGTTCCCACCCCACAAAATCCAGTACACAAACACCAGAATCATAATGTCTCTTCTACATTTTCATAGATACATACACCACACTTACACAATTCTTAGACAATTCAAGATTTCAAATGAAACCCTGAAGTGGATTTTGTAATTGACTAATTTGGATTTCATAAACTCTAGTGATCACTAGATGCTTCACTTGATTCATTACATTATCAGTTGCATTTTGCTGTGAGTGTTAACCATTATTTCACCAGATTGCTCACCATTTGTAGACATACATCTCAAATACAATACTTCTTTAAATTAATGTGTGTATATATAACGCCAAAACTATAAGTTTGGTGGTGCCAGGGTTTCTGCCTTCTGGAGTTTTTTTCAGAAATTGTTTCAGAGCACTAAGTGAATGGGTAAAATAAGCATTATTCATGAATAGGTGTGGGTACTATAAATCATCCAATATCTCTAAACCATCCAATATCTCTAAACAACCATACATAAATTTATGTAAAATGTGCCTATGAGATTAGCATAGCTCAGTCATCAGGTGTTGCTAGGTCAAATGTCGATTTGGAAAATGAGAGATGAAGCATTTTTTAATTGAGCAACTTGTCCATTGTAAGGTATTGTCAATAAATAAAAATAATCACCCACTGATATTACGGAAACCACCATCCGAGGGAGAGTATGGCGTGGCTTGATACATACATGCAGAAATCGTCAGGACCTCATTCATCTATCTATCTATCTATCTATCTCTCTATCTCTAATCATTTTAAATGTTATGTAAGCAAGAAATTCCTGTTGATTTGTATACAATGAATATTTCAAACCGTTCTATCATGCCGTTCTTTGGTGATTGCTGCACCATTCTCCCACTAAGAAAAGTAGCTAATTTAATTACAGAGGACGGTGCAGTTACAAATTGGATGCAATTACACACAAACAGGCAAAGAAAACAAAAACATGCAGTAAACTAAGGAAGAGCTAAAACCTTTTAATGAAGATTCTAAAGAAGAGTTTTTGTAGCACTACAATTTACCAGTCAAACTGTTGTCGTTTAGGGGGACTTGGCAGCAGAAGTTCACAGTAGTGTACGTGACTGGCAAATAGGCTTTCCAAATTATTCTATACTGTTCTAATTGTTTTCGGCTGTTACTCTTTAATAAAATCTTAAACCTTCTCAAAGATATGCACTTGTACACTTTTCTTCAAAAACTGTAACTTGAATCGTCTTTGTGCTTATGTACAGTGCTGAGCACACTGCAGCACTCAAAAAATATTTTGAAAGGCTGGATCCAATAGAAGATTGTATGGATTTGTCATTAAGTCCCAGAACGAAGGCTAAAATGTCATGGCTACATGGACCAGAAGGTTTGTTGCTGTAAGTCACTATAATATATTGTAGTGACAGACTATGAAAGAAGCTACAGAGGTGGAGTGAGAATTTCATTTACAATCAGGTTCCTTTGTGACATTCTGACATCACATAGGAATTAAATTCAGGTTGTAAATGGTTGGCAGAGAATTCCCTTAGTGGGATAGGCACTGTCAGCTGGCATAAAACTACCAGAGCAGGCTTCTGCACCAACCTATCCAGACACCCTCATGTAGGGAGCATATCAAAGTAGGGAGAAGGTGTTTTGAAAAAAAGGGGTACAGAGGGGCAGAGCTTTGCTTCATGGATCCTCAGTTAGTGTATGCTCCTCTAGAACTATTGCTGCTCCTAGGCTGCTCCAAGTCTGAGTCAGGCCAGGTCTAGCACAGACTAGCACATCCAGAATCAGGAAGCCATAACCAACTCCTGAAGCCCCTTGACTCTCCTGTAGCAAGCTCATCTCAGATGGAGGAGAGAAACTGCCCCAAAATCTGGATATCCATGTAAAATCCAATCCCACTGAAAAAGGAGACATCTGACACTACTGACTACAAAACGGGTTTTTCACAGGTGCTTTACCATTGTTTCCTGAAGTACTAATTTATGTAGGGTGCCTTTCTGGGGAAAATGGACCTTTCAAATTATAGTTAGCATTTTATGTGCTAAATATTAGAGCTCTCAGCTAGTAACAGATTTCAGAGGGGGTTGCATCCACTACAGGACTCTATTTCACAGAACAGGAATTGGAATGTGAAGAGGTGCTATTCTTGTTTCTCAGCTTTTCAGGAAGGGTTTGGAAATATATTTTGATATAATAAAAATAAGAAAAAAAAATTAGGGGTCAGATTCTAATACCATCTACACAGGTGCAATGTAATTTACTTCAAGGGTGTTACTCCTAGTTTATGCTGGAGTATTTATCTTTTCCAGTTGTCCTTTCGGCTGGCTTACTCGGTTAATTTATTGAAACTCTTCTACAGTATACATGCCACATACCATATAGTAGAACTATCTAACTCTTTATACTGTTGGCCATCACCATGGTATCTGAGCACTTTCCATATAAAATTGATAGCAAGAGCAGAGTCCCTAGTGGATATTGGAGTCTCTGTCACTTCTGTATTTTCAGGAGAAAACCTCTGCTTGGAGTAGGATTTTTCATATTTTATTTTTGGAGGGAGAGCAGAGATTGTCACTGATGTAGGAGGTTGGTTTGGGGTTGCGGGGCAGGGTAGGCAGTGTCAATGTTGTGAATGACATTCTTGTTATGGTGGAAAGACCTTTCTGAAGTGGAAGGTTTTGCACTGTTTCCTAAAGTTGATCAGCTTCTAGGTACGCCTGAGATCCGATGCATCCGATGAAGTGGGCTGTAGCCCTCAAAAGCCTACGCTCAGATAAATTTGTTAGTCTCTAAGGCGTCACAAGTACTCCTGTTCTTTTTGTGGATACAGACTAACATGACTGCTACTCTGAAACATAAGATCCTCTGGAAGTTAATTCCATAGTTGGATCCCCTTGATTGAGAATGCTTTCCCCCTCCTCCCATCATACACTTCATGAGAGAACCAGCTGAACTATTCATAGCAGAAAGAAAAGGAGTACTTGTGGCCCCTTAGAGACTAACAAATTCATTTGAGCATAAACTTTCATAAGTGAGCTGTAGCTCATGAAAACTTATGCTCAAATAAATTTGTTAGTCTCTCAGGGGTCACAAGTACTCCTTTTCCTTTTGCAGATACAGACTAACACAACTGCTACTATGAAACCTATTCATAGCAGATAATTTGACAAATTTATCCCTCTTTCTCTTTGCAAATTATCAATGAACTGATTGAGTCTTACACAATCATAAATTCTCTTGATTTTTCTGCTGCCCGAGTGGATGATCAAAATATTTTTTCCTAAAGAAGGGAAATCTGATTCCTCAAGATAACACAACAAACAGTTCTTTCCCAAAACATTGCGTGAAGCACATATGCATGAATAATAAGTAACTTTCTCTTTCCGCAAACATTTGTATAAACAAATGTCAGTCACATTCATGTTTAAGGAAAATGAATAAAATGAGTCATGAATACCATCAAAGCAAATTGGTGGCTTTTGTTTAAGCAAATGTTTGGAAATACTTATTTGCAGTACTCACCCATCTCTGTTTAACAGCAAGGTGGTTGACCAGGTTAAGTTCCAGTCATTACCTAACTCTACTGAAGAATTTTATTTCTTTTAATTTGTGTGTCTCTAAACTAAGCAATAGTGTTTAATATAGAAATAAACTGAACAGAGTATACAGGTGTCTTTCTATATAGAGACAGGTAGTTTGGAAAGCCACTGATTATGTTGAAGGTCTTTCAATTAAAACTGGGTTGCCTAAAACCCATAATAACCATATTAGGTAAATATTTGTCCTACAGTTGTACTCCAAATGCATTTTATGTCAGCACTGGGAATGCTCAACCTCTCCCAATCTACAGTACATACCCACCAATCTATCAATGTTTTAACTTCTAGAATGCTAGTAATGGAAGCCCTTTAGAATGGAATATCTTAAACGGATTCTCTCAATGGGCACTATCATTCTAGTTCATTCCTAAATTTTGTCTTTATGCTCCTTTCTTAACAGATGGACAACTACTGTAGCAAATGAATTTAGAAGTAGAATCGTATACTCTGAGAAGAATGGGAAACTAGACCAGGAGTCCCTGAAAAAAACAGATTGTTTACAAGACATATATTTAAAAAATAAAAGCTGATAACTCATATGAATAAGACAAATAAAGGCTAATAATAAAGTTATTTGAGCATCATTAGATTAGAGAAAACAGTAAAAAATAACACAGGATAAAGGAGTCCTATTATTATCAACAGCATCAGGAGCTAAAGACTACAGAAAACATCTGGGCGTTTAAAAAAGCAGCAAAGATGAAAAAAGGAAACAAAAGAAGAGATACAGTAACTGAAAATGCAAACCACCTGTCAGAATGAAACAGCCATAGATTTGCATGTTCAACCCCATGTTCTGAAATAACATGAGTGGAGGACAGAAAATGTCCTGTTTTGAAATCAGATGGAAATTAAAATGCATTACAGCATCCTCAGTTCTTGTTTTTAGTTTGAAGCTGTTGGACAGCTGCCAGGTCTCAGAAAAAAGCTCCCTATGTCAGTGCATATAATTTTGCTTAGGGAAAGTCAGCATGTACAAATGAGACCTTGATGGGACTTTATATACACAATTCTATAGTTACTTTCTGTGTAATGTATCTAGAAGACATAATTGTATATAGATCTTAGTAGTCAGGATTTGCTCTCCACCAGAGATGGTTTAGAATTGAAATCACATACTGTGTATAGCTTCAGAGTAGCAGCCAAGTTAGTCTGTATCCGCAAAAAGAAAAGGAGGACTTGGCCCCTTAGAGACTAACAAATTTATTTGAGCATAAGCTTTCGTGAGCTACAGCTCACTTCATCGGATGCATGCAGTGGAAAATACAGTAGGGGGATTTTATATACACAGAGAACATGAAACAATGGGTGTTACCATACAGACTGTAACAAGAGTGATCAGGTAAGGTGAGCTATTACCAGCAGGAGAGCCGGAGGGGGGGGTGGGGGGGAATCTTTTGTAGTGATGATCAAGGTGGGCCATTTTTCCCCCTACTGTTACTCAGACTTCTTGTCAACTGCTGGAAATGGCCCACCTTGATTATCACTACAAAAGATTTCCCCTCCCCCCCCCCGCCTCCCCGCTCTCCTGCTGGTAATAGCTCACCTTACCTGATCACTCTTGTTACAGTCTGTATGGTAACACCCATTGTTTCATGTTTTCTGTGTATATAAAATCCCCCTACTGTATTTTCCACTGCATGCATCCGATGAAGTGAGCTGTAGCTCACGAAAGCTTATGCTCAAATAAATTTGTTAGTCTCTAAGGGGCCATAAGTAATCCTTTTCTTTTTGCGGATACAGAGTAACACAGCTGCTACTCTGAAACCTGTCAGATTGCAACCAGGATCCAAGCATGCCATATTGTTTGCACCCCAGTAACTTTGTATAGCAAAATTCATTTGCCCTGTATATTTCCAGGTTTTCCTCGAAAGCTAAGGGTGGTTTGTTTTCTTTTTTTTCTTTTGGTTGGTTTGTTGTGGGGATGTATGTATGTTCAAAGTTTAAAGAAAACTAAACAAATTGTTTTTGCATTATAGAATTATAGGTCACTTTAAGAATGAACCTAATTTTAAGTTTTGATTTTTCTTATGTTTAATTTTCCCTCTCGTTTAAAACTGGCACTTCAGACTTACCATGTAACTAAACCTTTTTGAAAATACACAACTTATAATGTGACACATTTATTTGAGAGATTATGATAAATCTATTTGAAACTTTTCCTGTTCTCTCTCAGCTTTTCACTTCCATACATTTATATGGTTTATATATTTTAGTTGTTTTTATCAATGTAATGTCTTTAGTGCACATACATAAATAATGTAGTAACAACCTTAATTTAAAGTTATTTTTGTCAATTAATAAATTTTATTGAACTGCTACATAGCTCTCTCACTCTTCCAGATTCTTTGGAAACTTTCATATCTTATTTGAAATAGAGCAGTCAAGAGGTTGTGTACTGAGATGCAGTAATAGACTTGGTTCCGTGCAAGATTTATGGATTCTGGTTTAGGAGATTTTCAATAGCATTTAGTTTTTTCTCTGGAAAACCTGTGCACTCTTCCTTTACAAATGTGCATTTATCTTACACTGTATTTATATTTAACACGTTTAAAGAATGGAAGCTGTTTTTGAAGATACTGGTGAAATTACTGATCCATTGTAAGAGCATGCAGAAATTATATATAACAATTTTTGCAAAACTACAACAGAATTCCTCCACTTTACTATTTTTTTTATTTGAATTATAGTTTGCAGAACTCTTCATAGTCTCAGTAAGTCAATGTTAATGCCAAACTATATATATAGCCCTGCTTAGGACAATATGAGGCAAAACCCAAAAAGTTAGGGAAATTTGAAAGCTAGTTCATCCATCAACAGAATCTTCATTTCACCTAGCCAATATCCAGAGTCTGTTGTTTAAATTGGAATTACTAGGGACCTTGATTTCATTCTTATTTTTAAATAAAAGTAGCATTAAACATCAGCAATTAGAGCAAGGCAATTAAGGGAAGAAAAAAAGTATTTGCCAATATGAATTACAGTGAATCCTATGAATTGACTTTGGTATTCATGAGGCCTTTTATTTTCTTTCTGCAAACATTCATGAAGGCAGATTTTTGTTCACAAAATTGTTTGCAGAAAGAAAGCAATGTGTATATCTGTATGCATTGCTATTTGTGTGAATGTTTATGTTGCTATTGTGCAAGCTCTTTGGGGAATTGAGAGTGGTCCAAAAAAGGTCATGTGACTCAGACGGTCAATCAGACAACACTGTCATGGCAAAGAGTTTGTGGAAACCCATGGGGTAAAATATTTTGCATAAGCTGATAATTTAGGATAACGAACAAGTTGACTGAGTTGAAGTCTGTTCATGGATAATTCACTATCAGATACAAGGTCTAGATTTGTTTTATAAATTGTTCATTATGAATTGGTCAGCTATCATCAATCAGCTCTCCTCCTTTCCCCAAAACCAGGCACAATGTAAAAGGCGGGGAGATTATATTATGGCTGATTTTGGATTTACACTGGTATAACTTCGTTGACTTCAGTAAAGTTATTCATGATTTATGCTGTTTAAGATTAATCAGGTCCAACAAATACAACGAATGATACAAACTTCTAGTACCCCAAAAGCCCCTGAACAGTTTATTTTATTTACATTAGCCTATCACTTTACACATAACTTGCAAATCTGAAATATTCAGTAAACTTCCACATATACAAACATTCAGGAACCTCAGTGCTGCCCAACTGAAGGGAGACAAGGCAAATTTCAACTGTGAAGACGTAGCAGGCAAAGTAGCTTGTTAACTTTGTCGGTGGGTGGGTGGATGTGTGGGTCTGTTCTCGCTCTGCGCCACACCAGGTCTGCACAGATAGCTGACCCAGCAAATCTCAATCAAACTGCCCAAGAAGACCACAAACATGGTTCAGTAGTGAAGGCCAGGTTTATTGTCAATGAAACACAGTAGCAGCACCCAGCAGACTCTACATGGATAAGATATGTATGCCTGTTACAAAGGTCTTTGCTCAGTGAATGGCAGGACTTTCCATTCCCCGCTCTGCTGAACATAGACACCCGCTTTGTGACTCCTCTTATATACATTTATACAAACAAGTTATGTATTGCCCCTGTGGTGTGGTTAGTTACCACCCTTTACCTTGTACATGTTGGTTTGATTAAAACATCTTTATCCATCACCCTGTCATTGTGACCTTATCTTTAAAAGGGGTCAGTGTATCCTTGTTTCGTCTTTGGGGAGTGTGTTTACGCCCTTACCTTGTATCAGGGTGTTCTGGTACGATCCTTCTGGAATGTGTTTATGCACGTGTCCTGTGCCTAGAACTTCTTAGAAATGTTTGCGTTTTTTGCAATACCAGCCCTGTTCTTGCCAGGTTCTGTGAACTTACAAGCAGGTGTCTTTTGTAACAGGCCCTGACTTCTGCTCACAGCCTGGCTTTTGCTAATTCTGCTTTATATTAGTAGGACTTGACTCTGTTTAGGCCTTATACTAGGCCTTTTATACCAGGTCTCATGTCTCAGGTGCTCTCTTTCTACTGCAGTTACATATACCATGCATGTGCATGCACTATGTGATCAATTAATAATGGCACTGCATGGATTTTGCTAACAGATGTGTATAAAGATTGCTCTAACTGGAATTGGTTATCTGAAGTATCCCTATCCCTGATCTTTCACTTGAGATAAAATGGGACCGAAATCTGAACAACTCTTGCTTTCCATTTTACAAAACGAAACCTGCAGCCAATAAGGTTTTGCAAAACTAAAAGTATTCTCCCTCAGTTGTCCTTTATTTCATTTAGATTCATAGCCTTCAAGGCCAAAAGGGACCATCATAATCCTCTAGTCTGACCTCTAGTCTGACCTCCTGCACATCACAGGCCACAAAACCTCACCCACCCATTCCTATAATAGAGCTATAACCTCTGGCTGTGTTACTGAAATCCTCAAATCATGATTTAAATAATTTAAGTTACAGAGAATCCACCATTTACTGTTGTTTAAACCAGCAAGTGACTTGTGCCCCATACTGCAGAGTAAGGTGAACCCACCCCGGATCTCTGCCAATGTGACCTGAGGAAAAAAATTCCCTTTCCTGACCCAAATATGGCAGTCAGTTAGACCCTGAACATGTCGGCAAGATTCACCAGTCAGATACCTGGTAAAGAATTCAGTGTAGTAACTTGGAGCCCTCCCCATCTAGTGTCCCATTTCTGGTCATTAGGGATATTTGCTATTAGCAGTCACAAATAAGCCACATGCCACTGTAGGCAATCTCATCTTAATATGTCCCCATAAACTTATCAAGCTCAGTCTTGAAACCAGTTAGGTTTTTGGTCCCCCGCCGCTTCCCTTGGAAGGCTTTTCCAGAACTTCACTCCTCTGATGGTTAGAAATCTTCATCTAATTTCAAGCTTACACTTGTGATGGCCAGTTAATATCCATTTGTTCTTGTGCCAACATTGCTGCTTAACTTAAATAACTCCTCTCCATCCCTGGTATTTATCCCTCTAATCTATTTATAGAGGACAATTATACCACCCTTCAACCTTCCTTTGGTTAGGCTAAACAAGCCAAGCTCCTTGAGTCTCCTCTCTTAAAATAGGTGTTCCATTCTTCTGATCATCCTAGTAGCCCTTCTCTGCACCTGTTTCAGTTTGAATTAATCTTTCTTAAACATAGGAGACCAGAATTGCACACTGTTTTCCAGAACTCAGCATCAACTCCCCCATCCCTCACTGGGATTTAGGGATTCAGAGGAAAACATTTTTTGAAATCCTGATCCAGATCACCTATTGTTAGATATTTGAAAATTAAATGGGTGATTGATGAATTTCTGTGAAACTAAAATCACCCATGTTTTGGTCCATCTTCAGTTTCCCACCCATATTTCCCAAAGAGGAGCATCTGCTGTGTATATAGGTACTTTTGTGCTGCAGTAGCACAGTGGGCACACTTTAAAGTTGACGTTTGCCCACGATTACAGTGCCATAATGGTATGCTGAATATTTCTTTACCCAACTATATGGAAAAACTATCTTGTGTCAGATACCAGTGAATGGTAGCTATAAGCAAGTGATGACTAACAAAGATATCGCTACAGCAAAACATCTGATACAATTCTGGCTCTGTGTGCAAGGCTGGTCTCTAGTTGCTGGCCCACAAACAGGTAAATTATCCATTATTATTTCCATCTAGGAGAGATCTGCTTTAATTCACATGGATCAGGGTTGTGGTAACAGATTCTTTTCAAGGTGTATGTGAATAATTTAATGAGTAATGGTATACGTTGCCTCCAGAACATGAATTTGTTATAATGTTGTTTTCTTAACTTTTAATTGCTTTAATGATCTCAAATAAACAGAATCATTAATGATATTGTCATATTATTTTGATGTACAGAACCACTGGGGTTGGAAGTTACCTCTGATTTATTTAGTTTATCATCCTTGTATCATGACAGAACTAATTTGCAAAAGTATTTAGTTGGACTACGTAGTCGCTGTCTTATCTAAGGACTTTGGTGTACTCTTCTAACAATGGTGATGTTCACGAACAACAGTATGTAAGCGGGGGAATAGTCCCGCTCCTGTGGGGAACTTTCCTGACTTCTGCACTACCCCGGTGAAGTGGGCTAGCGAAAGGATCTGAGTTCTCGCTCCCACTTCCTTTACCCAGTGGCCTCCCTGCCCTTGAGGACTCCCCTTCCACTCTCCTGTCTGGCAGAGTCCTCGTAACCCCAACAAGGCTGGGCCCAGGATTCCTGGGGGGCTCGACTCCCAACCCTGCTGTGGTCACCTAGGACAGGGGCTAGGGTGTCCCCACTCCAGGGTACTCTCTCTGCACTGGGCACTTCTCTGACCCACTGACCATTACATACAATTTAAAGCAAATGCAAGTTATTTAATCAACAATTAATTTTAAAAAGAATAGGGAAAAATGGGAAAGGTTAAAGGAAACACATCACCCCGCTCTGTGGCAGGGAACTTCACAAACAGTGTCTCTGGAATGTCAGGGCAGTTCACAGTCTGTTCCTTGAAAGTCCCAGGCCTTTTTCTCAGGCCCTGGCTGTGCTGCAGGCATGCTGTGGGTTTGACACTTCTCTGGTGGTGGCCACACTCTCTCAGGCTCTAAGTGATAGGACCCTTCTTCCCAGTGTCGCCCCTGCCCTGTCGGGGTTACAATGCAAGCCTGGCCTGCAGAGCCTCTTGGCTAAGGCGTCTCCCTGTGCTGGCCCGCTGCCCAGGGTCCCCCTCAGTCTCCCCAGCTGCTCATCACACCCAGCTGCGGACTGCTCCAGCCCCAGCTCCACCACTCTGTCTCTTCACTACTGCTGCTCTGCCTCCAGCTCCCTGGGCTGCTTCTTTGGCCCCTCTGCCTCTGGTTGCTACAGCTCTGCTCCCAGGACAGGTCTGCTCTGCAGGCTGCTTCTGTGACTCTGCTCCCAGCACTGACCTGCTTCTTGGGCTGCTTTTCTGGCCCCTCTGGCTCTGGTTGCTGCAGCTCTGCTCCCAGGACAGGCTCTGCTCTCCCTGGGCTGTGCCTCTGGCTTTGGGGCTGCAGCTCTGCTCTCAGGACAGGGTCTGCTCTCTCTGGGCTGCTTTTCTGGTCCCTCTGGATCTGGCCCAGCTCTGCTCCCCAGCTTAGCTTGGACCCTTGCTTTCTCCTTAGCTCAGCCCCACTCTGTCTGACCCAGGCAAATCCAGCTCACACAGAGGATGGGACCTCCCTGGCCTCCTGACTCCCTGATTAGCCTGCTCTGGAGCATTGGCCTCTCCCCATTGTTCCTGGGGACTGTCAGTCTCAGGGTCCTGATTTCCCATAGGCTCTTCCCCTTTTAGTACTGGGAGCTAGCAACTAAAACACCCCCCACTGACTGTTAGTAAGGGGCAACAGTCCCCTTACAAGTATATTATATTTTATTGTTGCACCAGCTGAAGCAAATCAATCACACATACCTGTAATGCAATACTATTATGCAGGCACACCATAATCTACTTTATGAAGGTCTCAACATTTGTATCAGTCCTGTTTAATCTGTGGTAATATAATTTGGGCACTAAATGTTGACCTAGGAATGCTAATGGTAATGTTGAAAGAGATCAATAAAAGAGTACATACGTATACCTATAATTTACTGCATTCTGGTCTGGAGGTAAAAAAATTATGAAATAACCAAAATAGCACATAGCAGAATTTAAAAATGGCCATTGACATATTTTCAATTTTATCAAGCTATCTTTTTGGTATCGTGTGTCTGGAAGACATCAGCGATAAATCAATGCTGATAAACATTATACTTAGCATAGTAATTTCAAATTACATCAGTTATAAGATCTTAAGAGTTACCCTATAATCTCTCACTAGCTATTTTTGTGATTAAGTCAGAATGATTTTCGCACACAATATTAAAAGATTTAGTCATAAATGGCATAAAATCTTACCCTAAAAAAGTAAGTTTACTGCATGTAGTCACCACTCTATTCAACTATATAAACACTATGTAGTTTGCAGAGTATATCATTTTTCTTGTTTATATTCAGTAAGCTCTGTGCTAAACACTAACACCAGCTGTTAAAAAAAATGACAGTAGTATTTTATCTCTGACTACTGAAATCCTTTATGGAGAGAGAGAGATTTTTTTAAACAGTATTATGTTTCTGTCTAATGACACTGGCTGGTATGATGAATTATAGTATATTTTCAGTGTTCTTTTGTAATGTAAAATAGATTATATATAAAAATTGAGATGGAAGTCTTTATAGTTAGCAAAGTCAGATCCTAAACTTGAACTTGTTCCAGTTTTGTTACTAAGCTACCTGATCCTGAAATATTGATATTGCAGGAAGCCCCTGGGATAGTTTAGGGCATAACTAGTAAAGCAAACCTGCATTCTGTCTGGTGCTTAAGTATCCATCTTGACCTGATTCTCAAAAAATAAAGGTACTTCAGGGTATAACATGAGTTTTCAATACCCAGCAGCAATAAAAAAGGACTGCTTGAACTTCTGAGAGTGTAAATCAGTCTAAGATGCACAGCCCCACAAGTGAGAACACTTTGATGAAAATATATTTCAAGGAAAAACAGAAATGAAAATTGCCACATTGTTTCATTTTCTAGTTAGCTTTACTTATTAGTTATAGGAGCACGTTTTTTTAGGTTAATTAATATTCTCATAATCCAGAAGAGCAGAATTTTCTCTCTGTACAGATACTGTGGTCACTACTAGCTTGTGCTATGTTCTCTGGTTTTGAAGTTAACAGGGCTAAGGCCTGCTCCCTGATGTACACTAGAATAGTGGAAGGCAGATTGTGGCCCATAGCAATTTGATAAATTCACAATTGGTCAAAATACTTTATGCAGAATAAAAGAGATTTCTTCTGAACAACCTAGGGAAGCTGTGGTTTGGGGTCAGCATTCAATAGGGAAAAACTTCTGTATGACTTTTGAAAACTGCTCATTTTTACTGAATGTAATGAATGCTGTTCCATTGAAGTCAATGAGAGTTTTGCCATTAAATTGAATGGGCGCATTTTCAAGCTCAAAGCTTACAGGAAATCCAGTCAAACTGCTAGAAAACAATCTTGTTTTTCTAATTCATGCCCAAAATACTCCTGCCCTATTCAAAGGTATGGCAGTTCAATATATTTACTCCCAATCCAAATTTTGCCCCAACCGTCACTTCTTCTGCCAGATAATCTAAGATGGTAAAGATAAAAACTAATACACCCGTATTTTATTTTACACTTTTCTACCAGTTTGGCAAAACGTATGCCACATTTGCTCTCTTGACTACTTACTGCCCAGGCAGGATAGCTGGAGCTGTTAAGTGCATCAGCGGTGCCATGGGATTCATACTTAGAGGATTCCTTTTATCCTGTTGTACCATCTCATCTTGAATTGACATTGCAAGCCACTTATCACTGTCTCAAAAACAACAAGGAGCCCGGTGACACCTTAAAGACTAACAGATATATTTGAGCATAAGCTTTTGTGGGTGAAAACCTCGCTTCTTCAAATGACTGTCTGTCTGCATCAATAGCTATTTCAGCCTCATTCCAGTGAATTAGAGGCACTAAATCTCTTTTCTCAAAAAGTTCCTTTGAAAGCTATTGCTGTAATTTCACTATTGTCCTCTTACTATGCTTGGGAATATATGCTATTTTTAGTAAACTCACCCTGCTGGATTGCTGGCACTGGAGATTGAAGCCTTTTGTTTATTCACACAGCAGGTCCAGTTTGGTCAGGAACAGTGCAAATTTCCTCTTGCAGTCAGGCCAGTCTTCTATAAACCTAACCAGGAGAGACTGTAGCGAGGATTAAGTAGGTAATTCAGTCATAATGTCCTTTAAATCCTTTGTCTTTCTGCTGGGCCTTCCAATCAGGTGCTGGACTGATAGACCACTGCTCTTTCGTCAGGATTGTTCTGCTAAGCTATGCAGTCTCCTGGGAATATCTTTATTTCTGCTCCTGTGGTGCTGGTTCTTCTTCAATTTATCCTCTGTCCTTTTGTTTCTTTGTTTCTTTTTTTCTCCCTCTTTGGATATCCTGGCTGATTTCGAACACTTTTTTGTCCATGTCCAATAATTTCCACCTTCTCTGCATCCTTATCTCTTTGTTTGTTTACTCAGACTCAGGGTCTCACTTAAATGCAGGGTCTTGCCTGCCTTAGAGGACCATGTGTTTCCAGGCAAAGGGAAAAATGTGAATTGTAAATTCATCAAGATTGGTTCCTACTAACCATTTCTAGACTCCAAAGGAAATCCTAAAGAAATTGTTCCTTGGCCAAAGGTTGGTGGCTGTTGCATTGGTTCCTTATTAGAGAGTTTGAAAGGAGGTGAAAATTGCTTTGGTCCTTGCAATTTCATCTCAAGAGCAGAGGGTCTGATTAAGGGGATATGCTTCTTTCCCATGTGCTCTCCAAAGGTGCCCTTCTTTCTCAAATAGTTACAGATATAATTGCTCCCTCTCTGTGCCTCATGCTATTAAAATGACCTTAAAAGTCTTATTCTGGGTTTACTTCATTTTCTGATGTTGTCCTCTTGAAGTCTCTCCCTGGCACTCAGAAGTATTTATTTTCTTTTTTTTTTTTCTCTGCTTCCCTTTCCTTCTCTGAGATATAAGGGAAAAA
This sequence comes from Eretmochelys imbricata, assembly GCF_965152235.1. Classification (NCBI taxonomy): domain Eukaryota; kingdom Metazoa; phylum Chordata; order Testudines; family Cheloniidae; genus Eretmochelys; species Eretmochelys imbricata. The sequence continues at coordinate 22,107,159 of NC_135582.1, read as the reverse complement.
ATTTGAAAAATATGTTTCCATGTTCATGCCATCCTCCTGTTCCTTTCAATATCTCCGACGTAAACAAATGAAAAGTCATGTTCAGAATGGGCAAGGTTTGCCTCCTTTGTAGAGGGCCAACACAAGACCAAAATGTCACTAAAGTCCAACTCAAGTCTTATTTTCAATGTTTTAGTGGCCTTGAAGTTGTGGTCTCATGCTGGTGAATTTTACTCAGTGAGATTGATACTATGATCTCTATGTGACTCAGATCTGATGGTTCCATTTGTAGAGCATTTTGAGTTCTTGAGAAGCTTGGTAGCACACAATTTGAAGTGGGTGGGGTTTTTTTGTTCTTGGTTGTTGGTTTGTTGTTGTTGTTTTGGTGGAGAGTTGTTTTCTGTTTCCCCCTTCTTTATGATTTTTTTGGTTTTATTTTGTAATAAGAACAGATTCAGGCAGCAGAGTTAGACTAAAGGATAAATGTCAGTGTGCTCATGTACATTGAGGGACTTGCTCTCTAGAGATTGCATCTCTGTTGAACAGCTCACTGGAGCTCTACAAAATACCGATTACAGTCAAATCTGACAATCATTTGAATCTCTGTGCATATCAACAATTGTCCTTAGATCAGGGGTGACAGAAAGATATCTAGCTATGTGGAAACAGATGTCAAGTCGTTCAAGCAGTCTTCCCAGTTGTTGAACACAGATAAATTTTAAATCACTTTAGGTCAGGGAAAAGAACACTTGCAAGAAGGCAGGATGAGAACTAGGTGAAAAAATGAGATAGATAAAAAAGCTGCTTGCAAAAGCTTCAGTTCCTTCAAAGCATCAATAACTATAAAAGCATTTGGCTTTCCTACCTTAATTATTGCAGTTGCTGGTAACAATACAGCCATCTAACAAGCAGTTTGGCTTTAGAAATTTTCATCTGAGGGGTTGAAGCACTGGTAACAGCATTGTTACCAGCAAAAATGGGTTTTGAAGGAGAAATTGAATGCTTGAATAAATTGAAGACATGTACAGGTATCACCAGTGATAATCCATTTCTTGAATGTGCAGTGCACTGTAGTATTCCAGGATGAACATGATCAAAGTTTGCAATAGTCAAGAGCTGTCTGAGATTATGTTGTTGTCTTCCTGGCATCACAACAGGGCTGAAATAAGGTCCTATTGAGACCTTGTAATATAAAACAAAACAACCTTCACACCTTGTACAAGATTGTAAAAATGGCATATTTGCATAAAGTTTTGCTTTTACTGAAGGTCTCTGAGAGATGATGGGGACAACTGGAGGCCTGTGATTGCAGATGCATACGGAGGTTATATGCATTTTGTTTCACCAAATGGTAATGTGTGCATGACCCCGGAGGTAGAGCAGCCTATCAAAACTGAAATAACTCTTGCTGCATCACTTGTTCTTTTTCTCAAAATTATCTACCTGATCACAACTACCCCCATTTAATATGAGAAGGGGTGTGATGTTGTAGGGACAAAGAAGAAATTATTAGAGGGAAACTTAAATAAGTTTCCATACACTTAGGAAAATTGATTCTGATCTTTTGTCAGTTTACACATTTTATTTAAAGGAAATTGCCAAAAGGATATGGTAAAAGAGGTTTATCGTATAAAAAAGGAAGGGGAAACTATGAAACCTTCCAGTGTAAAAAGATGGAGCTAGAGGGTAAGTGTCACAGCAGCATCTCATCTCTCCACCTATGGCATTTGTAAAGTTCTGCACACAAAGTTTTGTCTGCATCACTGTGTCAGTCAGAGATGTGAAAAAGTCCATATCCCTGACTGACATATCTGTGCTAGCAAAAACCCCTGTGTAGATAAAGCCATAGTGGTAAATGTCCTTTTGCCAGTACAGCTTATGTTGCTTGGGGAGGTGGATTAACTATTCTGGCAAAATATTTTATGTCAGCATAAGCTGCGACTCCACCTGGGGGCTCTGCTGGTATAGTTGTATTGTCAAAGCCTTCCTAGTGTAGACTAACCCTAAATGCCAAGCACACCTCTCGAGATGTAACCCAAACAACCCTTATATTGCCCTCACTTTACATTCTAAAACTTTGAAAAAAAATCATGTTTCTTCCCTCTCCTCTGATAGATGCAGTCTATCTAATAGATGTTAGAATTGACACACATGCTCGCTTGTTCTCTCTCACACACACACCAGACAAAACTCAGACAGGAGCGAGAGGGATATTACAAATAATGCTGAACATAAACTTAATGGTTTTGAAAGTGAGGAGGAGGAAAACAAATAAAAACTTCAGCAAACGGAAAATGAGAAAATAAAACAAGCCACAAGCATTGCTATAATTGAAGACAGAAGTCACTCAGCAAGTTGCTTGTACTTTATTAGACGTCTCTCCCAGCTGTTACTAGTATTTGTATGTAATACCAGTGGGTGAGAGAAAGAAGCAGTAAAAACTTATGAAGTTCGCAATCTCACCTGGGTTTATAGTGCAGAGGGACTTAATGAAACTGATGTAGGTAGGTAGTGATATGAAGCTGGTGGGGTGGGAAAAGTTGAGGTCTTGGTGGTAAATGGCATTTTAAAGGCAGAGAAAAAATGAAATGTTAAAAGAAATGGCAAGAATAGAGAAAATGAGTCAGACTAACAGTAGTAGAGGGCACAGGGAGTAAAAAGGAAATCCATGCCCACATGCACGTGTGAAATAAACTGGGGTTGATGACTGAAGGTTATTTGGTGTGGGACTTTATCTCCACAAATCCAAAGGATTCTAATTATTAAATGTGCAGTTTACATTCAAAAAGCATCAACTGAAGAAAGGAGGTTAGCCACATGGAAACATTATCCTATGACCAACACTGCTACAACAACACCATATACAAATCCCACAAATCATACCATTTGCAAGAATAACATTGAGGGTGAGATTACTACACCATGATCTAAGAAGTTACCTACAAACTACCCATGCAGTCGCAGACAAGGCAATTCTGCACAGCGGACCAAGCATTAACTCCATTATCCCCAAGACACAGCCACTCTTCAAGCAAGGACAGTTTTAGCTGCAGCAGAATTGTATAAAGGGCAGGTGCACAGTTGCCAACTTTCACACGGTAAATAAACACCCCGACTTTCACAATAAGTCAAAAATCAAAGTAACCCATTTCAAAACAAGGCCAAAACAAGCCAATCCCTAAGAACCGCAACATTCTATGTGACTAGATCCCCCCCAGCGTGCAGTCTGGGACTGTGGTGGGCCCGCTGTGCACCCCTAACTCTCTCCCCCTGCCTCTGCTTGCTGGGAGCCTATCAAAAAAAAAAAAAAAAGCAACAGGCTACAAGCCCTACAAGCCAAAAACTAGCCAACAAGCAACTCACAGGCCAAAAAGTCAAAAACTAGCCCAATTTCTGCATTTTTTTTTCACGGGTTTGGCATGTCTGGACAAGTGTTGCAGGAAAGATAACATGAGGTTTGTTCCTACATTGCAAATGGTACGACAATATGAAAGAAGCATTTGAATACTTAATCAATGCTCTGGAGTCCTCATGTTAAAGCAGTCAAAGTGCTGGCAGTGGATTTGTAGTATGTGAATGGTTCAATATGCAGACTTCATACAAAATTCCCACTTGGACTAGCTTTTGGCGGGGCGGGGGAAGGATTTTGGAAACTCAAGGCAAGATTTTAAAATAAATATGGATATCTAAAGTTAGGAGCCAAAGTCCATTGGGTTTTATGGAAGCTATTGAGTGCTCAGCACTTAAGAAAATCAGGCAACTTACCTAGGCTTATAAGTCCCTATTTCGATCTACCTTTAGGCTCCTGTTTTTAAAAATCTTGCCTTCAGAGAATACTGTTGCTTTTCCAAAGTGGCACATACTCTAACAGAACCTATGTGTGCACCAAGAAGGTGTGAGAGCCTGATGTAGTCAGACATAGTGAAGGTCTTGAGATCACCTGGAGTGAAAAATGTGTCAAATCACTGGGTGAAGTAAAAAGCCCCCTAAATCCCCCGCCCCAAACCTCCCCCATGATATCTTAATAGTAAATAGCTCAAGTTCAGTGAATTTCTGTTTAACCAGAAAAAAATCCTTCAAGTGTCTCTAGCTACCTGTTAAAGGGCCAAACCTGCATACATAACACTTCTGATGAAAACAGAGTCCTCCCTATCCTTCCAAATTTAACTTAAGTTTCTCAGTGGCAAATCCAAAAAATTAGAGACAATGAGGGTGAGGTAATCTCTTTTATTGAACCAACTTCTGTTAGTGAGAGAGACAGCCTGAAAGCTTGTTTCTCACCAACAGAAGATGGGACAATAAAAAATATAACCTCACTCACCTCCTCTCTCTAGTATCCTGTGACCAACATGATTAAAACACTGCATACAAATCCAACAAATCATGCTCTATGCAAGAGTAATGTTGAGGGTGAGATTACTACACCATGATCTCATGCTTAGCATCTATTTTTAAAAAATGTGTACAGAAAGTATGCCCAGGGTAAGACCACTAACTGTCAGAAAGAGGAAAGTAAAGTGCAGAGAATGAATTGAGCACTTAAGCAGCACTTTGAAGTGTTGTTATTTTTTTAAATAAAGCCCAAAAGACAGATCTAGAGAGATGGGAGGCGGGCCCCGCACAGCACACTCACTTCCCCCCTTCCCCACCCCCCCACCCTGTATAAAAGCATCTAAAGGAAAATAGGGAAGAGGGAGAGATTGAAAACTTCACTCTTAAAGCATTTGTTGTAGTAAAGTGTTCCGGAGACCGAAAATATGCTTTTCTTGTGAGGTTTTTGTTTTTTTTTTCCAATGATCTGTAACATCACTCAGGGAGAGTAAAAGGCTTTTGTGAGCAAAAAGCAAAGGTAAAAGTTAAACACTTTCCCCCGTAGTTTACTTCTGAGTTTATATAACTGAGAGAAGCAGGTCAGAAAAAGGAGAGAGAAATCTCTGATTTCCTTTAAAATTGCAACAAAGTTTGGTAATGCAAAAAACATAACTGTGAAAGAAGATAAAATTACAAAGCTCATCCCAGCTACTGTTAGTATTTTTTTGTGTGCTATGGATGTGTCAACATTTTTCACTACTCACAAACCCATAGATAAATAACCTCTTTTTACAGGTTTACAATATTTACAATTTCTCATTCTGGTCTCCATTTTTCCCCCACAGACTAAAAAACAATTTTCACAGACAAAAAGCTCTATTTTCACGCAAGAATACTCACAAAATAGAAATGGATAGTTTGGCACAATGTTAATTCCTACATTGTCAATAGATTCCCTAATACCAAGCTCACTTGAGTTGGAGTACATGCTGCTAAATTTTGGAATGCCCCAAAGAATCATCTTGTTGATTCTCCCCAACATCCTGAGGTTTGTCCTGTGCATAGAAGTGTGATCATAGCAGTCAGGAATCTGTTAATTCCCATTTCATTTTGGAGTATTTTTTTATTATTATTATTTGCTTGGATAGCTCCACTCAAATGCTGGTAAACTCTAATCTAAGATACTTTTAAACCTTGACAGAATAGATATGACAAAGAGTGTTGTTTTTTTCCTCTTATGTATAAAGTAAACCCATGAAAGCTTGAAGCAGATGTTGGCAGAGCCACATGGAGTTCCAATGTGGAATGCCAATATATGCTATTAAATCACCTGCTAGGATCATGAGGAAATTCCCCTTGTCCCTCCACTTTCCTTACACCCCATGTAAACTTTTACCCTTTCTTCTGAAACATCCATCATTGGCCACTGCTGGAAACAAGACATTGGGAGGGTGGGGGTGGGGAGAAATATTCCAGTATTCTTAGTATCTCATAATCTTCTAGTTTGCAAGCACCAGAAGTGAATTAATTTATTACAAAACTCAAGTGTTGCTTCCTTAGTTCTCCTTCTGAACTGAACTAATGTTGAAAGATGCAAAATAATTTTAAAAATGAAAATCTGGCCATCATATAAACATAAAATCAATCATTAGTATGCCATATATTCAGAGCTTGAAGTGTCCCACTGCTGTTCCATGTCCAGAATGTACTGCATACATTTTTCTGTGTCAGGTCAAATGGGGAGTGAAACACAGTAGGAAGAAATTCTACAGCTTAATTATGAAACTACATGTTTACCATGCTACCCTAATTTTTTACCCTTCATTTAATATTCTCAGTTGATTTATAATTAAGCTTGCCCCAGGTCTGTAAACAGGAAAATTTGGAGAATATTTGTTTTTAAAAAATAAGCAAACTTGCCAGCTAGGTGAGTTTCCCTAAGTTTTCCCAGCTCTAGTAAACAGCAAAGAGATATTCATTCTAATTTTCTTTAAGAACAACAGCCAGTCATGACAGATGTACCGTCATAACACAGACTGCTACAGTTGTCCACAGAGATTTCAGAAACCTAACTGGCAGTGGTGATTTGCCTATGCAAGATTCTAATAACTAGGTATTGAACTATTTTGCATGAGGAAAAGAACATATTTTATAGGCATTGTGTTCCATCATCTATCTGAGCAATTCTCACATAACCTTCGGTATTATCACTCCTGACTGTATATTTCAACACTGCCATATAATACAGTATTACCCTAAGTATTAATTCTGGAACAGTGATGTTAGTTGAACTCATTCAGTAGTGTAAAAAGTTACAACACTTTGATTCAGGTTTTTTTAAACATTAAAAGAAAAATGTTTATAGAAAGTTTCTATTCATTTTTTTAAATATTTGCATTTTAGTTTGCTGAACAGGAAGCAACATAACCTTGTCTTCACTGAGCAAATTTTACAAATCATTCAGCTTCCAGTGTCAGCAACACTGAGAGCTTTATGTAGTTGGGACACCAGTTGCTGATTCAGCCTTCTGTCATGCCAGCTCCCATTTAGGGGAATAAATTAGAGCTGGCTGGAGATAACCTCGCCCTAATTGGGAAAGCAGAGAGAGCTGTCACCTAATTGACATGGGGCTGTATAAAAACCACAGAAGAAGGAAGCCAAGTGGTAGCAGAAAGAAAGGGGGAGCAGGGCGGGGCGGGGCGGGGCGCAATGCAATGCAGGTAGTGGAAACAGGAAGGTAGCTCTTCCCTCCTGCCTGCAGATGGTGAAGGACCAACTGTACATAGTGAAACAGTAGTGGGAATAAGCCTATGAATAAACTGCAACAGTGGTTACTACCCCAAGGGTCTCAGAGTGACTTTGTGGACCTAGCAGAGGCAGGAACCAGCGGGTCCCTGCCACACTCTGCTACATACCCCAATACAATGAACCACTAATCATAAATAATATGACGAAAAAGAGTGTGTAGGTGGAATAATATTGACAATGCTGGAATACACTCAGATGTCTTTTATGGTTATAAAAAATGTCTGCTTTGCTACAGCATTTAATCAACCACAGAAGTTGTTTATTACTCCAGTACCATGAGCACTGTCCTTTTATATACTGTCAGTTTAGTTCAAACCGTTCCACTTCTAAATTGCAAGTGAAGTGTAGGTGGCCCTACTCAGGATGCCAAAATTACAGCATTCATACTAAGTCACAATGAGCCTACCCACTTACAGGTCCCATTCATTCTTGTTTTCTGTTCTTCACCTCTTGCTTTTATCTATCTATCTAATCTAATCTAGCTATATTTCTATTTTTAAAAGGTGTCACTGAGGGAAAATGTAAAGCAAGTTCAGCTCTGACACCTAACCAAAGGAACTGAGAAGTACTGTAGCAGAACGGCTAAGAAACTTGTTGTACATGTCTGTAGTTTAGTGTTTGTGATTGTCTTTCTCCATCTAAGAGAAAGGAGCCATTACCTTTTAAAAAATCCTCTATTTATCCTTTTGTAAATTGCAAGGAAATTCATGGTTATGGCACCGCATTTTAGGGTGAAATTGCGGAACATTTTACACATTCGTTCACTATACAGTATAAGGAGCCACTTTTTAAAGGTAAATTACAAGTTTTTTGTGTTAATTTAAGAAAATAATTAAATAAGGGTAATTGAGTTGAGTGCAAATTTTTGTGGGTGTGGAAGTCCATTCAAAATGTACTAGAATTCTTTGAGGGGATCAACAAGCATGTGGAAAAAGGGGATCCAGTGGATATAGTGTACTTAGATTTTCAGAAAGCCTTTGACAAGTTCCCTCACCAAAGGCTCTTAAGCAAAATAAGCTGTCATGGAGTAAGAGGGAAGGTCCACTCATAGATCAGTAACTGGTTAAAAAAATAAGAAACAAAGGGTAGGAATAAATGGTCCGTTTTCAGAATGGAGAGAGGTAAATAGTGGTGTCCTCCCAAGGTCTGTACTGGGCCCAGTCCTATTCAACATATTCATAAATGATCTGGAAAAAGGGGTAAACAGTGAGGTAGTAAAATTTGTGGATGATACAAAACTACTCAAGATAGTTAGGTCCATACCAGATTGCAAAGAGTTACAAAGGGATCTCACAAAACTGGGTGACCAGGCAACAAAATGGCAGATGAAATTCAACGTTGATAAATGCAAAGTAATGCACATTGGAAAACATAATCCCAACTATAAATATAAAATGAAGGGGTCTAAATTAGCTGTTACCACTCAAGAAAGAGATCTTGGAGTCATTGTGGATAGTTCTCTGAAAACATCCACTTAATATGCATCAGCAGTCAACAAAGCTAATAATGTTGGGAATCTTTAAGAAAGGATTAGATAATAAGACGGAAAGTATCATATTGCCTCTATGTAAATCCATGGTTCTAAGCATTTTTGAAATACACATCAGATAGGCAGTTTCTGTTTCAAAGAGCTTACAGTCAAAATAGCGTCAAGTGATCTTTTGTATTGTGTATTGCAGGGCAGGAACAGTGGCTTCAATGTCTCTCAGAGTCCTGAAGCAAACCTTGTGTTCTGCATGGAGAAAGAGTGTCAGGGGATAATGGCAGCTTGTGCCTGATCCCTTTATTTGGCTAACCCAGAGAGAAGGGGAGGGACGAGGTATAACCTCTCCTTACTCTGGGGGCTTGGATGCCAGTTTTGGAACTGCATTTAAGCAGTTACTACCAGGTAGTTTTTACCATGCTGTTTTCGCCTATCTTGTTTGCTTTGTTTAAGTTAATGAAGTTGCAACCTCTGTTTAACCACAGCTCAATGTTTGTAATTTACTCACTTGCTGAGTGTGAGTTAATTCATAGGGAAGAACTTTGTCTTAAATGGAAGAGTGACCAAATTCTTGAGAAAAGCAAAATAACATTGGACCAAGCTATGTCCTCCGATGGAAAAACTCAGCAAAGAGAGTCTGGGGGTAGGGTTGCCAGGTGTCTGTTTTTTTAATGGAATGGCTGGTCGAAAAGGGACCCTCGTGGCTCTGCACCACTGACTGGTGGCTGTTCAATTTCTGGTCGGTGGCGCAGCAGGGCTAAGGCAGACTCCCTGCCTGCCCTGGCTCCTTGCAGCTCCCAGAAGCAGCTGGCATGTCCCTGCAGCTGCTAGGCACAGGGGTTGCCAGGGAGACTCCGCATGCTGCCCCTGCCTAAAGCGCCGGCTCTGCAGCTCACATTGGTGCCAATGGGAGCTACGGGGAAAGCGCTAGGGTTGCCAGGCGTCTGGTTTTCGACTGAAACACCCGGTTGAAAAGGGACCATGGTGGCTCTGGTCAGCACCTCCAACTGTTAAACCTGTTAAAAGTTTGGTTGGCAGCTGGGCGCAGCAGGTGCCCTGGGCTAAGACAAGCTCCCTGCCTGCCCTAGCTCTGCACAGCTCCTGGAAACAGCTGCCAGGTCCCCAGAGCCCCTGGCTGGCCAGGGCGGCTCCATGCGCTGCCCTTGCCCCAAGTGCCAGCTCCACTACTTCCATTGGCCAGGAACCGCGACCATTGGGAGCTACAGGGGCAGTGCCTGCAGGTGCGCGCACCATGCAGAGCAGCTTGGCTGAGCCTCTGCCTAGGGGCTGTAAGGACCTGATGGCCGCATTCTGGGAGCTGCAGTAAGCGCCGCCAGGACCCCGCACTCCAACCCGCTGCCCCAGCCCGGAGTCCCCTCCCACACCCCAAACCCTGAATCCCTGGCCCCACCCGCAACTGGAGTCCTCACTCCCCACTGCACCCCTGCCCCAGCCTGGAGTCCCTCCCACACTCAAACTCCCTCCCAGAGCCCACACCCCACACACTCCCAAAACCCTGCCCCAGCCCTAAGCCCCCTCCTACACCCCAAACCCCTCATCCCTGGCCCATCCCAGAACCCATACCCCCAGCCGCAGCCCTCACCCGCTCCTGCACTCAAAACCCCTCAACCCCTGCCTGCACCCACAGCTGGAGTTCTCACGCCTTCCCAGAACCCCTGCCCCAGCCTGTAGCCCTCTGAGTGAGAGTGGGGGAGAATAAGTGATGGAAGGGGGGGGGATTGAGGCCTTGGAGAAGGGGAAGGGCAGGGCCATCTTTTTGGAGGGGCTTTGTCTATGTTGGCACTTATCTCCAGTGTCTAGCCAGTTCCCTGGCAACATGTTTTGAATGTAGCTGCACTACCAGATAATGTCCCTCGCCCAAAGTGGCGTCTAGGTTCCCTGTAGCAAAGTATAATGAAAAAGATACAGTTCCATCTGCATTACTTTAAAGGTTAAGTAGTTTTGTGACTAATAAAAATATAAACGCTATTATTTTCTCCTTAAGTCACAATACTTATTACACTGAAAAGTCTGTCTTGGGTCTCACAAGAATGCTAATCTAACATTTTCTGTATCATGTAAATTTATTTTTCCTTATTGACCTACTTTTTTCTATACTTATTTCCTCCATTAACTGTAGTTTTAACTTTTTGAAGGACTCAGAGTTGGGAGAGTTTACTTTAAAAAAATAAATAAATAAAATAAGGAGGAAGGGGAAGTTTGCTCATCAAGGAAGGTTTTGTAAATTCTCTCAATCCTGATGAATGGAAGAGCACAGCAGGAAGGCAAAAAACCTCCCACTGCACCTGGCCAATACGGTGGTAAGGGAAAAATTCCTTCCCAGCCCGCTTTTGTGGGGCGGCTAGCATAATTCCCACAGCAGATATAGCTAAACACCTGGCATATTTGTGACCTAATTAGGAATGGAGGGTGCGTGCTACCCAGCCTGTTCTGAGTGGATAGGGAAGGGGCCAGGCCCAGCTGACATTTTTAAACCCTTCATTCCTAGGTGGTGAGTCGTCCACCATGCTGAGTGCTCTTTCAGCAGCTTTACATTTCCCCTCCTCCCACAAGCCAGAAAGCATTGCCTTCTTCCCCTGGCCAGCCAGTCAAACTCCTCCCTGCTTAAGTGCAGGGTGGCAACCCATGCAAGACATCCAAGAAATTCTCCAACGTGCTAATGAAGAGCCACTAAACAAAACATTTATTTACACTTTTGTATAACAATTTAAGGAGCTTCTCTTTTATATATATATAAAAATCTCTTGTAGTATTTCTGTGCAACTTTTCCGTGGTACAAAAGATGAAGAGTGGATATGAAGAAAAATAAAATAGCTCCTGAAGGTTCTGGGATTTTGGCCCAGTTTGCCCCCCCCCCCATTTAGGCCCTTGATAAGAATCTTCTCTTGCCCAAGCAGGGTTGGGTCTACCTTCCTCTGAATCGCAGCAATGTTCCTGTGAAAACTTGTTGCAGGGTTGCTGAGCGTGTGCCTCTGCAACATTGCTGCCTGCAGGCGGCTTAGGGGCCTTGAGTCTCAATCAGATTTACGGCTGATAGTAGGTTTGCCAAAAATAGCTCTTGTTATAATTGTAGTAGTGAAAAGTGAAAATTAGATGCATCATTGCTCCATTGCTCCAAGATATAAAGCAACAAATAGCACACTGGTGTCATATCCATGGAAAATACCGAGAGCCTCCCTATACAACAACGTGATGTATAGGAGCTGGTGGATTTAGGACAACACCTAGGGCTTCTCTAGCAAGCTCCTTCTCAGGACAGAGAAGTGCAAAAACTGTGCAAATCCATCTTTTATTCCCCCATAGTCTCTGCATCATACTGCTTTCCAGTGCAGGGATTAAATCAACCCTTAGACTGTTAATTTCTACTTTTTGAAACCATCTTGTTTGTAGGTGAAGACAGGGAAATTCATGCAAGCCCAAGTAGCAAAATTAGATTCTTAAGAACCAATAATGCCTTCACTCTGAACTTGATTCCTCTAGGGACCACTGATTTTATTAATGTCACAGTCTTGGCCAAACTCTCATTTCTGGATGCTCACCAGTCTGCTGTGTTTGGGTCCTACATGTTACGCCCTGTGGTTTTTAAGCTTTCGTGAGTTTCAGCAAAGTGTCTCTAGCATTGGGGTTCTAGGTAGTTTTGGGGTGTAGATTATCTTTCTTGCCACCTCCTTCTGAGAGCTGAGACCCCCATGTTTCAGCTGCAAAGGCCCTGAAGCTAGTGTCAGCTCCCCAAGACTTTCCAGTTGCTTGAGCACATCTTTTCCCAAAGCTCCAACCTTGTGGACAGTTTGGCTTACAGTTGCCCTCTTCAGGGACATGTGATAGTTGAAGCAAACAGAGACAGGCTTTGAAATGGGGGTTTCTAAAACAGTTACTCTTTGTTTTAGATAGCAAAGGAGATACACAGCTAGAGGTAAAACCAATAAAACACCTATCTACCATTGCATGCCTCAAATTCCTCACCATTCTTGAGAGTCCTTTGGGATTTGGTCAGAGGCTTCTAGGACCCCCTACCACCCCTTAGTGCAGCTCATGGCTTCTCCTCTGTTGTGAAGTTATGAAGTCTATTTATTTTTCTTTCAGTCAGCTTCCATCAGCCTGGGCTGGATCTACAGTCAAAAAGTCTCCTCCCTCCAAAAGCTTCTTTTTTCTTTCTGTCTGACCCAGTCTCTGTGTTTGTAAAGGCTGTATCAACAAACATCTCATCCCCATTTTCACCCTCGGTGAAATTACATTCCTTCAAATCCTTGTCCTCTGCAGAGAAGTTGAAGAAAATGGATTTTATCTAGGATGCCATTATTCCTTTGCTGAAGCAAGATCCAATTGGGGTGCTGACAGTCCTTAATGACCAACCTATTCATAGACAGATGCCCTGGCACTATCCTTTGTCTTTTAGCATAAGGTGTGTGAGGTAAGACTACAGTAAAAGGGCCATAAGGCTTAAGGATACAGACAGTTCATTAAATCAAATTGGAATTCAAAAGTTGTAGATTGATGATTTGGGAAATCTGTCTCAATTAGGTATTAAAATCATTCTCTGCATGCTGTGAAGAAAGAATGCATCTTTCTGAGCCTTAGTTCACCTATATTTCTTTCTCGGAAAGAAAGAAAAGTAAAGACTTTGATAAGTTATGGAAGAGGAAAGATGACAGCAAACACAGTGACAAAAACATGTTCACCATGCTATGTACCACAGTTAATGTTACTTTCCATTTGAAAGTAAGTGCATATCAGTTTAACGTTATAGCCCATATATTGTAAATAAGGCCCTCAGTGTCTATGAAATATGTGCTTGTAATTCTTATCTTTTTGGCGCAGTCTGTGTATATTATAATGAACCCAATTTATAACTCCGTAATGCTAAATTTTGTACTGATACAATTAAAACGGGTTTACATACTGTAGTTTCAGTGCATGAGCGCATATGAAGAAAGAAATAACACATTTTATTTTAATTAGATTTTACATCTGTGTTCTTATACAAGATAAAAAAGAATAATGGTATAATTGCAAAATACCAACTCATATTTAAAGAAGTAAGAGATGGATTTCCAAGTTTTTGCTGTATTAAACATATAATAGAATCTTTAACATGAGTAGGTAATGAAAATGTAACAATACTTTCTTTGATTTTTCTTTATTACAAAAACTGATCAAATGCTTAGAAGAAACTAGCTGCTGTAAGTAAGATATTCATTTGGCTTTGGAACATAGTGATGCATTTTAATTGTAAATTTTCCCCCTAAAGTCGTAAATAAAACATAAATAAAGTAGCACCTACTGAAAACAATCTTAAAATATTTGCAAACAAGGTGTCACTGTAATTATTGATATTTAAGACATATAATCTTATATCTATTGGTAAGAATTCAATATATTTAACAACCCTATCTAGGGTTGATCATAGAATCATAGAAGATTAGGGTTGGAAGAGACCTTAGGAGGTCATCTAGTCCAACCCCTTGCTCAAAGCAAGACCAACCCCAGTTAAATAGTCCCAGCCAGAGCTTTATCAAGCCGGGCCTTAAAATCATTTGACCTGTCCAAAACTAATTGGTGTATAGACTGGTCAAATATTGTCAAAAATTGTCAAATATTTTAAAACACTAATTTTTTAGAACAGTAATAAAAAAGAATGACTTCATGGTCTCTACTAGGCTTAGCATTAGATACTTCTGCCAAATTACAAAAAGCAAGATACTTGACTGAGTTATTTTAATTAAAAAATGTGAAACACAATTAAATGAAGTTCTAAAAATGAAAGTCAAATTATTACCTTTCTAGCAATGTTAAGTTAGCATTCAAATGTGACTATTTTCCAAGACTGAACAGTTACAAAAGAAAAATGAAATTAGATGGAAATAAAACAAACATTGCAATTATGAAAGAAAAAAGTCATATTTAAATGCACTTATGCTAAGTAGGCCAACTCTTCAGGCAGCTGAATAGTTGTGCATCTTTTCTTTTTATGTTGGAAAGGAAGGTTTAATGACCTTGAACCCTCTTGTTCCTCCCCCATTCCTTTCTGAGTTATTTTTTGTATCTGTGTAGTCAGTTTAGACTGTAAGCTCTTTGGGACAAGGACAGTGTCTTTTAACTTGTTTAGTGTGCTAGTTAACGCCTATGTATAATGACAGTATGGTGTACAAATTAAGATGTACATACATATAAACAATGTTTGTTCTAGAAGATTCCAACCAATCAAGATGGTCAACTTTCAGTTAGCTCACTTTTTCCCCATAGGTGGCATTAACATAGCAAAGGGAATGATCAAGACATTTATGTAGGCTTGCTGACAGGTTGCATCATAATGCAATCAGAAAGGTAGGCTGCCACCTACATCGAAGCATTCTTGTTGGTGTACTGACAATATTTGCCCATAGTAAATAGATAATCAGTTGACATTATTTGACCAGTTAACTGATTGGCTTGCCAAGCTTAATCCTATCATATATCTTATTTATTCAAATACATTGGACCAGAATCTGAACACCACACCTGAACCCCTTCAAACTGTGAACAAGTTCAGGTCAAAATATGAACTTTGTGGCTCAGACCCATCTTTGAAATAGACTTCAGGCTCAATATAACTGGTGTAAAAATGAATTCAACAGATTTTGGCATCAACTCAACAGATGTTTATGCATGTGAGTTTTTTATATGCTTGAGTGGTTACTGATGGAGCCTTATAAAGATGTTTATCAGGATACCTAGTGTTTCTCAGATATGATCCAGGAAAACCTCCAATATGGGTTTTATCATGCCATTTTTAAAATAGGACCCTCAATTCACTTTCACAGGAAACACAGCATAAAAATAATCACACTGTGTGGCCCAAGTTTGTTGCCTTATGTGTGTTCTGAATTCACTTTTATATGAAGATCAAACTGTTGTATTTGTAATGCCTTAACAGGCCCAGTCCATTGCTAAGGCTCAGTTAGTCTATCATCATCAATGTTATTCTTGACAATTATTTTATTACATTATAAAATTAGATGCATCCCAGTATATTAACACTCAATGCCTTGTAGTTCCCATCGTCTATTAGCTTCATTTGTTCTATGAAGAACATTTTTTCCGCTGTCATTTACATACTTTGGATGCATAAATATCTAGAACGTAAGTCCTGAAATGTTACAGTACTGTTGATATTAAGCACTTTAATTGTATAAGTATTTAACACTTTCTTTGTTCACCTCATTATCATTTTTCTCAAGCTGAGACACTTATTAACAGCCCATTATGTAGTGTGCATAGACATCAAGTCATTACAACAATAGACACACAGCAGCCTAGGAATGTGACACTAATTAAGTTTAAAAAAAACCCAAAACCTTCAAATTACAAATAGGTTCTTTATAACTAATGAAGAATGACCATCTACATGACACAACATTCATTTCTTACTTCAACAGTCATAAAACAGTGTTTTTAGTGTGTTGTATTAAATCACCAGAATATTCATTAACAAAGCTGTTATGTCTGTCTCTCAGAACACAAAGCATGTTAACTATTTTAGCTTTCTGCAAATAGAGGGAGTTTCCCCGCCCCTTTATGATCATCACGGATAAATACTCATAATTTTGCCTTCTAAAAATGACTGGACGACAAGCCTTTAAAAAACTCCCTCTTGTATGATTAGTAGATGATGTACATAAGTTGAATAGCTACCTGGCCTTCTAATACTTTTTTGTTTATGCCTGAACTTAGTGTAACTAAATCTTAGCCTTCCTCATTTTTAGTGACTAAGATGAGGAACTGGAATTCTACTTCTTTTGACTATAAGGGTAAGTTCTGGCACACAAGTTGAAGCTGAGGTCATTGAGCAATTGTATAAAATTACTAAACTTAATTGAACCATAAGAATATTATACATTTTCTAGTTAATTGTGATAAAAAAATAGTAATGGCCACTTATGTGGAGGTTTTTGTTTGTTTGTTTTAATCAAGTCACTAGCAAACTCAGTTTTGTAAGATATATTCCTAAAATCGGAGCGAGACTTATATTAGACATTCAAAACGGGAACTTCAAATAAAATCTGTCGCATCCAACTGCAATCTTCTGTGGCTTCTAAATTATGTCTTTCTTCCAAAATACCAAACTATTTTCTCCAAGACTATGGATTTCTTATTAGCAGCATTCACCACTGTAGTGTGGGTTTTCACTTGTTCCTTATAAGATAATGACAGGTTTCAGAGTAACAGCCGTGTTAGTCTATATTTGCAAAAAGAAAAGGAGTACTTGTGGCATCTTAGAGACTCAATAAATTGGTTAGTCTCTAAGGTGCCACAAGTACTCCTTTTCTTTTTTATAAGATAATGGCATTTCCTTCTAGCCCATATAACTTCACTAGGTAATGATGTTACTTTTTTTTTTTTTTTTGGCAGATTCAGATGAAAAATTCAAGGATGACATTTAGAAACTAATGACAGGTTTCAGAGTAACAGCCGTGTTAGTCTGTATTCGCAAAAAGAAAAGGAGTCCTTGTGGCACCTTAGAGACTAACCAATTTATTTGAGCATGAGCTTTCGTGAGCTACAGCTCCGATGCATCCGATGAAGTGAGCTGTAGCTCACGAAAGCTCATGCTCAAATAAATTGGTTAGTCTCTAAGGTGCCACAAGGACTCCTTTTCTTTTTAGAAACTAATGACACTCAAGATATGTCAGATCTTGAAAATCTTTACTTCAAGATTTGTTAGGAAGATAGAAAATAGCATTAATAAGGGCAAATGCAAAACTGAATGTATGTATATGTAATTAGGTCAGAGGTCCCCAAACTGTGGAAACATTTGGGGAGGGTGTGGCTAGGGTCCAGGACAGTACCCATTGGGGGCAGGGAGGGAGCGACACCCAGCTCCACTCATGGCCCTGGCCCCAGCTTCCATCTCCGAATCCAGGGCCCTAGCTTCCGCCCAAGACTCCGCTCCCGGCTCCAGCTGTGGCCCCAGCCTTGGCCCCTTACCCCTGTCTGTGCCTTCCCTCCCCTCCTTCCCCCCGAGCCGCGACCATGCTCTCAGCCCTGGCTCCTTGGAGCTAGGGGGCAGCGGACAGGGGTAAGGGTGGGGCATGAAGTAAAAAGTTTGGAGACCACTGATTTAGGTACATATAGCTCTCTTTGTAGGATACCTTTTTCCAGTACCCACATTTACATACAACTCCAGAATTTTATACAAAATTGAGTGAGAAAGAATGCTTCACTAGATGCACCTAATATCAGTCCCACATATACATGTGGCAAGGCTAAAAGGGAACGCAGATTTTATCTCAGCTAGGGAGAATATAGCATCAAGTTTGACCATAGAATCATAGACACATTGGACTAGAAGGGACCTTGATAGGTCATCTAGTCCAGTTCCCTGCACTGAGGCGGGGCTAAGTCTTTTCTAAACCATCCCTGACAGGTGTTTGCTGAACCTTTTCCTAAACACCTCCAATGACGGAGATTCCACAACCTCCCTAGGTAATTTGTTCCAGTGCTTAAATACCCTGAGAGTTAGAAAGTTTTTCCTAATGTCTAATCTGAAGCTTGCTTGCTGCAGTTTAAGACCATTACTTTCAAAGACCATGTACAGAAAGAGAATGAAGTCTAATGAAGAAGGAGGATACCCTCCTTGTGGTAGGATGGTGCACAAAGCTCAGAGAGAGGATGCATTTTTACAATATATTTGTCAGAGAAGTTGCTTTACTGCACACAATGAACTCAGTAACGGGTGGAGTTCTAAAGGTTCAGAGACCTTGTTTAAACTAACACCCAAAAATTCAAATGCTTATCCAAATCTGAACAGAGATGAGAGCAATCTGCTTCGCTTTTTCACGTCCTGTCAACATCAGTCATTATCTTCTTCCAACTTGAGTCTCAAACTGAATAGTAAATCCTGGGGACAAAATAGGTCCTATAACGAGAAAACACCTGTCATTCTAAGTCCAATTCCATTAAAAATTGCCTTCCACAAAAACACACATACACCTTGGTTGGTCCTAGTTGCTGAGACTGGACTGTCATGCTGCAATATGGAAAAAACACCTACAATCTGCAGAAAGATTTCCTCTATGTCTTTGTCTGCCTTTTATTTGTCTGACTGTGCAATCTTTCTGGTTCCTCCACCTTTCTCTTTTGGCTACTAGATATGTTAAAATATGAGATGAGCTTGGGTTTTCCCCAAGTTTTCCCCAAAGATAAAAGCCATCAGTGCAGTTAGAGCCATTAAAGTGAACCACTCCAGCAATGCCAACCTCACCAGTATCCATTACAGTAGAAAACTTTATTCATAATGTGAAAGGATTTTTAAAACTATCGTGAACTGAAAAGTATAAACCAAGGCTACCAACAAGCTACAAGTCTGTTCATTATTTCCTCACTTATATCAGGGAGAGTTGAGACAATAATCTGAACCTGACCTACAGAAAGCAGTGATAAGAGAGAAAACAAATAGCCAAAGAGAAAAATGTGCGTGCTTATTTGAGAGTATCAATAGCACTCTGTATTAAAGGCTTTGAAAGACTCTTCACCCCACAAGAATTTCAACAATAGTAAAATGGTGGGTTTCTCCAAATCCCTGAGCCCTTAGTTTCTTTTATCAGGTAATGTTGACAGCACAGAAAGGCCACAGGAAATAGCAAGCAACTACAGTATATTAATGTGTACAGTATATTCGTGGGATGTGTTTTGCACACTGTTAAACCTTATTATGAAGTCGTTCTCATATATGTAATACTAATAATGCTAGCTCAGTTGCCACTACCATGCTGGGCTATCTTTGCAGATACTCTTATAAAGTCATTAAGAGTAGAGTGCCAACACAATGTTGTAATCCCCTCTTCTCCAGTTATTTTGCATGGGTCATTTACTTTAAAGTCTGGAAGGACTTAATTATAGTTTAGCACTCTAAACAGAAGCCAGGATCAGTGGCAAATCTTTGAATAGAATCTGGAAATTCTAAGATAGAAATGTCCCCTTTTCTAAATAAAACGCTATGAGACAAATCCAGCTCTTGGAAAGAAGTCAGCCATGCATATCAGAGGGCAGAATTTGTTCCCTTTTTTGTTTAGGGAAAGAGGTTCATATCATGGCTGAGATCCTCAAATGGTATAAATCCTCATAGCTTCATTTATTTGAATATAGCTGGAGTAATTTATATCTCCTGAAGATGTAACCCACCATTTCTTCACTGTCTTTTACGACTTCTCAAGCTCTCTGCCTTCTGTGTGGCTTTCTTTGTTTCAATATTGCTGTCTTCATTCTGTTGCTTGTCATGGTAGGTCTCCCATCTCTCATCTTTCATGGCAATGACAAACAGTTCATATTATAACTATATTCATTCCTCAGTTCACTTAGATTTTCAGTGCTACCAGTTTTCTTTTTTTTTCTTTTTGGGATCTGGGTGGTGGTGTCCTTATGAGTCAAAGATCACAACTTTCTTCTTGCCCATGGTGATGTAATACTTTGCTCTCTCTTTTCCTCTTTTTAAGGCCCTATGTGCCCTAACGTAAGCATTAATAGTTCTGTTTCTTTCTTTATGCAGCTGAATACTTATGTAAATTGCTGTTCCACTTTTGACTTATTTTCATTGTAAGCCTGTAAACTTTTGCTGTTCAATGAGTGAACCAGAGCTGGGTTGGTGGTTAACAAAATATCAGTCCTTAAAAGCGTGATAAAAGAAACACTATTATAAATAATTTTCAGAAGCATATTCCACATTTTCTGTCACTCTGACCTGTATGTTGTAACCAAGACAACATGGCTTTTTTAGGCCAAGGGCTAAGAAGGTAAATCAATATCAGATTTGTATGCTCTAAAAACTCTAAGTAAGTGTTGTCTAAGCTTGAATTTAAGCAATACGGTTTGACACTTTTACAAAATCTGAACCTTCAATCTATAGGCCTAATTCTCATTTATACTAAGGCTCAAGGGCATGTGCAGGAATTTAATTTTGACCACTTTTGGAGGGGCATTTTCTATGCCCCTGCCGAGGCCCTGGGACCGGAGGAGCTCTTGCTGATTACTGGGGGCCCCAGCCACCTGCTTGACCTGCCTTATGCATGTCCTTACTAAAGCTTCTTTACTCAATTCTGGTAAATTAGATTTGCACTCAGAGTAAGGTCCCTTTACATTGCCAAGCAGTGTAAAGGAGGTTTAGTGTGAATGAGAAGCAGGCTGTATTCTTCCATTAAGGAGTATTTTTGTTTAGGTGCTCGGTGTATAAATATGGGCTTAATGTAATTGTATGGATTACTCTTTCTATCTTAAACACTATGCTATTTCACCTTAATTACAGTCATTAGTCAACTTCATCAGTTAATATTTCAGAGAGATCATAGGTGGTTGCTAAATGAAAACTGCTTAAGAGGATTGTTTGTTTGTTTTAGCCAAAAAGCGAGAAATTTTTGCCAACATTATTATAATACAGTATTTGTACCAAACCGAGCATTTCTATGGCCTAGATTCAGTCCACTACTTTGCTGGATGACGATGGTGGGGCGGGGAGTGCATAAAAGCCTCTTCCTCTGAGCAAACAGAGCTGTATCCAAAGTCCATAAAATCACTGAAAAGACTCCCACTGACTTCCACAAACTCTGGTTTGGATCCACAATTGGGCAGAATGACTCCACAGCAATGTAGAAACAAGTAAGAGAGAGAGGGGTGGATCTAGATATCACAAATGTATATCAAAAATGTAAATCTCAAAGTCATCCCACAATTTGGAATAACTGTTTTTCTCTGCTCAGAACTGCCCCAGAATTAAAACTGCTGAAGTATAGTATATTCAGATTTCAAGAAAACTGAATGCAGCAATGAAGAAGTTTGTACTCTAGCCAGTTTCTTATTTACAGGAGCAACCCATTGATCTGTTACTGACATGGGCAATTCACAGCAAAAACATTAATAAAAAACCAAGAGAAAAACGTACGTTTAGTGAAAATCAGCGGCTGTGTTGGCTTATCTCTAAATGTAAGGATTCACGTGGTGGTGTTTGTTTGCTTTTATTTCAGTAAATTTTAGAGATCATGAAATTTAATATACTTTGCACTACTGTAGTCTAGCACTTTTTGGATGATGAGCTTTAAAAGCTTTACAACTATCTTTAAATCAATCCTTCTAACACCCCAGTGAGAAAAGTCACAGTATTCTAGGGTGGATCTTGACCTCTGGAAAGAGGCAAGGTATGTAATTTAATAAAATAATCACTATCCATGATTTAGCTGTGGATGAGGACCCTGAATTCGCTTGTATAAACAAGAGCTGGCTGGATAATGCAACCAGTCCTATCTTGGTTTAGCAGGCTCTACATGGGGTGCTTAGTGCAGCATGAGTGGGGAATGTTGCAGGTGTAGCTGTGGTTTGCCTAGAATTTCCGATTTAGGGGATTTCAAAAGCAGGATTGTGAAGTGTGCTAATTCTGTTTGATACCTTAACTCTGTGTGCTTGTATGGGTGGCAAGGACTTCATTTAATTGATCCCACTCTGTCCCACTGCTTGAGGGCGGAGCTGAGAAATTGCTCTGAGGATTCTCTTATGTGGGATTCAGCCAGATTCCCTTCTGACATTGTTCATGTTAAATGTGTACATGAGATTATTGGGGAGAGAGGGAGATGATTTGTATTGAACTACCATTAATGGGAAGCTCTTTCATCTGACCTGGATCATTCAGTCTCTTTGGTGCCTATTGTCTAGCCCAATGAGAGGGATTGAATGAGAGAGAGAGTTCTGAGAGAGAGCCCAGATGATATCTAACAATTTAATTGTTTGCCTGTTGCCAAAGAGTTTCAGAATCTGGAAGTGTTATGGAGGCTTAAATGCTTCTGAACTAAGATACAACATCACAGAGAGAAGTTCTTTTTTCCCCCATCTACATCTTGTTAGAAGTTAGCAAGTTTTCTCCTTGATGTGGACCTCACCTGTGTTGTTCTCTGACTTTTTCATTTCCAGACTAGACAGTTACAAAGTGTTCTACATTGAGATCCTGGAAGTCTATTTGGAAGCTGCAGCTAATACAGAATATTTTAACATATGTTCTGAAATATCTGCACTGCCTTCCAGTTTACCTCCAAACCAAAAGTTAGCAGCAAAACCAGGAATGGAATCCAAAAGACACCCAGTCTTCTGTTTTAACTACTAGATGCACTGGCAAAGTCAAATATGTCAGACTTTATTTGCAGGGCAAGGAAAATATTTCCTGTGATCCAAGAAACTCTAGATGCCAACTGGCAAAGCGAATTGGGCCATGTAGGGGTGCAAAGATCCCCTGGGTTCCCCAAAAGAATGTAAGGTCTCTAATGAAAGACTGTGTCACACTGTTCATCATAGCCATTGAGATATGTATGTATGGAAAATATGTGAACAGTTAATATCTGTACTAAACATGTTCTGTTGGTCTGTAGTTGAAAAGCAGATCACCCAAAGTTAGCATGTCTTGTGAAAATCTTCTACAAACAGTGGGAGACACTTATTTCAGTGGTGGACCTTTATGTATTGTATGTCAGACATACATTTTAAGTCAACTTCTAATTAAGAGCTGGCAGAGACTTCAGAAGAAAATTAACATGAAGGGGCGAGTGGGCAGGAGGGAAGGAACCCTATTTTGAGGTGAACAACAAAAGTCCGTTCTGGTATATTTGAAAGTGCAGAAAAACACCCTGGCATTCTTTCAGTCTGTGAATATGAGCTGCCAGCAGGCTTGATCTTGTGAAAAAAGATCTAAACCAAACTGGATGAAAACGTTTGGGAAAGAACTTGGGTAAGTTATCTAATAGGAGATAGGTGAATGCCTCATTAGTTTAGTCTCTAGAAAGCATGATATGATGTTGTCTTATATGAAACCATTTGTTCCCATCTCTCACACTGTTTTTTATTTGAGTTTCTGTTTTTTTCTTGAATAAATTTCCTTTTGTTATATAATTGAACTCAAGTGCTATTCATAATACAGGAATGGTGATATAACTGTGAAACACTGTTCTTTGAGAGCAAAGGATCTGGGATTTCTGTGGGTATCTAATGATCAGGGGTGGATACCTCAGGGAGACACTTTGAAGAGTCTTAGGGGATGGGGTGCATATGCTGACAACCTGGAGGGCCAAGACAGGCTGGGGTAGCCCAGAAGAGAGTACTTGAATGGCTGACAGGCTGATTGCATTAGGGAGCTAATGTCCAGCTAGTATAGGCAGGACTCCCTCATTCTGGAGCCTGGTTGAAACAAGAGCACTCTCAGCCCTGAGTGCCCAAAGAAGCATCATACTTCTTACCTGAGTCTGTCTCTGTCAATTAAAATTTGGAAAGGGAAAATTTAAAGACAGAATACCAGGAAGTATTTCCTGAGAGTAAGATGCCTTCATCTGTGGCCTTCTAGCCTTCAAAAGGAAGTGATAGAATGTCCAATGCTTGGGACTTTTAGAACTAGACTGACTAAAGTAATAAACAAGATATTGTGGGCAGCAGTCGTGCACTGGCAGGGAGATAGACTAGGTGATCTAATTTCTGACTTTTATTATTCTAGGGATTTTTGAAGATATGATCTCTCAGTGATCAGGTTTTTTTTATTAAGCACAAATTTATTTTACTGAATTGTAAAGTGATTTTATTATGTAGACAAAGGACTACCCAAGGTAGATTACAATCATGAAATTCACATGACTTTTTCCTAAAATCATAAGCTTCCATTGGCAATCTACCTCTCTAGACAATGCTGCTATTAATACAATTTAAACTTATATTTCATTGTTAATAAAATATTTTTAAAACAATGAATGAGTCTGACACGTTGAGTGGTATTTTGTGTGTCGAGGCTTTTGTTTTTTCCCCATTACTTTGTCTGTCTCTCTATCTACACTTTCAAATTCAACATTCTGGCAAATTGTTTGAACGTTTCACGACTAAGATTACTGTTCTTAGTTTATGCAGACTATCAAGCCAATTAATTATGATACTTAACTGGGCTAGTTGCCAATAAAGCTGAGCAAAAACTGGAAGTATTGTCCTTCATGATATTGTGGTATTTTAACGTTTTTTGTCCCAAATCAGAACAAAAAGTTAAAATATTTTTATTGTGAAACAAAACATTATGAAAATTTTGAATCAGAATGGTGAAATATTTTGTTTCAGAGACAATCTCTACCTAATGTGAAACAGTTTCCTTGTGGTTTTGCTTTGTATTTCTTCCTAGGATTTTTCTGAGTTACTTTTCCCCAATACTAGAGGACTGGGACCTTTAAGACAGAAGTTATCTATTATCTACCCTAAAGGACTGGCATTTTATTTTTATTTTTGAGCACATCGTCCTTTGGCGGTGTTTGTAGCTATACCTTGATGTCTCTTGTTTTCCATACCCGTCTCCTTTTGTGAGCTCTTTGCTTTTCAGCTCCCACCTCCCCTACCCTAGAGTTGTCCATACCACTTTGCTTTGAGATCATCTTGAGAGAAAACAGAGGTTTTGGATTCCCTTCCCCCAAAGTACCATGGCAAAATCTGCCAAGAATGGTTCACCGTGAAGGGAAGGGAGAAAGAGCAAGTGAACAAATTGAGTTGGTACTGCCCTTAGTAAATCTGTGCCTCCACTCCGCTTTTCAGTTACTAAAGCAAGCAGCAAGGACTCTGTGGGTGTAAAGAGTGACCCTAAAGCTGTTCTATATACAGCAACATTTAACCGCTCAGCAGAAATGGAGAGCACCGAGGAACAGGCCTTGACTGTAATGGATATTTGAGGCATGTTAGTTCTGAGGTTGATTTTACAGACCCAGGTTTCATAGTTGCTTAAAGCCTCTCCAATTTGGGTCTCAACCTCAGTTTCTGGTATAACTTAAGTTTACAACAATTACCCGGTTTTACAATAAAAACATGCTGATGCACGAATATTACCTACATATAGCCAGACCAATCAATGTCAGAATAAGCACATTTGTATGTTAAACAGTTCTTCTAATCTATTACTTATTTGTTTTCACAAACAGCATTTTTTTTTCTTTTGAAATACAGCTTCTTTATTAATATATATTTCTTGAAGCAGCTTCATCTTCCTTTCAAATCCTCCCCCTTCGCAATGAAATCTGATTTAGCAAGTGGGTGACTGATCCTCTAACTGATTTCAACTCAGCTAACATATTTAAAATTGCAGTATATTTGTATTCTGAGTCAGTCTTTTTACTTCAGTAACAGATAATATAGAACCAAATCCTGAGGTCTTTAGAACAATGGGAATGGCCAGTCAAACTGAATGATAGGACCTTAGATTTCCCCAGTGATAGCATAAATGGTAATTAACACATTCAATCTTTCCTCTAACATTTAAATAAAACTATTACAAATGTAATTTATTTTTGTTCCATCTTTTAATTATTTTATTTTCCCTCCTCTACAGCTGATAACTATCAGCTATAGCTTTTACAGGTGAAGATCCAGAAATCTGGAACTTACTTGCAAATGGTGAAATACCACAATTTGTAGACTCTATGAATATGCATTATTTACTATTTATGCATATGCTTCCTTGTTGTTTTAACACAAAAAGCTGTGTTTTCTGCTCCTGCTTCCTCTCCCCAATGTCAGTTGCTCTGATACAGTGATAGGCGGGTGATACAAATCAATAAAATAAATACATTTTCTAGACATTTAGGTACATTTTAGGCCCTTGTTCAACTGAAGCACAAATACAAGTTCAGCACAAGTGAAATGTTTGGGTTTATGATTTTTAAAATATTTATTCACTAACAACCTGATGGAGTCTCATTATCCGAAATGTCAGCAGCCACTAAGAGGGGAGGGAAGTGAGGCACCCAAACAGTCTCAGCTGAAGTCAGAAAAAATGCCACAAAGCTCCATTAAAGTTACAGACCCAACTCCCTGAGAGCAGGCATCTCCAGGCCCCACCATACCCTGCTCTCCCCTCTTCTGTCCACCTTTGAAAGCCCCCTCTTTGCTGTGTTCAGTGGAGTGCAAGGCACTCAGCCCCCAGTGCCCCCATTTCTGTGGTCTGCATGGGGTTGAGACACTTTACCCACACTCTTCTAGTCCAGCCACAGACCAAAGCAGTGTAGTTGAGACCGCTGATACAAAGGTAGAGGATCCAACCCACGCTTCCTATTTAAGTATGACTTCCAATCAGGAACCAAGGAGAAAGCACGCAAGTCAGGGTCTCCTGGGGAAAATGGGAGGCTTAAAACATTTGAACACAATAGCTAAGCATAAGAATGGCAAACATGGGCATGACCCAATGGTCCATCTAGCCCAATATCCTGTTTTCTGACCGTGGCCAATGCTAGATGCTTCAAAAGGAGTGAACAGAATAGGGCAATTATTGGGTGATCCATCCCCTGTCATTCAGTCCCAGCTTCTGGCAATCAGAGGCTTGGGGACACCCAGAACATGGGACTGCATCCCTGACCAGCTTGGCTAATAGCCACTGATGGACCTATACTCCATGAACTTTTCTAGTTCCTTTTTTAGTCCATTTCTAGTTTTGGCCTTCACAACATCCCCTGGCAATAAGTTCCATAGGTTGACTGTGCATTCTGTGAAGAAGTACATCCTTTTGTTTGTTTTAGACCTGCTGCATATTAATTTCTTCCCTGGTTCTTCTGTTATGTGAAGGGGTAAACAACATTTCCTTATCCACTTTCTCCACATTATTCATGTTTTTAGAGACCTCTGTCATATCCCCTCTCAATTCTCTTTTCCAAGATTAATAGTCCCAGTCTTTTTAATCTCATATGCAAGCTGTTGCATTCCCCATATCATTTTTGTTGCCCTTCTCTGTACCTTTTCCAGTTCTAGTGGTGGGTTTTTTTTTTGTGATCGGGTGACCAGAATTGCACGCAGTATTCAAGGTGTGGGCATGCCATGGATTTTTATATTGGCATTATGATATTATCTACCCCTTTCCTAATGGTTCCTAACATTTTGTTAGCTTTTTTGCACATTGAATGGATGTTTTCAGAGAACTGTCCACGATGATTTCAAGATCTTTCTTGAGCAGAAACAGCTAATTTAGACTCCAGCATTTTGTATGTATGGGTGGTATTGTGTTCCAGTGTGCATTACTTTGCATTCATCAACACTGATTTTCATCTGCCATTTTGTTGCCTAGTCACCCCGTTTTGTGAGATCTCTTTGTAACGCTTCGTAGTCAGCTTTGGACTTAACACTGGTGGCCTGTGCTGCTGGTGGCCTGTGTCTGTGGTTTTAAGAAGCTTTTGCACAATGAAAATGTTTACTGTCTGTTAATCTGCAATTTCAGAACTGCTACCAAAGGGGTTGACTGTGCCATACTAAGCAGCAAAGCAGAACCCCACTAATCCCAGTGAAGCACCCAACACTAGGCTACATGCCAGTACTACACACCTTTATGGGATGAATCTTAGTCTGCCCTGGAACAAACCACTGTCGCTGGTGCATAGGAGGAGGAACAGAACCTTGTTCCTGCCACCAGCCTGCTCCTCTCTTCTATCTAAGGCCCGCTCTACACTGGGTGGGGAGAGATCAATCTAAATTATGCAATTTCAGCTATGTGAATAACGTAGCTGAAGTCGACATACTTAGATCTATTTACTGCGGTGTCTTCACTGTGGTAAGGCAACGGCTGACGCTCTCCTGTCAACTCCTCCAGCACCTGTCACCCTGTTGGAGTACCGGAGTTGATGGGAAAGCACTCGGCAGTCGATTTGTCACATCTAGACTAGACGCGATAAATTGACCTCCGCAGGATCAATCGCTGCCTTTGATCTAGCGGGTAATGTAGACAAGCCCTGAGGGCTGTTCAGTGCCCTAGGGGCAGAAGGTCAGAGCACTCTCTCTGCCTCTGAGGACTACATAATCATCCTCTACAGTTCCTAATATCTTTGTATTTCCTGCATGAACCTCATCCTTGGTATCCATAGTAGGTCTTTCCATTGATTTCAATGGGCATTCAGGCCCTTTATACTTCCATAGTTCTAGAATGCAGTTTGCATGAAAGGCTCTCTGAAAAATAATGTTGGATTGTAATCAATCATTTTTTTAAATGTTTTAGATGTGCAAAAAGAGTTTGAAACATAGCACATACATATTCTTCTGTATCCTATATATATATATATATATATATATATATATATATATATATTGCAACTTTAATACAGACAGAATTTAATGTTTTTTGGTGGGAGGGCAGAAATATCACCTGAACTGTGATCATAGCATATTGCTACAAGGAAAATTGCAAAATCAAAATCATTCTACATAGAGACAAATTTTTCAAAATATAATTTTGATCTGGTGGTCCGTAGCAATAACTGACATTTATTTGTTTAAGAAAAGCACATATAGGGCAACATGCTCTCCTGCTTCCTTTGCACTGTTCAGGTGGCTCCAATGGGCTAGAAAGTAGCTACATTTGGCAAGCTGAGTAGGAGGGAGCTTTTAGCTGGCCTGCTGCAGAGCTGGCATACCTAATCCCTCTGCCAGGCTCAAAATGTAGCACTGGAGTAAGGTGCTGAGAGTGGATGTGTGATTGTATCTGAGTGCACTGCACTCTCCTTTATAGTTCCCTGAGGACAGCGGTCAGCGGATGGAGTTTGGAGTGGCCCTGTCGCTAGGCGAAACTCAGCCGGGCTGTGCCCCAGCCAGAGCATCCAGGTGCTACAAGCTGCCTCCTAACAGCTTCCTTTGTCCCCAACCTCTTGTGCACCCTCCTTTTCTTTGATAAACTAACAAGGCATTTTATCTTAAAGTAGCTTGTACACTTTTGGGGGCACTTTTTTTTATATCTTACTAAGTGTCTGTACAGGGCCAAGCACTGTGGCGACCTGACCAAAGCTGGGGCCTCTAGGTGTTACCGGGAATATAGTTAATTAATCATCCATCCATACCTCTATAACTGTTTTGATGGCAGAATGTAGAGTGATGATTACCCATGGAAAGAGGATACAAATTCTGAAACGTAAACAATTGAATTTTTTTCTTGTATTTTGAGTGTCTGAGTTGTTCTTTTTTCCTTCTCAATATGGTTGGTGACATCCTGGCCCAGGGTTGTGTTAGTGATTTGTTTGGCATTGTCAGACTCATGTAATATTGAAAATAAAAATTAAAAGCTTTATTTAAAAATAATCACTGCCCCATCCTGAATGTTGGCAAATATGAATTTCAGCATCTATAATCTTTAGAGTAAAGCGAACCTTCCCTAAAACCGTAAGTTGTATTATCGTCATTTAATAAAATAATCCTTCTTGAGCAGTTGATTGTCTTTAATTATGCTAATCCTTATTTAAGAGAATATAATTCTACTGGTAATGCACTTAAAAGCTGCAGAGTAGACAAGTACATAAAATGCCTGTACCTAGCCTTAAAGTGGAAATATTTTGCAAATACATGATAAAATACAGGGCATTCTCTGTCACTTCATTTTTTGAGTATAAACAAAATGTATATGAATTCTTCTATGCTTATTCTTTTTTTAGGTCCTGAGGAAATAGAATTCAAGTGTCCCTTGAATCATATTACTTGCATCGGTACAAACAGATGTATTCACTTGTCCCAACTCTGCAATGGTGTATATGACTGTTCAGACGGGTATGATGAAGGTGTACATTGTCGGGGTAAGTGAATATGTTGGGGGGAAAAAATTCCACCAATTTCAGGTTTTTTAAAAGGATACACTTTTAAGTGTGAGTTCAAAGTGATTCAGTAAACTTCTTCTTTTAACCATATGTATTTAAAATAAGTATGTATGTTATTACATTCAGTGTCCATTTCAAAACCAGCTTTTTTTAAAAAAAGTTTATTTTGGAAGAACCGAAGGTAAAAATACTTACAGGCTTTCTAGCATTTTTCTTTTAAAATTACAAAGTTTGCATGAAAGAGTTGTTTGCACCAAAAGAAGTATGAACAAACTTCTTCTTCAGAGTATAGAAAATAGGTAACACTTGTTTGCCACAAATCCCCTTTCCCCTAAAACTCTGTTGTTTAACAAAGTCAAAAACAAACGGATCTATGGAAAGAAGTTAACACTTTTAATGTGTTAAGACATTAGATTTTTCCAATCAAAATAATTTTGCTTTCATATTTTGTGTTCATAAGGGTTAACAGTATTTGATTTCATCTCACTTTGGGATTATATTCAAATAATCTTACAATTCAAAGGGTGAGTTTGTCTTCATTCTATCTGTAAGGAATTCATAAATAATACTCATGAGATCTAAGCATCCCACCTCACCCCCTGCAAAAAACCTGCTCAAACAAAAGTAAACATTGTGGCTCTCCATCTGATGTAAATGAATGTAGCTGAATTGTCATAAACCGAACTATGCAGTTTTATAGCAGCTGAGGATATGGTGCATAGGATAGATCCTCTATTAACTGTATTTTCACAGTGAAAGGGATCAACTGTCAAACATAAAGTGCCTGTTTCTTTAGTCCTTATTCGGCAAAACTCACTCTGAGTTTGTTAGATGTTTTACCTGCATATTGACTTTAGGATTGGTCCTGGACAGAGTAATGAATAAATGAAATTGGTGAAAGCATCTCTGGGTCACATTGAAGCTTTCTTCGGTTACAAATAAGTACTACATAGAAAAGAGCGTTTATCAGTTAATCACAATTAAAATATAATCCTCAATAGATGTATTTACATATTTAAACTTTTCTGGACAGAGGATTAAAAAAGCTAATTCAAATAGTGGACAATGGTTTTTGTTCATTAGGAATTTAAAACCTTAAACAAAAGGAGATTAATAGTTTGGTGGAACCAGGAGAGGAAGTGGATTAAAATGTAAGGCCTTACTTAAAGCATAAATTAACCAGGTTCTTTGTTTTCTCCAGTTGTCATTTTGCAGGGCTAACCTGCGCTTTGGAATAACATAGGAATAACTGCTTTGGGGACCGGTCTTTTAATTTTCTGTTAAAATCTTTTTAAGGCTGATGTGGACTCCACCTTCTTATGTGATCATTAAATATTCTAATGTATGTGGTATCTTCCCAGTGGTAAATTTCATGTGCCGTACATTTTATAAATATGACTTGACTTCATAGCTCACTCTCATAGAGTACAGTAAAGTTTAGAAAAATGTGTTGAGTATTGACAGTTGATTTTAGCCCTAACTTGAATACGCAGAACTTAATACTGTATGGTGAAGTGGTTATGTACTAAAAATTGAGTAAGAATTGATAGCCAAACTTCCAAATACAAAATCCCTAAATCCCTATTAAGAGTAGTCCTTCATTAATACAGCTGGGAAATGGGTAACTATACACATAAATATTGGTCTGAGTGGCAACTACCCATTTTGCACATATATAACTGATGTGAAAATATGTCCCTAAATGAAAGGGCACATGTTGCCTCTAATAAAGTAAGAGACTGAAGAAATGAATCCAAAAATGTAAAGAAAAAAATCTGACAACCAAATAATTTTTAAAAATGGGTCACATTTTATAACAAGGACACTGTAATCACAGTGGCACCTTATAGACTAACAGACGTATTGGAGCATAAGCTTTCATGGGTGAATACCCACTTCGTCGGTATTCACCCACGAAAGCGTTGCATCCAACGAAGTGGGTATTCACCCATGAAAGCTTATGGTCCAATAGGTCTGTTAGTCTATAAGGTTCCACAGGACTCTTTGCTGCTTTTACAGATCCAGACTAACACGTCTACTCCTCCGATACTTGTAATCACAGTGTAGCTATATTACCTTTATAGTAAAAACTCATTGGGTTGCATGATTTGGTACCAGTAACTACCACTAAATCATTCTCCATAAAGTACACTATATGAAATAATTACTGGACAAGTAACATGGAGTTAAAATGCCTAGATTATTATAGCATATATAATAAGGAGGACATCAAAGAGTGATCATGAATCAGTCATGTAGTTAACCTTCTGCGTATATAAACTATTGTTTTTAAATACTGCATACTGTAACTGTAATTACTTACAGTACTTCTATTTTAAAGAATAACCAGTATCTGAAAAATATAAATTTTGTTTTAGGAAACCTAGCAGAAAATATGATTTTCTTCACGGCACTGGCAAAAGAGACTTTTATCTGCATTTCATGTTAATTAATGAAATTGTTTAATCTAAAAACATTTTCAGTTCATCAGGAAGGTAATGGAAAAATCTTATACTGCTGGTAATATCTTAAAGCTGCTGGTAATAGCTCACCTGAATTGATCACTCTCGTTATAGTGTGCATGGTAACACCCATTGTTTCATGTTCTCTGTGTATATCAAATCGTCCTACTGTATTTTCCACTGCATGCATCCGATGAAGTGGGCTGTAGCCCACGAAAGCTTATGCTCAGATAAATTTGTTAGTCTCTAAGGTACCACAAGTACTCCTGTTCTTTTTGTGGGTACAGACTAACACGGCTGCTACTCTGAAATCTGTCATTAGACTGATATGTTACTTCGGATAGCCATAACATCTTGTGCGTGCATATGCATGTGTCTGTATACATTCATATATGGGAATGTGAACATAGATGGTGAAGGGCATTCTCTAAACTGATGTGCCCTTTCAAAAGACAGGTCTTATCTCTTGGAGACTGAAAACGTCTCATAATGCACTAAGAACTAATAGAATTCAAGCATTCAATAACTAGAACTATTCAAAATTCTTTTTCTAAATTTTGCATTCTTATGTTAATTCATTATATTAACAACTCAGATGGACATATACAGGGCAG
The DNA here is from genome assembly GCF_965152235.1 of Eretmochelys imbricata. NCBI lineage: Eukaryota > Metazoa > Chordata > Testudines > Cheloniidae > Eretmochelys > Eretmochelys imbricata. The sequence goes on along the minus strand of NC_135582.1, from coordinate 22,073,903 downwards.
GGTGCTTTCATTAGGCAAGGAAAAATATTATCATATCTGCAGTATGAAATGGGTAATTTATGTGAATTTTGAATAAAATGGTAGAAGATACAATGCTGTTACAGGCACATATGCTTTTTCCCCTGGGGAGCGTAATGCATAAATTCAGATTTTTGTGGCAATAGAGAATAAAAATGGTTTTATTATATATGATTATTTTTCTGTGTTCTTCAGAGCTAAGGGGTGTATTTGGTTTGATAAAATTAATTCTTCGAGAGCTGCACCCTATGTATATTCCACATATGGATATGCCTGTGCACCATGCACCTGAGACTAGAGGGCATAAGTGGAGGTGCAGTCTGACTCCCTCTTCAGTTCCTTCTTACCACCTCATGTCCTGAGTCTGTGTTGAGCTATCCTCACATCCTCTTCATTTCTGTAAATATAACTGTATATAGTTTGCTAGTATTTTACATAGTTAGTATAGCTTAGTTTTCGCCACCCTGGGGACCCGCTCCATCCATCCTTTTGGGGGTAGGCCTATGCCCAGAGGTCCTGGATTTAAAAACTGCATATCCTACCCTTGCTCCTTCTCAGTCAGTGACAACCACCAGTGCTGTTTTTACTGCCCTGGGGGGGAGGTATATTTCTGCCAACGCAGTATCTATTACTCCTTTCCACCCCGGATCCGAGAGGGACAAGAGCTCATATTGAGGAAGCACCTCAAGGAGAAAGCCATGAGATTCCAATCAGATCCAAGTCGGGGGGACCCTTCTCTACAGCAGCCGCAGTCCTCGAGCAGTGTGCCTCCAAACACAAACTCTGGAGTAGAGGCCAGATCAGATAAAACTCAAGATCTATTATCTTAGGCTTCTCATGAGAGTAAGGGGCACTCTCTCAGACATACAAACAGATCCCACTCTGAGCCTGCTTCCAGGATATCCTGCAAGGCACACAATCAGACAGCTTGCCCAATAAATGAGGCCATTATAGAAACAACTAAAGTGCTTGGATATAATGGCAACATTTACCTGTATCCCTTAAAGTGTTGAGATATGTTATTTTGTGCCTGTGAAAGGGGCAGAATTCGTATTCACTCACCTTACCCCCTTGTAGTACTACAAGCATCCAGGGAGGCGCACAGGAAGGAGTCATGTTATATTTTCATTTTTGTTGGTCAAATTTAAAATTTTCACTGGTTAAATTGCTGGGCAAAAGTGGGAGAAGTGGGTCTTACGGAGATGAGATGGGGGAAAGTTTAGGGCAACACCATAGGATTAGGAGGTTATCCTATGCACAAGACAGTGTGGAAGAAGGTGCCAAGATGGGAGAAAGAAAAAAAAAATTGAGATATTGATGCTGGTACTGTTACTGAAACAAAAGCTGTGAAGAAAAATGTAAGACATGAAATCTGTAGGCCAAGTCACATTTGTTCAGGAATTTGAATTTCTATCTTTGGACTTAATAGACACGGAGGTTTGGGATACACATGGGATTCTGTTCTTGCAAGAGTTTTTTTATTATTATTATTTATTTACATTGCAGTAGCACTTATTTCTAGTTATTGAACAAACCCATAACAAGAATCTGGTTGCTGCTCCACAGAGCTTGCAGTCTAAGTAGTATATATGCATAACTTAGACATCTCTGCTTTCATTTCTCTGAATTTTGGTATGCAATGCAGCCTGTGGAAAATAAAACTGAGTACACATGAATTAAAACTTGTTAGTATCTAGGGCCATACAACCTATAACAAATCTTAAAAGGTAGGGAGTAAAAGCTATAAGCCTGGTGCTGAGAGTTTGAAAGCTATGGAAGTTGACGAGAGAGTACTGGATGAGTTGGTGAGAGGAAAAAGCTAGCTTTACTCTGTGTGAGCTTGGTCAGGCACTTGTCTTTGGGGTGTTAGTGGTGACTTAAGGGCATAGTCCCAAAAGGTTTGAAGAAAGTTTAGAGAAGTACCAAAGTTGTCTTAACTGAACCTCTGGACCTTTTTAAGTTTTGACTTTCTCTAGAAGTTCAGAATTCTTTGGAACACTGCTCACATGAATTCCCTTTACTTGATCAGTAAAGATGAGTTCAGTGCTAACAAGACATGTGCAAGTGTGGGCTAATTATAGATGAGGCACACATAGCCCAAAGGAAGGCGTTGTGTATACTGTCCATCAGTCTAATATCTTTAGAAAACAAGACTGATATAATTTAAAAAGAGTATAGCATACAAAATTAGTCATCACTAACAATAACTTAGACACAGGAGCAATCACGCTTTTATCAATAGCCATTTCTGCTTCTTTAGTTTGCATTGCTAAAGTACATTTGTTAGAAAAATATCTGTGTTGCCTTATTTCATATAACTAATCTCTATTTTTATCTGTTCCTGAAAACAAAAGTACTTGAAAGTGTTCCTTTTAAAATGTAGTTTTCTGAAATATAGCACAAAGTATATAGCATGAACTCTCAAATTCTAAACTCAGACCATATCTGACTTGGGAAGTACAGTACTAAGCTGGTTTCAGATATGAGTTAGTTATACAACAAGCCTTTTTTCCCCTTTAAGGTTATAGTACCAATTAAGTTCTGTATAAGCTCAGTGACTGGCAAGAGTTTAGCGCACTCCAAAACTCAGGGGAACTTCAAAAGAAGAGGCCACTGGAATGCTGAATGCTATTTTTTTTTGTCTCTTTGATTGTATTGTTCAAGGTGATTTTTCTTTGCTCTTTTTCCATTTTAAATGACATCTTTTAAGTTTTTTTTTAAAAAAGGAAGGAAGAAAACTGAAAGTGAGTATCATGATAGGCTTAGTGGCCTTTTCCTCTGTGTTAGATTTCTTGTCATATGTTCTGACTTAGTAGGGAACCTAGTATTCACATGGCTACAGAAGTGACTTAGGTCCTCTAATTTCTACATCCAAGCAGTTTATTTATAAAACAATATTTATATTTTCTGTAACATAAACAGTTGAAGAAAATGTAATATGCCTACAGTGGGGAGACTGTCTGTCTCTGAATTGTAGTCAGAATAAAACAAATATTCTACAGAAAGTAAATTGCTCTGCTTTTTCCCTTGGCCAGTCTGCAATTACAAAAAATAAAATGAATAGTTATCTTAAAGTTGACTGAAAATCCAAAAACAGCAGTAAAAGTCACTAAATATCCTTAAATCATTTCAAAGGACCTCAAAGCACAAGCTGTATTTTAGAAACAATGATCATAGAGGGCCTTCCAAAAGACAAAATAATACGAGTCACAGAAAATAATACAATGAAGGCACTAAATACACAGTGACTGGATAAACAACAAATGTAAAGTATATTATACTTTTACAGGTAGATCTGTCTTAAGTATCAGGAATCCCTCAGGAACACTATCTATCATGCAAAATTAACTTGCAATGGCAAAAGTTAATTAGGTTAAGTTTCTGAGTGAGCTCTTTTTCTGTTTGTATGTACAGTTTTCCAGTTTAGGTGTATGAGTATGAGAAAGATAAAATGCGCGTACACATTTACTGTAGATAGAAAAAAAAATTTAAGACTTAAGGTGCTATGTTGTATATCAGCAAAGCTATAATAGCAAACTGCATGTTGTGCGTATTATGTCATAGCGGGGCTGATGTGGAATGCCGGTAGTGATGTGTGGGTTATAATTAACAAAGAAACAAAAAAGAAATATTCAGCTTCAATAAAGTGTTTGGAACACAGTTACAGATCTTAAAGCCACACCTACACTGGCGGGGGAAGAAGGTGCATTGCTTGAGAGACAGTGGCTGGAGGTATTTTGCTTGGACAGGAGACATGTAGGCATAATGCTTCTAGAGGTGGGGAGCACACTTTGGCTGTGTGCTTAGCCTCATCTAAAGTCCACTGAAGTCATTGGAAGTCTTTCCAATGATTTCCTTGGGCATTGGTTCAGGCCTTAGACAAGGTATATCTTATGCTCTTTCCCAGCTCTTATGTCCTGGTGGTTGCTAGTGTACAGGATGGCGAAGCCATGGCCAATCCACCCAATCAATCCACTTCTGGATTCTTGAATGTTACCAAGATTTCTCCTCACGCATTCAGGGAGTGCAGGCAGCACTGATGGAGTGGGTAAAGGTGGCTTCCTGTTCTCTCTCCTACCCAGCGTACCTGAGCTTGGTCAGCAATAATTTGGCTCTTGAACTGTTATATACAATCTAGCTTTTTGTACTGTATGTTTCGCTGTGTGAAGCACTGAATATTTTAAAATTGGTTTTAAATTTATTGGCTCACATTGCAACTAGTCACAACTACAAGAAAGCCACAAGTAGTACAACCCTCTGTCACCTGCAAAATGACAAACAGGGTAATACTCTGTATTATCATCAATAGGTTAAAGCCGTGAGTATGTAATATAATGCATTATCTGCAAAGATGGCTCCATAAACTGTCAGATAATCTGGCTCACTCAGTCCCAATTCAGTTGCGATTGCAGAATCAGATGCATCATATTCTGCATCATAGCAACTTTCCATGTGGGTTTGGAAAAACTGAGGAAGATTGATATATTTTTTAACTCTTTGAAGTTTATTCAAGGTACTAAGTAACTTAAAATATCTTTTAATTGTTTACTATCAATCAAGAAATCCTGAGGGAGATCACAAAAGATTAGTTGAGGTTACTTGAGGGGGAATTTTTGTTCGTTTGTTTGTTTTTTGTTTTTTTAAATAAGAGGAAATTCAGTTGAATGCAATTTAGATCTGATAGAGCCCTCATGAGATTTTGGATAATTTGGATTCTTGTGAAACACAATGTGTGGATTTGAAATTTAACCTTTGGCCAGTAAATTATATAAAGACAAACTCTAGAGCATTTAGCATAGAAAGTAGGCGTAAAAAAATTGGCCAAATAATTACTACAACTTCATTTTTGTAGCAGTGTTTAAGAAGAGTATTAATTTTGTGTTTAGGCCATTGTTTCTGATATTGCCATCCAGTGAAGTTTAATGATATTACTGAATCATGCATCCATACTGATGTTTCACAGCACTGAAGCTTTTTAAACGGTGTTCACCAGAGGAGAAAATATAAAGTTGAGAATTGGTGTGTTTCCCTTCCTGATCACCTATGAACTTGTATTACTTACAAAAACTAAGTGGCTCAGAAATATAAATATTTCCTAATTCACTTTCTTATCGGAGACAGTAGTTCCGCCTGGCAAAGAAATCTTTGCTTATTTGCTAAGGCTGACAAGCTTAATGTTGGATGCCCACTAGGTTTGTGATGAACAGCAAGTCCAACATCAGACAGTGGAACCCCTGAGCCACCGGGAAATGTAAAACTGCTCTAAACAAACCAGTGGAGCAACTGAAACCTTTCAGTAACATTCAGAAAGAGTCTCTGTGCCATCACATCTTGTTTTGAATTGAACTTTTGTGCATGAGAGATGAGGCTTGAGTGTGAGAAAGAAAGAAAGAAAGAAAGAAAGGAGGAACGAAAGTTCATGGATTGAACCCCAAAAGATAATTTCTACAGCACTGTTGGATGAAATGTAGTGACCCCATTCAAGCTCAGGGAACCTGCATCACAGTATCTGCAAGACAACTATGTATTTTATAGAAAGCCTGCAAATTCCTACATGATCCCACAAAGTCCACAAATTGAACCACTGTGTTCCAAAACATTTTAGTTCATATCTGTGTATTTCAATGCTGTGTTCTTTCTTGAGCAACAGAGAAGCTAGTACAGGAAAAAAGTAGACTGTAGCAAGGCTGGGGGTGGGGGTCTTAGATTAATTTGCACTCTAAGAATTGAACATTTTAGATTGAATCTGACTGATCCACCAATGGAGAGGAAAGAAAAGACTTTGCTTAAGACAACAATAAAACTCGTAAGTGCAGTTCTTCCTGAATATTTGGTTTGTGTGTTGTTGTATCTGCTGCTCCAAATTTGCAAGAGAAAATACATGTTGTATGCTTATACAATAGTACAGAAATATGATTTTTCTTGTTCTTTTGACATTATTTTTGTTATCCATCTGAGACCAATCAAGGAGAGAGAAATGAGTGGAAGTTTTATATGTATGCACAAAGATGTAAAAACAGTGTAATAAATAGCTCTCTATTTCAAAATAAAATATATTACACAGTGATACTGGAGTATACTATGACCCATTCATCCCAAGAGAATGCTTCCAATGGCAGTAGGACCAAATTCATACTCCAGAAATAAAAACAGGATCAGTGATTATATCCACAGTCAATAACCTCAGCCAACAGTGTGGATTGCTGTTGATCTTTCTTGTTTTGTTATTATGTGCCCTCTTATCCCAACACTCAGCTATTCAGTTTATTGTGTACTTTACCATCTTGCCCATCTTTTCCCACAGAAAAGTGCCATGCAGTCCATAGAAATTAGAGAGGTCATTCAGTCTGTCCCCCTGTCAAGAGAAAGAAGTCATGGGCTTGAAGATTTAATAACTTACTATTGCAAAATCCTGCTGTGGTGAAGCAAATTAAAGCTGGTTGGCAGGAGTATATAGAAGTGAAAGATGTTTGAGGGATTTAATTTCATCCGAGTTTTTATGGGATGCCTCTAAAGAAGTTTTTAGGGCCAAAGTAATAGGTATAGCAACTCTAAATTGAAAGAGAAAAAATGTTATAAAGAAGGAATTGGAGATGGGGATCAGGAAGATTGAGAAGTTAGATGTATACGAGAAAGAAAAGGGGAAATTCTTTAATATGGGCAATAGGAGGACTGAGAAATATATTAAAAGAAAAAAGTGTTGAATATACAGCTCAGAAGGTGCCTGCTTTTTTCAGAAAAGCAATAAGACTAATTGGCTCATGAGAAAATATAGCTGTGGGCTACGTGCCAAGTTAAATATAGAAATTAAAAGTGTATGTTCCACAATATTGCTAAAAATACATTGCACTATATCTTCAGCTAATGTAAATCTTCATATGGCCCCATTTGTTAATGTATTGTAATTTATATCTATGGAAACATGCTTGAATGATCAATGCTGCCCCTTCTTCCTCTGCCATTGTTTTAGGTTTAAATTGCAGATTATTATTATTATTTATTTTATTATTTTTAGCATGCTCTTAGGAGAAAGAATGATGTAAATATGCAAAAACAAATGCTAGCCAATTGTGGTCTCCCTGAAAATCAGAGGTGAAAGTACGCCAGTATGGTCTGGTATGGTGTACTGGTAAGAAAGTGCCAACCGTACCCGCTGGGTGGGGCAAAAGGGGCAGGTGCCCTGGCGCTCCAGCGGCGATTTAAAGGGCCCGGGGCTCCCCGGCCGCTGCTGCCATTACTGCTACCGTGGCAGCGCCTGGAACCCTGGGCCCTTTAAATTGCCACCGGAGCCCCGGGTGGTGCGGGCCGGGCAGCGCTGAAGGGCTAGCTGGAGAATTTTGGTCCCAGCCCTGCCCCTTCCGCCCGAGGCCCCACCCCTTCCGGGGGCCAGAGCTGCTGCCCCCGCCCCCCTTCCCAGGACCCGGCCGCCCTGCGTACCGATAAATCATTTAAGTTACTTTCACCCCTGCTGAAAACACATACCTACTGAAGGACACTTGTTTTGCTAAAATCAACTGTAGCTCAGAAAGCATCAACACAGAAGTATTAAACTTCCATGCTTTTTATAGGCATCACTGAGTCCGTAAGAGGGCATTCTACCAATGTTTGAGCTATATACTGCACCATTCTTCTTCACCTTCTGTACAATCAGCTAGAACAGATAAGATGAAAGGTGATAACTCAAATGTTTTATGATATTCCTATTAATCTACTGCCTAATAAATATTTTTGAAAACACATAACGAAATACAGTAGAACCATATTTTTCAAAGTTATAATAACCCGACAGGACTAGATGGTAATAAATCAGAGATATATAAGCCCCATCAGCAGGGCTAGGTGAGGCTGTTAGAAGAATGTCATGGAATGACCTGAAGATGGCTTTACTTTAGATTACTCTCCAGGGTTTAGGTCTAGTGCTATTTGTTACCTGGACTCTTTGACTGCCATATTAGACTGCAAAACGAAAAGCCCTTTAAAATGTTAAATACAGTGAGACTGAGGATGAGGGTTTTGGTTCTTTTTCTGTTCATGAAAGCTGCTATTTAATTATCTGAACAGATTAGACCTTAGTTATATTTATTTTGTTCTATGTGGACCTGTCCTCAAAAGAAATTTGCCACAGTACTTTTTAGGGTAATTTTGTGGTGATGAATATTCTTCGGGATAATCAACTGTAACAGGGTTGCAGGATCTGTAATGCTGCACAGGGAATCCAAACTCTTCTGTTGCTCTACCCTTCAAGCAAGAATTATAACCCTGGAAAAAGATGCCTAGTAACTCCCACTGATTTGTTGCAACAGATATAGCTTGTTAACTTTCCTCTCGATATAGGGGAGATGGGTGTGGCCCTCTCATAAGAAGGAATGGGGCCAACCTTTGAGACTTCGTTTGTAGAAGGGATGGATGTCACCTGTACCAGCCAGGATTCTTCTGATCATTTTTTTCAGCACTTTAAGGGTATACAATAACATCTTAAATTATAGCTGTGCAATAAGAATGAAATATTAATAAATATTTATCTTTACTAAATAACCAAGAGAAATTATATTTTATAAGAAAAAATTGGGTTCTTCAAGTGCTGGACCCTATGTGTATTCCACATGTGGGTACACGTGCGCTCCATGGGCCTGAGACCAGAGATTTGTATCAAGTGGCATCTGTTGATCTGTACAGTTGTCATCATCGTGCTCTGAAATGAGGGCATAAAGGGTGGCACTAGTCTGAGTTGGAGTCCACTGTGTCCATTACAATCATCCTTTCCTTTCAGAATCTGTAAATATATATTATAAATAGTTGTAGTGAGCTTGGTCGTAGTTTTTTTTATAGGTAGTATAGTTTGTCTAGGTCCTCCCTGTTTCAGAGAGTTTCTCTTCACAGAGAAGGACTATGCCCAGAGTTTCCAAACTATATCCCCTGATCTTGTTCCTTCTCCATCAGCAATGAATGCTAGCACTGCCTTTGCTTCCTTGAGTAGTCTCATAATTACCACCAAGTGCAGCATCTCCTGCTCCTTCCAACCCTTAACCCAGGACAGCTGAGAGCTCCCTATTTGGAAATCTCTCATGGAGAAGTCAATAAGATTCCATTTAGAGCCAAGCTGGGAAGACCCCCCCTGTACATCAGCCTCAAATGGTGAGCAACACCACTCTGAGCATGAGTTCTGGAGTATAGGCCAAAACTGTTAAGCCTAAGAAACCCTCTCACAAGAGTAGGGGACATGAGCACGGATATAAGCACAGATTCCAGTCCAGATTTGCATCTGGGAAAAAAGGTCCTTCCCCATCTTGGTCCAAGTGGGATGAATCCTCATCTGACACTCCTATGGAATTAGGTCTGCATAAATCTTCCATCGAAGAAGAGAAGGCATGAAGGAAAAAGGATCTGATGGTACCAGCTTTGGTTCCATCACACAGGCTGGAAGATTGGCACCAGCCTTTTCCCACTGGGAATTTCATGCTGGACCCCAATTCGATGGTTCCAGCACATTCTGAGTGGGATCCTCCCAATACCGGGTGTTTGCATGCACTGGATCCAGAAGTCCTTATCTCTAGAACCACTTGAACTCCATAAAGGACTGAACCCTTTATCTCACCAGTGAATAGTCTCACCTTACCTTATCTGCAATTTTGTATTCTAGCAGTTCTGCTTTTCCTTAGAGATGTTTCAATACCAGAAGAAACCACCTTGGGGAGAAGAAGATCCTCTCCTACCATGTTCACAGGCTGGAGCATTCTTCCACCGGTACTGCTGGTGGAATGGAAACCTACGTTCTCATTAGACAAATCTGATGTTCCAGGTGATCCTTTTCCCCCCAGAGGAGGCAAAACCAGATGGATCCTACAGAAGGTTTTGGAACCCTCTCCTTCCTGGCTATGATTACACTGGGGACCAGTGGTACCCAAAGCTTTGGGCCTCCCACCCCCAGCTGGGCTCCATGGGATCTGTATGCTAGCCACACTGGCTCTATGCAGGAATCACACCAGCTCTCTTCTCCCAGCCAATAGCAATCGGCTCCATAGGAGTCTGTGGAGGACAAAGACAATATAGTCCAGATGGTCCTGAGAGGTGTCTCATCCTCCTCACATGATGAGGCAATTGCTCCATCATCCCTTCACCACCTGATGACTACAGGTAGTACCAGGAGCTTTTGCAGAGGATAGTAGTTGAGGTTCACTTTTCTCTTGAGGATGTCCACAACACTTAGCGTAGTCATTTGTACATCATGCAACCCTCTGTCCCAGTAAGGTGATCCTCCCAGTAAATGAGGCCATTTTGGAACCAGCCAGGACTGTTTGGCATAAGCCAGCCTCCTGTGCCCCTTCAAAAAGAGCCAAAAATGCTATTTTTGCCAGCTGAAGGTGTAGAGTTCTTCTAACCCACTCAGTGCCCAATTCAGTGTTTCAGGTAGCTACAGAGAAGTCCAGGATACAGCACCCCAAGACTACTCCTGTTGTCAAGGGCACTAAACACCTGGATCATCAACCAACCTGTAATACAGAATTGCTAATTACTAGGCACTATTAGCAAAGCACAGTTTCACAAATTATTCCAAATTTGTGGGATTGAGAGACAAGCTTTCCTAAAACAGGGCTTGGTTCCAAGCCCTCATCAATGAGGACAATCAAGTTGCTAAGACATCACTGGCAGTGGATACATTCAATACTGAATCTAAAGCCATCACCACAGTAATAGTCATGAAACGTGAATCATGGCTTCATTCATTAGGTTTCCCCAGGGAAGTCCGGAATACCATTAAGGACTTGACCTTTGATGAGTTTAATCTCTTCAGATCAGAAGACCTACAAGTCACTACTCTCTCTAAAAGACTCTGTTCCTTGGGCATTTACACCTCAGCTCCAAAGAGAGAAGCCACAAATATAACCTCTTATCCTTTCCCAGATTGTTAAACCTTGAACTTCTAGGTCTAGGGATTTAAGTAATGAAAAGTATAAATAGTTTAAAAAAATGTTTTGTTTTTTTTACCATAAATTCTAAAGAATATCATAAATACGTCAAGGGAGGTAAACCTGGAACACAAGAGTGTCACCAGTAGAGAGATGTCAAGTTAATATTGTACAATGATATGAAGATAACTTTGCTCTTGACATTTTCAGCAATATCTTTCTGGCTTTGCACTCACATTCACAAAACACCCTTCATACTTAATTCTAAACAGATTTCTAGCATTCATTATGTTCTGTCTGGAGATTTCAATCTTCTTGTCTCTACCAAAACCTGACAGAGCCAAGAAAGAGAAAATTATCAGCTCTGTCTTTATTTGTTTAAGGCACAAGGGTGAGATCTGTAGTGTGAATAATCTGCAAAATGAATAAGTAAAATTATTAGCCACATGAGATGGGGAGAGAGAGAGAGAGAGAAGGAAAGACGAAAAGCTGAATTACTGGGAGAAAGGAGGAAGCGAGGAAGAAAACAAGGGGGAGTATACTGTAAATAGATGAGAAAAAGAAAAGATACAGGCACTGAACTGAGAATTAGTGAAAAAGGAGTAAGAAGACATGGAGGTGGGCCAATAAGCATATGATTGTAAGATGTGGTCCTTACGTGAAGGCTAGTAAAGTATCTAATGTGAAGTAAGCTTGTTTGAGTACATATGGATTCCAAGCAGTAGAAATGTTGCATTTCCACTGCATTCATTGGGACAGCAGCAGAGAACCCATACAAAATAACTCTACACCCCAGAAACATTACTTCTGTGGTGGAAGTGAGTATATTAGGGGCATCATGCACAGAAGGCCTATGTGCATAATGTGAATTCACATGGCAAATTGTCAATATGCAAGCCTCCAACAGCTCCCTGACATTGGGGCATGTTGCAGACAGGTCAGGAGCGGGAGAACAGGATGTGACTGGAGTGCTGCTGTACTCTGGTGATTCCCAGCTAATACATCAGACCCAGTCATCCCACTCCCCTATTTCATCCAACTGTAAGTTAAAGTAGCCCTAATGCTACTCTGAAATCTATTCCAGGGGCAAACCAACCCTAGCTAGCCCCATGATTGGGAAAAGAGATCACATAAAGGTGGCTTCAAGCCACTTTTGCCTCTCATTATCCCTTTCTGGTTTTGTGTAGGTTGTTTGGGCCTAAGGTTTTGGACACTAGTCTAATTGTTGTCTTTGATATTAATATTATTTGTTTTGCAGTAGCGTCTTCTGTCCCTTGCGTCCTTGATCACCCCCGTAGGGCCCAAATAACTGCAAACCTCCCAAAGATTTTACCTGAGCTCCTCCCCGCAGTCCTCCAGTTGCCAGGCTCCTACCCAGAACCTTGCCTTGCTGTTTCTCACCTTACATATTTCCACCAAGCCATCCACATTTTCAGTCCCAATTATGCTCCCCCCACATTCTAAAATAGTTGCTTGTCCATACACTGTGTCTGGAGATCTGTTTATATTTTTATAGAAAGGGACTGCTGGGCACAGTATAAATCCTGGCTAGATGAGAGTACATAGCATGGGATAGATTATATAGGGTAAGGGAAAGAGAGAGATCTGCTTTTAAAAACAGACCATAAACTGCACAATGGCACTTCCCTCACCCCTTCATTACTATGGCTCAGATTTCATGCTTCTGTAGGGCTCCATAGCTGATGTCACACAAGTGGAATCAGATGAGCCAGATGCAGTTTTGTGGGCCTTAAAATAAAAGACATATTTAGACTCACAGATGTGCTAAATGCCCCTCTTAACCTTGATATATGGGGGTTCAGCTCAGAATGCTAGCTGATTAAAAAATATATGACCTTTTAAATAAATGCACCTTTTTTAATTACCAGCCGGCAATCCAGCATAATTTGTTGCTGTCTAAGGTACTTTTTATTTTTAATGGTCTTGCATATTTGATAGTGTCTTCCAGAGTTATAGATTAGGTGTAGACCTGCCACATCTATAATTGACTTTTCTCTTTTTTTAAACTGCGTCTCTTAGAGCCGTATCAGAAGAGAACCCGCTATTCTCACTGTCAAGGGATTTAATTACCTGGTAACTGTTTACACTAATTAATTAAACCTACAATGTAATATCAAGGTGACTGACAGCCTGATCCAAAGCCTATTGACATCAGTGGGAATCTTTCATTGACTTCATTGGGCTTTGGATCTCGGCCTTGCTTAGGAGGTGGGTCACAGGAAGAGGTGAGAGTCTGTCCCACCCATTGTGTGCCCTGTGCAAGGACCAGGCACAGTTGCAGTCCCTGGAGTCCCCTGAGCAAAGCACTGCTCCCTTGAGGTTTTAGAAACTGCAAACTATAGTTAATCATGCAGGAGGAAACATGCTGCCCCCATGTAAAGGACAGTGTAGCTGGTTGCTCTTCCCTCTGTTTACGTAGAAACTCTGGAAGGATTCTGCCTGCCTGAGATACCATCGCTTCCCGAAGTCCTTTTCAGAGTGCAGCTCTATTCCCCCATTCAGGAATGAATGTGTAAGATTATATGTATAAAAGTCAAGATTACTGCAGAAACAAAGATTTGATAAGCATCTGCAAGTTCAGATTTATAACTTTTTGATCACAATGGGCCAGATTTTCAAAGGTATTGGGGGGAGGGGGGCTTAGATTGAAGTCAATGGAAGTTAGGCATCTAATCTGTTTAACAGTTTTTGAAAATCCTACTAGGTCCCTATCAGTTTAGTGAGTTTCTTTGAATTTTTGGGTGTTTCCACTGTATATTGTCCTGTTTGTTTTTAATTCTTCTTGAATTTTTATGCCACAATTGTTTTTAATGTGATTTTTAAAAGATAATCTTAACATATAGATAACTAAAAAGAGAAACTAGGTTTATCTAACTGTAATACGTGTTTCACTAGGTTTGCAATCCTTTATGTGCTACCTTACAGTATGTACATTTTGGTAACCCACACAGAAAACATACATTGAATGTGTAAGATTAATAGGTACATTTAATATGTAGGCATGTTTGCATTTTTATTGATAATAAAGCTGTCATGTTCACTTGATGATTATGTATCTGGCCTATATGTATAGCTCCCTTTTCAAAGGTACAGATGAGTCATGTAAGTTTAAATAGATTATAATCAACTACATAATTTTAGCAAGAGAGGTAGGACTAGAGCTCTGTCATGTAACATAAAATCTATATCTGAAATATTTTGCCTTGCAATATACTATGACCTTTCTCTAAGTAAAGTAGAAGTGTTGAACAAATGAAATACAACCATGGATTTTATTTAGCAAGAGCCATGTCATAAATAACCAAGTTATATCTTTTCACAAATATGAAACTTAAATGTATCGAAGTCCAGGCCAGACTTTCAAGATAGTTCCATACATAAAAAAGTGGCCAGATCCAGAACTCATCTCCCACTTAGGCACCTACATATTCCTAAAAGAGATCATGGTCAGAAGCGCCTAAATGGGAACTGCTGGGTGCAAAGCACTTTGAAAATGTAGCCCCCAAGGTTACATGTTTACATTGCTCGTATACATCTATTACTTGTATGGCTATCCCTTAATCAGTCAAGAACCCAAACTAAAAATGACCTTTACAGAACTATAAGGGCAGTTTGCATATAAGGAAGCTGTGCCCTTATGCAATGTATTCAATATAATAGACACATCTTTCCTTAAGTGTCATTATTTACTGTATGTTGAGTGACAAAGTTATAGCATTGTGCTTTTTGCTGTACAGGATAAAGAGGGGAGACTTGGGTCCTGTCCTCAAGGTGCTTACAATCAAAGGCCCTGATCATGTAATTGGTGCACCCATCCCAATCCCAGATGAATCCAATAGGGCTCTATGAGGCTGTGATATTGCACCCACATGCAAACCATAGCAGGATCATGGCCTAAGTAGGTCAGCCAAACAAGATGTCAGCCAATCAGCACATCAAAATATCACAATTGGGCAGTGTTGTGTGATATGTTTTTTTTTAATTAAGGCTAAGTGGACTTGTATCAGCCATGCAGGCCTTATGCACCACTTCCTGTTTTTTTTTTCCTTTGAACAAAATAAAAATGAAACTGGATCCTGTTGTATACTCATGCTGCTTATATTTCATTATTTAATATTTATACTAAATAGCGTCTAAAGGATATATAATCAGGTATGAAGAAACAAATCCTTCCCCAACTAGCTTATGTTACTCTGTCCATCGTATAACAGCCTAAGTAGCAGTTCTCTTTAGGATCTTTTTCCCAAATTAAGTCTTTTGGTAGGCTTCACTGAGAGGCATTGATTGACACTAGAGCAGTGGGAAGCATTTCTGCACTAGTAATTCTTTATTTTTAGGTATAATAATTGATTTTTCACAGGAAGATCAAAAGCAAACTTTTATAGTCATGACCTAAGGAAGCACAATGGCACCAAGAGCAAAAAACCTGGGGGCAGCATCTCATAGCCTCATCCTACAAATGCTTACTTTCCATTGCAGTATTTACTAACATAAGTAGTCCCAGTAAGAGTAGTAAATGTTTACAGGATCAAGCTATTTGAGGTTATCAGAATGTTCAACTTCACATGGATTAATTCACCCTGCTTTGTGATACAAAATTAATCCTTGTGCAACCATGATGGTTACTTCTCCTTTGGGATATTATAAAGTATTAATTTGACCTTAAAGTTTGCACAGATTCTTTGTGTAATGATGTTTCTCTTGGCAATGATTATAAACTTGCATTTGGATAGGTCCACTCTACTCATCCTAATGGATTCCAAAGTTGTTTTTAAACATCACTAATTGATCATACAAGCAGTAGCTAGGAATAAGTTTAGGCTTTAAATTAGACAAAGGTTTCTAACCATCACAGAAGTGAAGCTCTGGATCAGCCTTCCCAGGGGAGAAGTGGGAGTAAAAAACCTAAATTATTTTGATACTGAGTTTGATAATTTTATGGAAGGGATGGTATGGCATGAGGCCCATTTGCTACTGCTAGTAGCAAATATCTCCGATGACTGGAGATGGGACACTAGATGAGGAGGGCTCTGAACTACTACAGTGAATTCCTTCCCAGGCATCTGGCTGATGGTTCTTGCCCATATTTAGGATTGGGAAGGAATTTCCCACCAGGTCAGATTGGCAGAGATCCTGGGGGTTTTAGCCTTCATCTACAGTGTGGGGCACTTGCTGGCTTGAACTAGAGTAAATGATGGATTCTCTGTAACTTGAAGTCCTTAAATCAAGGTTTAAGGACTTCAGTGACTCCGCCAGAGGTTATGGGTCTATTACAAGAGTGGGCGGGTGAGGTTCTGTGGCCTACGGTGTGCAGGTCAGACTAGATGGTCATGATGATTCCTTCGGGCCTTTGAATCTATGGATCAATTTGCCCTCAGCTCAAATGCAGCTGCCTCTGGCATGAAACACAGCAGCTGAGAACATTTAAGAACAGAAAAGAAGATGAACATGAAAGAAATTGAAATGAAAATTCAGAGCTAATTTCCCAAACTGGAATTTATGCAAGACGTCAGAGTTAAGGCCCCCACTCTTGTGAAAAAGCACCACAAGAGATTTTTTTTTTTTTTTTAAATAAGTGGTTGGGATTTGAATTTTAGGTTTCATTAAGAAAATTGCTCCACCATCACTATTTGCTCAGACATTTGTTCAGTACTAATTCAGAATGAAGAGTGCTGCCTATAGAATCACCAAAACCACTGCTAGGTCCACTTGTATTTTCTTGAGGTCTCCCATTCAGAGTCAATGTGTATAAACTAGTGCTCCCAATTTAGATCTCAACTCAGATATGATTGGCCAAAATAATTTCATATTCAAAGTGAAACTATATTTGAGATTCTTTTCTGAATGTGTACAAACACCAACACAGAAGTCCCATTATGAAAGATATTTCCCTGTATTAGTAAGAAAAATCAGAGCAGAATCTAGAAAATGCAAACAATTACCCAAAATAGCTGTAGTTAACATGCAACAAACTTGTTCTTATAGCCCAAATACTTGCATTTAAAGTACACTCTAATTAAGGACACTGATGTAAAATGTATCTATTCAGCTTTCTGCAGTGTTTTAGCACGAGCACTTTGTAGGTAAAAATCCATCAGGGAATTGTTCACAAGCTTGAGTATGCCTGCATGGGGTATATTCTTTACTGATATTGTCTATGGTTGAGTACTCTATTATGTTCTCTAGGAAAACAAAGAGTATCAGAAGCAGGGTAGAACTGAGCAACATTTCTGGCGTGACCTGTTTTATTTTAGAGGAGCAGGGGATAAAAGCAAATTTAAAACAAATCTGATGTTGGTCCCAACATTTTGCATTACACAGGAAATGCAAAGGACAAAGCAATGCAAAGGATAGGAAAGGACAAAGCAAACTAAATGGCCTTCCCACACAGTAATTCACCGTTCGTGAGTTTACTGGAAAAAAATCTTTAAATAGCAACATGAATTATAGAAATACAGTATGGACTGCTGTTTAGACAAAGTAAAATGGGGGGTCACTGATCCCACACCAGTTAAAGGGAGCTGGAGGTTTTTGTATATATCTCCGAATTAGGCTTACCAAGGAGAGCTAGAAATGCTGCTACATTATCCTTACTGAAAAGCAGTGTTCACTATTTGAAAGGGTAACAGCCTCATTTTTGAAATGTGCTAACAAGTGGGGTTTCTTCACATTATTGTAAACACACATAAATCATTTCAGTGCTGAGAATTCATGGAAGAAATTCACTTGAGAATTCATGGAAGGAAACATTTCTTATTAATTTCAGAAGTTTTAAATCTCATCATATGCATTCCTTAAAAATGTCTGTCATATGCAATAAAAGAATACTCTCCAGCAGCAGTAATTTTCTTGTCACGCTCTGGTGACATTGGTAAACCACTTTGGTGGTTGCGTCTTCACAGGTTAGTAAAATGAAGACAAATTGAAGTGCATTCACTCTAACACTCCTTTAATGCAATGCCGCCATTGGACTTCTTTACTGAGTTCTACCTAGAGCAAAGGTGGGCAAACTACGGCCTGCGAGCCACATATGGCCCGTGAGACGCTCCTGGCCTGGGAGGCTAGCCCGTCTCCTCCTCCACTGTCCCCCAACAGCCTCAGCACACCGCGCCACCGGCGCAATGCTCTGGGTGGCCGGGCAGCGCAGTTGTAGAGCCACGGCCTGACCTAGTGCTCTGGGCAGCGTGGCTGTAGCCACCGGTGCTCCAGGCAGCGAGGTAAGGGGGCAGGGAGCAGGGGTGGTTGGATAGAGGCAGGGGAGTTGGGGAGGGGTGGTTGGGGGCAGGGGTCTGGATAGGAGTCGGGGCAGTCAGAGGGAGGGGAACAGGGGGGTTGGATGAGGCAGAAGTCACAGGGGGGCAGTCAGGAATGAGGGGTGGGTTGGATAGGGTGGCAGGGAGGAGTCCGGGGGTGGGGTCAGGGGACAGGAAGGGGGGGGTGGATGGGGTAGGAGTCCTGGGGGAGCTGTCAGGGGGCGAGAAGCGGTGGGGTCGGATAGGAGGCGGGGGCTGGGCCATGCCTGTCTGTTTGGGGAGAGACAGCCTCCCCTAACTAGCCCTCCATACAATTTTGGAAACCTGATGTGGCCCTCAGGCCTAAAAGTTTGCCTGCCCCTGATGTAGAGCTTTCTCAGCTTAACTTCCTTTACTACACACAGTCACGTGCCACCTATGTGACTCAAAGCTCAGTTCCGTACTATTGCTCAGGCAATATACTTAAAAATTGACCATAATGGTAGATGTGCGTGTATATTGAGTTTGAGTCTGGGCCATTTTCAAGGAAATATAACTTTAAGCATATGAGTGGTATCCTGTAAAATGTCAATTGGTTAACCTTGCAAAAAGCCCAGCTAAAGAGACTTTGGAAAGGGATATCAGCTGGTGTGAGGGTAGAGGGTATCCTCTTTTCCTGATCAACAAAGCCCTAATGCGGCCATTAATGTGACTATTGCTACTCATTCTACAAAGGACAATTTAGCCATGAGATTCCTGTATTCACAGACCTCTTGGCTATGCTCTTAGGTTTGGGGATGGAGCAAGCTGTTACACTTATGTCACTGCAGATAGAGCTGCCCCAGAACAGATGCATTCATGCATGCCATCCCCATGGCCTGCAGCCTCTCATTTCTACAACCACCCAATTCACAAAATGGAATCATAGTGATTTCACAGCATTTAGGGTCTTCTGCGTCCAAGGAAAGAGAGGGAGGATGTTGTCCTTAGTAAATAGCCACAGAGTAAGCATCCATTTTGCTCTGCACAGGAGCCTGAAAGCCAGTATAGTGAGATGTGTTCGCTGTATAGGTTGTGAATAAACTTATCAGCTAACATTGGCTCAGTTTGATGGTGGTGATCTCTTTGAAAAGTAAAAACCAATCTGGTAGGAACACAATTCTTGTTAAAGTACTAAGAGCATGACTTTAACTGTGATTACATATCCCTGACACTTTTGATCCACTTCTTTGTTGGTGCTCCTCAAGTCTTCCTTTCCCCTCCTTTATGAAATAGCAGCAGTTTACTTTATTCTGGGATACTGATGCATCATGTAAATAGGGAATTGTTTGGCCCCAGAAGTAGCAAAATTACCTTTAAGGGGCAGCAATATGATCCAACCTGTGGTAGGCCCTGGAAATCTCTGAAAGTTGAGGCAGCCTGTTGATTGAGGAGTATGGCAAAATTGGATGGGTTTAGGAAGCCAATGGTTCCCATGCAAATTTACTTGGGGTTTGATGTCCCTGTGAACAAAAAGCGAGCCTCAAAGAAAATAAATTCATTCACCCAGACTGTGCAAACTGAAACTAATGGCTTTTATTCAGCTCTAGTTTCTCAACCTCTACTTTTTCCTTGTGACATTAATTTGAGCATCCTGTCTTTGAGACACAGCCTTGGGCCTGGCTGGCTGCAGTCAATGTAAGGTCCAAGTGGGGAGACAAAAGGTGGCTTTAGGCAACCTTTGCATGCCCCCAATCCCAAGTCCACCCCTGGACATGTCCCCATGACAGGAAAAGAGACAGGGAGTGGCTGATGCAGAGCTGGTTTCTGGTTTATACCAACTGGGGATTTTCTTCAGCTGTTAATGAAGCTTTCTACATAGCTTTCATTGCTAGAACATGGGGAAGGATTTGGTCCTCTGTTTTATCTAGCATCATTAGTTGCTGTTATGTAACTTTAGTGAAACAGAAATTTTCCTTAGATGGGAGGCATATCCCTCCTTTATTAACAGCTTACTTTTCTGGTACTTGCCTCACCTTGTAAAAGCAGCATTAAAGCAGCTTAAAAGCCAATGTAAGACTTCTTACATATTTTGCATACTGACAAATTAACAAAGTGCTGGTGCTCTGCAATATAATTTTTGCCTGCAGGAAGCTAAAATATGCTAGATATAACTCTAAACTTTATTTTAAAATATTTCAGAGATTAGCTATATCAGAAAATGCCTTCTACAATGTGAACTTTCACTAGACCCCAGAAAACAAAGCTGACTTTAACAAACTCAGAGAAGTGGTAGGTAAGTTCCCATGGGAAGAAAATCTAAGGGAAAAGGGAGTTCAAGAGAGCTGGCAGTTTCTTAGAGGCAATATTAAAGATAGAACAGCAAATTATCCAGTGCGAAGGAAAGATAGGAAGAATAGCAAAAGGCCAATATGGCTTTGTCAGGAGCTCTTTGATGACCTGAAAATCGAAAAGAAATCCTACAGAAGGAGGAAACATGGACAAATATGTAGGGTGAATACAGAAGAATAGTACAGCTTTGTAGAACAAAATCAGAAAAGGAAAGGCACAAAATGAGTTAAATCCAGCAAGCGACATAAGAGGCCGTAAGGAGAGGTTCTATAAATGCATTAGGAGCAAGAAAAAGATTAAGGAAAGTGTAGGTACTCTACAGGGCCCTCAGCAGGATTCAACTATTAATGGCCAACATCAAGAAGGCTGAGGAGTTTAAACTGTGATCAGATGCTTAACACAATTTAATATTAACAAGAAGGTGAAAGGAACCCAAGCCAAAACAGGGAAATAACAGGTTGAACAATATTAAGTTTAGATGTTTTTAAGTCAGCAGGACCTGATGAAATCCACCCCAGGAGATGTAAGGAACTAGCTGAAGCAATCTCAGAATCATTTGTGTTTATCTCTGGAAACTCATGATGATGTATGAGGCCCCAGAAGACTGAAGCAGGACAAAAATAGTACCTATCTTTTAAAAGGAGAACAAAGAGTAGCTAGGGACTTGTAGATCAGTCAGCCTAACTTTGATACCTAGTAAGATACTGGAACAAATTATTAAACAATCAATCTGTAAGCAGCTAGAGGAGAATAGGGTGATCAGTAATAGCCAGCATGGATTTATGAAGAACTAATCATGCCAAACCAACCTAATTTCCTTCTTTGGCATGGTTACTGGCCTAGTAGATGGGGAGTGGGGGGGAAGCAGTAGACATGCTTGATAGCTTGATTTTAATCAGGCTTTTGACCAAGTCCCACATGGCATTCTCATAAGTAAACTAGGGAAATTTAGATGAAATTACTCTAAGTGGGGTGCATGACTATTTGAAAAAAACATATTTAAAAAGTAGTTTTCAATAGTTTGCTCTGAAACTGATGGGGGGTGTGGATCAGTGGGGTTTCACAGGGGTCCATCTTGGGCTTGGTACTACTCAATATTTTTATTAATGACTGGGATAATGGAGTGGAGAGACACAAAACTGGGAGGGGTTGCAAGCGCTTTTGGGGACAGGATGAGAATTCAAAATGAATTTGACACATTGCAGAATTGGTCTTAGACCAACTAGTTGAAATTAAATAAAGACAATTGCAAATCACTGCAGCTAGGAAGAAAAAAAAATAAATGCATGTAAGCAGAGTCTGAATGAGCTTTCCCCCAACATCTAGAGGTGAGCTGTGGAAAAGGACTTCAGGAGCTGATCTCTTTTGCATGGGCACACCCACACTGCCTAGGTGCTCAGCATGATGGGGTTGCTTGCCCAAATGGTCACTTTTGGCTGGTGTGAAATCCCCAGTCTCCTTGTTATTGGGGCAGGAGTAATAAAGGATTCTTATCCTTATTGTGTGAACTGAGGGCAGCAGAATTGAATTTGACATTTCCCGGTTGAGGGACTCACCCTCAACTAAATGGCACTCACTAGGCAGGGGACATGGGTTCCAAAGCTCAGTGAGTTGAGAGTGGTTGGGGACAGGTACTTGTATGTGGTGGTGTGGGCCATGCCTAAGGGCCTCAGATACCATTTAACTCTTCCTCTCTCCACTGCATAATAACAGAAATAATTTAGATTCAGTTGAGAGTCTTGTTACATGCTGCAGAGCTGAAATCAATGATACCTATGTCCAAGCCTTAGGCCTCCTTTGGAACAGTATCTCTGATGCAAGAGACTGCCCAGTGTGCACCCCGTGTCAGGCTACTGCACCCTAACAGCTGAAATCACTGAGTGTTGAAATCACTGAGGGTGCCCTGAAGATATCTTGACTCGGCTGGCAGAGAGGTGTGGTGAGCGGCCAGCAGGGTGACTAGTGGAGAGGCGTGGCTGGGGAAGTGGTGTGGCAAGCAGCCAACATGGCAGCTGGTGGAGTGGTGCAGCCAGCAGGGTGCCTGGCGGAGAGGTGCAGTGAGTGGCCAGCAGGGCAGCTGGCGGAAAGTGCCAGAGCAGAGCCCCACAGAGAGGGGTTGCGAGCGAGTGCCTGAGCAGTGGCATGAGTAAAGTGCCTCCTTACCCCTCACCCCTCCACCCAGGGTGGGAGGTGAGCTCTGGAGATGCACCTCTGAACTTTGGGTCTGCACTGTCCAAGCACAGCAACTGTGTGTGGGGTGCAGAGAGGGAGTTTTTTACTACACTCAGACTCTGTGCTTACAAGAGGGGAAGTATTGCCTCTTAGAGGCTCCCAAGGGATGGTGTGGAATTGTCCCAGGTCAGTGGGTGGGGGCTCAAGCTGGTTTTGTATTGTGCTGTTGAAAAGGCACCCCTAGATACTGAACCTGGCCCTTGTTGCTACCAAGTCTGACTGGCAGAAGAGTTACATGCATAACTAGAAAATGGGGAATAACTGGCTAGGTGGTAGAAAGGATTGGTAAAAGGGATCTGGGGCTTATGGTGGATCACAAATTGAATATAAATCAACAATGCGATGCAGTTGTTAAAGGCTATTATTATTCTGGAAAGTATTAACCAGGACTGTTGTTTGTAAGACATGGAAGGTAATTGTCTCATGCTAATCAGCACTGGTGAGACCTCAGCTGGAGTATTCTGTCTAGTTCTGGGTGCCATACTTTAAGAAAGATGTGGGCGTATTATCTGGAGTGCAGAAGAGAGCAACAAAAGGTTTAGAAAACCTGACCTATGGGGAAAAGTTTTTAAAAACTGGACATGTTTAGTCTTGAGAAAAGAATACTGAGGTAGCACCTAATAACAGTCTTGATACGTAAAATATTTCCTCTATTAGAGTTCCAAAGACCTCAGTTCAGTCACCGAGGCTGAGAGTTAATAAAATCCCATTGGTTGCTTTCTTGTCATACTGTGTCTATTTTTAATCTCAAGATTTTTCTAAAATAGTTATTACAATACAAATGTTGTAGATCTTTTAGAAATTTTGAAAGTGTAAAACATTCCATTATCTTCTCTAAAACAAACAAAAAAACCCCTAACAACATGCTTCCCTGAGTTAGTGCTCATCAGAAGCCCGTAATGGAAATCTTTATTAGTGACTTGAATCCTTCAGTTGTTCTCAGTGGACCATATTCTGAGGTGTTTACTGGGTTTTTACTCACTTTGTAGTTTGAAGTCACCGGGAAGTAAGCACCTCAAAATGTATGGCAAAATAGCTAGTTTTCTTTGTGATATGACATTAATGATTATTGATTTAATATAGCAAGCTGATTACTTTCAGAAAATGGTGAGGTCAGGACCGTCTATCACGTCCCAGGTATACTCCCACTGAAATTAGTAAATGGTCTGCTGTTGATTTAAATGGGAGATGGACATACAGAAATATGTAGTTTTCCCCCTAGATATACCAGTGCCTCTGACTTGTAATAGCATTGGCAAACCTTATATTCCAGGTGAGCAGAGAGATTCTTTAGAGCAGGAACCATCGTAGGTCATTCTTCTTTCTGGTCTTCTGCCTGTTAATATAATACAAAAGCTCTAGCTATTAGCCGTGTCAGGAAATGGTTCAAAGTGCCATAATGATAGGGTGGTAATACATATCATGAAACTACTTAGGGAAAGAGAGGCCTCCATCCCCACAGCAGTCTATATCATGACTTCAGTTAAACTACCCTCATCCTTATTTGGAATGTTAAAGTCATTATAGTTAAAGTCTAACAATGGCTTCTCTGCATCAGTAAAAAACCTGTTGTTTGGAGCACATACCAAAAGGGCACCTCTAAATTTCTCAACTTTCTGGCTCTCCTCTTAGCAACAGCATCCTCGATTTCCCCCTTCCCAGCTCTAAACCAGCTCCTCCCATTCCTCTTAAATAGAACTGGACAGAATGTCTTGCATAAAACATTCTTTATTGAAAAATTACCTGGTTTAAAAAACAAAAAACAAGGTTGTTTTCTTTTAAAAGTTGTCAGTATTATTTAAATTATTTTAAAAAAATCAAAATTTTTACTGGGACTTTCATCAAAATTGTTTGACAAATTATTTTCAAACTTTTGTTTAGGAAAAAGCCTGATTTCTTACCAAAACCTGAATATTCAATAAACAAATTTTAAAATGCTTTAGTCAAATTTTAGTAAAATGGTCAATAAAAAAAAATCATCAAAAATTGAAAGTGGGTCCTTTTTGAAGTCTATGAAACAGAAGCAACTTCGCTGTTTTTCAGGAAATCATTTCCCCATTTTTTTACCAGCTCTACTTTTTAAAAAAGAGAGTTTCCAGAACAAGCATCCCACACACGTTGCATGTTCAGCTCCTCTGCTTTATTCTGCATATTATAAAGTATGTTCTCCAATTAGTCTTTTCAAACTATCTGAAGTCATGTTATATTCATTATGAAAAGAACTGAAAATAATCTCAGAAAATCAAAACGGGGTCTCACACCAAAACTAGAAAAATGATGCACATGAAGAACAATACATGCAGTGGTGAGCTGGAGCCGGTTCGCACTGGTTCGCTAGAACCAGTTGTTAAATTTAGAAGCCCTTTTAGAACCGGTTGTTCCGTGAGGGACAACCGGTTCTAAAAGGGCTTCTAAATTTAACTGGCCAAAAGTGGCGCCTTAGGCGCTGATCCATGGGTGCTTCAGCCTTGGAGCACCCAAGGGGGAAATTTGGTGGGTGCAGAGCACGCACCGGCAGCTCCCCGCCCCACCCCCGGCCCCAGCTCACCTCCACTCTGCTCTGCCTCCTCCCCTGAACGCGCCGCCCTGCTCTGCTTCTCCACCCCCACAGGCTTCCCGCGAATCAGCTGTTCGTATGGGAAGCTGGGGCAGGCTGAGAAGCAGGCCACAGCTTCCCACTCAGGCCCAGGGAGGTGGAGGCGAGCTGGGGCCGGGGGGCGCAAGGAGGGCTGCCCGCACCGCAGCAGGTAACCCATCAGGCGGGGGGGCGCAGAGGAACCGCTCCCCGCTCCAGCTCACCTCTGCCACCTTCGGCCTAAGTGTGAAGCCACCACCTGCTTCTCAGCCCTCCCCGGCTTCCCACCAAACAGCTGATTCGCGGCGGGGGGGGAGGAACGCAGAGAAGCAGAGCGGGGCGGCGTGTTCAGAGAAAGAGGCGGAGGTGGAGCGGCGGTGAGCTGGGTCTGGGCGCGGGGTGGGGAGCTGCTGGTGGGTGCTCTGCACCCACCAAATTTTCCCCGTGGGTGCTCCAGCCCCGGAGCACCCAGGGAGTCGGCACCTAAAGTGCCACTTCTGATGTGATCAGTGGGGGAGCGGCTGTTCCCCCTGCTCCCCCCCCAGCTACGTTCCCCTACCCCTAGGAGCCAGAGGAACCTGCCAGATGCTTCCTGGGAGCTGCCCCAGGTAAGCACCTCCGGGACTCCCCACCTCGCCCCCTGGCAGGTGCCTCTGGCTCTTAGGGGTGGGGTGGGCACCCACTACGGTGGCCCACGAGACCCTCCTGCCCAGTTCTGGGGGCAGTCAGGGGACAGGGGAGGGGGGTGGATGGGGCAGGGGTCCTGGGGGGGGCCATCAAGGAACGTGGGGGGGTTGGATGGGGCAGGAGTCCCGGGGGGTGGGGGTGGGGTTGGGCAACGACCCCCCTCGTGGGGTGAGGAGGGAACCCGTTGCTAAGATTTTGGCAGCTCATCACTGAATAAATGCCCTACATTTAGAGGATGGACTGTTCACTGTCTCTGTGTTCGTATCAGGGCGAGAGGATTTTACTCCTCTCTGAGCCCCTTGTACAGAGCCAGTGTACTGTCACAGTTACTGCACTGACTTATGTAGCACTACAAAATAGGGACATCTGACATTTGTAAGATAATCAACAGTTATACTGATACCAGTACATGCTGGTTTGTGTTACAGATATGATCCACAGAAATGGAGGAAAGAGACACAATTCTCTTTCTTGGCCTCAGTTGTCAGGACCAGGATGCAGGTAGATGAGTCTAGTGGTTAGCAACTTGGCCCAGGAGAGCAATATTCAGGTTAGCAGGAAGCACACAGGAGCCATTCAAACTAATTCAAACAGGGTCAGGCATTATTCAAGTCACCAGGAGTCAGGCCAAAGTCAGGAGACTGGGAATCACACAGGTTAGAGTGCCAGGAAAGGAGTCCAACCAACAGCCCGGAGTTGTCCATTTGTGCAGACAACTTCCTATGCCTCTATTTTGGTTTAAATACAGAAGTCCTGACCAATCACAGGTTCAAATGTTTCTCCAGTCAGCGCCTAAGGGAGTTCTCCCAGATGTAGCTTCAGATTTCATGGTATCTTCATCAAGTTGTTTGGTAGTGAGCTGCTTGGTGAGCAGTGAGGCGCAAGTCAACTTGGAACCCAGTGGACCCAGGTTTGAGACCTGTGGGGTTTTGACACTAGTCACGAAACATGAATCAGGATTACAAAAAGATTAATATCTGTCACAGGAAGGGGACAGAATAAGAACAATGCCTATCATGCTGACCAATATTGTATTACTGATTCTTTGTGCTTCCCTGTCTATCTGTAACACGTGCAAACAATGCACAAAATCCAATAATGCTGTTTATATAAATTTCCCAGAACCCTCTTTGTAAGAATCAAAGTGTTAATGTTCTGTACCCATAAATGTAAGTGTTCTGTACTTAGGTTGAAACTTAGTGGGTGATCAAATGATGGAACATATATGTAATCAGTAATGAAATATGTGTGTGATCTTTTACTCTGACCCCACTGGCTTGTGGAGAATGTGTCCAGATACCCAAGAAGGGGCCAATTGTGATTGATGAGGGATACTTGTTATTGCAAATGTGTTCTGTGATTGATGAGATAACGAACCATTGAGAGATGTTTTCAGCTCATCAGGAACATTTAGTGGGAGTGTGGAATAAAAGATAAATAACTAGCAGTACTGACAATTTCAAGAGATGAAAAATCATGAGTCGGACCCCTCCACAAAATCATGATATTGGCCCCAAAATCATGACTTTTTTTTTTTTAGAAAAAAATGATATTCTGTTTTTTAAGGTCAGTCTATTGATTTCTGAACTCCCCCTGCCCATCCCCAGAGTGTGCGCATGTGGCAGTTAGTGTTGCCCACTTTCCCACATGTACCAAATAAGGTGATTTTTAGCCTTTGCTGCAGGAGCTCTCACCCTCACATCTACCCACCTCCTGTCCAGCAGTTAATCCTGTCTCCCAGTCCCCCATCAATTCTTTGGGGTGTAGCCACGCTGTCTCTTCCCCCCCCTTGTTAGCTTGGCTTATCTGTTATGTAAATGAATTCTCATTGTCTTTCAAAGTACTTTGGAATTAACTGCCAGGTGGTTACTCAGCAGGGTTAGTCCTTCCTGGCACCCAGGCATGCCTCCGTCTTTGTGGTTTAAGCCTTGTGTTTCTTGCCACAAGCCTATGCCTGTCAGTGACCCCCCACTGTAGCTGTCTTAAGTGCCTAGGAGAAGTTCACATGCGGGAGCTCTGCAAGATCTGCAAAGACTTCAGGCCCCACACCAAAAATGACAGATGCACCATAGGCTTAGGTTTCTCCTCATGGAGGCAAGACTTCATTGTCTTTCAGAAACGAGTCTCTCTGACTTGTCAGCAAGTATTTCAGCCTCAATAACAAGTGCCCCAGCTTCTCTTAAGGAGACTCAGCACTGATTCACATCACCAGTGCAGAAAAAGGATACTCTTTCTGCTTTTCAGAACTCCTGGCACCATCCGTCATCCCCAGTGCTGAAGATCACTCCAGCAAGGGACTCTCAGCACGGTTCTCTATCATCGGTGCTGAGAAAGAAGCAAAAGAAGATGGACAGAGGGCAGTCCCCAACTCTGAGGTCTGTGGGGCAAAGAGATGCTAGGAAAGTGCAACCCACACCAGGCCACTCTGAGGCTCCTGCAACTTGTCAGGTGCTATTAACTACAGCCCCAGAACGGGCACTGTTGGGTCCAGCACCGATGGACTCTCCACTATGTGGGAGCCATTGGAGCTCCAGTGCTTTGACAATACCATCTACACCAGAGGCATTTGAGGCCGCGAGAAATTTACTCTCTCTCCCAGTACTGCCATCCCTGGCCATACTGGAGGTGTCAGCAATGGCACCAGCAGCAAGAGCTCCCATGGCGCCAAGCTCAGGTGCCCTCAAAAGGGAAACTGGTCATGATGGGGCAGCCTCAATCCCTTCCCTTCTGGCACAGTTCACTGGCACTGGTCAGCACGGCTGCTCTCTGGTAACCTGGAAGGGAATCCTCAGAAACTGACTCAGTGAAGAGTTATACATCTCCCACAGGAACTGGCACCAACACTCCAGCCGACATCACCTGATGGCAGACCCACGCCAGGGCATCACACCTGTGGCTTCTCCAACTGCACATGGCAGGTGCCACTCCAATGGCTGTTCTGGAACCCCTGGGCTTCTCCTCCAATCCAAGGGTCACATTTCAGAAGGTATTGTATCTCCATTGTATCTGAGTCTAGAGCACCTCCACCACGCCCCTCGGAACAGGACCCAGGTTCCAGTACCGAGCCTGGTACTGAATATCAAGACTCAGCACTGCAAGACCTGTCCAGTGCTGAGGATGAGGAACAGTTCCCCCGCCTGTACAGGAGTCCCCTTCTTCCTCTCCAGATGAGGCAGTGGCCAGAGTAGACACAGTGTCCTCCCAGGATGATTACAGGGCACATCAAGAGCGCCTCAAAACAGTGGCCCAAAACCTGGGGATCCAGGTAGAGGAGATAAGGGAGTCCTCCCATGTGCTGGTGGATAGTTTAGCTGCATCAGACCCCTCATGAGTGGTTTTGCCCTTAAATGAGACTGTTATGGACCCTATCAAGGCCTTATGGCAGACCACAGCATCCCTTCAGCCAACAGCAAAATAGATGGAGAAAAAGCATTTAGTTCTGGCTAAAGGGTTCAAATTCCTGTACACTCATCCACCACCAGGCTCGTTGGTAGTGTCAGCAGCCAACAAGCGAGAGCAACAGGGTCAGCAAGGTGCAACTCCCCAAGGCCAAGGATTCAAAAAAAAAAAAAAAATAGACCTCTTTAGCAGAAAGGCCTATTCAACCGGCAGCTTCCAGCTCAGGATTGCAAATCAGCAGGTGCTTCTGAGCCGCTATGATTTTAACTCCTGGGATTCTGACAAAATTTAAGGAATTATTATCACAGGCTTCCAGGTTTGAATTTGCAGCCCAAGGGGAGGAGGATAAAGCTGTGGTGAGAGTGTCCCTGCAGACAGCCTTGGACGTGGCGGACGCTGCAGCCCGATCCATGGCCTCAACAGTGGCTATGCAGAGAAGCTCCTGGCTTCACTCCTTCGGTCTACACCACAAGGCCCTCCCTTTTGAGGGTGTGTCACTCTTTCCCGAGCAGACAGACTCTAAAATGCACAGCCTGAAGGACTTGAGAGCCACCCTGAAATATCTGGGGCTCTATACACTGGCTACTTCTAGGAAACACTATAAGCTCTAACTGACTATTTTTTTCTTCCCAGCACCTATGTGGAGTCAGAAACAGTTATGTTCTAGGGGCTTAGGAAGAAAGTTCCTGAAGTTGATGTAGTTTCAAGTTAGTTGGAGGTAATTGAGAGGTGAAGAAATGACAGGAGGACTGTCCTTCCCTGCTCTAATAGTCTGCAAGGTAACACCCATTTATGAATAGATGATAGTGTTGTTAACCAAGGTTAAAAGTTCTTCGAGACAGGGGTTGTCTTCCCTCTTATTTTACATTGACCACATAAACAAACGGTTCTACCAACTAGTACTATCTGTGGTAAAGGAATAAGTAGAAGAGTCCATTCCTAACTGAAACAGTGAGTTTGTACATTTCTTCCCTGTTGTCTTTGTCTGTTAGGGTTCTTATAAAAGTAAAGATAAAAACACTGGCACTGTGGCTTAAAAACTTCCACAGCTCCAAGGCTGTCATGGAGGATGATTATTATTGTTGCTAGTTAACTGCTCTCTCCATCTGTGCATCAGTTGTGGGGGATATCCTCCCCAAATGAAAACAAGTCTCACCGGTGCCTGGCAATTTCAAGCAGCTGTGTTCCACATAGGTACAGCTTTATATGTCTCACTGCCGAGACATCTGCAGTATACACCACCACTGAGAATATTGCCTTTCTCTGGGTGGATTGGGAATGGGATCTGTTAGAAGAAATTAACAGCACATTGAAGAAGGAATGTTTACTTTTCACAGTTCTCCTTTTATCTCCACTCCATCTCTTGTCTCTGCTTTGTCTCCTTCATACAATATCACTACTTGTGAATTTTAATGAGCCACTGCTTAGTATATCCCCAGGCAGTTACTTTTCAGTAATTAGTTTAGGTACCAAATATGTTATCCATACTTTGCAAATTTCAGACAGATACAATGCAATTTACATAGCTTCTTTCAAAGATATTGTCCATAGAGAATTTTAAATGACAAGGATGACAATTTGGAATGAACAAAATTGTGTATGTTGGAATTCTAGCTCCTTCATACTATGAGGCATTATTACCGTTAGTTATAGAAAAGGGCACTAAGTGAATGCTTTTCAAAAAGGAAAAAGGGGTTAAAGTTCCCATGATGAATATGACAAGTACAAAACAAAAGCAAAAATGGAGAGAAAGAGAGAACCAAAACAAAAGCAAAAATGGAGAGAAAGAGAGAACCAATTAATTTCCAATCCTCTAAACAGTGGAACAGTGATGGAGAGGCCCTCTTCCTGGTGCTTAGAATTACTCCTCTGCTCAGAATGGAAAATATTCTGAATGTGGTGTAAAACTTAGTTTTATATGGCCATCTGAATCCTGTAGCATTTTTCCCAGGAGTACAGGGTGCTACCTTCAATATTGTAGTCATCTTCCAGCTAAGTAATTACATTCTGCCTATTTAAAATTCCTCCTGCAGTTTCAGTTGGATGATGCATTCTATTGCCCATCCGAAATTGTTACTGTTTGAAAGATTGCTGTGTGCTGTTACAACAGTTGTTGTGTTCCATCCCAGAGCTGGTTGCATTTCAGTTCTGTGAGAATTGAGATCCATTGTATCATTTGTAAAACACTTTATGAACCTTTTGAATGAAAGGCGCTGGACTGGGTGGCCATTACATTATGATAATGCAATGCCAGGAATGGTGTGCAATTTAAAGACTTACATGAAGACAAGGAGGAAGATCCCCACTCCACTCTGCACTTTTACAGCTGGGTAAAGTGTCTTTAACAGCCTTGCATGAAATCCTGATGCAGTTGGTAATTCCAAAATTTCAACAGATTTCACTGTGGCCAGGGTTTCATCCCTGTCTCTAGCCAGTGGAGGATTCTTCAGCTCAATTACTGCAGAAGATAGCTGTAAGCTGCCTTCAGAGAACCCTTTCATAAGCCAGGTTTCAGAGTAGCAGCCGTGTTAGTCTGTATCTGCAAAAAGAAAAGGAGTACTTGTGGCACCTTAGAGACTAACACATTTATTTGAGAATAAGCTTTCGTGAGCTACTGCTCACTTCTTTTCTTTTTATTTGCTGTATACTGCAGCAAGGTCATATCAATTTATGATGTTTGATTCATCAAAATTTAAGGCAGTGTGAGACAAGCTGTAAAAGTAAAGCAGTCTCAATGTGATTAATATGATATCCTTACATGTCATAAGAAAAGAGATAAGGGAATAGGAATTGCCATATTGGTCTCTCTAATCGGGTATTCTCTTTCTAACTTTGACCTACACCCAGCACTTCAGATTAACCCCTCTTCTGCCCCTAAATAATCTGTTTAATGGTGCTGTATACTAACACAGGAGAAAATGTTTTCCTGAAGCCAGATGCCAATCATCTTGTGCCCTGAAGCATGAGGAGTGATAGCTCTGTTATTTAATCCTAGAATAAGAGAAGGAACAAATACAATATTTCCTATTCTAATATTTCACAATCAATGAAAATTACAGTCCATTTTTAATTATGTTCCGTCATTCGTAGGTCCATCCTGACACTCATTGTCCACAGTCTGAAGTCCCCTTTAGGAACATAAACTGCCAAGGCATTCTTATCAAATGGAGTTTTTCTGTTGCAAGTTCTGCTGTTTGTGTTTGTTGAAAAATGACGCTTCAGAAACAAAGCTGACATTTTGCACATAGAACATACTATTCCCTAATGTATAGACCTATAATCAGCCTGCTATTTTGTCCTCGTACAGAGGATGTATTGTATTTTACTGTGTTACTATTAAGGGGCTTATAGGAGAGCAAGGACAATGGAAGAAGTAGCTGGTGAGGAAGATGCTCTCTGGAGTGCACTTCGGTGCTCCTTGTCTAAAAAGAGCAGTTTGTTCCCATTGCTGTTGCACATATACTGTTCTGAGCTTTGTTCTTTTTAAATAATTATACAAAAAATCCTCTTTAATCCTTCTGCTCCCCCTGTGAGATATGCAACTAAGAATTTATATCCTCATGCTAAAGAAAGGATAATAGGAAGGTTTAGTGACTCTTCAAGTTCAAGAAACTGGTGTCAGATCCAGAGATTGAACCTAAATCTTTGGGTTTACAGATTAATACACTGCACCAAATTGCTGCCCAGTCCAAGCATTCTTCCTCCTTGTGTCATGCTTTTCCATCAGTGGAAGTGGACCTAAATAATATTTTGCATATTTTCTTATCTAGATCACAAAGCTCTTTATAATAGTATCTACCTATATGAGCAGCCTCATTTTATAGATGGGTAGTTGACTTGCACCTAGGAGGTTAGGTGACTTGTGCAAAGTTCATATACAGCAACTAACTGTCATACACAGGAGTGCCACGCAGGTAAATCATTCCTCTCTTCTGTGTCTCAGTTTTCCTGTCTGTAATATGGGTCTAATAATCTTTTCACTTATGTAGTACGCAGATGACTTGCAGCTTTACATTTCTTTTTCATTGTCCCACAGGATGCAGTCTCTCAACACCTGGTAGAGATTGAAATTTAAAGGAAAGTGATCTGTTTGAAATTCCATCAAATAAAATGAGTTAATGGTGACGGGGGGGAAGCATTTGAATGGGATTTCAAAAGTGCCCAAGAGTTGTTGGGGATTTGCTCATCAGCATAGTTGCCATGGGATCCAGGATTGCAACTGGATTCTCAGGTGGAATCAGTGGTCAGAAATGGTTTTTACATCTGTGCTTATCATGAGGTGCATCATGCCACAGTTATCATTCCCTTAGTACCACCTAACTGGATTATTGTAATGTGCTTTATATAATGTTACCCGTGAAAACCATTTGGAAGCTTCAGCTAGTGCGGAAAATGCTACTTGCTTGCTTTCACAGATTTCATTTCTAGGTACAATGCAATGCGTTGATTTTGATCTGTAAGGCCTGCATGGCTGAGTTCTAATTACCTGACAGATCATCTATCTCCCAGGATCACTGTGGCCTTTGAGATTAGTTAAGGCATTTTTGCTAAGAGTTCCTAGACATGAATGTTTGGAGGCTGGTGGCAAGGTATTTTTCAGAGAAGGGACTTCTCTGGAAACTGCTTTCCTAGTTGGTCTATCTGAACCTGAGTTTTCTGATCTTTGGGGCTTGGTGTAGGCTTTGTCTGTTCTCGCAGGTTTATGCAGAAGTGACCTGACTGGGCATTAGAGTCTATTTAGTTAGCATACTTGTCATATGCGGTGTTTTCCTGTTTTGTACAGGCAATCAGTGCCTGATGAATGGACAGATTTTTCAAATTGAATAAACAATTAAAAACATGATCTTTGATCTGTGAACATTTTGGGCTAGACCATGGAGTTAACACAAGCCCTGAGTATGGGGCAATTTGTAGTTATGTGGCCCCGGGAGCAGACCAGGGACTGAACTCAGAGGATCACAATTCAGTCTCAGTTACTCCTTTGCACCAGGTGAGAGATAAGTTGCATCAGCACAGCAGTGGACAACACTTGCCATTCTGCACTGGCTCAGATGTGCTGCTAGTACGTGAGGGTGAGGCAGAGCAAAGGCTTTGTCTATTTCCTAGCCCTGCCTGTTCTCTCCACACCCACCTGTGCAAGAAGGGGAGTAGTGGCCCTTTGGCAGCTTCTCTCCCTTCCCTGAGCACAGAGTGGAGATTCAGATTGTCCAAGAGTAAGGAGGAGCTTCACCCTATTTTCCTTCTCGGGTACATAATGTGGCTCCTGACTAGGCCCTTTATGTGTCAGTGTGCCATCCAGTGAGTGCTCTCTATTCTGTTAGCGTTCTATGGCTTTTTTCTTCCCCTTTCCATCTCCATTTCACTGACGTTCCTCCATTTTTCACCTGCTGCTGCCATATGAGCAGCTCACTGCTGGGGTGTGGGACTGTTAAATTTAATTTCTCTCTCAACTCCAGGTCTCCCACCTCCAAATTCCTCTCATTCTCCCTCTACTGCAAGTTACTGCTCTGTGTAAGTCACTTGTTGCTAAGTGGTAGGACTGGCACAACAGAAGTGACATCTATTGTGCTCTTTCACTCCCTCCTCCTCTCCAGGTCTTTTCCCACAGTTTATTAGCTTGCAGCTTTGCTGCTGGTTGAAAGGAGTTACTTGGGGGTGAGGCACACATATAAACGTACAAATATGTACTGGCTATGGCTGCCCTTGACCTATTAGTGCCAGAAACCTGGTTGCCTATGTGCCATTATGGATCAGAAATACCTTTATTTGGAGTAATTGCCATATATTAAAATATAAGTTGTTGCAGCACCAGCATCAGTGGAAAGAAGAGCTGATTTATATGAGCCCTCCCCTTCCAGTGAATCTCTACATTCCCAAACTGCTTAGCTGGAAAAAAATGACTTCTGCAGATAACCTTTCTCCTGTATATGTCAGTTTGCCCTGAAACCAAGAGCCACAACTCTCTTCTGCATGGACTGCTATGGATCATTAGGACTCAGAGTTATTGAATGTATTGTATGAAGCTTCTGGCTTTACCACTGCTAAATGGTTACTTATTGTGAAAAAAATCACATGGTGCTTCCTTTTATGTCTCACAAGGAGTGATTTTTGTTTGAACTATGCACAGAATTTTAAAAATAGAATAAAAATTTTTGCTGGTAAAAATCAGCGACCTTTCAAGAATACAAAAAGGCATGTGTAAGGATGCAGTCGTTTATAAACATCACTTGGGAGACTTTTATTCTGTTGCTCCAAATCAAATTCTCTGCATGAGAAAGTGTTTTAAAAATTCTTATCACAGCATTCTCTTTATGCTTTTAATGAATCAATATATTCTAGCATTATTTTGTTCTCCTTACATTTTCCTCTTGACATATTTAATGTTTTGATCTGCCATGCTTTATATTCCATTATTTTTCTTGTCTCATATAATAATCAATATTTGACGCTGAAAGTCAGATGAAAACTAACAAAATTTGTTGGATCAAATGAGCGACAGTGAAATATTTGTGTGTGTGTGTGTGTGTATTTATACACACACACATTCATCAGACACCTGCAAAAATCTCAGTTTAAATTCTCCCTTCACACTACTGCCAGTGTATAATGAATAAATGTCATATGTGATGTAAGGTGACTGACAGAGGAACAATTAAAAAACATCCTGCATAGATATTTTAGTCTCCTGTATCTCAGTGATTTTTTCCCTCTTTCTAAGCACCTAGTATTTGAAGGTACATGCAGCTTAATTCATTTTGTTCCCACAGCCTTAATAGATGTTGCATTTTCTTTTTAATTTTTTCCCCAGGTTTGAAAATGCTTTTCAATTTAAATATTTTTCTGTAATTTTATAAATTTGATGTGTCAAGGAGTAACCAAGAGAAAATATTGTAGAGACCACTTTAGAATCAGGAGAATGAAATATTCTCTCTACTTAGTTACTCCCTCTCTGCTTTCCGGAGATCCAGTGATTTGGACATGCATTCAGTGTAAACAAAATACATTTATCTATCTAGACTTCAAGAGATGGGAGTTAGAAATTGTAAAATTCAAGTGACGTGAAAAATCGATGTAAGGTCAAAATTTCAGCTGTGGTGAATCAGTGGAGTTTCTTGACTTCAATGAGGCTATGCTGATTTACATCAGTTCAGGATCTGGCCTATAGCATCTAATCATTTGGTCCTTTCTCAGCCAAATTCCTCACTAAAGTCAGTTAGACCAAATGTACAAAATTGAACCCTGATCCTGCAAAGGGAACCATGTGGGCAGTCTCTAACCAACCGCATTGTACAACATATGTGGGAAGGGTGCCATAAGCAATTGCAGCTAGATACCTAAATATATGGCCCTAATTTCAGAGGCACTGAGCACCTGCAATGCCAGTTGAATCAATATGAATCAGACCCTTTGAAAAAAGGCTGCCTATTTAACCTCCTTTTGCTTAATCCCATGCTTCCTGAATTACCTACCATGAGTGCCCATGAAATGCACAATGGCCAAAGTACATGGATATTCAGTTGTTGATGAAAATTCTCACCATATTTCTTGAACATTATACAATTATTGTAGTATCAGTTTGGATAATTATGTTACTTAGAGTCAACTTTATGTTAAAGGAATCTCTCACAACATATATAATTTTCTCAGTACATTTGCTACATGGAGTGGAAAGGGAAGCAGGAAGTTCTTGTAATAGTGTCCAATGAACAGAGTTTGCTTCCTGGCACTCTGACAGATTTGCTGTATTATCTTGAATAAGTCAGGTCCTTGCTCTGTGTCTCTGTTTTCCCACCTTTTACATGGGAATAATACTTACTTACGTATATAAAGCACTTGAAGATTGACAAATAAAAAGGACCATCTAGTGCAGGGGTGGGCAAACTTTTCGGCCTGAGGGCCACATTGGGTTTCCAGAACTGTATGGAGGGCCAGTTAGGGGAGGCTGTGTCTCCCCAGACAGCCAGGCGTGGCCCGGCTGCTGCCCCCTATCCAACCCCCTCCCTCTTCTCGCCCCCTGACAGCTCCCTCGGGACTCCTGCCCCATCCAACCCCCGCCCCATCCCCTGATGCCCCCCCCAGGACTTCTGTCCCATTCATCACCCCCTACTCCCTTTCCCCTGACTACCCCCGGATCCCCCACCCCTGACTGCCCCCTGCCACCCCATTCAATCCCCCCCATTCCTGACTGCCCCCCCGGGACCCCTGCCCCATCCAACCCCTCGTTCCCCACCCTCTGACCGCCCCTACCCCTATCCACACCCCAGACCCCGAACTCACCTGCCCTCTATCCAACCTCCCCTGCCCCCTTACCGCACCGCCCAGAGCACCAGATCAGGCCACAGCTCAGCCACCCAGAGTGTTGTGCCAGCAGTGTGGCGTGCTGAGGCTGCATGGAGGGGGGAAGGGGAGACAGCAGGGGAGGAGCTGGGGACTAGTCTCCCAGACCAGGAGCTCAGGGGCTGGACAGGAGGGTCCCACAGGCCGGATGTGGCCTGCAGGCCATAGTTTGCCCACCTCTGATCTAATGCTGTATATTGGTAATATGAGTTATACCATAGCATGTTTATGATTTATATTACAGCAGTGCTTGGAGGCCCCACCCAAGGACCTCACTGTTCTAGGCACAGTATATACACATAGTAAAAGAGAGAGTGCATGTTCTGAAAGATTACATCAAAGGTCCATGTTCTGACCACTTACTACTCACCAGCATGAGTTACTTGAATGAATAATCCCATTGACTTCCCTGGGCCTGCTAATGTGAGTAAGTGCTCACTATTGTGTATAAAGATTTCACAATATGACCCTAAATTCAGAAGGCAAACCATGGGTAGAAGAGTAAGTGATTTACCTAATGCTATACAGAAAAGAGAATAATAGAACATTAGGGTTGGAAGAGACCTCAGGAAGTCATCTAGTCCAACCCCTTGCTCAAAGCAGGACCAACCCAACTAAATCATCCCAGCCAGGGCTTTGTCAAGCTGGGCCTTAAAAACCTCTAAGGATGGAGATTCCACCACCTCCCTTGGTAACCCATTCCAGTGTTTCAGCACTACCCTCCTAGTCACATAGTGTTTCCTAATATCCTACCTAGACCTGTATAGACCTAATATCCTACCTAGACCTGTATAGACCTAATATCCTACCCCACTGTAACTTGAGACCATTGCTCCTTGTTCTGTCATCTGCCACCACTAAGAACAGCTGAGTTCCATCCTGTTTGGAACGCCCCTTTGGACAGCTGAAGGCTGCTATCAAATCCTCTCACTTTTCTCTTCTGCAAACTAAATAAGCCCAGTTCCCTCAGCCTCTCCTCATAAGTCATGTGCCCCAGCCCCCTAATGATTTTCGTTGCCCTCTGCTGGACTCTCTCCAATTTGTCCACATCCTTTCTGAAGTGGGGGGCTGCAAACTGGACATAGTACTCCAGCTGTAGCCTCACCAGTGCCAAATAGAGGGAATAATCACTTCCCTCGGTCTGCTGGCAGTGCTCCTATTAATGCAGCCCAATATGCTGTTTTGCCTTCTTGGCAACAAGGGCACACTGTTGACTCATATCCAGCTTCTCGTACACTGTAATCCCCAGGGCCCTTTCTGAAGAACTGCTGTTTAGCCAGTCAATCCCCAGCCTATAGCGGTCCATGGGATTCTTCCATCCTAAGTGCAGGACTCTGCACTTGTCCTTGTTGAACCTCATCAGATTTCTTTTGGCCCAATCGTCCAATTTGTCTAGGTCACTCTGGACCCTATCCATACCCTCCAATATATCTACCTCTCCCCCCAGCTTACTGTCATCTCTGAACTTGCTGAGGGTGAAATCCATCCCATCATCCAGATCATTAATGAAGATTTTGAACAGAACCAGTCCCAGGACTGACCCCTGGGGCACTCCGCTTGATACCGGCTGCCAACTACACATCGACCCATTGATCACTGGCTGTTGAGCCTGATGATCTAGCCAGCTTTCTATCCACCTTATAGTCCATTCATCTAATCCATACTACTTTAACTTGCTGGCAAGAATACTGTGGGAGACCATATCAAAAGCTTTGCTAAATTAAGGTATGTTACATCCCCTGCTTTCCCCGTATCCACAGAGCCAGTTATCTCATCATAGAAGACAATCAGGTTGGTCAGGCATGACTTGCCCTTGGTGAATCCATGTTGACTGTACCTGATCACCTTCCTCTCCTCCAAGTGCTTCAAAATGGATTCCTTGAGGAACGGCTCCATGATTTTTCTGGGGACAGAGGTGAGGCTGTAGTTCCCCGGATTCTCCTTCTTCCCTTTTATTTAAGATGGGCACTATATGTGGATTTTTTCAATCATCTAGCACCTCCCCTGATCGCCATGAGTTTTCAAAGATAATGGCCAAATGGTTCTGCAGTCACATCAGCCAGCACCCTCAAATGCATGGTATCCAGCCCCATGGACTTTTGCATGTCCAGCTTTTGTAAATAGTCCTTAACCTGTTCTTTCACCATTGAGGGCTGTTCACTTCCTCCCCATACTGTGCTGCCCAGTGCAGCTGTCTGAAAGCTGACCTTGTCTGTGAAGACCGAGACAAAAAAAGCATTGAATACTTCAGCTTTTTCCACATCATCTGTCACTAGCTTGCCTCCCTCATTCAGTAACGGTCCCACTCTTTCCCTGACCACCTTTGTGTTGCGAACATACCTGTAGAAACCCTTCTTGTTACCCTTCACATCCCTTGCTAGCTGCAGCTCCAATTGTGATTTGGCCTTCCTGATTACATCTCTTCATGCTGGAGCAATATTTATATTCTGACGTAGTCATCTGATCAAGTTTTCACTTCTTCTAAGCTTCCTTTTTGTGTTTAGGCTCACCGAAGATTTCACTGTTAAGCCAAGCTGTTCGCCTTTCATATTTGCTATTCTCTCTGCACATTGGGATGGTTTGTTCCTGCACCCCCAGTAAGGCTTCTTTAAAATACAGCCAGCTCTCCGGAACTCTTTGCCCCCTCATATTAGCCTCCCAGGGGATCCTGCCCATCAGTTCTCTGAGGGAGTCAGAGTCTGCTTATCTGAAGTCCAGGGTCCATATTCTGCTGCTCTCCTTTCTTTTTTGTCAGGCTCCTGAACTCAGCAATCTCATGGTCACTGCTGCCCAAGTTGCCACCCACTTCTACTTCCCCTACTAATTCTTCCCTGTTTGTGAGCAGCAACTGAATGCATAGTTGCTGAGTCTGATTCCTGTGCCTGAACTGTAAGTCCAGCCTTCCTCCCTGTTTGTATTATTAAACTGCTGCATAGTTAGTTCATTCCCTAACTCTCTTCAATTGATCCTAATGAAATGAATCTCTGGGTTAATTCCAAATTAGTTTTCTGTTCTGTCCAAGCCATGAAACTGTAACTGTCATCTCATGTTACAGCGACTTAAACACGCTGCTGAGGTGATAGCTTTTGCTAGCCTTGTGGATGACTTTTAAAATATGTATTTTTTTTATCCAACCTTGCACTTTTATTTATAAACATCATGTTAAGTAATAGGAAATTAGCCACTTATTAAAATTCTCAAAGATTTTTCTGTCTGGGTGACTACCTAAAGGTTTAATTTATAGTTTCAGCCTGTGTGAAAAATTTTGTCTTAATAAATCTCCTCTGAATCTAATAAAAGGTGGTAAAATGCATGTCAAACTTGACTGAGCTGTTTATCATTTTAAGGCAAAGCTGTAAGTTTGTATATATTCCTGCTGCTTCTGAGTAGGTGTAGGATGTATATCTGATGAAAGAGTTCTGATCAGATATCTTTGATGCTCTTTGAAAATGTATATTTCTTGGTAAAAATTCATATGACTTTATTGACCTTTTAGAAGAAAGAGTCTTCATTGTTGAGTACTTTGTATGTTTATCAAAATAGCATAATGCTGAGAGAGTAACATGCTTTTAGAAAATCTCTGAAATATCAATCAGCCCACAAGTATTGTCAAAAGATTTTATTGCAATATATATGTTTACTATCTTAAGAGATTGGCTGAAATGCCTACATAAGTACCTGTGAATATAGAGGAATAAAGTGGAAAACTCCAGTGAGAAAGACAGTGGATTTTCCCCTTTTGTTGGGCTTCCCTTCTTCCAAGTGGTAGCAGATGCTGAAGCTTAGTAGATCAGCTTTCTGTTGGAGGAGAAATCAGTGACATGGAGTTTGAATGTATTCTGAGTGTGCCCTGCAGACACCAGTCCTTTAACAGAAGCAGCCATAAACAGCACAGGGATAATCTCTTTTAGCCCAAGCACTTATGCTTGGTTTCCGAAAGGCAACTCCACCTCATTTATTGACTCTAGTAAGAGAGATTAAGGCAGAGAGAAAACGTGCTTGCTGCTCATCACAGCTCCCTCAGAGAACGTTCATCATAAAAACTAACAACACAGCATTTTCTTTCAAGACAGAAAACTTGCTCACATGTTAAGGAAAAGAACTTAAGACTACATGTAATAAACCATCTAGCGAGCCTTGCCATAGCGATATAAAAATAACAATAAAATACTTCTAGAGTATCTTTCATTTAGTGATTTCCAAGTACTTGAGTTAATGGTTATGATTAGAGCTGTGAAAAATCACACACACACACACGCTCCTTTTTTTTTGGGTTCTGGTTTGGTTTTTTTGGTGGGGGCAAAAATCAAAAACTGCATTTTGGGTTGACCCAAAATTAAAATATTTCAAAATGAAATGAAACTCAAAATATTTCATTTTTGGATTGAACTAAAGTGACCTGAAATGATTAATTTTCAGGATTTATTTTAACATCTTAAAAAAATAAAATCAAGGTAAAATTTAAATTAAAAGGTTTTTCAAATAGAAGAATTAAAAAAATTTGTTCAGAAAATGTCAAAATGAAATGTTATGACTTTCAGACTTTTTTCCTTAGAAACAGTTCAGTGAATGTGATATGAATTATCAAAAGTTTGTGCCATAATCTCTAGTTTACATATATGAAAACTGAGGCTCTCTTAATTCATTTTTTTCAGAATCACACATCAAGTCACTGCCAAGCTGGCAATGGAAACCATTCGTGTTGGTTTTCAAACCTTTGCTTTGGCTGCTGGACCATACTTTCTTTCTTAGTATTAACAATACATGCTTGAAAAGTGCTTATATTGCAAATTGTTCTGGAGGTAAGAACAGTAAGGAGAAAAACCTCTGCATTTGTCAGCTGTTACCCAAGCACTAGGGCCTGATCCAACTCCTGTTGAAGTTAACTGAAAGACTCCCATGGGAGTTGGATCAGGTTCTAAATTACACTAAATCAATTAGTGGTGTTCTTTACCCAGTGGATGAACTTCCTTTGTCTGCATCTTGCCCATTTTCACAACCACTGTTTGTTTTCTTTTCTTTTATTTTTTTTCTTTTTCTTTTTTTGCTACAGGTTACTTAGGGACAGACTTTTAAAGGTATTTAGGCATCTAAGATGCAGATAGCATCTGTCTGTCACAGGTTTTAGGTGCTTAACACCCATTATTTCAAGGGGCAT
The DNA here is from genome assembly GCF_965152235.1 of Eretmochelys imbricata. Lineage (NCBI taxonomy): Eukaryota > Metazoa > Chordata > Testudines > Cheloniidae > Eretmochelys > Eretmochelys imbricata. Next base: position 22,031,006 of record NC_135582.1, on the reverse strand, counting down.
GAGGCACCTAAATACCATTGAAGATATGGACCTTACTGGGATTTTTGCAAGTCTCTGGACGTCTAACTACCATTGCTTTTAATGGGTTTTAGTCACATAGGCACTTTGTTAAATCTCACTGGGCACCTATCTACATCTTTAGATGTCTAAATACCTTTAAAAATCTGGCACTTGGTCCTTAATCTCTCTGTGCCTCAGTTGCCCATCTGTAAAATGGAGATAATAATTCCTTTCTCCCTTCTCTCAACATTTATCTGTTATCTACATTCAGATCTTTTAAGTTTTTTAGGACAGGGACCCTCTCTCCCTATCTGTTTGTACAGCATCTAACAATATTGAGGCCCGAGTGGTGAGAACCACTGCATTAATTTTCACCTGAAAAAAAATCAGTTTTTACCATCTTTGTATTTAATCACTCCTCATTTCTTTATTTAGAAGAAACTAAAGGATTTTGCTATTGGCAAAGGTATATAAGGTGTGTGTGTGTGTATTTATTTAATTTATATATATATCCTCTGTATAGAGTTGCTGAGTGTGAGTGTGTCTCATGGAAAACAAACTTTAACAGCAACTCCGGCTGTCATCCATCTCCCCTCCCACACATACACATGACTGTTAAAATACAAAAACCTTGCTGATGTTTTACCCATTATGGTGGCAACACCAATATACCAAGAATCTTCTGAGGTGAAAAGAGAAAGCAAAGAGTGATTCAGGGGATTCTCACCAAGCAACTCCCAAATATCAAAAACAAAAAGCTGTTCATTGTAAACACCGTGGGAAAGAAATTCTCTGAGGCAAAAGTGGAGCTCCCACTAAGTGAAATTGCTTCCAGTCTTTATCTACATACAATGTGCTTTGACAGTTCTGTAAAATAGTAAAGGAAAATAAAAAAAACATGGAAAAACTAATGCAAACAACGTATAAGTGACAAATGTATTTTACAACATAAATGGGCTAGTGCATTCTTTACCATTAACCTTACTAGGGCACAGAGAGAATGAAAGCCAGACACCTGCAACCGGAAACCTCACTCATAATGTGTCTGCGTGCATGTTAAATCATTCGTTAAAGTCTCATTTAATGGTATTTTGTTTCCATCTCAGCTGACCTTATACAAAGCAATTACTGTATGTCTCTATAATTCTGTCCATCAAAATCCCTCTTACACATTACTCAAAAATCAACATTGACATTTTAGTCTTTTTTCTGAATTTCAAATTTAATGTGTTGTTCAGGATTAAAGAATATGGGTGTTTGTTTGGATGGAATTATGTTTGGCTTCTGCATATCAAAATAGATTGCGTGCAAGTGTCATAAAAATAAAGGGAAGGGTAACCACCTTTCTGTATACAGTGCTATAAAATCCCTTCTGGCCAGAGGCAGAACCCTTTCACCTGCAAAGGGTTAAAAAGCTAAGATAACCTCGCTGGCACCTGACCAAAATGACCAATGAGGAGACAAGATATTTTCAAAGCTCGAGGGAGGGAGGGGGGAAACAAAGGCTCTGTTTGTCTGTGTGATGCTTTTGCCGGGAACAGATCAGGAATGCAGACTCAGAACTTCTGTAAAGTTAGTAAGTAATCTAGCTAGAAATGCATTAGATTTCCTTTTGTTTAATGGCTGGTAAAATAAGCTGTGCTGGATGGAATGTATATTCCTGTTTTTGTGTCTTTTTGTAACTTAAGGTTTTGCCGAGAGGGATTCTCTATGTTTTGATTCTGATTACCCTGTAAGGTATTTACCATCCTGATTTTACAAAGGTGATTTTCTTACCTTTTCCTTCATTAAAATTCTTCTTTTAATAACCTGATTGATTTTTCATTGTTCTTAAGATCCAAGGGTTTGGGTCTGTGTTCACCTGTACAAATTGGTGAGGATTTTTATCGAGCCTTCCCCAGAAAAGGGGGTGTAGGGTTTGGGGGGATATTTTGGGGGAAGAGGTCTCCAAATGTCTTTCCCTGTTCTTTGTTTAACACACTTGGTGGTGGCAGCATAGGGTTCAAGGACAAGGCAAAGTTTGTACCTTGGGGAAGTTTTTAACCTACGCTGGTAAGAATAAGCTTAGGGGGTCTTTCATGCAGGTCCCCACATCTGTACCCTAGAGTTAGGAGTGGGGAAGGAACCTTGACAGCAAGTATTATAATTTTACTGTAGGTGAAGAGGCTTATTGCGTGTTACTGAGTTTTTTAAAGTTCTCAAAATAAGCTTAGTGGAGAAGAAAGCTATTGTATTGGTTTGAAGTCAAAAACAGTAGTCACAATATCTTTTTTCTGTTTTATATAGATTTATTTGGACAACATACCAATATGTAGTCGGTCCCAATCTCGTGTAAATTGCAGCAGTTCCATTGTCTCAGATGGACTATGGTGATTTACACCCACCAAAGACTGGGGCCAAACTTATCTCTGTTTAATAAACATGACTGACAAGCTCTAACAAGCTACTAGACGAGAAGAGAAACTTTCTGCCATTTAGTTAAAACAGGTCTATCCACATATTTCTACTATGTCCATCACTGTGGTAATTATGTATACAAATTCTTTATTTAAAAAGGCACTATACTGACCATGAAAGGTATCCAACTGACACCCCCAGTGAAACAGTGTAAATTTAATCTCAGAACCATCAATATAAACTTCCCCATTCTGAGGGTATTCCTGCACAGATTAAAAAAAAAACAACAAAACCTGGTTAGGGTCAACTAACTCAGGGTGGTGGGGCTTGGGCTGAAAAATCATTGTGTAGCTATTTGGACTCGGGCTGGAGCCAGAGCCCTGGGATCCTCCACTTTCACAGGGTTCCAGACCTCAGACTGCAGTCCGAGTCTGAACGCCTACACAGTGATTTTTCAGCCCTGCAGCCTGAGCCCCATGAGCCTGAGTCAGCTGACCTGGAACAGCCATGGTCGTGCCATGGTCCTGGATCTTTTATCCCTGTGTAGACATACCCTGAGAGGGTAGCTCAGTCTCTGTACGCTTCAAACTGTAGCCTGTTTATGGAGACTACTAACAGGCATATTTATTATTATTATTATTTATTATTATTTTATTTTATTATATTTATATTACCATAGAACCTAGGAGCCCAAGTCATGGACCAGGGCCCGTTGTGCTAGCCACTGTACAAACATGGAACAAAAGGATTGTCCCTGCCACAAGGAGCTCACAATCAAAGTATACGACACGAGACAACAGCTGGATATAGACAGAAAGGAGATACAAGTGAGCAATGAGACAACACTGGCCAGCATGGCAACAATCAGCAAGATTTAGATATAGCCTGGATATGAGAACCTATTTGTTATTTTTATAGCTCTCAAAAGTATTCTAGACTCTTAAGTGAATATATAACAATAGCCCTTGGCCTAAAGACCTTACAATCTAAAATTTTGCTATGAGACCAAATTTGTGGGTGACAAACAGCAGGGAGAGCTGTGATGAGGAAGAAATTAGATTAGGGCAATATAATCTCACAGTTCTACTTGGTTTAGATATGTGTGCGTCTTGGTGGTTCATGGTGCAGAGACCCCATGTTCAATGAACACAACCAAATATGCACAGCAGAGTAAGAAATGGTTGTTTATATATATTATCATTTTAAAATTTTTAAATCAGTTACATCGACATCTGTTTGTTTCCTTCTGTTCAGTCCGTTTTATCCATGGATTAGCAGCAAATCTTATTTCTAGCATATACATATAATACACTGTACTATCCTGTACCAAATATCAATCCTAAATACACAATGCAACATTCTCTCTCATCTTTGAAACCTCTTTCAGAAGAGTCAGAGTTTGATATGTACCACCAGGACCAATTATCTCTGTCTCCGAAGATCTCTGAGCTTGTGCCGATATTGATGCCTTATTTTGTACACAGGTCATGAGTGCTCTAATGACCACAAAGCATGTTACCATTTAGAGACAAGGACAACATGCTGCCCCATTGCTTTTAGAAGACTGACACACACATACACACAAACAGTCAGGGAAAATTTCACAGTATAGGCTGTCCTGTTTTTTTTTTCACATCAATGCCCACTAACATTGCTGCAGTTAATAATCTGTCAACGTTTCACCCAGTCTTTGGGGTTTTAGATCTCAGTTGTCATAAATCATAGAAGTCTGAAAATTGATGTTTGTCAGCTTAGTAAAAATGTACAGAAATTTACCAACAAAGATCATCTATTATTTTAGTTTTGCCAAATTAACAAGAATAGTTTAATTTTAAAAGGTGAAACAAGTGCTGGGTTTACTTCTTACAAGCTGCTCATGCAGTAGTTACATTTTATACTGTTATTTTAATGTGCATCAATACTTTAGATTACATCTGGCACTTTATAATGTTTTATATAACATAATATAGATTAATTAATATATAAACTTGCATTCAAAGGTGGGGTGGGAAGCAAAGCGAGTAGGTAAACTGGATAGCATATAGATAGCCGAGTGAATCATTGGAGGAGTATTAGCATAAAAAATACATACCGTTTTTCCTATAGAGTTTCTGCGTAGATATTTGATCTGAGGAATTATCAGAGTAGTATGAAGACGACGGCGGGGAAGAGGGGAACACTTTAAAAAGCAGCCAGATTGGTCATGGAAATAGCCCTGCCATTGCCTTCCTATGCCTAATGTCTATAACTCAGTTTCCCCATCTGTATAAAGGTAGGGATAATACTTTATAAGGGATAAGTACAATATCGTATTTTTATTCTAGAAGCACATCTAGACTGCACATGGTCTAAGGCAGTAACACTCAGTATTCGGGTTCTGCAATGCAGCCTCCTCTTTCCATGCAGGGCGCAGAGTGCTTTGCTATGTCATCCTATTCCTAGTGCTAAAGATTTGTTCACTTGACACAATGGTCTTGTGAACTTCCTTATGTGGTGTATCTGAAACAGTCCAGTGCTTCAGAAAGAGGTTGTATGAAGCTCTTACTCTCTCCCTTGGTCTGGATTATTTTTTTTTTTTTTGGTGGCCGAAATTCAGGAAAGCACTTAAGCATATATTTAAAGTGTTAAATGCTGTGACCAAACATCACCTAATAAAGACCGTCCCCAAGTGCATTTGTTGAAATCTACTCATGTCTGTGAATTCCACAGAATTTCCTTGAGACTGCAGTGTTCTTTTAAAAGTTACTGGTGAACATCTGACTTCTAAACATTCCCTCTATAATATTGGTGTGTATTTTGTACTAAATAAGATACAAAACAATTTAGGGGAGCACAGGCACCCTACATCCTTCTTCCTCCCTTGTGTACCCACACAGGGACTAGTCCTTGCTGAATAAACAAAACAGTAATAAATATAGCTGTGTAAATGACACATGACTTTAATAATGACTTGGAAAACATTACTCATCCAAGGTGTGTATAAACTGAAGGATTACATCACAATACCCCTTCTTTACAAACTTACATCTAAACTTCATTTTTCATGCAGTGGCATTTCTGAAAGAGTACTTACTAGACCTGTGCTTTTGGAAAGCTTTTGATAAAATATGGTACCAAACACTAATTTAATTGGTGAATATAGTAAATATGGGACAGGGAATGAGTTACAGTGCTTCAGTCAATAAACAGCTAGAGTGGATATTGAAGATAGATGGTGCTTATGAGGCAAAATAGAAACTGCGGGAGAACCACAAGAATCAGGATTAGGACAACATGCTTTATTTTCTATATCAGAAACTCAAGACAGAGAAATGCAGTAGGGTGAGGAAATATTCTAATGAGATTAAACAATTTGGGGAAGTAAATGCAAAAGAAAAAAGCAATACTATGCCAAATTACTAGATGGGATTAGGATGACATATTTAACCAAGATAAAATGCTAGCTAATCCTGAGGCTAAAAAGAAAAGCTAGGATATGAACAGGAGGAAAGAGACACCTCTTTAAAACTATGACGTGACCCCATATTGCTGTATTCTGAAGACTCATGGAATCTGTAGCATTGCATTTTGGTAGAAAACCATTTTGGTTTCCCTCTTCTCCTCACAGCTGCTTTAGAAGCCTTAAAAGGTTAAATATTTAAAATATTCAAACATAAGTTGGTTGTGGCAAAGGCTTAGTTCCTGGAACTGCTTTTGAAGCTATAAGAGTTTTTTTTAAAAGAGCTCCTTTGAGCCATTCTTCAATGGACTGTTGTTGAAACTTGTGATCAGCTTCATTCTGAGCATCCACCCCGATGACAGGAGTTGAGATAAGAAGCTGAAGCTCTAGATACAGAATCTAACTGGGGGTAAAATGAGAACATTAACTGGGAAAGATGCAATGTTCCCCTCAGAAGGATGCAATGTTCCCCTCAGAAGCCAGAGCCCATGCTCATGATAAACTGTCAGAATTCAACAATGGGATGGTGAAGGTATAGGGAAAAGATTATAGCAGTTAAGGGCGATGAGGAAACATACTGAAAGAATGATTTTCTTATTTTTATTTTAATTAATCTTTCTGATCTGGATATGAGAGACCTTAACAAGCTCTCAGGTCCTGCATAATTATTCATCTTGACATAAAGTCAGATTTTCTTGACTGGCTTGTATTTGAATCTAATTCAGGTTCAAATAAAACATTAGGCCTATTTTTCCCATCTAAATTTCTCTGAAAATAATACTCCCCTTTCCCAATTTAGTTCTAAGAACATTAGATTGCTCTGCTGTGTAAAAGATCTATAACATTAGACGTTTAGACCAATTTCCCAAATGATCATTGAGACTGTACTCTCCTTTACAGATGTAGTTCACAGAATACCAAAGTAGTATATAGGAAACAGTCCTTGTGGGCCACAGAATGCTTGACATAACCCCTTTTGAGACTGCAGGCTTCTTTATAAAGTCTTAGAAGTCTATACGTCTTTGCAGAGTTGCCTGGTGCCTTCAAACAGCTTCTAGAGGTCTCCTTTGGACCACAAAACTTATTAATGTCTTTTCAAGGCTGTAGACTGCTTTACAGAGTTCCATTGTTACTGCATAATACTTTATTCTCTACAGAGATGTAAAGCGGTTTTACTAGCGCCTTGAGCTTCACAGTTGGTCTCTGCCAGGTACTGATTTTTTTCAAGGAATCCCTTCACCTGTATGGAATTCTTTTTCCAGGTACAGCCTATTTGTTTCTAGCAATTTTGTATTGCTCATGCTTTATAAGTAAAATAGATATGACAAAGAACACCATCTCTTAGAAAACAAAGTACCCATAATACATTTTAAATGGACAAACTTCAACAAATTTGATGTTCAAAAGCTTAGCTGAGCCTTCCAAATCTCTTGAATCTATGTGATTAGGTTGAAAACCTCTTCAGGAAAGTATTTCTCATGAGCTGTCCAGCATGTTGACATTTAACCCTTCTCCTAAATAGAGAGAGTGTCAGGAGTGAACTCCTTCAGTCAGGTCTGAGCACTAGCCAGCCCAGCCTCGAGGCAATTAATGGGCTCAGCTGGGTTGCAATAGGACCCCTGGATTGGTCAGCCCACCTGATTGACTGAAGGAAGCCAGTAGGCCTGCTTTTTCACTCAGCAGCACCAGCACATTGGTCTGTTCTTATGACCACAGCTGTGATCACTTCTGTGCCTGCCTTCTTCCCACCCTTATTCTTTTTCTGCTCCAGTCTGCTCCAGCTCTGCTTCTCTATTTGCTTCTGACTCCAGCTCTGACCCACATCTTGACTCTTGGTTCCTGACTCCAGCTCTGACCCTTGATTCCAGTACCGGGCTCCAACAACTAAGTCTGACTCCTGTTTCAGACACTAGGCCTAACTGCCCACATCTTGCCTGTGACAGAGAGAACCTTTCTTCTATGTATTTCAGAACTTTTTGTTCCTGGGTGGTCTGAGAAATGCAGAGGCATGTGTAAATAAAAAAAAAAAAAAACATAACTAAACATAGCAGAATCTCAAGAAAAGATTTGGTTCTCAAAACAGTCCTAATTTTAGGACTCCTTTCTCTTCTCTTCCAAAAATGTTCTCCCTAATTTATAAAAATTAAATCATGTGAAATATTGTTCTCTGGATATTTGTAATGATACCCATCATAAATTTTGCTGCCTTTTTGGAGTGCCTCATGGCATATTTCCAACCTCATTCTTTTGCCATTTTTTTGTCAGAATACATGCCCCACATGCTCCAAAGATCATACAACACTGCCTACAACTGACGTATGTCAGATGCCTCACATTCATGTTCATTCAGATGCCTCACATATATCAGTGGAGACACTGATATGATATGAAATTGACAGCTTGTTCAGTGAGAGTTGTTTTCCTGTTCTCTTGCTAAGAGGTTTCTGTGGAAGCAAGAGTGGAGAGGTTATCAGTAGATCAACATTTTATGGTCTTTAAGAGCAGAAAAAAGCACACGGTACATGTAACCAGTGACCCTTTACATAACTGACCTTGACATTAAAACTACTGTTCACTGATAATCTATCAATAGAGAGGAAAGTGGGTGGACATGTTCACTGTACTGGAATAGAAACAAAACTAAACCTACTGAATTTTGTGACAAAGGAAATCAGAATCAAACAATGTATTCCAGAGTTCATTATACGATCAAGTTGAACGGTATATGTTACCAGGCTGAAAAATATGACACTGGGTTTTGAAGTATCCTATCAAATATCTAGCCGGACATTTGAATAGCTACTGAATAAGAAAGTTTCAGTCTGCTTTGTTGTGTAACACAACTGATTGAAGAAATTTTCCAAACTACAGACTTGACCTATGTGTAGGAGAACAGAAAATTCTTCAGTAGTACACACTGCAAGTGAATGGTGAACATTACAAAACATTATTTTGTGGCTATTGCTCAGATGTTGAGAAAATTGTCATATTAAATACCCTCCATAACTCTGATCCAGTATAGCACGGGATGATGTATGTTCTTAAATACAAACAAGCAAGTGATTCATTGTTTTGCTGGATTGAAACCAATGGAAGGGATAAAGTTTAAGAATTGCTCAACATCCGCAGCTCCCATTGACTTTGTTGCTTATCACTTCTTAGGGTTTGGCCTGTCGAAGCCACTATACACTGTAGTTGCTCAGTACCTCCCAGTTTCAAGATTGAGGCCTCAACTACTTTCTCTGAGGAGGGAAGTATCTAATTTAAAACATGCATCTTCCATTGGTCTGCTTATTTTTTACTATATCATCCCAAACATGCATGATGTTGTGATCCCATCGCTCCGTGCTTGTTTCCTGAGCCCAAAAGCAGCATTCCACTGTGGTCAGCACCTCCGTGAATGCCACAAGCAATCTCGTGTCGTAGCTACTACACATTGTGAGATCAATGTCACACTCCTCTTGCCTTTGTAGTTTAAGGAATAATTCCACTGCCACTCATGACTTGTTAGGGAGAGTGAGCAGTATATTGGTCAAAAGTGTGAGATCCATTCCTGAAGAGGCAGAGCGCGCAGTACATAAACTGTTGAAAGATGATGCCAAATGCAGACAGAAGTACAGGGATTGCTGGGATGAGAAGCAATGCATCACGGGCATTGGGACAGGACCCAGGATGCCCCGCAACCCCCTCCACTTTCCCAGAACACTTAGCAGCAGAAGAGGAAGAGATGCTCTGTGGGATAGCTGCCCAGAGTGCACCGCTCCAAATACCCCTGCAAGTGCCGCAAGTGTGAACATGCTATTGTGCAGGCAGTTAATAGTGTGAACACACAACAGCGGTTTCCCTTCAGCACTCTCTGAGCGGCGCTGTAACTGCTGGCAATGTAACTCTGGCAGTGTAGACATACCCTAAGAAAGGCAATAATTCTAATTAACTCTTGTAGAGGTCTTTGTGGGTTGATTGGAAAGATCTTATCCAAAACTGAGAATTTTGTGGGTCTGGTCTTGCACTTCCTTCAACTTCAATAAAGGAGGACAAGGGCTTTTTGATGTCCGCAGGAGTTGTCTTAACTCAGAGCATTTCCCTAATTTGTACCACAATGAAATGTGCTTTACTCCATAGAGAGTTACGTGTCAAAGTATAGAGATAAAAGGAATGTTGCCTTGTCTCATGACATTTTCTTCTGGATTCACAGAACTATAAACCTTTTAAAGTTTCATTTTTAATCACGGAACACTTTCTTGTTCACTACACTGTACAGTAAATCACTTGCTTAAAAAACCAAACAGTTTTAGGAGGTGTTCACTATTTCCCCCTCCTGCAAATGGTTTTTTGGCTGCTGTAAACCCCCAATTTCATTTATTTCCGATTTTCCACATTTTTATTTACATTTTGGATTTCCATCAAGTTATCTGTTCCCAAGCACATAGCTAATTTTATCACCATGTTGGATAAAAAATTCAGATTTGCCTAGTAGAAATGCATTAACATCACTTTGCGTTTGCCTTGTTCTCTGGATAGCATGATTAAAGCTGCCAAGTTGAATAGTGTTAATCCGCAATGCCAATACTATGAGGCACCCTAAATACTTTTTTTCTACTATTTAATTATTTTTAAGCTTCCTTTTGATGGCTGAATCGGAGTATTTGGTGGCATTTTGTAAGAAGCCAACCTTTTAAACTTGCGCATCAATCACAATCAGGCCTTGGGAAAAGATTGTTAAACTACTTCTGTGGATATTCATTGTCATTTTTAAACAACTTCGCTTTTCACTGTTACATTCCTTTTCTTTTCACTTTCTGCAACTATTCCGAGAAATTACTGCCAGGAATGTTTTCACACAGTGAAGAATATTAATTGATAATTAATTCTGAATGCATAATGAAGAATATTCACACTAAAAACTTAATTATAAGAGGAATTTGTTCAAATTTTGAATATTTGCAATGAACCCTAAATGAATCAGCTACAAACCAAGATCCATTTAAATAAAGTATGTAGAAAATAATTTTAAAAAGCAAATAAGCAGTGACATTTGGGAAATCCAAAAGTAAAAAAGAGGTGAAATGTATCCAATAAACATATTTGCGGTGGATTATTCTCCTAGCTCTAGTCACAGTAATAAGCAAAAAAAGAAGGCATAGCAAACAGTTAAGCTAGGCTTGCTTTTAATCAGGACATTTGGCTCTTCTTGGTTTTTTTCTTAGTTTGTTCTTTTTAACAAATACTGTGCATTTGCAGGAAGTGTTCTCCTCCTTTTTTCTCTCATTTGTTTCTATGTCTGTTTCAGTAAACAGCAGGATGTTTTGGGTTGTACCATGCGGCTCATAATTCCATTTGACATTAACAGGAGCTTCATGCCTAATTCTTTTGTTAATTGAATGGGTTCATAAATCTCCACTTGAAGATCAGTTGTAGTGCCATTCTACCACTTTGTTCCCAAGAACATTTAAGATGCATTCACAATTGTGAAAATTAGTTAACTACCAGGGATGTGAAGAAAGATACTCTCTAGGCAAATATACTGTTAACCTAGTATATACTAGGTTAACCTAGCACTATAGTGCTGCTGCTTTAATGATTAAATATATTCCAGCTGAACACACTCACTTGGGGTTCACCTGTTCTCACTTAAATTGATATGTGTTTTTATGTTCTTGTCCTGAAACTCTTCCCTTTCTAGAAATCTGACCTGTTTGTTGTCAATTGCATATGTAATATTCAGTCAACTTCTCTAAGCAGCATTGGTATTCTACTTTGTTATTTGTACAGTTAGTAAAACAAATAAACATAACAGAGTACTGATAAATAGGGCACATCAGCAATTTATTTCTGGGGTAAAGAACCCAGGAACAACCTTTCTCCCAAACTATTTGCACCAGTAAATATTCAGCCCTCTCCCCAGCCCAGTGGATGCTTTGTTTTCCACACTTTCTCCCTCTATTTTATGTGGTTTTCATGATCAGTTTCTAAAAACACTACAGCAGCATTTACCAAACTGTGAGCCATGAGTCACAGATGGGTAGTGGAGGTTTGCAAGGGATAGGCCCTGAGGGAAGGATAACACAGAGCTGCCCCACTCCAGAAAGAGCTCCAGGATGTAATCATGTATCAGTGATGAACAGGGCCTCTTGAAGTTCCCTTTTTGGGGGTGCAGCATCCTACCCTTCTTGCCCTGTTTACTGGTGGGGAGACTAGGTTTGGGACATGCAGCCATGGCTCATTAGCTGCCTGCACACTTACTGACCCATCTCTCCTCTCCCACCCTCCCCACAATCCACAATCCTTACTCTCATAATATTCCCCTGTGCCGCTCTATTGGGAGTAAGGCTGATCTAGCCCAAAATTATTAAAAATGAGAAACATCATAACACAGACAGAGAAGCATGTGTTAACATTCATAAAGAGAGCCGGGGAAATACTGCAGCAAAAGGATTCAGTGAATATTCTATCCACTGCCAGACATATGTACCCTATCTTGTGCCAAGCCTTTCCCCCATCTTTCTCGGCATATACAACACATCCTCTCTGCCACTTGATTATTGTAGGGAGTAGCAGCCCACAGAGTTTGTTCTTCCCTTCTCCCCACGCCCAGACTCCTGATTGGGGAAATTGGTGTTTGAATTTTTTGCTTCAGAGACTGGAAGCATTCCAGAAGCAAAATGTGTACTAGTGTACAGTTATAACCCTTGGGGAATAAATGCAAGGTTTTCTTTGTCTCACACTTTGCTGTCTAATGGAGATGAGGGAAGATTGCAAAATACTATTCTGTAAATATACTTTTGCATTTTTAATTACTTTGCATTCGTGAATATTTTAGCAATGGCTTTAATTGCAGGAATGTTCAAGGAAAGAAAATTTTAAAAGAATATTGCAGGATATTTGTTGAGAGTGATATTTCAATTCACAATCATGAGCTTTCACACCAGGAGCCTGAGTCTAAAGGTTACATTCATCCACACTGGTAACAGAAAAATGCCATGTGATCTATGAGGCCAATAAAATAGCTTGCCCTTTGACTTCTGACTATCCAATACTGCAGTGAACTTCTACAAACAAGCCAGGCCACGAATTATTTGCTGAAATTATTCAATAGATTATTTCCAAAGGCAATCATGAATAAATCTGAGAAAATCGTAATCTACTCAAAAACCATTAGGAACAAAAATAGAAGTGTAATTCATCTAGTCAATTGTTAGTTAATAATTATTTGTCCATCTGTACTCTGGACTCCAAATAAGTGAAATTAGTTTGTTTCCTGTGAGACATAGTAAAGCTTCAGTTTTCTATATTTAGTTCATAAAACACAGCCTAGAAGAGCACTATAATGTCTGTTTCAGCTTTCTGTATGCAAGTAGTTATCCCAGCTTCAGCTGTGTATAGGAAGGGGCTCACAGGGCAGAGTGAGAGGAAAAGAAGGTCAGGAGCAGAAGGAAGTGTTAAATTGGTGGCAGTGTTCTAGTCTTTTCCTCATACCAGTTTTTGATAGAAATGCAAATTGGATATTCACTATCTGAATTAATGGCTGGTTTCCAATTAGACAAACTGTCACTGAGGTGCACTATCTAGTATTCCAAACTGTCACTAAGAAAACAGTAAAACCAAATAGATTTAACTCTTTATTCAGATAGGACCACCAGAGGAGCATCTTATACCTGACAAATTTGATGTGATTTAACATGGGTTCATGCCTCAAGCTCAAATATAATAATTCAGTGATATATTTGGGCACATTCTGTTTGATATGGTGTACCTCACATTTTACTGATATCCTGCAGTATGAGAGAAACACTGGAATTCCAGGTGCCTTCATTCAACCCTGCATTTTTATCACATTTGTATCATTTACCCGTTAATATTTTCCTAAATATAATGCTATTTTGTTGGATGTTGAACATTTGCATTTTGAGGGCTGTGGGTCATTCTCATTAACACTGAAATGTGTATAATCCTCTCCACCTCCCCTTATTTATCAATGACATTAGATATGAGAGGTTCCAGTTATGGTTTATCCTTGCTTTCCTTGTGTTTAACTGTTACTTAAATGTTGGGTGACTAGACAGCAAATGTGAAAAATTGGGATGGGGGTGGGGAGCAATAGGAACCTATATAAGACAAAGCCCCAAATATCAGGACTGTCCCTACAAAATCTGAAAATCTGTTCACCCTACTTATATGTCAGTATTTGGTACATGTTCCCTTTAGATGTAGCAGTAATGTGCCTCATTAGGCAGAGTCTATTATTTGTCAGTGAGTGCATTTCTGGGGGTGACTGTGGTTCACCCCAACGAATTTTGCAATATTTTTTCTATTCAAAAGATGCACAATAAGATAGATATTAGATACATTAGATACCATGCCTGTACCTCAGATTGGGAAACTGAAAAAAACACCAACATAACCAACTTAAGCAAGATTTAAATATTTATCTATGAAGATGTTGCTGCAATTTGCAGAACTGAGTTTGGCAGGGGGCTCTTTCATTAAATCTCTATCAGCATAAAGCAAGGAACTAAAAACAAAACAAAACCCAGTTGAGAGTTGCTATCCCTTTGCAAAGGTCAGTGTCTTACTGAATTTAATGCTATTCCATGTTGATTTTTTTTTTTTTTTTGCTTAAAGATGTGTTCAAAATCCAAATCCAACAGGTGTGATTAATACCATGTTGTGTACCGAGAGGTGAAGCCTTCCTGCAGTTCTATCCACTTGCTGACTGCTTGAAGTTTCCCTTCTAGTGCCCTGGCCATCTGCTGATAGCCTAGTGTTGTGCTCCTACTGCCCTGGCCATCTGCTGACTGTTTAGTGCTGTTTGCCAGCTGCTCTCCACACCTGTTTGAAATTTACTTCTCAAGTACACAATATTGGACCACTTTTTTTTCAAAAATGTTCTCTGGAGGAGGGAATGGAGGCTCACTTACCCTTGAGCTCCATTTAAAACCAAAACCAAAACACTTGGTGGGATGCATGCTGCCTCTGTTCTGGCCCCTGTTGTTGGCTGCATCTGTCTTTCCTGCATATTCAAAATTATAAAAGCTCACTGCAGTCTTACACTGGATTCTGAATCATCATGTTAAATACATAACCAAGATATTCTGCTAGAGATCCCTTCAGGCTGACCACCCAGAGGCAGCATTTAGAGGAGCTGTGTGAATCCCTTTTAGTTTTCTATGTGTTTCACCAACAGAGGGATAAGAAGTACTGCCAGACAGTTGGACGTTTAAAGACTGCCCCCTTCTTCAGCATCTGTCAGAACTGTTCTCTTTTAGCTGCTTCTGCTTCAAGTACTGCCTTGCTGTGTCTCTTCACTACAGCTAATGTACATCAGATAAGGAAATCTATGACAGAAGGATCCCTAATTCCGTAATGATGGATAGCTTCATGCACCTTGAGCTGGAAAGCTGCATGGTGCCTGCAGTGTGAAAAGCTGTTTGTCAGACATATATAGACTGGGTTTAATACATTTATTTATGATTGAAGTACTAAAAATGGTAAAGAACTTGATTTTTTTAAATTCTTTTTTGGGACTAATAAATATCTGTGAGAAATGTTTTGTTGCTGAGAGGCATGTTTGAAAAGATGGGATGATTTTTAAAAAAAATCATTTAAAACTGACACATACAATAGATTCTAAATTAGCCTCTTCTAAGAAGGCCACAGAACCAAAGTATGAAGGCACAGGGCTAAATTCTTCTCTCTGTTACACTAGGGTATAATTATAGTAAATTAAATGAAATCAACATAATTACTCCTGATTGACACCAATATCAATGAGACTAGCATTTGGTCCAAAGTCTTCACTCTGTATGATCATAATATTTACCATTTTGTCCTTGATGAGCACAATGAAGGTGGTTTCTGTTAGCTATGAAACTCGACAATAGTTAACGACAGTTCAAAGTGAAGAAAATATGTCAAATAATTGAAAGCAACTGGAATTATCTCGTTAGCTGTGGCTTTCAATTAGAATGTTAGATTCTGCTAAACACAGCACTCAGCTCCAGATCTCACTGCTACATTTTGAAAAAGATCACACAATATGAAATGTCTTTTTCCAAATGTGCTAAAAGCAGTCATCAAAAGAATAAAGCAGTTGTTGTGAATCGGATGGCAGAGTGACCGATAGGCAAGCTTTAACATAAACAGAAAACTAGTGAATATTAGATGTACAGACAGCAAACAGACTTGTGCTTCCTATAAAAATCTCATCCTAATACAAACTCATTTTCTTTCATAGTTACAGGCTGCCTGAATTTTTACCTTTCCCTTAAAATGTATGGCTGATTTGCAAGAAAAAATACTGCTTTATCAATATTTTGGTCAGGTTCCCATGTTTTGTGCAACTATAGTTGGATTATTATGCTGCTTGTCGGCAGTACCTCATATAGTTAGGAATTTTTCAGCCTATTCAGTATGAATCCTGATATTTACTGTTAGCAATTCCAATATTATGTATCCCAGTAGTTTGAAATTTTATAGAGATAATCTGGGCAATGTGAATTTGTTTTTCACAAAATGAGTGTAAAATATTTAGCCTGATTTAATGTATGGCATTGCATACTGCAATACTGAAACTGGGTTGAGGTTTCAGAAGCTTTTAAGGCCAAAATCATTCCATTCTGCCTAAGTATTTGCAATTTATATCAGGCTAAGTTCTGCGGGCCTTAGTCAGTTAAAACTCAAATTGAAATCAAGGGGGGTCTGGAGGAATAATATTTATAGTAATAATATTAATATCTAGCTCTTTTATCAGTAGATCTCAAAGCACTTCACAAAGAAGGTAAGCATCAGTATGCCCATTTTACAGATGGGGAAACTAAAATACAGAATGAAGAAGTGACTAGCCTAAGGTCACCCAGTAGGGCTGTGGCGTGTGGCCACGCTCTTCATTAGGTGGTGCAGTAAGAACTTTACATCCTGTTTCCATCTCCTTTAACCACTGCTGGTGTGAGATATATGTGATGGCAGATCACTGCCCTATGCATTCTGAATTTCCTTGTACTATGATGTTTGTAAAATATTTTACCTCACTGAAGCAATTACGTCATTTATTTTTCATAAGGTGAATATGGAGTCTGAATGGATTTTATTTAATAAATTATAATCAATTTAATTTGGTAATGAAAGTGTTAAGCCATATCTGATTTTAGGGTAGCACGGTTAGAGAAAATCCACTGATATGTTAGTTTGTCGATCTGTAATATGGCTGACTAATTTCTTGTTAGTCTGCACCTGTCACATATTTATACCCTTGTACCCTACTGTACATTGGCAGTAAGAAGCAGCAACTGAAGTATTTCCTCGTCATCTGCTTTATGACAATGGAGTCATGCTCGTGCATCTAATTCTGGGATCTTAAAAATATTGTTCGAGTGGGATTCATCCATGTGAAAATATGAGCCTTGTAATCTGCAATTTAGTTGCATCATGCAACTAAAAGTTCCCTGTGAACTGCTTTATGCTAAACATGATTTCTAAAATTGTTAGGCAAGAACATACATAACTTTGTCTTTGGAATTAGTGTCTTTCTTTCTCTACTCAGTGGAGCAGGTTTCCTGATATGTCCAATTAGATGGAAATTTGTAATTGTCCTATGTGAACAACAGATTTTAAATCACTTTTTCATTTACTCTAGTTTTGGGAAAAAATCACAGATACATGAGAACAGGCAAGGGCCACTTTGTGTTGGCTATGTCACTTTTATTTATATAATTATTTACCACATGTAGATTTACTTGCCACCCTTTTCTCTGGCATCTGTTTGTCATGCAGGATGTATAAATGTATAAAATATATAAAAACAAAAGACATAACAGCAAAATAAGCCACATCCGCCATTAGCCACCCACACTCGCCAGCAGTACAATGCTTGATTAAAGAAACGTGTTACACTGTGCCTGAAGTTTAATAAATCTTGGCTCTGCTGCATTATGAGAGACTGCATATTCCACAGGTGGGGGACCTCTACCAATCAGGTCCATGCACCAGCTCCTGAGAATTGAAGTATTACAACTGACAATAATATTATAGCTGATCTCATCTCTCATGACAGGAAGATGAGAAGAAAGGGAATCTCTAAGGCAGTATGTTCAGGGCTCTGAGGTTTGTATTCAACACCTTTAATTACAAATGAAAAGCCAGTGCAAAGCACAGAACACTGGAGTAATGTGCCCCCTTTAGCGTAAACCACTTAAGAGGCATGCAGTCAGAAGCTTGAATAGTATCCAAGTGTAGCCTTAAGTAGAACACAGAGCACTAGTTGAAAGTGGCATAGATTACTGTAGAGCGGGCCACAACACATAGGAAAAAGAAAAGGAGGACTTGTGGCACCTTAGAGACTAACAAATTTATTTGCCACAAGTACTCATTTTCTTTTTGCAAATACAGACTAACATGGCTGCTACTTTGAAACACATAGGAAAGGCTTCTATCTCTTGGGCAGTGAGCGGTGGAAAAAAGGACACTCCAGACCAGTGCTGGTACATGGGAATCAGCTGAAGACTGCAAAACCACCCTATAAAAAGGTGGACAAGTTCTCTCCCTAAAGGCATTAGAGACCACTCCTGCCAGTCCCCTTCTCATGCTATTTCCTACCAATTAGTGTAAGCTCCTCCTTGCCTGGAGTGAGTCTTAGACAACTAGCTTTTATCTAGGTCCTTATCTTGCCCAGAAAATTCAATTTTTGGAGATGACGGAACCTGGGTACAATGAAAAAAGATGTAGAGCTGAGTATCATTAACATCCTGGTGGCACTGCAGCCCTGAATACCTTATCTCCCACAGTGGACTGAGGTACTTAGGGCCCTGCTGTTCCCAGCACCACCCTGTCAGACCTCTCCAAAAGGAAGGAGTGAAGCTACTGTAAAACCACCTCATTAATTTCTGCCAGGTCCTGCAGGCAAATCAACACCTTCTGATCAGGAGTATCAAGAGCTGCTGATAGAGCTAATAAAATGGCATGAAATTCATTATTGTTAGGAAGACTGCATTTTCTATTATTTATTATTCGTAGACTCCACAAACTCATTATAAGTCCTTTTTCAGGTCACTGGACCTGCAGGGACAAGAGTAATACATAGAGAGAGTAAATCCCAGCATTTTCATATGATTTTTTTCTTAGTTTGTCTTTCTCAGGGAAAAAAAGATTATCCTACGGTAATATTTCAAAAATAGATTTGAAAGATGCTGTTAACCCATTTGTATTTTAATGTAGCTCTTGTTTATTTTGGAAAAATTAATGATATAGGAGGTATACCTGGATTTTGAATTGGCTTTTATTTGATCAAATTAACACACACTAAACTGCCCACAGTTTCTTCTGGTATATACTTTTATAAAGAATAAAGAAAATGAACACTCAGTTTGTTAACCTAAGTAAAATAAATGTGCTCATATTTTACGAGTGCAGTGAGTTTTGTGGTAGTCATCTCTTTTGAAATTGCCAATCAGCCCTCTGTTAAAAAAATGATGAAAAGATATGCTGATTTTCAGTAGATCCACATTGGTAAAATGTATGAAATGTCTTTTCTTAACCTAGTTTCAGACCCTCAAAAATCGATTAGGAATTGACACCTCTTAGGGAAACTTCTATGTTAGAAAAAGCTCTAAGGAGATGAAAGATACTGTTTGTTATGGATGGCAATTTTGTAGCTAGATGGCCACCAAGACAGGTTTTATGTATTATCACAGCTAAGTTTAGAAGGTAGTGGTACTTTGTCTCAATACATCAGCATTGAAATAAGACCTCACCATATGAAACAACAATGTTCATAGCACACTATAAATCATTCTTAGCAGTACAATAAGTTTTCAAAGGTAGTTGTGATGGGTGTCAGGTCTCAGCAGAATACTTCAGACATCTGGAAGAAAAAGACTAGATTACCAGGTCTTTGCTTGTCTATTTATTTGAAGTGAAAAACAAAACACAATATTTTGTTTGACCAATTTTTATCACACACAATTCACTTGCCAAAGATGCCATTTAGAGTGTGATTTAATTTTTAACTAACATATGTAGTTTACAATGATAGCTCAGTTATTTTTTTTCTTAAAAAAGATTAATATGTTCTGTCACAATTCTCCATAGAGATTTTTTTTTAATTTAATTGGGTTTGGATTTATACATCTGGGATGTAAAAATAAACTGCCCTGCATGGGCAAAAATTGAAACTCATTTACTGAAAGGATCCTGAGGGGATGATTAACTTTGGAGCATAGTACAAGTTATCAGATATGATTGTTATTTTTAGATTAATCCTAAATGGGAGATTTTGGAAGGCAAAAAATGGGAGTTAGGTGCCCAATTCCCATTGTCTTTCACGCTCAGCATCTTCATGCTTGATACTTAACATTTCATCTTCAAATTGCTTTATAAATATTGACTAATTTATTGATCCTCACAACCAATTCGTGAGGCAATCATGATGTTAAGTGACTAGCCCAGAATCACTAAGAGAGTCATTGTGAGAACTGAAATTAGAATGTAGGCTTTCATAGCTTTCTGAGCTATATTCAGAACAAAGGGCCTTTCTTCTCTCTTGTCTTCCACAATTTGTATCAGTTATACGAGCACAAAATCATTAAACTTCCAAACACACAAATATTATCTTCTACTTTTTACATCCCTACAAATTAAGGAGATTTTTCTTCCATAGCCACACAACTGATCTCTACACTATACTGCACACCACACACCTTAAAGATGTGACATGCAGCTTAGGGGCAAATTTTTAAGGCTAAGCTATGCAATTCTGAAAATAAAGGTTTGTAGTGGAAACACAGCATCATTTGTCACTGTACATTAGCACTGTAAGTATTGCTGAAGCAGCACCAGATATTTAACTTACAAACAAGGAGATTTTCCTCATATATTGTAATGTTTACACAGGGAAATATGAGTGTTCTCCCTTGAAATATGTTAAACACTTTGGATGCTTAAAAGTGTTCATCATGCCAAGCAAACTTCAGGATACAGACATAGAGGTCCCTGCTGAAAGACCTACATCACCAATTATCATTTCTCCCCTTTGGCATATAACTTAGAAGTACCTGTTTCCAAGCCTCTGCCACTTTGCTGAAGGATATTCAATGCAATGTAGCAATTTGGAGCCATTTATAAGGGCTGTTTCTGATCACAAGAGCACACATAAGATCAATTGCAGGCAACTGGGAATTTTGACTAAGCTGCCCACAGTTTCTTCTGGTAGCTATGAGCAGCTGTTGTTTGACTTAGAGAACAGAATAGTTGCCTGAAGTAGTTGTGCTCCGATCCTGCACTCAACCCACATGGAGGAACATCCTGTCAGGGCATAGGGAGTGTGACATGGCAGGCCCCACAGCGCCTGCCCAGTAAGAATAGGATGGAGGGAAAACCTGTGGGGAAGGTTTTTGTGGGAGCTTGCTGTGGGTAGAACAATGAACAGGACGTCTGTGTGTAGCAGAGTGAGGGGGCTGAGCTGGAGCCAACCAGAGCAGAGTGAAGAATAGGACTATGGGCATCTGAAAAGAAAGTTGGAGCCTGTTGATGGAGGATGGATTTTCGGGGTTTTGTGCTGAAGACAGCCTGGGGAGGGGAGCTGCTGAGGCCTTGGATTGAGGGGATAGATCAGAGAACTGCCGTGTATCTAAAGGGAAAGGGAAGCAAGATTGGGGCTGGCTTCTGGGGGTGTTGCACAAAGAGAGGAAGTAGGGGGCAGAAAGGGAAAGGGTATCTGTTATTCAGGAGTTAATGGAGAAAAAAGTAGATTTCTGTGTCACGAAGTGGGGACCTCCCTTCCTCACCTTGATTTCCCACATTGTGTGTACGTATGTTTTCATTTCACATTGAATTTTCACTCTGAAATATACACACATGCAAATGAAAATTGGAAATTAGACCCAAAACATATTTTTTTGCTATATCTCATGATCCTGAAAGTCATGGGAATGGCAATACCTGCTATGTTAGGTGTGTTATTATAGAGGCCAAGAACCTCTCTGTAGGACTCAGAAACTTGAGGATGACCTGATCATACATCTGTGAACAGAACTGGCATTACAACCAAGAGAGGGCAGTGGTAAATTCACATACATGTACCTGGTCAGTACATTGTGCAATTCAGCCCTCTCTGAAGTTCACAGTCTGCATAATCTGTAATCAGATTATTTTGAGGCAGTTTGTGAATTCCCACAGCACAGTTTAGTTGCATGGATTCTTGCTGCCTCTGCAGACAGCCGAGAGTGGAACTGGATACTGCCCTCTGTGTTAAGCACCAAACATAATTATCTGTGCTACTTCCTCTCCCTCTTTCCAGAAGTGGTGCTGCTTTTCTCAAACAGCAGTACTGCTTGCTGCCATGATGAAGCACTGCCTGGGAAAGAGATGAAGCAGGAATTAAAAAACAAAAGAAAAGAAGAAAGAAAATAGCTAGATACTCAATATGAAAAACTGTAAAAGGCAGAAGTAGGCTAGCCAGGCATACAACTACAATTTCCCAGAATATATAAACACCATAGTCTAGAATGATCTTTTAGCTCCTCCCTTGCTACTTTTCTTTCATCCAACAGCATCTTGGCCTTTCAACTCTTTTAGAAGGACAGACAACAAGGTCACTTTTTCATTGGCCAAAAGAAAAGCAGATGCATGGAACTTCTGGCTGGCTCTTGCCAGCAGACAGAATATTCTACGTCTGCAATGTGTGCAGTTTCCCAAGGGATAAGAAATTCGAAAACTACTTTGCATTTCCAAACTACAATAGAAGTCTATAGTGAAATACACTGAATGTAACACTTCTAGAACCCTGAATTACACAAACTAGTTTTTAGTTTACATCCAGACTTAAATGTAGGTGGAATTATACATTGAATTATGCTGCCTTCCTGTTTCCTAACAGATGCACATTGAAAAAAAAATCTGGTAGAGTAAAACCACTTTATCACAGAAAACATTTTAAAACCTATTACTTTAAGTATTCAGTTCAGTTCAACTATTATAGAAAATTGATGGATTCAGGGTTCTATGCTGAAGCCATTGTTCCCTTGGGTGCAGTTTTTCATACTGCAGTCTTTGCTTTGTTTATAACTGAAGAAAATACGTCCAGCACTAGATTCAATTCTATATTATCAATATGTGGGAGAAAAATATTAGTCTGAGTAATTACTGTACACAAAAATAAAACTTGTGCTGATAATATGCTTGTGTACTACAAGTTCAGTTTTCTCTGTCAGAGGAGTAAATTGAGTGTCATGGTAATGACTCAAGCCACGTTAGACGGTATTGTCATTACTATCCATGCAGGACCAAATTTGATTGGGAAACCAAAGTCTCATCCTGGTGGTGCTACTGAATGAAACCTTTGGGTTGCAACATTCTCCTAATTACTCTGATATTACATGCAACAAATAATTTGTATCGCTTCCCTATTTATCTAGTAATGTATAGCTGCATTAAAATGGAGGAAAATATTTCTTTCACTGAAAAAAACAAAATGTATCCTTTGCTCATGAAATTCTGTATTCATAAACATTGCAGTACAGAGTATATAAGTGTTTTATTTCAACTCTGCAGCCCTTACATTCATTTTTAGTTTCTTCTTTTGCTACTCAGTGGATTTCTGTTTTTCAAGGAACAGCAGGTATCCCTTCTGTTTCTAATTTAAACCCAGTACATCCCCATGGATTTCAAACTACATTATTTATTTATTACTATTAAGACAAAGCTTGAGGTCCTTCCTCAGTTTTAACTCAATCCTTCCTGCAGCAAACTTCATTATTCCTGTAATGCCATAAATGTGCATGGCACTTTGCAGAGAAAAAAAAATGACCTTGATTAATCACAGTATTACTCCAGTTTTATAACCCTACAATACCATCAAATCAATGGATTTACACCAGGAAAAACAAGGAGTAAACACCATGGTGAATGAGGCCCATTGATTCCCACTGAAAGATATTACAATCAAAGGGCCAAATTCTATGATTGGTCTCTACAGGTTTACAGGATTAGAAATCAGGGCTGTTTTTGTCCTTAAGATAAGATGATGGTGGCTATGCGGATTCTGGTAGGGCATTGGTTAGTAGGTTGGTAATGAACTTGTCAATAAACATTTCTCTCTGCCTCTCTCACTAAAATACACACAGAGATACACTGATGAGGGAAGCTATAGGTTTTATAGGTCACAAAGCATAATTGCTTTTAGGAGATGTGTACACAGCAATGTAAGCCCAGGGTTGGAACTCAGGCTCAGGTCTATCCCCTCTTCTGTTTACACACAAAGTGTGCTATCTCAGGGCTCGGACCCAGGGTCCCAGCTCCCGGGGGTAGATGATCCAAGCCTGAGCCAAGTCAGGACCTACCATATGTAAGTCCTATGGTGGTTAATGCACATTTTGATCAAAGGTCTGGCTAATATTGTATAGGTAGTATGTTACAATCCAACAAAGTTGTATATCTTTTCTTTCAACAGTTGTTGATTAATTTATTTTTGCCACTTTTCTGAAGCCAAAGGAGCGAAATTACAACAGACCCCATTGTTTTAAAGGGAATGTTTGGATAGAAAGAAAACTGAAGTCTTAAAACTTAAAGTTAGGAATTTTGTTTCTATGAACATACATTTCTTTCTTGAGGTCAGTGTGGTCTTTGATGCTTCAGAAAATATATAAAGCTTCTTAGTTAAAAAAATAAATGTTGGGTCTGGTTCTCCACTTGAACATCATGTATATTGTGTAATTCTTTACACCTAAGCAAAGTTAGGGCAATGTGGGTGGAAAAACTGGCTATTTTTTTCTGCAGGCAAGATTTATTAATCTTTCAAAAATCAGTAGGTTTCAAAAAAGAAACAATAGTTGTGCGAAGTAGGCCTTTCCAAGAGCATACTCTTAGGATGAAATACGCTTAGTAGAAATGCTAAAATCTTAAATATTTGTCATTTGCCAATATAATTTTTTTTAATTAACAGAACTATAGAAAGACCCTCTTCATAACCCTTGGGAAAACCCAGCACATGCACTTTAATGATTTTAGTAAGATTTTCCAATACTTCAGTTTTCCTGTGAAGGAATTTACAGAAAGTGAGTCTCATTTTTTTCTAAAAAGAGTCAAGTTGAACTTCTAAACCTTTTACAATCCTATGAGTATTCTCAAGTGTATCTTTAAAACATCGTACAAAAGTAGTAGATTTAACACTGCGTCCTTTATTGGAAAATTTGACAGCTTTGTGTACAGTGATTGGTCCTGCTTTGAGCAGGGGGTTGGACTAGATGAGCTCCTGAGGTCCCTTCCAACCCTGATATTCTATGATTCTATGACTAACAAAGGTAAATGTGAAAGGGATTGTAAGGAAAAAGAAAATCTCCTCCTTTATAATTTCAGCACCATGTTGAGTCTTGGGAGTATGTATAACAATATATTTGTCCAGAGGTGGTTTCCCTTTATACTTCTGCTTGCATTTAGGGGATGTATTATTAACAGAAAAACCACAGGTTGTCCTTTCTTTAGCTCAGTAATAAACAGCATATTATTGATACCTAATATTTTAAATAAAGTTAAAAATAATCTTAATGTGAGCTGCCAATGTAAAATATAGAAAAACTGACCATAAAATATAGAAATACTTTAACAATCATCTAAACAATGTCAAGAATAGATTATCATTATTGGATAAAAGCAAAACAAAGATAAATCAACACAGTTGTGGTTCTAATTATGTACCAGAAATATAAAGCTCCCCAAATTCTATGAACTCCAAATGCCTCTCTCCCAGTAGTATTTATAAACAATTTTTAAAAAGTATATGGCTTTCTAATTCTGATTTTCTATTAATTAATTATTCCTAAAAACTGTACATTTCACCGAATTTGTCAACACATATCTAGAGTGACTGATAATAAATAGCAGCACGGGCTCACTGATGTGTATCACAAAAAATCCTATAAGGGGATGAAAATTGTTGATTGTCAGTGACCTGAATTCTATTATGATTTCAGAAATTAATATAAAAAAACCCATAGTGTGCTAGCAAATGTTAATCTACCCACAGCAGTCCTCTTTCTCAATAAGCAATGCAGCATAAATTCTTTACATTCATGTTTACTACTATAAATAGATCTTCACTATTGTAATGTTGGCACCTCATATGTAAAGACAAAGAGTCACTGTGCTGTTTATGACATCTTCATAATATCAAAGGTGTATTGTAAGGTCAAGGGGATTCATCCGTCAAGTACAAGTCTTATTAATGTGGCATTCTCAAGCATCTAAGTTTTATTATTAGCTGTCAAAACCTTTTTCCCTTTAATTTACAGTAGAAGTAGTTTATGGAATGAAATGGCCTGACTCAGTATTGAAAGCATCTTCTTGCTTTATGGGGCTGAAATACTTTTCATTTCCTAGTTAGATATCAAATTATATTGAAAATGTCTTTGTTGTCAGATTTAAAGGTAGTTCTAAGAAAAAAGAAAAGTAAGGTCTCTTATACTGCCCTTCTCTTTTCTTCTTTTCCTGATCACTGTTAAAAACCACCTCAAGCAATCACTTGAAGATGCTAATGCTGTCTTTGGGATAGCTGGGCAGGTGGTCAAACTGAGTAGAAAACTGTAGTTAGGACATCCATTTGTGAGCCCAGATGTAATGTTCTCAAGCCAAAAAATGGTTGCCTGATAATAAACTGGATAAACCGGACTTTTCCTGCAAGGTATTGAGGTCAATTGAAATTGAGGGCTCACAACACTTCACAGGAGATGCTCATCATCACATAGAATTGAACCCCAGAATCCATTTTCTCTTTTCCATTCCTTGGTTTCTTGCTTTCCTTGAAAACAAGGAGTGATTATGTTGAAAATTAATGTGTACAAGTTTTCAAAATAGTGAATAGTTTATTCAACTGGAACCCTTCAGAAAGTGACATAGTGGGTGAAGAAAGTAACAGCTATTGGGAAGTGAATGTGATAACTATAGCAACAATAGACACGAACCTCTTTAAGTTACTGATTTGCTTATTAGATACTTGTCTTTGTTCCTGTTGAGATGAGACCTATTTCAAATGCAGTCCTATGCACCTAGTACATTAAACCTCAAAAGTGTTGATTTAGTTTGGATAAGCACCCAAAAGTTGAGATGCTTATCTGAATCTCTTGGGGATGCAAAATTAGACTAGAAATCATGCAAGAACAGATTTTCTTGGGAAAATTCCAGTAGATTCTGCTTTTTAACTGGGTCATCAATATAGATTAGGACTGCCTTTCATTTATCATATATATTACTCAAAATTATGCAGTATATTTCCTTTGTTAATTACATGTAAAAAGTTGATTATTATAGCCTAATGTACTTTAAAATAAGTACAGTGCATTATATGACTTTTAATCTGAGGTGATAAAGGTATTGATACAAGAGGTTTCATGGAGCTACCTCTCTTTATATGTTCAGAATATCTGGCTTCTTTGAAGTAGGCTTTCATGTTCCAGGTGAGTTCAAAAGGTGTCTCTCTTGTTAAGAGGTGATGCTGTGTTTTGAGACTGTTGATGTATGCTGGGCATCAGAGAGCACTCAACATCTAAGTTTGCATTTCTCTGCTAACAGAAATTAGTTGAAATTGCACATTTCAGAGTGCTAGAATAAAATTAAAGGGTTAACTTGCATACAAGGTACAGGTTTAATTATTTTGTATGACCAATTATACAGGTAAAATCTCATTGAGGTGTTTTGCTAAGTATTTCTTCTGAAAAGTTGAACAAAATACAAACTGAATAGTCAAAAATAAATTGAAAATGATCAGGTATTTCTCTATTTCTCCCAGTAACTGGCTGAAAATTAGTACAAATTTAAATATTTACTTACAGTACTCAATATTTTAGGATTTGTGTCCCTGTTAGTGAATAGTTTTGTACAAAAAGGGCTTAATCCTATAGTCTTCCTATTCCCAAAGCTTCTACTTACTTCAATAGGAATTATGTTTTTCAACTTAAATTGATAAATGGTAGAGAGTCTGTGAGTTCTATACTGTAAGCAGTAATGTTATAGAGCAGTCCATTTCTCATTTATAAATCGTTTCCTTAACAATCACTATGTAAAACCATCAAAGTTATTTATTGGAGAATCATAGAAATTAGAGATTAAATAGCTGTTGTTTATCCATCCTTGCAGTAGTAAAAGATTTTTCCCTGGAGTAGGTTCTTGATGGGGCTTTCACCACTTCCCTTTGAATAGGAGTTAACCATTGATGATATACAACTTTTTTTCTATATACTCTAGAATACAAACAGGATGTCTAAACAAGGGAAAGATAAATTAGTTGAAGGGAATATACTCCAAGCTCCGTCTTCTCCAGTACTTTGCTAGTTATACTATAAAAAACAGATGATAAACCTGTTGGGGGGAGGGAACTTTGCTAAGGAATACTATTAGGCAGTACTCGCTTAGTAGAGTAAAATGAAATGAAAATCTAGCACCATAATCAGCCATATGTTCAATCATCAGCACCCAACTTTAGGAAGACACCTGTTAGATAGATGTAGGCCTGAAGATTTTTAGAGTGGATGAGCACCTTCTGTTCAGCTCCATGGGAGTTGTGTATGTTCAGATGCAGTGGTATGGTTCTCTACTAGATATAGCACAGAATTACTAACAACCGCTTATGGGTTCTTCCTTTACCTTTTTCTTCCTGTTCTTCTTTTTGTATTTCATAGTGCTTCTCTGTTTTAATGGGGAATTAAAAATAAAAGGAGAGAGAAGATTCAGATTCTGACATTTTGTGCCTTCAGCCAGAGCTGTGGCTCCTGGTCTTGACCAAAGTTCTTAAGATTTCAGGGTTCAAAAATTGGATTAGGAAGGAAATATTAGATCAGGCATAAATAACAAGAAGTTGACATTCTCTTTTGCTTCACCATATTATAGGAACTACTGAACCTTGTATGGTAGTAATAGGTGCATTGAACTGTGTTTTAAAAGTGCACATCTGCTCTGGGTAACACACACAGGTATGATCTGCAAAGAGCTGAAAGTCGCTATTCTTATCACTAAGCTGGTGGGCTATTTGCATTTCATTAATATCACCTTGGTTAACTCTAGTACTTTAATTATTAAGAGGTCCAATATGCATCATCAAACACCACCAACTTAAGGTGCAGGTCTACTCTGAAAACTAACTGTAAAAATGGCATCTTCCTATACCACAGATCTTCTCTTTTTGTGTATTAAAAGACACATCATCTGATTTTATTAACAAAAGTACATCTTTACTAGTATTATTCTGAGCTAACACAGCTAAGAGAGGGAGCTTAGTTCTGTTTTGATACATGCATCACCAGCAGAACTGTTAACTGAGTTTCAGTTGCAGGCCTAATTCTGCCCTTAGTTACCTCTGGACAACCTTTCTGAAGATAATGAGGTTGAAGAGGAAAGAATTTGAAGTCTTGGGCTTGATTAACTGCAGCTGTGGGAATCCAGATAGTCAATCTGACCTACTGTGATTTCACAGATGTAACCAAGAGTAGAATTTGGGCCACAAAATCAAAATTACTGGTGATGATGCATGAATTCGGAAGAAACATAGATGAGCTTTCAGATTCCAGACTGATTGTGCAGGGCTGAAAAAAAAATCCCAAAAACCTACCCCTATTCTTTTATGTAAATTTGGTCTGGAATCAGTGATGGACAAAAACTATGGAACTGCATGCTACCTTTTTTACGTCACTTTTAAAAGATCTTCACTTTAAAAACACAGTTCAGTATACCTGTTGAAGTATCTATCCTATCTGTGTGCACCCCACAACTATATATAGCATCATCAGTGGCTCTCAACCTTTCCAGAAAACTGCATCCCTTTCAGGAGTCTGATTTGTCTTGCGTACCACCAAGTTTCACTTCACTTTAAAATGACTTGCTTACAAAATCATACATAAAAATACAAAAGTGTTATAGCATGCTATTACTGAGAAATTGCTTACTTTCTCATTTTTACCCTATAATTATAAAATAAATAATAGGAATATAAATACTGTACTTACATTTCAGTGTATAGTATATGGAGCAGTATAAACAAGTCATTGTCTGTATGAAATTTTTGTTTGTATTGACTTCACTAGTGATTTTGATGTAGGCT
This sequence comes from Eretmochelys imbricata, assembly GCF_965152235.1. Taxonomy (NCBI): domain Eukaryota; kingdom Metazoa; phylum Chordata; order Testudines; family Cheloniidae; genus Eretmochelys; species Eretmochelys imbricata. Next base: position 22,001,097 of record NC_135582.1, on the reverse strand, counting down.
GTTGTAAAACTAGGCAAATATCTAGATGAGTCGATGTACCTCCTGGAAGACCTTTGCGTAGCCCCAGGGGTACATGTACCCCTGGTTGAGAACCACTGTGCATTATGACTTGTCTTCATAGTTTTTAAATGCTTGACCAGCATAAATGAAGAAAAAGGACCATTACACTGTATAAATTGAAAAATTAAAGAAACATTGCCCCCAAAGTACTACTAAAAGCCATTTCATGATTAACCCCAGTTTCCTTTTGGCACTACATTTGTCAGCACCTGCTCTGGTAGGATTAGCAGAAGTGTAATAACAGTAACATTAAAGACCTCATTCTCCACTGCCTCGTATGTTGGATAGTTATTTACACCTTACAGAATGAGTATAAAAAGGGCATACAACCACTCCCATTTTAATTTGGCAACATTTTATAAAGCTGTAAATGATTATGCAAGGTGAAAGTTAGTGGAGAATCAGGACTTAAGTTTCTGTGGTGTGTGGGGTAAATAAAATACTTTCAAAACCAACGGTCAACTAGCCTGTTTTGAACAATAACTTTATTATTCTGTGAAGAATATTACATAACAATAGTGTATTTACTTTGACACATCACTGGATGGCAGCAGAAAGATAAAAGTACTACATTATAGGAATTCATGAGGACACAGCAGTTCCCTCTCCTTTGAAATCTTCTACGAGAGTGTAGGTGCAAACAGAAAACTGTGACAACAAACTGGATTATCTGTTTGATTTATCCATAACAGACATGCTTATGGAGAATGTTAGAAAGACCCAATGTATTCTTTTCTGTTCTACATAGGTTCTTATACCACACTTGTTACTGTAGTATCTGAGCACTTTCTAGTAGTGCATTAAAAAACACAAGTAACAACTGTCACATTTTATTCAGTTATTGAATGTTTAACCAGAATACAGTATCAAAGTGAAATGAAGTGGAATTTTATTAGGAGAGAATTACTGCGGTGGCAACGGCAGAAATTATGATCTTCATGTTTACCAGAGAGAAAAATAAGCAAAATATTTTATAGTAATATGCTTTTTCAACATGAGTTCATTGTTGTTTTAAAAGGATCATTGAGGTTTATAGTTTTACTAAGCTCAAATACCAATTTGCAGAAACTCTGTAATATAAGAAGTTCTCAAAACCAAAGCATTTTAAGTAACACAGACCATTTTATCCTCCTCCATATGGAGTCCAGTGGCAAGAACATCTTGGGAGGAAGAATCACAGCTCTTCCTTAACGTATTTTTACTGTCAGCGTGAGAAGACTTCATGAAAACATTCAGGAATAAAAAGTAGGCTGTAGAAACACACATTAATCTGCAGCCCATTTCTAAAGATCTTGAATGAAGTACTGTTGTAATTATCAGTCCTTTATTGTTATCCATAGCTGTAGTTAGTGAATAATAGTGCTTTCCACAAAATGGGTGAAGGAGGCAATTACTTACTTACATTACTTACTTACATGAAATTTCAAAATAAATATGATTCTTTTGGCGTTTCTTGATGTTTGCATTTAATTCACCTTCTTTTACTACCCTTTCTGATGAATTTCTCACTAAAAAAAATAGATGTTATGGAGTTATGTTGACTCAGATATGAAACTTTAATTGAGATAAGATTTTATTCTGTAAACATTCATTTGTCATATGTCAGGCTGAGTATTTTGAGATCTTGAAAACATGGTAAATTTTGCAAGGAAGGTACAGTACCTGAAGAAGCTTGAACTTGAACTACTCTTTGTACCATGTGCTACTTTTCTTTTCTTACAAAATTCTTCCTCAGCAGCATGGAATTTTTAAAGGGTACCCACTGACTAGCAGAATGTTTTAGCAGCTGAATAGATAACTTGCTTTGTGAGCTTAGACTTGACTAATTCATCCAGCATCGATTTCTATGACATAGAAAAGAGACACTGCATTTACATCATTCAAGGAGTCCCTGTACCACTTATCAAAACCTTTTTGGTAGCCAAGCCATTTATTAGCTGAACTTTGACTTATCCAATGTGAGTTTTCATCCCTGGAAATAACATTATGCGAGCTAAGGTTTATTTATTATCTGTATAAGTGCAGGTAATTCCTGCATTATGCTATAGAAATGTATCCTCTCATTTGTCCACATCATTTTTGTTGGCCGATTTTTCTGTTGAAAACAATTGTTGGGCAGAAGGGGAAGCACAATCGTGGTGCCAGGTTTGAATATCTGAAAAGCACTGGCAAATTGATATAGACTGTACTGTACTTCCTGCTGGCCAGATTTTTGTATGTTAGAACATTTTCTAGTGCTATGTTCCTATGATGGGAAATAAAATTATAGTAATGAAAAACCGGTAGTCCTTCATTACAGAAATCAGTGAATTAGTGAAGTACTTTATAAAAACTTTTAAAAACATTTTAAAAGATGTATATTTCATAATCCTGTTATTTATGTTAGGTCACTGAATTACATTAATACAAAATACATGCATTTTTACCTTTACAAGTATTTTATAGACGTGTTAAAAGCAGTATACTGGCAATGGCATTACTTCGGGTGTTCCAGTTGCCTCATTTCCACAGTATTATACATCTTCATGTGAAAAAGAAGACATTTGTATGCTAAGAATGTGAAATGTGTTAATTTACTTGAAAATAAATCATGTAGTCAGCATGCAGGGCTACCTGCTGTTTCACAGGTGGGGACTTGCATATCTGTGGAGTGAAACAGTTGAATGTATAGAATCATAGAATCATAGAATATCAGGGTTGGAAGGGACCTCAGGAGGTCTTCTAGTCCAACCCCCTGCTCAAAAGCAGGACCCATCCCCAATTAAATCATCCCAGCCACGGCTTTGTCAAGCCTGACCTTAAAAACTTCTAAGGAAGGAGATTCCACCACCACCCTAGGCAACGCATTCCAGTGTTTCACCACCCTCCTAGTGAAAAAGTTTTTCCTAATATCCAACCTAAACCTCCCCCACTGCAACTTGAGACCATTACTCCTTGTCCTGTCCTCTTCCACCACTGAGAATAGTCTAGAACCATCCTCTCTGGAACTACCTCTCAGGTAGTTGAAAGCAGCTATCAAATCCGCCCTCATTCTTCTCTTCTGCAGACTAAACAATCCCAGTTCCCTCAGCCTCTCCTCATAAGTCATGTGTTCCAGACCCCTAATCATTTTTGTTGCCCTTCGCTGGACTCTCTCCAATTTATCCACATCCTTCTTGTAGTGTGGGGCCCAAAACTGGACACAGTACTCCAGATGAGGCCTCACCAATGTCGAATAGAGGAGGACGATCACGTCCCTCGATCTGCTTGCTATGCCCCTACTTATACATCCCAAAATGCCATTGGCCTTCTTGGCAACAAGGGCACGCTGCTGACTCATATCCAGCTTCTCGTCCACTGTCACCCCTAGGTCCTTTTCCGCAGAACTGCTGCCTAGCCATTCGGTCCCTAGTCTGTAGCTGTGCATTGGGTTCTTCCGTCCTAAGTGCAGGACCCTGCACTAATCCTTATTGAACCTCATCAGATTTCTTTTGGCCCAATCCTCCAATTTGTCTAGGTCCCTCTGTATCCTATCCCTGCCCTCCAGCGTATCTACCACTCCTCCCAGTTTAGTATCATCCGCAAATTTGCTGAGAGTGCAATCCACACCATCCTCCAGATCATTTATGAAGATATTGAACAAAACCGGCACCAGGACCGACCCCTGGGGCACTCCACTTGACACCGGCTGCCAACTAGACATGGATCCATTGATCACTACCCGTTGAGCCCGACAATCTAGCCAACTTTCTACCCACCTTATAGTGCATTCATCCAGCCCATACTTCTTTAACTTGCTGACAAGAATACTGTGGGAGACTGTGTCAAAAGCTTTGCTAAAGTCAAGATACAATACATCCACTGCTTTCCCTTCATCCACAGAACCAGTAATCTCATCATAGAAGGCGATTAGATTAGTCAGGCTTGACCTTCCCTTGGTGAATCCATGCTGACTGTTCCTGATCACTTTCCTCCCATGTAAGTGCTTCAGGATTGATTCTTTAAGGACTTGCTCCATGATTTTTCCGGGGACTGAAGTGAGGCTCACTGGCCTGTAGTTCCCAGGATCCTCCTTCTTCCCTTTTTTAAAGATTGGCACTACATTAGCCTTTTTCCAGTCATCCGGGACTTCCCCCGTTCGCCACGAGTTTTCAAAGATAATGGCCAATGGCTCTGCAATCACAGCCGCCAGTTCCTTTAGCACTCTCGGATGCAACTCGTCCGGCCCCATGGACTTGTGTATGTATCACTTTGAGCAACAAGCACCTGATCCAAAATGTTGAGGCAATGTGTAGTAACAGTGGGCAAAAAACTCAGGTGATATGCACCTGGGGGGGGAGGGCGGAGAGAGAACAAATTTTATCTTATCCTGGTTTCCTTTTGTGTTTACAGTTTATTAGTGATACTCTGTAAAGATGGCACAGATTGGCATTAGAAGAGAAATGTAAGGTTTGTGCGGTGACTTGGTTTTATCTATATGAAGGTGTAGGACAGAGGCCTAGCAAAACTCAGAAATAAAGGCATATGACATGCCTGAAAGATAAAGGAGAGAGGAAGAGCAGAGTGCAATGAGAAGCAAAAGGATTCTCATGGAAGCTGATCTGAGGCACAGTGTGTAGGAAAGAGCCATTATGCAGGAAGTGAAGATGAAGGAAAATATTCAGATGTTTGAATTTCCTAACTTCCATGGATTTGCAGAGGAGAAGGTTAAATCTCAGCACTTCTGAGTTCTGGCTCAGAATAGCAAAGGGAATTTATAAATCCCTTATATTTAAAAATGTTCTGTTTAACTTGCCTTGAGGTTTTTTGTTTGCTTGCTCATTTTTTCAATTAGCCAATCACTTTCAATGCCACAGTTTTTTGTGTAAGGGCTTTTTAATCACAAATACCAATTAGAGTTTGATTCTTCTGTAGATCTTTGTGAATAATTAAAAATTTCATCAGATAACTTATTCAAAATTATAACTTGTTCTGTCAATTAAACTACATACAAATTTCCTGAACAAAATGGCAACATTTATTCAAGAAATTATTCTAGAAATTATTTGAGTAATGATATTCTATCAGTTTGACTATTTTATATGTGGAGTGGCAATATCTGAATTGATATCTGAATTGATTATTTAGGTCAGGATTGTGACCTACATTCATGACACTACACAGGGCACTAGATAGATAAAAGGTGGTCCTGTACTTCTCTCCACACACTGCTCCCATCATGGGTCACAGTATGTGAGAGACCACACCCTTCCTGAGCCAAGCAACAGTCATCTTTTCTTAGGCTGCCTCTTACTCAGGACAGATTGTTAAACTGCAGTCTAGCCCTAAGTGTAAGTAGCAAATATGTATGCTTTGACTCCCAGCAGAGGAAAATATTCTTGTGTATCTAATAACAGGCTGCTAAAACTATAGGTTATATTTTTACATCTGTGACATTGCACTCCATATGATGTTATGAAAATATGCTAATGAGTGTGAATATAATGTAACTGTAACATGCTTCATGCGAAAGGTGTCTTGTAAGGTATCATTACAAAGCTTATAATCTACTGTATGTGTTAATCCTATTTGTAGGAATGTATCATTCTTGTATTTGAAACTAGGAATATAAAATATAACTCTGAGGTCCTATTGTAGTTATGCAAAGTGTGGGCCATTAATGGTGGTTTAGAATTTTGATGGCTCCCATCAACTAGGACAACTGACTGTAGATGGCTCTGTTTACTTGCAAGCCTTGCTGTGAGTCAGGCCAGGACGAATGAAGGTTTGGGATCTCACAGGACATGTGACCATGTCACCTGGTACTGGAATCCATCTTAAACCTGGTGCTTTTCCATTTAGAAGGGTGGGGACTCAGAGAGACAAAAGATTCCCACCTTGTGCCAAAGCTATATAAGGGGGTGGAACAGAACAAAGGGGGCTGCAGTCATGAGAAATCCCCTAGCTACCACCTGAGCTGGAACAAGGACTGTACCAGGGGAAAGGATTGGGTCCAGACTAGGAAGGAGTCTAGTCTGTGAAAGACGCTTATTGGAACATCTCTGAGGGTGAGATTTCATCTGTATTTAGTTTCCTACTGTATTAGGCTTAGACTTGCATGTTTTTGTTTTATTTTGCTTGATAGTTTACTTTGTTCTGTCTGTTATTAGTTGGAACCACTTAAATCCAACTTTTTGTACTTAATAAAATCACTTTTTGCTTATAAATTAACCCAGAGTAAGTAAGTAATTTCCTGGGGGAGCAAACAGCTGTGCATATCTCTCTATCAGTGTTATAGAGGGCAAACAATTTATGAGTTTACCCTATATAAGCTTTATAGAGAGAAAATGGCTTTATTTGGGGTTTGGATCCCATGGGGAACTGGGTATCTGGGTGCTAGAGACAGGAGCACTTCTTAAGCCATTTTCAGTTAAGTCTGCAGCTTTTGGGGGATATGGTTGAGACCTTGTTCTGTGTTTGCAGCAGGCTAGTGTGTCTGGCTCAACAAAACAGGGTACTGAAGTCCCAAGCTGGCAGGGAAAATGGGCTCAGAGGTAGTCTCAGCACATCAGGTGGCAGTCCCAAGGGGGTTTCTGTGACCCAACCCATCACAACATCTAATCCTGATAGGCTCAATCTAGTCAACACTCACAGTAGTAAATTTATGCCATCAGTGAGCACTGTGGGAGTGAATGTCTGCCAGACTGGGTGCTTAGATTGAAAAGTTTCACATTAGATTTGTTTCAGAGTAACAGCCGTGTTAGTCTGTACTCGCAAAAAGAAAAGGAGTACTTGTGGCACCTTAGAGACTGACCAATTTATTTGAGCATAAGCTTTCATGAGCTACAGCTAGATTTGGTAATGGTGCACCAGATCTCCTCAGAGTGGGATCTGTGTATTTGTTCAATTCTTTTCAAGTGCCAAAAGCACCATTGGTACTTGAATAGTCATTAGTGTAATGTGGTGAAAGATGGAATTCAATAAATCATTATTTAGCCAACAGCAAATCATAAGCATTATTAGGACAATCTATAGAAGAGAAAAAAAGATTAGAAAGATTGCAATGGTTTGAGTGTGCCAGAAACTGCAAAGGGATGTACAGGGGCAGACCCTAACACCTGGATGGATTCTCATGGTTTAACTGGGACTGTTTTAGGATCTTGCACAGGATCAAGACCTAATTCTTCATGCATTCTGCTGACAAATGATTAATCAATGCCTGTTTTATGTTTGGGCTTCTGAAGATAGGTAATTTGAAGGATTCAACCAGTTCCAGAGATATTATCCATCTTTAAGATTGGAAATTCCATTAGAACTGGGTCAATCATCCAAATTGGTGGAACATGCTAAGGGTGCTTGACACATATAAGAAACAAATAATTGCAGAATGAGAGCCATGAAGTGGGAATTTTAAATGAGTAGATATCAAAATACACACAGGGTTTAAAGTACAGCAGAGTTTTGCTCTTTTGAACGAGGAGATGAGTCATTTTCATTCAAGAACCGGAACACTTGACACAGTTCACAAGTGTTTGCATTCTTTTATTCTCTAGAAACAGTGTTAAAAACCAGTATTAATGAGAATCGCATCCATGTCTTTCTATTATTACACAACATTTATTGTATTTAAGTCCTAGAGACTCAATTCTTCAATTTACTCATATCTCTTAATGTAAAATACTATTTTCATCATGCAGATTATGTATTTTTTTTAATCAAGTAGAAATGTCCTCAGGGTAACAATCTACAGTCAGTATACAAACTTCCCTCTGAATTGTAGGATTGTATTGGTTACTTTGATAGTTCATTGATTGGAAGTCTGCTACAATTTTGAAATGTTCTTGAGGCTATGTGCTAAAGAAAGCATTTTAGAAATAACATGGTTTAAATTTAAAAACTTTGAAGTAAATGAAAAAATGAATTGAAGGGAGAAAATTATATACATTACTGTCCATAAAATTTAGCATGAAAAAGAATTATGTGCCTATAGGAAGAGTATTTACAGCAGACAGCCAAATAGAATTCAAGACATTGAGAAGGACAATGGAGGGTGAGATAGGTCCCATTTTTCTTCTGTGGCTCCAATACTTAAATGGCTTCAATGACTTCCTGGCTTTTTTATATATGCTATTTAAGGTTCTTATCGAAATCTAAGATCCTTCACTTTAGCTTACCATTATTTGTATGTGTCTGTCTACATACCCACTGATATTCTCTACTCAGTGATTTTAGCATCTACATTATTACTATTTGTCAGTAATAAATGATGAGTTTTTACTCATGTTGCTCCATTGTGGTAGAATACTTTACTGTATGCGTTCTGTGTGGTTGACTGGAATGCTTGCTGGTGCTAAAAGAATAAAATTAGACAATGCAGAGGAGCTCACTAAATGGAGAGAGGAAAGAAAATAACAGAACAAAACATAATACCTTTTCTATATTGGCAAACATCAAAAAGAAGAAAGAGAAAAAGAGGAGAGAAGTGTTGAGAGCTCCACAGTTTGGCAAGATGAAGAGAATGTGCTTGTACGTGTGCTTTCTACGCAAGATGAAGAAACTTCTGGGCATCAAGGAAAACATGAAAAAACAGAAGTATCTATTCTTTGAGTGATGATCCCTGTATGTATTGCATATGTGGATACACATGAGCACTATGCATCTGAGTCTGGAATGAATATACATATATATATATTCATCCCCGTTGGTCTTCATGTGCACTGAAACCCTCTTCGTGCTCCGAACTGAGGGCATAAAAGGTAGTGTGTGCCCACACCTTTCCAGTTCCCTCTTACCACCACAAGTTCTGAATCAGAATCTTCAGTGTCCTTTCTTGTGTGTCATTGCTGTAAATATATTGCTTATGGTTAGTTTTTAGTATTTTATAGTATAGTCTAGCATAGGATAGTTACTTAGTGGTTTTTCCTCCCCTTTTCTTCACCACTGGGAAAGAGTTCCTCTGAGAAGTCTTGGATTATGCCCAGGGTCCTGGGGGTTCAAAAAGTTCTCATTCCTTTTCTGTGTGCAACGAACATCAACATTGCCTCTGCTGCCTGGGTGAGGCTCACATCTCTGCCAAGTACAGCATCTGTCACTCTTCTCCCTCAAGAATTCATGAGGGTCAGGAACTGAGACTTAGAAAATGTCTGATGGAAATGGCAATGAAATTGCGTGAGCTCAGGAATGGAAGCGAAGACAGTTAAGCCTAAGGAGAGAAGGCTTACCATGAGAACAAGGGGCCCTCCTGTAGACATAGAAACAAGTCAGCTTTGTCAAAAACTGCCCCAAAGAGAAAGGACCCCTCTCCACCCCATCAAAGTTGGGAGAGTCTGTGCACACAGGCCCTAAGGACTTTCTAATAGCTATCGCATCTGCCGATGACTGAAGAGTCAGTGAACTGGGGGCACTTATGGTGGGACCCCCATATACTACCTTCAATAAAGGTCTTGTTAAGACCCCACCCCAGATTAATCTTTAAAATAGTTTGAGTTTCATGTGAATCAGGAAATCCATTTACTGGTATATTTTCCTAAATCACATGCCTCAGATGGAGAGAGATGGTTGTGTTCTTTGGACATCTGAAGGGCTTTGGCCTTTTATCTACAAAGAACAAAACCTAAACTATTTATTTCCATAGCAGAGAGATCAAGGGGTCAAGCTGTAGCCTTAGAGAGACTTTCAAAATGGACCTCTGGTTGTACTACCCTTTGTTACCAGCTAGCTCATGTTCTCTGACCCCCCAGAGGGCAAACAGCCTTTGGGGCATCTTTGAGAGATGTACCCCTATTAGAGATATGTAGAGCAGCTACTTGGAGCTCTTTGCAGCCCTTCATGAGGCATTACGCTCTGGTCCAGTCTTCCACTGCAGATATAGCTGTGGAGAGAGCAGTGTTAAAGTCAGCTATTATTTCTGTGTCCTTGCACCCATCTTCCATTTGACTACTGCTTACTAATCTCCCACATGTCAAATACACATAGGACCATCATTCATAAAAGAAATTGAGTTCACTTACTTATAACTAGAAGTTCTTCGAGGTGTATGGTCCTTACCTGTATTCTACTATCTGCCCTCCATCCCCACTGCTCCAAATTGTTTGGACTTCAGTAAGATTAGGAACGGGAGAGGTGTTGGCCCATACCATCATTTATGCCCTTGTTTCGGAGCACGAGTAGAGCTACAGTTCATGTCTGAGCCAGCAGATAACATTCTGGACTCAGTTGCATGGTGCACATGCATATCCATGTGGGGAATACAGATAGGGACCACACATCTCACAGAACCTCCCGTTGCAAGTAAGTAGCCTCCATTTCTGGAACAAGTTTAGGAAAGGTGATGAAGATGATGATGCATCTTAACTAAAAGCTCAAAATGCAGCCAGTGGACCAGAAAACTATACATTTGATAAACCTGAAAAACAACCTGTTTCAGATGCAGATATCTGTGTGAAGGGCGTGGATCCACTAGACATTCTGAGTTGGATAAAGATAAAGCCACAGCAGAGGATGGAATGTTAGGTGTAACTGTCATTCCAAAGCAGGTAACCTCAGCCCTGAGCTTACTGGTGGCCAACTATAGCAACACATCAAATAGTAAGAGCCTGCCAGAAGAAGTTCCTGTCAAGATTGTAACAAAAGCTGTTGTGCAAAACAAGACTATCCCCAGAGATATTTCTCGAACTTCAAATATCCTTCACATTCTGAATAACATGAACAACAAGGAACAACAAAATATGCTGAATGCAATATTAGAGAGCTCAAATACCCACACAAGGTATTGCAGAAGTCCTTAAAAATTGAGTAAGTCACTCCTGGTACTGCGCAAACTTTCTCCAACCCTGTTGGAAATGTTATTAGACCAAGGCACATGACAAGCAGGGAACATGATTTTTCTGTGCTATCATTACATCATCCAAAATGACGCAACTGGATTCATTTAAAGACAAAACCAGTAAACCAAGAGTGGACACGCTTCTATAACTGAATATTTTTCAATTGTTCCATGTCCTTTCCTTGTTCAGATCAAAGCTTAAAATTTATTATTTCTATAACTACTATTGTTTTTTCATGTCATGTTTTTCTAATGCACTTTTGTTACTCACAAAAAGCATGCTATTAAATTTGTGAAGTGCAGCATGATTCAGTTAAACAAAGGTATAAGAAAAAGTATAATGAAAATCCTTTAAAAGACTCAAAAGACCTGATGGATAAAGAGATTGGATCAATTATAATGCAAGATTAATAAAATATAAAGAAAGCTACAGTGCCTAGAATATATGTCAAAGGGTACAAATCACTGACACATAATTTTCTGTAGATAAAACCATGAAAGAAATGGTCATTGAATGGTAGAATGGAAAGCTGGTCACATCTTGTTTATATTCATGTGCGCTAGCAGCTGGGGGAAGAAAGAAAGTGGAATCGACTGGGCTATGGAAATAGTATATTTTGAGATTAGTTACAATTAGAAAGTTCCAAGGACAATTCAGTCTAATTCAATCTAATTTTGTTAATTTTAACTATAGAAACCTAGGTAAACAAAAATAACTCTTTGGATCCCCGTAGTGGTCAGAGACCGTACATAGGGAAGGGAAACGATAATAGGCTAGCTGGAGACAAAGGGAGGAGTCAGACAGGAGGATGACAAAAGGAAAAATGTGGAGGTGGATAGGTGGGAATCAAACACAAAAAAGAGGAATAATAAGAGAATTACAGTAAATATAGGATCACAGAGGGGATGGTGGAAAGTCAGTAGTAGATTTGTAGATGTTAGCTACAGATAGTCTTTATGTGCTATATGAGTTCGAAATTTTCTTGGTAGCACCTAAAATGTCCTGTTTGTTTAATAAAAATAATTATTTGGATTGAGACAGTATGTTGGCTGGGAATGGTTGTCATGTTTGTGCACAAGATACTAAAAATGCTAATGTGTTTCATCATAACATGTTTTTACATTCTACATTCTTTTGCCATTTTAAACTGGTGGTAAAGAAAGGAACTCTAATCCTCACCTGTACTGGATGTGGTGTTTTTTAATGTTCTTGTCCTGTGAGCTATAATTAATTAAATTATGAGGTCTGAATTAATTTCCAGCCCCACTGTGTTCTACCTCACCATGGTTTTCATTGTCGGTTCTTTTTAGCCTAAAATAATCACCTGCATATTCTAACTATTTTAAATTATTTTGTTGTTTCAATGCAAACGGCTGTAAAATGATCAGGATAGACCTCCTTGCATTCACTGTGCTGTTAGAAATAATGGCCAGCACTGGAAGAAAAGACCATAGGGATCAAAACCTATTTGTCTAATAAATGGTACTTTAGTATTTATCTCATGTGATTTTTCTCAAAGCCCAGTACAGCTGCAAATGGCTTCTGCAGCATTCCTCAATCTGTTTTTCAGACTCTTGCTTTGAGAAGAAAAGAGAATAAGCAGCCGACTGCCCGATATTTCTAAGTCAGGTTCACTTCTCTTTCTTTGAAAGAGAATAAAAAACCTTGTTGCCTAGATCTCAGCTGGGCCCTGTTTCCTGAGAGTGATTAGGAGAAATGTGCTGTCTGTCCACTGTTTTCTCTGTCAGGGAGCCCTTCTCTTCTACTGAAAGAGGATGGGTCAAAGCTACTGCTGCTGACCAGCATTTCTCGGGCAGGTCACCTTTACTCTTTTTGAAAATAAAATTAAAAAAGAATGCTGTCGCTGCTGCAAGTTGCTCTCCTTGAAGATATTTTTGAATACAATTTGATTAAAAAAAAATTAAAAATGATTATCTTAGGATACAGTAATCATTGTAAGAAATGGCAAATCACAGAATTACACTAGACTTTTATTTCTCAACTATATTTGATATATATTTTTTATTATAGGGCCTCCAAGTTTGGGATTGTCAGTGCTATTCAATCCTTTTCGGTGACCTTGCCCTGCTATATTTATTTTCCTGTTACCCTTTTGCCATAACATTTGCCTTGAAGGTAAACAATAAATACAACTATTCCTCAAGTGATTCCCTATCAAGATATACAACGTATGAAGTCTGGCAGGAATACTTGTGGAAAAGATAAGTAAAACAATAAGCAATGTTTGTTATGAAACATTGCAGGTACCAGCCTTGCACAATACAAATAACAAGTTTCTGATTTTGTTTTCTGTTATGAAGCATGTTTCACGATAAATAATTACCTTATTTGTAAAAGTTAATAGTCAGTTGTTCTACTTGATAGCATTGCACACAAGGCTGGATTTCTGGGTGAGAGGTTTTCAGTGGCTGCCCTCCTTATAGTAGCAATTTAAAGAAAACGGAAGATGGATTTCAGCATAATTCCTCCTGTAATGATTACTGAATCTAAGCTCCAACTTCTGCCTCCTTTGGTTAATTTACTCCAGGCAGTATGATATTTATTGCTTAAGTTGGTTATTCCCTTGTTACTGGGAGTCCTGCTTCTTGGCACTAAGAAGTAATGCATTAGTGCCACTGGGTAGAAATTTTATATATAAGATTCTTTATGGTGAAAATTGATATAGTGAGTTCCTGGAATTTTTAAGAATCATTTTCAAGACTGGGTATAAATTTTTCATATGGAGCAGATAAAATACACAGTAGACAATCATCCTTTAGTAAATGAGAATATCTGAAAATGTGAAGTTATGATTGTCATATTTTAAAGTGCATGATTTTATGCTGAGCTAGAGATTGTACAAATCATTTGTGTGTGTGCTATATCTCATGTTTCTCAAGTATAACAGTGGCACTTTGCTCTGAAGGCTTGTTTAAGTCATCCTCCTGTTATTTTGCAAAGGCATTGGGAAGCTGAAATATAACCTCAGCTGCAGATTTCTGGATGGAATGCTGGAGGTTCTTCCACTTAACAGAAATCTCCTATGTTCTGCTTGCTGTATTCTCATGACATTAATAACTGTACAGGTACAATTGTTTATACTTACTGGTTCCTAAAACAATGTCTTCTTTCACATACCTAATGCTTAGCAGGAGACGCAGTACCTAATGACCTTTTTTGCACTGTGCTCTTGATGTCTGACAATCCAGACTGTCATTTCATCAGGCTGAAAAAATTGTGGAGAAGCAATCACAAAAGAGCAGCTAAACACAGCAGTATCAGCCTCGTTAGGAGCAATAATTGGTTCTTAGTAATTTCTTGATTCTCTTATCATTTTAATGGTGTGGTTTTGTCTGTCATTTCTATATGGAGGTGCACATTATCACAGATTTTCTGTAGTCAATAAAATAAAGAGGTCCGAGATACAAATTCTTCATTCCTCTTTGTCCTGAGGAGCAGGCAATTGTCAATAAAAAGTGTTTGATAAGGATATTTTCCAGTAGAGAGCCCTGAATTTAAAATAGTCAGGTCAGGAAAAGCATACTGTGGTATTCAATGTTTGATCTGATCCTCTGAACATTGGAAGGGCTTCAGGAACTACTGCTTGAAAGTCTCTGCTCCTGGAAATGATCTTTCAATTTATTTAGGCCCCTGAATGAAATTACATAGAAACCTGAGAGTGCATTTATACTTTGGAGAGTGACTCTATAAAAATAGCATTATTATGTTCCATGTTTGTCTGTCAGGGTCTTCCGTAAGTCATTTGTCATTTTCTTGCTTTCTTCTGATAGCCATACCTACAATAGCCAATCTGGGATTTAGAGGTCAAGCTGTGTTTTTTTTTTTTTTTTTTTTTCTGGTTCACATATCATTACCAGTCAGAAGGATTTTGCAGTCAGAACTGTAGATAACAATTCTGTTAATGATGTTGCAGTCAGAATAGAATCCAGCTCATTTTCTCATAGTTTACATTGATTCTCCAGGAGTAAAAACTTATTTTTGTCACTAACGTCGGTAGTCTGTGCTTTTAGACATAACCCTGTGGACTGGACTTCAGACTCCCCTCTGTGATGGAGTCCCCTCCCCTCTGTTTTCCCCTTTCTTGAGAGAGGTATGACTATTTTTATTTAAACATTCATATTGTGGTATCACCTGGAGGCCAACCAGTTCCGTCCCCATTGTACTAGCAGTTTTACAAATAGATAGAAAATGACAGTCGCTGCCCCAGAGAGTTTACAAATTAGAAGACAAGACAAACTAGTGGATCAGACAAACACACATGTCAGGATAGGGCTAGGGAACACAGGGAAGCAAAAAATTGTAGGATGTGTGCAATTCTTAGCTAAACAGGAGTGTTACCGTGTTGCTGTTTACTGCATACATTACAAAAGAGGTGAGTTCTGAGAAGAGACTTAAAGGTGTGTCGGAGGGTGATGTGGGCAGTCAGGCCCAGTTGTCAGAGTCCAGGAACAGTGTGGAAACTCAGAGCTGTAGTCAGGAACCAGGAGTCAGAGCCAAGGGTCAGAACCCAAGTCAGGAACCAGTCAGGAGAGAGGACTGGAGCAGGGCAGGAACAAGTCTGGGGAGAAGACATGTATAGGACCAATTGCAGCTGAGGGTGTAAGTATTGAACTTCCAGCAGCCTACTGCTGCTGAGTTTAAATGCTGACTCAGAGGCTCCTGCCAGCCAATCAGGTGATTTTGCTGCAGCCCAGTTGGGTTTATCAATGGGTTTGAGGGCTGTGCTAGCTAGCCTCAGGCTCAGCTGAGGGAACTTAGGCCCACAGTTCCTGACAAAACAAGGGTAATTTTGTGGCTTTACATGTTTTATTGGGAAGCTAGTAATTTTCTGCTGCCTACTATTCAAGGCTGTGAATAAGCAGTCACAATGTCCAAAGTCTAGGGATAAAAGGGGCTAATACTTCTCTCTGTGGGCATGTAGTCCAAATTACAATCTAGCCTCAAAGTAGGCAGACCTGATTCTGAATACACATATACAACCTGTAGGCTGAGTATTAAGGTGTTGTGCTATGCTATGGTGACAGATAATCTGGAAATATATCTGTCTGTCTATCGAGGTACTCCTCACTCTAATACTTTAGTGCCTGACAATCATTAATAGCTTATATCCTCATACACTCCTATAAGGTAGGAAGAATTATTCCCATTTTACAGATGGAGAATTGAGATGCAAAATGGATTATGTGACTTGTCAAAGTCAGACAGGAAATGTATGGCAGAACGGAAAATTGAACTCTCCTCAGTAGTACTCTGATGACTTCACCATGAGATTGTCCTTCCTCCCTACAGATAGGTAAAATAGATTCGTCATATTTTTTTTGACCGTGATTGTGTTGTAAAGAGGGCAATATTTGGAGAGTGACCAATAAGGTGGGGACTCCTTGCGGTTCTTGCCATTCTCTGGCAACCCTTGCCACTCTGTATCTAGGTAGTCACATCCATGGTATTTATTTCAGCTTCAGGAACAGTAACGATGGAATGTTAGGGCATGGTCAGAAATAGAAGCTGAAGGGTTCAGTCGGACAGAGCAATGAGGAAAATCCATTACTGCCAGGAGAACAGCTGGAAAACAAGTTTCTCATTCATAAAAAAATACATGTCAGTTTTTGTGTCTTTTAGGAAAAATGAAGATTGTTTATCTCACACACACAGCTTCCTTTTATTTCTGAGAACCTGCTACTTCTGTTTTTGTAGTGCAAAAAGCTGTTTTTCCTATCATCAATAACCTGGCATCACCAGTGAGAGCACTGTTTGTGTGTAGAAGAGGGAGAAGAGCCTAGGCTAGTGATCCTCTGAACTGAAAAATCCATGGTTCCCATCATATAGAAACATGTTAGAGAGGCTGCTGGACTCTACTAGAGAGAGAGAGAGAGAGAGAGAGAGAGAGAGCGGGGCTGAAGCTACATCTCTGGACTTAGACAAGCCAGGCAGTAAACATGGGACGAGAGCTGAAGGGGACACTAAACCACAGCATCAAGTTAGACCCAGTTATCAATGGGAAAAGGAGTCCAAGTTGGTGTAACTTACATGTCCAGACAGTAGAAGATCTGACTTTAACATACACATTCCCATGCATTCTATTGGTTGCTTTCTTTGTGTAATACCTCTCTTCCGGTCTCTCAATTCTGACTCCTCAATGTGTCAGTTATACCAGGTTAGTCTCTCCTATACTCTTAATCTCTAAAACTAAAAGATATGGCCTAGGAATTATTTTGGGGAACTTCAGTGTCCTGTGCTATACAGGAGGTCAGACTAGATGATCACAATTTTCTCTTCTGCTCTTAGAATCTATGAATCTATAAACTCCTTAAGACTAAGTAGAACAAATTCAGGGTGATGTGTAAATTGAGTAGGAGAGATTTTCACGGTGGTAAATTTCATGGTGGTAAATTGGATGTGAACCTAAGAGTTGGAGAGTGACGAAGAAAGTCTAAGGGAATAGTCAAGCAAACTTAGTTTGCGTAACTACTCTGGCGTGTCTGGAAGAAATTGAAAGTTAAAGTAACTTCCACCCAATTGAGACTCAGCTCTGATTTTGACCCATTGAGTATATCTATTTTTCCCCCTTAATAACCACTAGATTCCTAAATTAATAGTTAATAACACAGTAATGTTACTTAGAAAAGTGTCTCTTGCAGTTATAATAGTGCTAGTACTTGTTCAGTTAGTCTAAAAAGGAATTGTGCATGTACATAATCTCTCAAGTGAAATGCATTTATAAAGTTGTTTGTATAGAGATAGAGCATAAGACTGTTCCTGAATTGCAGCATGTGCTTATGTAGGGTCAGAGGAAATCTACAAACATGCACAGAGCATGAGCCGGGGAGGAGGGAGGAGAAATATCATCTAAAGGCATCTAATTTTGTACCACTAGTATTATTCAACTTTGGTTAACTTTGGTCAACTTTGTCAATAAGACAGTTAAGAATCTGACCTCAACCTTGAATATAAATTAGTTAAGGAACAGAAGTTTATTATGCTAAGTTTATTATGAATAAGTGTTTTTCATTTTTGCATAGCTGAGTAGGCTGTCACTAATCTTGTTGATTATGTTTAGAAGAAAAGCTGAGAATTTCAGTTAATTCAGTATTTCCCTCAAGGTTCAGATATGACCTTGCCTTTGTAGTCTTAAGAGAGCTTTTAAAAGTTACATTTTTTTTAACAAAAAGAATGAAATGTGTTGATTTTCCTTAATTAACCCTAAATCCTTTAATAATTCACCCAGCAGCGTAGGTGTGGTAATTTTGTATTTTCTTCATGTAACTGAATTGAGTCTGAAACTTTACATTGAGTCTATGGAAATTGTTAGTATGCCACTGGCTAACAACCTGCAGCCTGGTAGAAATGGTCTGCTATAGAGACAAATAGCTCAGGTGGGAGTGAAACAAAATATTAAATAAAAGTAGGAAACTATGATTGGGTTGGTAGTGTGACCTTAAATTACCTGGTGCTGTGTAAGCAAACTTCAAGGGTTAGAAAATCTACTATTTCAGAAAAAAATGTTTTCTTCATAGATGCTAGAAAACTGATTCCCAGGCTAGCTTTTACAACACTTGAATAATAAACTATGTTTTCTATGCACATACTCGATAATGTTCTCCAGTTCCTGCTATTATTTGTATTTAATATTTCAATAATACTACTATACAGTGGGTGCAAAACTGGATGGAAAACCATTCCCAGAGAGTAGTTACCAGTGGATCCCAGACATGCTGGAAGGGCATAACAAGTGGTGTCCCACAGGGATCAGTTCTGGGTCTGGTTCTGTTCAATAAATACATTATTGATGTAGATAATGGCATAGACAGTACACTTATAAAGTTTGCGGACGATACCAAGATGGGAGGAGTTGCAAGTGCTTTGGAGGATAGGATTCAAATTCAAAATGATCTGGACAGACTGGAGAAATGGTCTGAAGTAAACAGGATGAAATTCAATAAGGATAAATGCAAATTACTTCATTTAAGAAGGAACAATCTGTTGCACACATACAAAATGGGAAATGGCTGCCTAGGAAGGAATACTGCGGAAAGGGATCTGGGGGTCATAGTAGACCACAAGCTGAACATGAGTCAACAGTTTAACACTGTTGCAAAAAAAACGAATATCAAGTTTTTGCTATTCTGCGATGCATTAGCAGGAGTGTTGTAAGCAAAACAATTCTTCCGCTCTACTCTGCGCTAATTAGGCTCAGCTGGAATATTGTGTCCACTTCTGGGCATCACATTTCAGGAAAGATGTGGACAAATTGGAGAGGGTCCAGAGAAGAGCATCAAAAATTATTCAAGGTCTAGAAAACATGACCTATGAGGGAAGATTTAAAAAAATTGCTTTTGTTTAGTCTGGAAAAGAGAAGACTGAGTGGGGACATGATTATCGTTTTCAAGTGCATAAAAGGTTGTTACAAGGAGGAGAGAGAAGAATTGTTCTTCTTAACCTCTGAGGACAGGACAAGAAGCAATGGGCTTAAATTGCAGCAAAGAAGGTTTAGGTTGGACATTAGGAAAAGCTTCCTAATGGTCAGTGTGGTTAAGCACTGGAATAAATTACCTAGGGAGTTTGTGAAATCTCAATCATTAGAGATTTTTAAGAGTAGGTTAGACAAACACCTGTAAGAAACAGTCTAGATAATACTTAGTCCTGCTATGAGTGCAGGGGACTGGACTAGATGACCTCTTGAGGCCCCTTCCTGTCCTATGATTCATATTGCTGCAATATCCAGAAGTCCTAAGCAGGAATTGGACCCCATTGTACAAGGCACTGTACAAACTTGTACTAATACATGGTTCCTGCCCCCGAAAAGCTTACAGTCCAGAGTGGAATTTTCAAAAGTTCTCTATGGTGGCCTAACTGCTTCCATTGAACTCAGTGGTTAAATTACTATTGACTTAATTGGAAGTAGTTAGGCCAAACCTGAGTGTTTTAGAAAATTCCACTCTAGGAATATACAAATATATCCCAGCAAATGTACAGTCATAACTAATGCCCTGGTCATGCACAGACTTGTATGTGTGCATACAGGGTGGATTGCTTTAAATTAAAGCCATTTAAATGGGTGATTTTAATCCTGATTTTAATCAGCAAGAGGGAACCATTGATTTTAAATCAGCAATTTTAATCATGTTTCTCGCTTGTTCTTTTTATTTATTTTCATAAAGTTGATTCTTATTGGTTGGTAACTATTCAGATATGTCGATTTGCAACCAAATATAGCCTTTACATTAAATTTGGTGCCTCTTTTTGGTAATAGTGGAGATAGACTATATCTTTCACATTTCTTTAAGGAATTATATAGCTAAATCCAGTTTTACTCAATTATTAATTTTTACATTTTATTATTTTAGAAATTGGTGAATGATGCATTTATTATTTACTAGATGATTATTCATTGTTTACTTATTTGTGTCAAGCTCTATTTGGATCAATTAAACATGTCCAAAAGCAGAATTTTTTTAATTAAATGTGCTGGATAAATAAGAACACACCCCTCCCCGACAAAAGTGCAGGAAATTGTTTTTCAGAGGGGGGGTTCGATCCCTAAACTGTAGGAGATGTTTTCCTTATTACATAGACAGCGTTCTTTTCTATGCATATCCTCCTACTCATGGCTCTGATAGGTCCTTATCAAGATCAGACATGACCAAGTCAATTGCACCAACTTGGCCAAGTCAAGTTTGCTTTTCTTAACCTCATCAGACTCAACTTTTTGCCTCTGTGGTGGCTTTTTTATGAAATCTCAGCTGTTGTCTCAGGATACGGGTTAGACACTTCACCCCAATCTGAACATCCTGCAGGGGGTTGGACTAGATGACCTCCTGAGGTCCCTTCCAACCCTGATATTCTATGATTCTATAAGCTTGGTTCCTCAATGGTTCTTGGGGCTATAGATATGTTCATCAGAGGCATAAAAATAAATGGTTCAATAGTAAAAAGGAATCTACTAAACACACTTACCTTCAGAAATAGAGAAGATATAATCTTTGATGTAACTGGCACCTTCTTTCTTCTATCCCATCATCTCTTTCCTCAGTCTTAGATTACGAGTTGGAATTGAAAAAATCCAGTCTTTCTGTGACTTCTAGCAAGGTTCATTTAGTGGCAATAACAACTTTTGTGTACCAGTAGAAGGTTTCTTGGTATTTGCTCATCTGACCATGGCAATATTCTTAAGGGATTTATCAATCTTTTTCCACAGATTAAAGCCCCTACACTTCTTTGGGATCTAAACCCGGTACTTAACTATCTCATAAAACAACTCTTTGAATTATTAGCTATGTGTTCACTGCTACATATGTCTATTGGTGCCCATCACTTCTGCACAAAGGGTTAGGTATATGGGGCTCTAATGGCAGACCATCCCCGTACTTACTTCTCCAAGGAGACAGTATCTTTACTTTCTCATCCAAAGTTCTTACCTAAGGAATCCTCTGAATGTCATATCAACCAACCTATTCACCTTCCAGGTATTTTCCCTTAGCTGCATCAGTCTACACAAGTGTATGTTTTTCATACACTAGATGTTAAGAGGATGTTAGCAGTGGTGAGCTGGAGCCGGTTCGCACCATTTCACGTGAAACGGTTGTTAAATTTTGAAGCCGGTTTAGAACCGGTTGTTAAAGAGGTGGCCAAACTCTGGCCCACGGGCCACATCCGGCCCGCGGGACTGTCCTGTCCGGCCCACCTAAGCTCTTGGCTGGGGAGGCTCCCCTTGAGAATCCCTTTTTAATTTTTACTCACTCGGCAGCGCTCCGAGACTTCGGCAGCAGGTCCTTCCCTACTACGGGTCTTTGGCGGCACTTTGGCGGCGGGTCTTTCAGTGCCGCCGAAGACCCGGAGCGACTGAAGGAACCGGTTCTTCAACTTTTGCCAGCTCATCACTGGGTGTTAACCTTTTACTTGAACAGGAATATGCCATTTAGGAAGACCCCCTAGACTCTTTGTTTCTATTGCAGATACATCTAAGGGACCACCTATCTCCGTTCCGAGACTTTCTAAATGAATCTCTGGATTCATTATTGCTGGCTATGGTTTCGTTGAGGTTACACTTCCCCTAGGAATGACTGTACATTCTACTATGTCACAGTCTACATCTGTAGCTCTATTCAGAGATGTTCCAGCTCTTGAAGTCTGCAGGGGTGCAACATGGTCCTCAGTGACACGCTTTCCAACCACTATGCCCTAATTCACACTGCAAGATCAGATGTAACAGTAGGCAACACAGTTCTTTCTTCACTGGTGGACTCTGTTACGAAACACCCACATCTTTAAAGGGTTACTGCTAGTGAGTCACCTAAAGTGGAGCACCCACAGGGACACTATTTGCAGGAGAGGTTACTTGCCTTATGCAGTAACTGGAGTTTGAGATATGTGTCCCTGTGGGTGCTCCACTCCTGGTCCTCCTTCCCTCTGCTTTGGAGCTGCTTCTGTGGGCTTTGCAGTAGAGAAGAAACTGAAGGCAGTTCAACTATGCATCCCTATATAGCCTTGGTACAGGGCATGAGGATGTGTGTAGGCAGTGCAGGTACTACTACCAAAAATTTCCAGTCACAGGCCAAAGGGGAACATATGCTCCTAAACTGGAGCACCCAGAGACACATCTTAAAGAATTCCACTTACTGCAGAAGGTGAGTAACTGCTCATTTCCTGCTTTTTTCAAATCTCTATTGGTTTTGTAACTTTGAATGAACTAGTCATTCAACTGCACTAGTTGAATACACTAAAAAAAAGAAAATATTCTCTCTGCACCTGCAGAATAGACTACTGCTGTCAAACGCTGGTTTACCACTTCAGCAAACTCAGATTCCTGGTGTTTAGTCAGTGACTTCCACCAGTTCTGTGGGTTGACTTTCTTTAAAACTTGGCAGCAGAGTAGTACAGCTTAATATTAATTTTGTATTTAATTTAAATTATTTTAAGAGTTTATAATAAGCTTAGGCCTTAACATAGATTTCACTTCAAATCTAATTTGAAATAGGTTTATTTTTAAGATAAACCTGAATTTAATTAATTTTTTTAAAAATCCGATTTAAATAAAAATGATCTTTTCGATTTTTTTAAATAGTCAATTTTATCTATTCTCTATTGACTGCTGATTTGTGAAGTGAAGTATGTGTGAAACGCAGGATCAGGTCACAAGTTAGCAACTGTTTCTGTTGTTTATTTCATAGAATTATAGATATGTAGAGCGGGAAGGGACCTTGGGATGTCTTCAAGTCCAGCTCCCTGCATTGAGGCTGGACCAAGTAACCTAGACCCTCTTGAGAGAGGTTTGTCCAACCTGTTCTTAAAAATCTCCAGTGATGGGGATTCCACAGCCTCCCTTGGAAGCCTGTTCCAGAGCTTAACCACTTTTATAGTTGGAAAGTTTTTCATAGAATTATAGAATAACAGAGTTGGAAGGGACCTCTAGAGGCCATCTAGTCCAACCCCCTGCCCAGAGCAGGACCAATCCCAACTAAATCATCCCAGCCAGGGCTTTGTCAAGCCTGACCTTAAAAACTTCTAAGGAAGGGGATTCCACCACCTCCCTAGGTAACGCATTCCAGTGTTTCACCACCCTTCTAGTGAAAAAGTTTTTCCTAATATCCAACCTAAACCTCCCCCACTGCAACTTGAGACCATTACTCCTTGTCCTGTCATCTGCTATCACTGAGAATAGTCTAGATTCATCCTCTTTGGATCCACCTTTCAGGTAGTTGAAAGCAGCTATCAAATCCCCCCTCATTCTTCTCTTCCGTAGACTAAACAATCCCAGTTCCCTCAGCCTCTCCTCATAACTCATGTGTTCCAGTCCCCTAATCATTTTTGTTGCCCTTTGCTGGACTCTCTCCAATTTCTCCACATCCTTCTTGTAGTGTTGGGCCCAAAACTGGACACAGTACTCCAGATGAGGCCTCACCAATGTCGAATAGAGGGGAACGATCACATCCCTCAATCTGCTGGCAGTGCCCATACTTATACACCCCAAAATACCATTGGCCTTCTTGGCAACAAGGGCACACTGTTGACTCATATTCAGCTTCTCGTCTGCTGTCACCCCTAGGTCCTTTTCCGCAGAACTGCTGCCTAGCCATTCGGTCCCTAGTCTGTAGAGGTGCATGGGATTCTTCCGTCCTAAGTGCAGGACTCTGCACTTGTCCTTGTTGAACCTCATCAGATTTCTTTTGGCCCAATCCTCCAATTTGTCTAGGTCCCTCTGTATCCTATCCCTACCCTCCAGTGTATCTACGACTTCTCCCAGTTTAGTGTCATCCGCAAACTTGCTGAGGGTGCAATCCACACCATCCTCCAGATCATTAATGAAGATATTGAACAAAACTGGCCCCAGGACCGACCCTTGGGGCACTCCGCTAGATACCGGCTGCCAACTAGACATGGATCCATTGATCACTACCCGTTGAGCCCGACAAGGCAGCCAACTTTCTACCCACCTTGTAGTGCATCCATCCAGTCCATACTTCTTTAACTTGCTGACAAGAATACTGTGGGAGACCATGTCAAAAGCTTTGCTAAAGTCGAGGAATAACACGTCCACTGCTTTCCCTTCATCCACAGAACCAGTTATCTCATCATAGAAGGTAATTAGATTAGTCAGGCATGACTTTTCCTTGGTGAATCCATGCTGACTGTTCCTGATCACTTTCCTCTCGTCTAAGTGCTTCAGAATTGATTCCTTGAGGACAAACTTCGTGATTTTTCTGGTGACTGAGGTCAGGCTGACCGGCCTGTAGTTCCCAGGATCATCCTTCTTCCCTTTTTTAAAGATGGGCACTACATTAGCCTTTTTCCAATCTTCCAGGACTTCCCCCGATCACCATGAGTTTTCAAAGATAATGGCCATTGGCTCTGCAATCACATCCCCCAATTCCTTTAGCACTCTCGGATGCAATGCATCCGGCCCCATGGACTTGTGCACGTCCAGTTTTTCTAAATAGTCACTTCTTTCTCCACAGAAGGCTGGTCACCTCCTCACCATGCTGTGCTGCCCAGTGCAGTAGTCTGGGAGCTGACCTTGTTCGTGAAGACAGAGTCAAAAAAGGCATTGAGTACCTTAGCTTTTTCCACATCCTCTGTCACTAGGTTGCCTCCCTCATTTAGTAAGGGGCCCACACTTTCCTTGGCTTTCTTCTTATTGCCAACATACCTGAAGAAACCCTTCTTGTTACTCTTAACATCCCTCGCTAGCTGCAACTCCAGGTGTGATTTAGCCTTCCTGATTCCATTCCTACATGCCCGAGCAATATTTATATACTCATCCCTGGTCATTTGTCCAATCTTCCACTTCTTGTAAGCCTCTTTTTTGTGTTTAAGATCTGCAAGGATTTCACTGTTAAGGCAAGCTGGTCACCTGCCATATTTACTATTCTTTCTACACATCGGGTTTGTCCCTGTAACCTCAATAAGGATTCTTTAAAATACAGCCAGCTCTCCTGGACTCCTTTCCCCCTCATGTTATTCTCCCAGGGGATCTTGCCCATCAGTTCCCTGAGGGAGTCAAAGTCTTCTGAAGTCCAGGGTCCGTATTCTGCTGCTTTCCTTTCTTCCTTGTGTCAGGATCCTGAACTCAACCATCTCATGGTCACTGCCTCCAGGTTCCCATCCACTTTTGCTTCCCCTACTAATTCTTCCCGGTTTGTGAGCAGCAGGTCAAGAAGAATTCCACCCCTAGTTGGTTCCTCCAGCACTTGCACCAGGAAATTGTCCCCTACAGTTTCCAAAAACTTCCTGGATTGTCTGTGCACCGCTGTCTTGCTCTCCCAGCAGATATCAGGATGATTGAAGTCGCCCATGAGAACCAGGGCGTGCGATCTAGTAGCTTCTGCAACTTGCCGGAAGAAAGCCTCGTCCACCTCATCCCCCTGGTCCGGTGGTCTATAGCAAACTCCCACCACGACATCACTCTTGTTGCTCATGCTTCTAAACTTAATCCAGAGACTCTCAGGTTTTTCTGCAGTTTCATACTTGAGCTCTGAGCAGTCATACTGCTCCCTTACATACAGTGCAACTCCCCTACCTTTTTTGGCCTCCCTGTCCTTCCTAAACAGTTTATACCCATCCATGACAGTACTCCAGTCATGTGAGTTATCCCACCAAGTCTCCGTTATTCCAATCACATCATAATTCCCTGACTTTGCCAGGACCTCCAGTTCTCCCTGCTTGTTTCCCAGGCTTTGTGCATTTGTATATAGGCACTTGAGATAACCCGCTGATCGCCCCTTGTTCTCAGTATGAGGCAGGAGCCCTCCCCTCTCACACGCTCCTGCTCGTGCTTCCTCCCGGTACCCTGCTTCCCCACTTACCTCAGGGCTTTGGTCTCCTTCCCCCAGTGAACCTAGTTTAAAGCCCTCCTCACTAGGTTAGCCAGCCTGCTCGCGAAGATGCTCTTCCCTCTCTTCATTAGGTGAAGTCCGTCTCTGCCTAGCACTCATCCTTCTTGGAACACCATCGCATGGTCGAAGAATCCAAAGCCTTCTCTCCGACACCACCTGTGTAGCCATTCATTGACTTCCACGATTCGACGATCCCTACCCCAGCCTTTTCCTTCCACGGGGAGGATGGACGAGAACACCACTTGCGCCTAATATCTAATTTTCCTAATATCTAAACTAAATTTCTCTTACTGCAGATTAAACCCATTACTTCTTGTCCTACCTTCATTGGACATGGAGAACAATTGATCACAGTCTCTTTATGACAGTCATTAATACATTTAAAGACAGTTATCAAGTCCCTACTCCATCTTCTTTTCTCGAGACTAAACATGCCTATTTTTTCTAAATCTTTTATCATTTTTGTTCCTCTCCTCTGGACTCTAGTTTGTCCACATCTTTCCTAAAGTGTAGCACCCAGAACTGGACACAATGCTTCTGCTGAAGCCTCACCAGTGCCAAGTAGTAGGACAGTTGCCTCCCATGTCTTACATATGTCACCCCTGTTAATACACCCAAGAATTGTATTGGCCTTTTCTACATTTGCATTGTATTGTTGATTCATTCAATTTGTGATTCACTATAAGCCCCAGATCCTTTTCAGCAGTACTACCACCTAGCCAGTTATTCCTCATTTTGGAGTTGTGCATTTGATTTTTCTTTCCCAAGTGAAGTACTTTGCACTTTATTGAATCCAGTCTTTATTGAATCTGATCTTGTTAAAATTAGACCAGCTCTCTAATTTTGAATTGTAATCCTAGCCTCCAAAATGCTTGCTACCCCTCCCAGATCGGTGTCATCTGCAGATTTTATAAGCAACGTCTCCACTCATATATCCAATTCAGTAATGAAAATATTGAATAGTCCTGGACCCAGGACTGACCCTTGCAGAACCCTACTACATACACCCTCTCAGTTTGACAGTGAACCATTGAAAACCTTTCCTGGAGTACAGTCCTTCAACCAGCTGTGCACCCACATTATAATAATTTCATCAAGACTGCATTTCCCTAGTTTGCTCATGAGAATGGCATGTGGGACTGTCACAAAAGCCTTACTAAAATCAAGATAAATGACATCTAACCCCCTCATTCCCATCAACTAGGTCAATACCTTGTCTAAGAAGGAAATTGTTGGCTTGCCATAATTTATTCTTGACAAAACCATGTTGGCAACTCCTTATAATTCTATTATCCTCTATGTGCTTACAAATTGATTGTTTAATAATTTGTTCCAGTATCTTTCCAGGTATCAAAGTTAGGCTGACTAGTCTATAATTCCTCTTTTTTTTCTTTGTTCCCCTTTTTAAAGATGATACTGTATTTACCCTTCTCCAGCCCTCTGAGACTTCACCCATCTTCCACAAGTTCTCAAAGTTAATCGCTAACAGTTCCAAAATTGCTTCAACTAGTTCCTTAAGTACCCTCAGATGAATTTGTCAGGCCCTGCCAACTTAGCTATCTAACTTATCTAAATATTTTTAACCTGTTCTTTCCCTATTTTGACTTGTCTTCCTTCCCCCTTGCTGTTAATATTAATTGTGTTAAGC
Source organism: Eretmochelys imbricata (assembly GCF_965152235.1). Lineage (NCBI taxonomy): Eukaryota > Metazoa > Chordata > Testudines > Cheloniidae > Eretmochelys > Eretmochelys imbricata. The sequence goes on along the minus strand of NC_135582.1, from coordinate 21,973,255 downwards.
ACCTGGTCACCATTAACCATTCCAGTGAAGACTGAAGCAAAATAGGCATTAAATACCTCAGCCTTCTTGATATCATCTTTTATTAGTTCTCCTTCCCTGCTAAGTAGAGAACCTTTTCTTGCCTTTGTCTTGGTAGTAATGTATTTATAGAATCTCTTCTTATTGCCTTTTTATGTCCCTTCCTAGGTGTAACTCATTTTGTGCCTTAGACTTCCTGATTTTGTTCCTACATGCTTGTGCTTGTATTCCTTCTTAGCAAGTTGTCCATGTTTCCAGTTTCTGTGGGATTTCTTTCTCAGGTCATTAAAGAGTTCTGATGAGCCATATCGGCCTCTTACTGTTCTATCTTTCCTTTGCTTCAGAATTTGCAGTTGTACCTTTCACATAGTTTCCCTGAGAAACTGCCAGCTCTCCTGAACTCATTTTTTCATTTATGTTTCTTCCCATGGGACCTTACCTACCAGTTATGACTTTGTTAAAGTCTGCATTTTTAAAGTCCATTGTCCTTATTCTGCTCCTCTTACTCCTTCCTTTCCTTAGAATAATGAAATCTATCATTTGATGATCACTTTTACCTACTTTTCCTTCTACCTTCAGATTCAGTACCAGTTACTCCTTGTTCACCAGAATCAAATCTAAAATGGCTGACTGTCACCCTTGTTACATCCTCCACTATCTAAAACAAACACTTTACCTGAATACTTTCCAAGAACCCACTGGAAATTTTGTGTTTTGACATATTAGTTTTCCAATACATACCTTGGTAGTTCTGGTTATATGGGAGAAGCTCACATTTTTTCTTCATTATTAATATTTTTCTGGTTGGGTTTTTTTGATTTCTTGGTCTCCATGAAAGATAAGGATGAGTCACAATGCAGTCTTTTTGGAATAACAATACTGTGTACTATTGCGGCTTTGCCAGTTCTCCTCTCCCACTACTACTGTATTCTCCAGATTCCTCTCTCAGCTCCCATGTATTTTATTTATTTTAAGTGAAATGTTTTACATTCTGTGGAACTAACAAATAAATGTGTGGTATTTGCATGAAAGTCAAAGAGAATTTTGTTAATTTTTTTAAAAAAAAAAACCCTCTAAACTGTCAAAGATTGGCAAAAACATTGGAGAATAATGTGTAGATTTCACTTGAATTTCGTGAAGCAGGTTTAGATATTCATGCAGCTCTTGCTGTTACTTGTGACATCTTTCACAGAAATGTCACCTTCAGGAGGCTATTTTTGGCAATGATGTTTCAGCAGGGGATTTCAGGAGGTATTTTAAGGGTACCAGTGGGTATTGGATATATTCTCTGCAGATCACCTTCATGTCCCTTCAGATATATCTGGATACACTTAAAAACCAAACATTATAGGGGGTTTTTTGTTTTGTTTTTTTTTTAGTGCAGATGTTCCCATTTATTTTATTATTTCTCATAAAAAATAAATACAGTACTATTTTTTAAATCTCTGTATTGGGTTTTCGGTGGAGAGCTGACTGTAGGCTCTAGAATTGGATGAGTTGCCTGCTGGATCTAAACTTTATTTTCAAACAGTTCTGACACCTTCAGGTAGGCCAGAAAAGTCACAAAGGTGGCTGTTTAGGACTTAGTCTGTGTGTGTGTGTGCCAGTGTGAAAGTAAGGGTCACAGAAAGATGCCAAGAGCCCTCTGCAAAGCTTTGCTTGTGACCAGAGGTGTCTCTAAAGCTAGCTCTGTGGCCCCAACAGAGAAGGGCGGTAAAAGCCCTGGCCAAGATGGGCCGTTTCTGCATGGCTTGATCGGCGAAATGGACCCCGTCTAAGGCAAGGAAAGCGTGCGTGTCCCTATGCTCTGTCTTTGGATGACCCTAATTCTTTGGCCATTGACTGATCCTACACCTCGCCTGAAGCGACAGAGTATACGGCTCTAGCCGACGCTCTTCGCAAAAGGAGGGCTGTAGGAAGATCGTGGACACCCTAAAAAGTCCACTCTCTAAATAGGACCCAGAAGGGGAAGAAATGGGAGGTGGTGGGTCAAAAATGATCCCTGTCCCTCCAAAAGCCATGCCTGTATTTTATATGTACAAGAATTACAGTCCTAGCACTTGCAAGTATCTGGAGAAATAAAATTGGTAGATCAAGGATAATCCGGATTTACAATTTCCCTTAAAGGGGAATTTTGACCTTGCTAAAATACTGCACCTTAGGGAAGCACTATTGACTTATAAGGTGGGCCAAGGTCAATTTGATGCATATTTTAGTTGGTATGGGAAAATGGAAAAACGGCACCGAAAGTCTCAGGTAAGGAGTCTTAAGGACTCCAATGAGAAACTTAAAAAACACCTTGAGACCCAATTGCAAAAGGCAAACGAAAAATTGACAGAGTCCCAAAACCTATCCCAGACCCTTGCTGGCCAGGAAATCCCTCTCTATATCTCCCTTGTGAGAACCTCCCCCGGTGCCCCGGGGCCCCACTTCCCCTCACCTGGCGGGGCTGGGCTCTCCCCATCCACCCCTACCCCGTCAGGTCTATCCGATGATCTTACTGTAAAGCATTAAATCACCTTAAGGATTAAATACTAAATACCAAAATTAAACAACACTAGTTTCTTTTGTCTGGCAAAAGTATTTTTCGGTTTTACAATTTTAAAACAACACCAATTCATCTTAAACTTATAAAACAACTATTGTTCATAGTTAAGTGATTCCACTTAAATAACCTCTTGCCTGGATTATCTACAGACATTCCCAAAAGGAATGGCTGCAAAGAAACCAAGAATTTTCTTTTCATAACACCTTCTTTTAACATTTGTACAAAGTTTCACTGCTTAATTTCCTCCACTAACTACAGAGTTAACCTTTCACTTTTTTCCTTTTAACTTTCTCTACTGTGGTTGCCTGCTTGTCTGGGCCCGATCCAACACATGAAAATGCAGAGGAATAGTACATTATAAAGCTCTAACTTTTGCCCTGACTCTCTTGGTTATTTTGTTTATTTCATTCTGTTTCTTTTATTAATGAGTAGGACTGTATTACACACTTTAGGACAATGTGAGCTCCTAAGGACTTGCTGCATATTAGCCCTTTAAACTGGGATCTGCAGATTTTGCCAGCAAATTGTTTGAAGATTCCATAGGTTTTGGAGAAACCAGTCTCCACAGAAATACTGGTAAATTATGGAAATACAGTTTTCCAAGAGCAGAACCAATCTTCTAGTTTTCCATTATTATTTCTATGTTTAAAGAAACTTTGAAAAAGTCTTTCAGGGAGGAAACATTTGTAGCAGTGTTCTTGTTTGACTCAGGGTTGCTAATAAGATGCAGAGCCTTTCATTTCTTGGTTACGGTTTACACTGCAGATCACAATGGCAACATCACAATTTAACTGACATTAATCAATACCCTTTTTGCCAGTCTCAGCAGAGGAACCAACAATTGGTCCACCCAAGAATTGGTCCTGCCAGAGCACAGTTATAGTATAGTTGAGTTTTGCTCTATCTTTTTTCATGCTGTACCCAGTTTGTGGGTAAATAGCAGAGTTCTGGTTTTCTAGGTGCCACTGTAGTACCTTGCACAAAGCTTAAATTCATAAAACAAAACAAGAAGAAAAACATAGGATATTCAGAAAGAGGAGGAAAATGGTGATCCTTCTACTTCACTGTGTCCGACAGTAAGTTTCCTTTTAGTTTTCTACTTTGATTAAATATATAACTCAACAATGTATACTGTAAGATTTGGCACCACAGAATCTATCTGAATACAATTTAATGACAGCATCAACATAGGGCTAATATATCCAGGGCATTTCTTTTGTAAATGCTGAACTCTTTGTGACAAAAGATAGATGTCTAGAATAGTTTAGAATAAAATTTTCTTCTACCCTTGAAATTGAACCCAGCTCTAAACTTGTTGAAGGTTTGAAAATGTTTGACTAAGGCTGTGATTTCCCATCTCCTGGGACTGAGATAAGCAAGGGTCCAACATGATCCTTACAACTTCCTTTTCTTGTGCCTCCTGACAGTTCTGAAGTGTTAAGTGACCTTGTGGGAAAGGGAAACCTGTATCTTCTCCTGCATTGGTACATCACCTCCATTAAGTGAGTAACCCGTGTCTCATTGTTCCTGAACCTCTAGTGGCTTCGGGGGAAAATTTGACAGCACTGCTCCCCTATCCAGGATCCTCAGTGAGTGTCTAGTGGCATCCACTCAGGGACTCTATAGAGAGGGATCAGGTGCTCTGTTTTCCTGGAGTGTTGGTTATAGTTAACTGTTAAATGAACTTCACTCTGCTGCAATGGTTCAATATGAGAAGGCCTGTTCATATCTACAGAAGTATGTCTATTCCCCCTCTGACACTATCTGCACCACTTACCTCTCCCTCTCTGCTAACACCATTAATCCAAAAGGAATGAAGTGGTCTTTGAAAGATGTCTTTCAAATTTGTAAAGAAGAAGAGTAGTTTTTTAATCCCACTGGTTCATAACAAGAGAGTAGGCTCCTTGGTCACCCCAGAAGATGGCCACTGAGTGGAACTGGGGAACATATCCATTGCTTGAAGGTGCTGGACAGGAGAGTGGACCTACAAGGCCTACAGAGCAAATGAGACCTCAGTGATAAATGTAGTCACAGGCCAATATGCATTATCCTCCCTCCCCTTGCTCATTTCCCCTCCTTCCACAAAAATAAATAAATAAATAAATAATCCAGCAGCAGGAGCTTGTTAGCAGACGAGGGTTGTTGAAGAAGGGGGATTCATGCACATGGTCAGAGGCCTCAATGATCATTGCGAGCATTTGTACACTTATCCAAACCCAAACTCTGATATGGTTGAGTTGCAGGCTGCCTTTTGATGGCTTTTTTTCTTTTTTTATTTCTTGGCAGTGGCAATCCATCAGATTCTTGCATTGTGTTAGTGTGAAAAATTTAAAAAGGAGACTCAGACACACCTAGATGTTTATCAGTGGACTGTGACTCCAGAAAAGAAAATGTACTAGACAACTGTTTTAATAGCATGAACACTCATGCACATATTGGCTTAGTGCTCAAAGTCAATATTTGTTACATCTGATTGACAAAATACGTTCCCCACATCAAGGTCAAATTAATTTGTGAAAATCTGCCTTTTTGCTTACCAAGCTTCTTATGCACAGAATTCCTGTTGGGCTTCATTAAAGCTGCTCAGGCATTTTCTCATTTAAATTATGTTTATCTACAGATCTCCAGTGTGCACATTACCTTATTTGAATGTGTCTTTCTAAAGGATGCCTAGGTATGGATTTCAACTTATTCAGACATTGAATTACCTGACCTGTCCTAATTTACTGATACTGATGATATGTGAAGACTTCCTTGGTTGATTTCATTCAAGGCCGCTGTGATAGACTCATTTTACAGACATCTCTATAACCATGTCTGTTCATTGCTTACTCAGCCTGAAACTCTCTGTGATTCCTAGGACACACCCTGTCTGCTGAGTTGGCTTGGATTTAAGCTAAGGTTTTCATTTTGCATTACAGGTAATGTCACAGTGATATGCCTATAAGATACAAAGAAAAGGAGTATTTGTGGCACCTTAGAGACTAACACATTTATCTGAACATAAGCTTTCGTGAGCTACAGTTCACTTCATCAGATGCATTCAGTGGAAAATACAGTGGGGAGATTTATATACACAGAGAACATGAAACAATGGGTGTTACCATACACGCTGTAAGGAGAGTGATCACTTAAGATGAGCTAATACCAGCAGGAGAGCGGGGGGGAGGGGGAGAAAACGTTTTTTAGTGATAATCAAGGTGGGCCATTTCCAGCAGTTGACAAGAACGTCTGAGGAACAGTGGGGGGGGGGAGGGGGAGGGAGGAGAATAAACATGGGGAAATAGTTTCACTTTGTGTAATGACCCATCCACTCCCAGTCTCTATTCAAGCCTAAATTAATTGTATCCAGTTTGCAAATTAAATCCAATTCAGCAGTCTGTTGTTGCAGTCTGTTTTTGAAGTATTTTTGTTGAAGAATTGTCACTTTTAGGTCTCTAATTGAGTGACCAGAGAGACTGAAGTGTTCTCCGTCTGGTTTTTGAATATTATAATTCTTGATGTCTGATTTGTGTCCATTTATTCTTTTACGTAGAGACTGTCCAGTTTGACCAATGTACATGGCAGTGGGGCATTGCTGGCACATGATGGCATATATCACATTGGTGGATGTGCAGGTGAACGAGCCTCTGATGTGTGGCTGATGTGATTAGGCCCTATGATGGTGTCCCCTGAATAGATATGTGGACACAGTTGGCAATGGGGTTTGTTGCAAGGATAGGTTCCTGGGTTAGTGGTTCTGGTGTGTGGTGTGTGGTTGCTGGTGAGTATTTGCTTCAGGTTGGGGGGCTGTCTGTAAGCAAGGACTGGCCTGTCTCCCAAGATCTGTGAGAGTGATGGGTCATCCTTCAGGATAGGCTGTAGATCCTTGATGGTGCGTTGGAGAGGTTTTAGTTGGGGGCTGAAGGTGATGGCTAGTGGCGTTCTATTATTTTCTTTGTTGGGCCTGTCCTGTAGTAGGTGACTTCTGGGTACTCTTCTGGCTCTGTCAATCTGTTTCTTCACTTCAGCTGGAAATGGCCCACCTTGATTATCACTACAAAACGTTTTCTCCCCCCTCTCTCTCCTGCTGGTGTTAGCTCATCTTAAGTGATCACTCTCCTTACAGTGTGTATGGTAACACCCATTGTTTCATGTTCTCTGTGTATATAAATCTCCCCACTGTATTTTCCACTGAATACATCTGATGAAGTGAGCTGTAGCTCACGAAAACTTATGCTCAAATAAATTTGTTAGTCTCTAAGGTGCCACAAGCACTCCTTTTCTTTTTGCAAATACAGATTAACCCGGCTGCTACTCTGAAACCTATAAGGTACAGATTCTCTGTTGGGCGGATAGTTAATCTCTGAGAAGTTCTGAGAGTGCATATCCTAAAATGTGATGCCTTCAGACAGTTCTGAAGGTGTGCAATTTATTATAAGCTAAATAAAAGGCATAGTCATGTAATGCAGGACATTAAAATAAAAGAAATACAGTATCCAGAAACTGAGAGACAGGATATTGTCCTGTAGTTGCTTGATTAATAAATTGGAATTAACTGCAAAGAGATAAGCCATGACATGTAGCTTATTTTTAAAGACTCTATTATCATCCTGGTGTTGTCTCTGTCTTCTATACTAGAAGCTGCCAAGCAGACACAGTTAGAATGCGTAACGTTTTTCCTCCATTTTAAAATCTTAGTGTCCATTTTCTTAGATGAGCTGCTCACCTGAGACCACCTTATAGACTTATTCAAAATTCATCATAGCTTACACTAATCAGCATAACTGTCATGTCTATAAAGCTCTTTCCCTCCCACTCCAACCCTAAGGACAGTGTAGGACAGTGTACATTGCTCAACTCTGGCACGGGATAACATGCTTCTAGGAGCTGTGGAGTATCAAGCCCCAGCACCATCCGTTCACCCCCCAAAAACCATCTGAGATTTCTTAACATAGACCAAATCCCACAGTCCTTTGCAGTCTCAAAGGCTTATGGGATCTGGATGCTAAATAGCAAGAAATCCAGATGAAGAAAGTTTGAAAACCACTCTTCTAACCGATCAAGCTCTGATTTGGGATCTAGAAAGTCCTGAGCTCTATTTCTTCCTGTATAATTGACTGGCCCAGAACTGCACTTCATATACTACTATATAAACAATAATTCATTATGAAGGATATAGATAGATGTTATCATCCCCATTTTCAAAAAATGGGAGGAACTGAGATTTAGGGAAGTCAAGTGATGTGGCCATGTGTGCACAGCAAATTTAATGTCAGAAGAGTGATAGGAAAACAAAATCACTACATTTCTCCAAATGGCTAATTTTCTTATGGAAAACAAGAAAGTACTTACAACACATATTAATACTATAGAATTGAAACTATAGAAACTGTTTGTAAATGGAAGTTTAGTCATTAAAAGCCACTTCACATGCATGACAAAATCAAATCTGCGGTCTTGTTACCTCCCATGCTTTTGAGACCTGGTTAAAATAGTGTAGAGTTATGAATAGGAAAGCACCATAATGCAGGGTTAATAAGAAAAAAAAGCTAAATTCATCCTTCCAGTTTGGGTAGCAGATATAACTATTAGGCCAAATCGTGCTGTCATTTATTCCTGTATGAAGCTAGAGTTACTCTGGATTTGAAATAGCGGAATTGAGAGCGGAATCTGAATCACATTCTGGTAACCTCTTTTAAGGCTGGCATTGTCCTGATGTCACATGGTGTCTGAATCAAATATACAAAGTTAAAGTGAAATTGCCCAACACCTAAATCAGCCGAGACATTGTCACAAGCCTCAAATGAAAATGTATAGCCTTAATTATTAATTTAAAGGTTTGCATTATAGTAGTAGCAAAAGGCATTACTGAATTTTCCGTTCTAATTTGGCCAACACTCATATCCCTCAACTGCTATGAAATAGAAGTGGGTGAAAGAAGCATAATGTAAGTTAACAACAATTTTTGCTAGCAAATATTACAATTTGCTAACAAGAAATGATGCTTATGAATTGTAGTGGAAGTGGAGCTGAGAGTTAAGAGAGAGATTCTGCTTGCTGCAACCTGTCTTCTGAAGTTGACTTTAATCCACACGCTCTTTAACTCACATTTGCAGCAGGAAGATATTGGCGAGAGATGTGTTATCGGTGATAGGGGTAAAGGTACTAAAGAATACTGGGAAAATTCAGTCTCTAACAAGCCGATTTTCTTTTACTGTGTTCATTGTTCTCTGCTTTTTAACCTATATTTTAAAAGTTATTTTCCTCATTTTTTTTTGAGTAAATGAAGCGGCTTGTTTTTTAGATTTCCTTATTTTTGAGTGACTGAAATTTGACTAGAAAACCCAGGATAACACCCCTATGCTTACCAGATGTGATGTGTGACATGGGCTCTTCAGTAACTCCATGTCCTCAGGTACTTAGATTAACATCGCTACTGATGCCATGTGCAGAACATGCGAAGTTCAGGCATTGTCCCAGAAGAAAGTTAGATAGATCATTGTTTCAAGCCACAGATATTTTCCCTTCTTAACTTGAGAGGAGGCAAAGGAGAATTAGACACTAAGAGCCAAAGGAGCCGAGTGAGGAAGGAACTGAAACCCATGAGTTACAACAGGTGGGGCATGGAGGTGAGTCTTAGGCCTTGTCTACATTGGCAAGTTTCTGCACAGTAAAGCAGCTTTCTACGGTGTAACTCCTGGGGGGTACACACTGCCAAGCCACTTAGTCCACAGAAACTGTGCTCTTGCAGTGCTGTAAAAACAAAAACCACCCCAATGATAGGTGTACAGATTTCTGTACTGGGGCTACAGCGTATTCACCTCCTAGTGTTACAAGCACTGCACTCCCGAGCATAGCAACAAATATTAGTCAATTTCAGCTTCAGATTGCTGCCTCAAGGTATCCCTGATCCTTATGGCCCTGTGCTGCACCCCTCTAATAGCTCTGTTCTCTAGCTGTTCAAATTCAGTCTCCAGGTGCTGAGCCTCAGCAGTCTAGACCTGAGTGAAGCTTTCACCCTCCCCTTCACAAATATGGAGCATACAGCATGCGTCTATAAGCATAGGGATATTGTCATCGGCAAGGTCCAGCCTCCCGTCTAGGTAGCACCAGTGGGCCTTTAAATGGCCAAAAGCACACTCAACAGTCATTCTGCACTTGCTCAGCCTGTTGCTGTTAAGATGCCCTGTCTATGGCTTCATAAGCCACAGTAGTAAAGGGTTTGCAGGGTCTCCAAGGATCACAATGGGCATTTCAACTTTCCTTACAGTGATCTTCTGGTCTGGGAGGAAAGTCCCTGTTTGAAGCTTCCTGAACAGGCCAGTGTTCCAAAAGATGTATGCATCATGCACCTTTACGGACTAGCCTGTGTTAATGTCTGTGAAATGCCCATGGTGATCAACAAGTGCCTGGAGAATCATAGAGAAATACCCCTTCTGATTAATGTAGTCGGTGGTTAGGTGGTCTGGTGCCAGAACTGGAATATACGTGCCATGTATCGCCTCTCCACAGTTAGGGAAGCCCATTTGTGCAAAGCCATCCACAATGTCACACACGTTACCCAGAGTCATGATGTTTCGGAGCAGGATGCCATTAATGACCCTGCACACTTCTGTCAACATGAGTCCAATGGTCAACTTTCCCACTCCGAACTGATTAGCAGCTGATCGGTAGCAGTCTGGAGTAGCCAGCTTCCACAGTGCAATCACCACACGCTTCTCCAGTGACAGGGCAGCTCTCATTCTCGTGACCTTGCACCACAGGGCTGGAGCAAGTTCATCAAACAGTCCCATGAACGTGTCTTTCCTCATCTGAAAGTTCTGCAGCCACTGCTCGTCATCCCAGACATGTGTGACGATGTGAGCCCACCACTCAGTGCTTGTTTCCTGAGCCCAAAAGCAGCATTCCACTGTGGTCAGCACCTCCATGAATGCCACAAGCAATCTTGACAGGTTTCAGAGTAACAGCCGTGTTAGTCTGTATTCGCAAAAAGAAAAGGAGTACTTGTGGCACCTTAGAGACTAACCAATTTATTTGAGCATGAGCTTTCGTGAGCTACAGCTCACTTCATCAGATGCATACCGTGGAAACTGCAGCAGACATTATATACACACAGAGATCATGAAACAATACCTCCTCCCACCCCACTGTCCTGCTGGTAATAGCTTATCTAAAGTGATCATCAAGTTGGGCCATTTCCAGCACAAATCCAGGTTTTCTCACCCTCCGCCCCTCCCCACACAAACTCACTCTCCTGCTGGTAATAGCCCATCCAAAGTGACAACTCTCTTCACAATGTGTATGATAATCAAGGTGGGCCATTTCCTGCACAAATCCAGGTTCTCTCACCCCCTCACCCCCCTCCAAAAACCACACACACAAACTCACTCTCCTGCTGGTAATAGCTTATCCAGCAGGAGAGTGAGTTTGTGTGTGTGTGTGTGTCCCCGGGAAAAGGAGGGGGGATGAGAAAACCTGGATTTGTGCTGGAAATGGCCCAACTTGATGATCACTTTAGATAAGCTATTACCAGCAGGACAGTGGGGTGGGAGGAGGTATTGTTTCATGATCTCTGTGTGTATATAATGTCTGCTGCAGTTTCCACGGTATGCATCCGATGAAGTGAGCTGTAGCTCACAAAAGCTCATGCTCAGATAAATTGGTTAGTCTCTAAGGTGCCACAAGTACTCCTTTTCTACAAGCAATCTTGTGTCGTAGCTACTACGCATGGCGAGATCAATGTTGAACTCCTCTTGTCTCTGTAGTTTAAGGAATAACTCCGCTGCCACTCGTGATGTGTTAGTGACAGCGAGCAGCATACTGGTCAACGGTGTAGGATCCATTCCTGCAGACCAAAGAGGCAGAGCGTGCAGTGCACAAACCGTTGGAAGATGGTGCCAAATGCGGATGGAAGCACAGGGATTGCTGGGATGCAAACCATGCATCACGGGTCATCGTAACAAGACCCAGGATGCCCCTCAACCCCCTCCGCCTTCCCACAGCTCTTAGCGGCAGAAGAAGAAGAGATGCTCTGTGGGCTAGCTGCCTAGAGTGCACCTCTCCGAATACCGCTGCAAGTGCCACAACTGTGAACACACTACTGCGCAGGCAGCTGACAGTGTGAAGACACAACAGCGGTTTCCCTTCAGCGCTCTCTGAGCGGCACTGTAACTGCTGGCGATGTAACTCTGCCAGTGTAGATATACCTTTAGTTCAAGGAGTGCAGTGAAGTAGGGTAGTTGCTGAGATTCCAGCTGCGACTGATAAGCTGCGTTATCCAACTATGGAGTTGGTGCTCCTAGAATTGCAGAGTATGTTCCTTGGAGAAGTTTCATTTTTCTTCCAGGTTTGGGCTGAATGCAATTTTTCTATTGGTCAAGAGAGACTGGGAGAACAAAGGTGTATAGTTTTGCTGTCCGAATGGACGATCTCTCAAAAATAAAAGTTACAAACAGGTGACTCATGATTTTTGCAGGTAATTGATTGTTTTCTAAGTAATGTCAAATCAGCCAAACTCCATGAAACAGGCAAAAAAGACTGACATTTAAATTATTCTGCAAATCCTTTTTTTACAAAACAAATCTGATCATCACTCGGAGTTCACTGAAGTTGCTTTGGCTAAGCCCATTGCACTCTCTTTAAAGGAAACTAATTCTAAACACTTTTATTTATATTTAGCAGTTGCTGAAAATGTTTTCCCAATTTCAATTCCTGTTTTCTCCATGAAAGATTTCATTGTTTCTGAGATATTTTAAATCGCTACCTTTTCAAATGTCTTTTTTTATTTAGTCATGAATTCTAACTTTCTAGGGAATATGTCTGTGGCTAAATTCACGCATTTAATGGCTTATATTGAAAAGTCACAAAATAAAGAGAAAAAGAGGAGTAGTCAAGCAAGAGATTCATTTAATGTTATTTTAACTCTAAGCAAACCTAAATTTTGCTGACAGAAGCAAACAGATAACTAATGATGCTATGAATGCTATATAAGTATACCATAATTATTACATTGTAGAAGTTTGCTATCTTAAATTTATAGATATATAATTAAAGTTCCAACACTTGAACACTTGTAAGTAGTTATCAGTAACATGTAACTGCTTTATCATGTTGTAAGCTGCTAGTAACACAAACATATTTTAGACTAGATGATTGGTAACCAGTTTTTATTTTGTTTTGGTTTTGGATTTTTTAAAAGGAGAAGACATGATTCCTTGATTGTGAAATAAACTCTTGATGAGTTTCAATTTTCTGGAAACAATTAGGCAACCGGGAGCACTTACCGCTGTGTAGAAAAGGCACTTTGTCAACTGAGCACCACCTAATATATGCCCCTGACAAGTCAAATGAAAAAGAAAATCCAAACCAATCTTGAATAAGTTGGGTTCTGGAGACAGATTTGCTTCTTGTTCTTTGATCTAATGGAAACAGAATCAGAAGGCTAGATATAGCTTTAAGCCACAGTTTATAATTAAGGGGAAGTGTGTCGGGTATGCTAGCCTAATGGCAGCTTTTGGAGCAATTGTGCCTTTTTGCCAGTTTCTTCCAGGATGATGTTCCACTGTCAACCCATGGGCCTGCTTTTATACATCAAAATAAATAAATAAATATACATGGAGGAGCTTCATCAAAAAAGCAGATGCTGTGTTCATGCAACCGATGGGAATTTGGTTGCTAATTATGTTTATAATCTGTGCATTTCAAATAGTCACTTGGTCAGTTAACAATCTGATTACGACACTTGTACTAACATATATCCAATATTTGAAACCCAAAGGAGAAATTGTCAATTGTTTCTTCAGGCTGGAAATTTTTAAAGTTTGACCTGGAAGTGTTTGTAACTTTACTTAATCTACCATATTCTGGCATATAACGGTGAAAGGATTTTCTCAGAAATAAACTGCTGAAACTCATGTTGTTCCTCTTTGCCCACTTTCCCAGCCAAGTTCCCCCACCCAAAAATCTTCCAGGATCATGCGGAAATGTAAAACAATAATAGTAACATTGTCATAATCTGGCTCAACAGCACAGCAAAACTCTGAATGCCATGAGCTCATTCATATCTCTTAAATACATAGATATCTTGGGATCAGGCAAGCTATCCAAATTCTAATAATGCTATATATCTCCCTGTGACTATTTCACTCGGGGAATAAATGCTAAATGACAAACAAAAATTTGCAAATGATGAGCAGAACTTTTGACATGCTAGGAATAAAGTCTGTTGTGGCCATCATTTATCTAGTAAATAAATAAATCTGTGTTTTACACAAACTAGAATACACAGGGAGTATGTCTTCAATGCTATAGGCGGTATTATTATTCACAGTAGAATTCTGGGACATGCATCTGACGAAGTGGGTATTCACCCATGAAAGCTTATGCTCCAATACGTCTGTTAGTCTATAAGGTGCCACGGGATTCTTTGCCACTTTTACAGATCCAGACTAACACAGCTACCCCTCTGATAGTAGAATCCTTGTAATTTAGGGCCTTTGTGTACACAGCCCTGACTAGTGGGAGGCCTGAGATCAGTTTCTGAACTTTCAAGAACATTTCTTTCCTTTTGGTTGGTTACAAGGATAATCTTACAGTTGTGAACTGGAACAATACTGCTTTTCTGAGTCTTGAGAGAGGGATCTCCAATGCCTTCCCCTGCTGCTGTTCAGAGCATCCAAAATAGCTGAAGCACAATGATCTTTTAGCAACTATCTGATCAGTTTCACTGCTGCCGGACAGAATGTGTCAGCAAGAGTGAAACGGAATGGAATCATGTCAGTCTCACCCTAGTGGTGATTGGAATAGCTGAGAAGCAGGTGCTAGAACTATTCATGGGGAAGTGAGCACTGAAAAACAGAGGCTGGAATAGAGTGTTGGAACTTTCCCTACCACTGTCCCAACACTTCGTAGCAGCCAGGCATTTAGGGGAAATGTAGAGCAGTAGAACCCCATTCCCAAAAAATCGGGAGGCTCTGGGATAGGAACCTGGATGGCAGAGAGAAGAACACTTTTTCTTTCTTTTACAAGCCAAACGTTTATCAGAAATTAACCAGCCAGATGCTGAAATGAAAGATGAAGCCCTGAAGCAGGGTCCAGGGGAAGCACCCCACTCCTTCCCAGTAGCTAAGAATGGGACTGGGCTTCTCAAAGGGCTTTGTCCTGAAGCTCATTGCCTCCCTCCATCATCTTTTGTATTATCTTCTGGCAGGTATGTGTCTGGTAAGCTTTGCAAGCCTTGTCACATTTTAGTTTGCTTTAAGAACTTTTACTTCATACACTACGTTAGATTATATATCAGCCAGTTTACAGATAGAAGGATGAAGCTGAAGAGGCAGACAGTAAGGACAATGACATTTATTAACATTGCACCCACTATTAATAAACCTCACTGCCTTGTCCTGTGAAAAACTGTGTGCAATTTCCTCTTCATGTATTTTTTTTAAAAAAATGACTGCTGCCTAGCCATAAAAAATACAAGTGTCTGGAACGGATTAATCTGTGGACTATGCCACATGTCTGTCGCCTGATTTATGGGCAGGACTTGTGTTTGGTTTCATGGCAAGTGCTAAGAAAAGTCAGGGAAATCACAGTGAGAATGACAAATATCATAGTAATATAATAAAAAATTCAAAAGTCACTAGCGCATTTTTTTTCCCTTTATTTTTTTGTGCATGAACTCTAGGGTACAGATATGGGGACCCGCATGAGAGACCCCCTATTTCTTATATTTCTTATTTCTACCAGCTTAGGTTGAAAACTCCCCAAGACACAAATTCTCCCTTGTACCTTGGATTAGGTAATGCTGTCACCACCAAATGATTTAGACAAACTCAGGGAAAGGACCACTTGGAGTTCCTACTCCCCCCAAACCCCCTTTCCTGGGGAGGCTTGAGAATAAGCAAGATGAGCACAGATCAACCTTGGGATTTTTTAGGACACTAAAAAAAAAAAACCAATCAGATTCTAAAAGAAACAGAACTTTATTATAAAGAAAAAAGGTAAAAGAAGCACCTCTGTAAAATTAGAATGGAAGATAATCTTACAGGGCAGTCAGATTCAAAAACACAGAGGATTTCCCTCTAGGCCAAACTTTAAAGTTACAAAAAGAAAACCAGCAATACACTTTCCTCTCAGCACAGAGAAAATCACAAGCCAAAACAAAAATAAGCTAACACGTTCCCTTGCTAGTACTTACTGATTCTAATGGAGTTGGATTGCTTGCTTCCTCGATCTGTGCCCGGCAAGCACACAGAACAGACAGACCAAAACCTCCCCCCCACCACCCTTCTGCCCCGATTTGAAAGTATCTTGTCCCCTTATTGGTCCTTTTGGTCAGGTGCCAGCCAGGTTACCTGAACTTCTTAACCCTTTACTGGTAAAAGGATTTTGTGCCTCTGGCCAGGAGGTATTTTATCATACTGTATACAGTCGTTACCCTTCCCTTTATATTTATGGCAGCATATAATGATAGCAGTGTATATACCATGATAATAATAAGCAGTTGTGTACTGTGGATTTCCCATACTGGAGTAGACCATCAGACCATTACTAAATGAACCAGTGAATAGAAGGGAATTTTCATTCAGCTGTTGCCTTCATGCCCATGAGGTAATGCAGTGTGCAGGGCTAGTGACTTATTAACTGGGTAAAATATAAGCAAAATCAGGAGGGGAGACAACTATAATAACTAACGTTTTTAATGTGGATGTAGCATGTTAGAGAGAGATTGAAGACATGGACTGGGGCTTCAGAGTCCTCAGAGCTACAGGAGCCTCACAACACTGGAATGCCTGCCTGCCTGCCTGCCTGCCTGTCTGATCTGGAAGGACATATTCAGAAGCTTGATTGGCATATTGGACTGGCCCTGTGAGGCTTCATCAGCAGTACCATGTGACCAAAGGCGGAGGAGAGAGAGACTGAGGGGAAGGACAGAAGAGGGTTGGTCTCCACCACCACATGGGGAGGGAGCCATTTTCTCTCTCTCCTGGTCAGAGGATCTAACTCCACTCCAGAAAGCACTGATTTCATAGAATCATAGAAGTGTGGGACTGGAAGGGACCACAATAAGTCATCTAATCTAGTCTCCTTCACTCAAGGCAGGACTAAGTAATAATTAAACCATTCCTGACAGGTATTTGTCTAACCTGATCATAAAAACCTCCAGGGAAGCAGATTCCACATCATCCCTAGGCAATTTGTTCCAGTGCTTAACTGCCTTTTTTATTTATAAGAAATAGATGAGCTACAGAACAAAAATGCCATTTTAGCCCCTTCAGCTGTAGCCTTCCCTGGGCATTCCGGATCTCCAAAGATGATTGGGTCACTGGTTTCCCCCCATCCCCGTGTACTCTCTGACTCACCCCTGACACCTCAGGATCAGTGGGCTCTGGGTTCTTGATGACCAGTGCCTCCACCAAGTGGCCAGGTGTACATAGGGCTAACACCTCTTTGACCTCAAGCATAAATGAATATAGCAAATCAAAGCCATGTAAAAATAACAAATTATTCTATGGAACAGAAAAGTGGGAACTAAGGAAGGGGAGGGGAATAAGAGAAGGACTTACGGTGGTGACTTTTTTTCATATGACTGTAGAGTTGGATTTTTGGTAATAAGGCAGCTAGCCTTATGGATGTTAGCATATGAAAAATAGTGTAAATACAGATCTTCACACCTCTCTATAAGAGTCTAAATCTACCACAATCCGAACCCATATCAGAAATCTTAGCAATCTAGCCAAGGAAGAAATGGAAATGGAGGCTGAAATATGCTCTCATTGCTACAGCTGGCTGTCCCAGAGGGATGAGATATCTTGGCATGGCCATGTAGGAGACAATTTAGCATTGCAGTTGCCATGCTGAATCTATTACACAACTCAATGGAGAACTTCTTTGTCAGATGGTCAATTTGATACCTTTCACAAGCAATGAGGCCACTAAAATTGTTAAGACAAAAACCCAATTGCTGCATTGTCAACTGATTTGGAACGATAATATTATTACACATTGTAAGAGCTCTGAATTATGGCTGAGCTAACTAACACGGTAGGGCTAACACAAGTTAGAAAAAAATGTTGTGAACCGTAATTTGCGCTAAGTTTTCAGTATTAATGGAACTCAGTTGCAAAGATGTTGGAGTTAAATAAACACATAAAAATGGGCCAGATCCTTCAATGATAAAGAATAGGATAGCTTAGTGGAGGTATGCAGATTTACTCCAACTGATGATCTTGAAGAGCCCTTTCTGATAACTGGATAGATAGCAGAAAGACTTTCCCTATGGTTCTGTACATGCATCCCCATAGGATAAGATGTAAACTAATTTTCCACTGTCCTGCTGAATCTCAGGCATCATTTCAGCTGATCAAAGAGAATTTAGTGATCAGTGGTGTCAAATACTAAAGAGAAGTCAAGGAGCAATAGGCAATTAACCTTACCTGAGTAAGTGGCAATCAATGGGGCATTTGGGACCATTAAGTATGTTGTTTCTGTAGTGTGGGCTGAGACGCGCCCAAACCAAAACCTAAGTGGATCAGCAGGACTTACTGTAACCTAGAATGTGGCTTGCATGTAAAAGAAAAGTATCAAAACAAGAGTAGCCATCTGTCAACAAGAAATGAATGCTTCCAGTAATGCTACAGAGTTCAGTCCAATGACCATTGATTTTCCATCGACTTCAGTAGGTCTTATGTCAGGCCCAAAGTGCTTAAAGTTGTGGTCCATCATCCAGAAAAAGGAGCAGAAACTTTTTACAACTCAGATATATGAAAATTGTAGTGTCAAGAATATAAGTAAAAGTGCTTTGTGCAAGCAACTGTACAGCTTAGATGAGATAGTATTTCTTTCAGCCCTGGGGCTACAGCAGATACCCTCACTAGTTGCTATTCCAGGATCATATAGCAGCCACCTCTCTTCCATATCCTCTGTGCGGGGGTTTTCAGTCACTGGATCCAATAAGTATGATTCCAGTGGTGCCTCTCAAGTGTTGTACACCAGATTATTCGGGACTGCTGAAGGGGCCACTTATTTGGCATACAGGAAGTATGGAGGGCCTATTGTGTGGATGCTCTTTTGGGCTGATCACGGGTGGGGCTTATGGTGTGAAATGCCTTCCACCAGGAAGTGATGTGCTCATAATTAAAACATCAGATGAGAAAATTCAGAATAATATGCTGGTCTGGCTCACATTTTGATTAATGGTAAAACTCTGACTGGCTTAAGTGACCGCAACATTGGGTCCAATTCACTGGAAGGTTAAAACACCAACACATGTATGGTCAGCAAGTACGTGATTAGCTCTGAATAGGACTTAGTTATCAGGATCCAAAGTTAGAAAGCCTTTATTTAGTTTATCATCTTAATAAAAAAGGATGATGATTTAAAATCCTTCAGCCCCTACTGTAACATCTAAAGATATAATACTTTGAAACACAAAACAATTTCTGCAAGTTTTTCATCAAAAGTGTTTTCTGAGCTGTTAGAAAATTTTAAGATACACATAAAAAAGTTGGGTAGTGAAGGAACACATTCTCTTAACAGACAAACTTTTAGTCATGTTATGATGTATAATATGTTCACATTAACTTTAGTTCCAGACTAGATTAAATGGAATTTAAGGCAGTTGGCACTGAATTAGTTTGGTGGAGGCAGTCAGATCTATTAGCTTTCTGTCAGAGCCAATGTTTTAACAGTGTCAGTCAACAAGGGCAGTAACACATTGGTTCTGATCTTGCATCACATCAGATAATGCTGGAAATTGTAAACATATGCAAAATTTTAATACTATGCAACGATTTGCACCTATCAGGCAGCATTGTCTAGTGGCTAGCACAGCTGATGGCGAGTTATATCTCCTGGCTTCTGTAGCACTATCTCTGTGTGACCTATGGAATTTACTTAATGGATAGCTATCTTACAGCACATCGTGAGGCTTTGATTAATAATTAATTAATGTTTTCAGAGCACTTTGAGATTCTTTGATGAATGGTTCTTTATAAATGCCTTGCAATATTGTTGTCAAAATAGCTCTTTAAAGGAGAAACAATATGCAGCTAAGGCTATTGAACTACATTTTACATTATTTTATTTTATTTTATTTTATTTTTGAATAACCTATTATAATCCAAAAGTGCAAAACATTCTAAAGAAGCATATTCCCAGGGCTGAACAGTAATCAATTAGACTAGAGAGTAAATTAGTACCAGCAGGATGTAAAATAAGGCTGAGTGTATAAATTTGAGAAAGGACAAGATCCCTGACGTGCTTGATGGCCAAGCCATGTGAGGTTTAAAATAAAAGTTGAAGGTAATTATTTGACAAATAGAAAATGTAGTTCCACTGAAGTAGATGTTATCTGTTGTGCCTTTAGTACATATAAGAAAATATAATCTGAGATGAGGCCGTATCGCCTATCCTTATTATCTGTGTTGACTTTTTAGGGTATTTTGTCCTCACGGACAGATTCTTTGCTCATATATTTTCAAAACCAGACCTTTTCTTTCTCATTGCTGAGCTGGAAGGAAAATTAGGGTTCTCTCTGACAGTCCTAGTTTGCTGAATTTTGAGCAAACTACAAAGCTCCTTGTTTTACTGGGGAGTTTGGGAAGGCAGTTCATTGAGTGTGAGAGAGTAATTATATATTTGGGCATTCATTTGTAATGGTGGACAAATATTCATAGATTCATAGAGTTTATGGCTAGATGGGATCATTTGATCATCTGGTCTGACCTCCTATAAATCACAGTCCATTAAATATCATTGACTTACGCCTGTATGGAGCTGAATAATTTGGGTTTGGCTAAAGCACAACTTCCAGAAAGGTATCCAGTCTTGATTTGAATATATTAAGAGATGGAAAATCCACCATTCCCTTGGTACTTTGTTCCAGTTAATCACCCTCACTGTTAAAAATTTGTGCCTAATTTATCATTTGAATTTGTCTGGCCTCATCTTACAGCTGCTGGTTCCTATTATGCCTTTCTCCACTAAATTAAAGAACTCTTTAGTACCCAATGTTTCCTCCCTATGAAAGTACTTATACACTATGAAAAAGTCACCTCTCAATGTTCTTTTTGACAAACTAAACAGATTGAGCTCATTAAGTCTCTCACTGTAAGCCATATTCTCCAGTCATCTAATAATTTTGGGGTCTTTTCTGCACACTATCCAATTTTTCAACATTTCTTTAAAAATGTCAACACTAGAATTGTAAACACCAATGTTGTTCACAGAAGTAAAATCACCTCTCCTCTTCTCACTATTCTCCTGTTTATTCATCCAAGGAACACACTGCCCTTTTTGCCAAAGCATCATGCTGGGAGCTCATGTTCAGTTGTTAGACCACTATGACCCACAAATCCTTTTCAAAGTCACTGTTTTCCAGGATACATCCCGCATTCTGTGAGTACGGCGTGCTTTCCTCTTTCCTAAATATATAAATTTCCATTTGACTTACTAAAACACATTTTGTTTGAATGGAGCAGCATAGCCAAGACATCCAGATTACTCTGTGTGACTGCTCTGTCCTCATCATTATTTATTACTTTGCCAATCTGTGAGTCATCCAAATTTTGTTATCAGCAGTGATTTTATATTTACTTAGAGATCAATGATAAAAATGTTGAATAGCATTGGGCCTGCTACCAATCTCTATGTGATCCCATTAAACATACCACCATTTGATGATGGTTCCCCATTGTTATGTGGCTAGTCAATTATATAATTTGTACTGTATTTTTAAAATTTGTCAAAGCACTAAAAAGCAGGGATTTATGCTTAATATAAATCAAATACATCTAATAAATACCTTTTTCTTGAACAAAGAATGTCATTTATTCCTTATTCTTTTAATCTAAACCAGATCTTCAGAGTAAGACCCTGATATGTGGGTCCCTCTCCCTATGTCATGGAATCACTTATCCTATAAATTTTGCCATAAAAATGTCCTGTTCTCTTTAGCTTATGATTGTGTATGACAGCCCACTGTAAATAAAATGCATTACAGGTCAAAATCACAATGAGCTATATCTACTTGTGTGGCTGGTATTTTACTAACCACTCACTAACTGCAGCTCTCTTCATTCCAAATGTTTTGTGATGCTGCAATCAAAGGACACTATATAAAATAAATTGTATTGAAACTCAGGCAAATATTTTAGGTTGAGATTTACACAGCAAGAAATTTCAATAGTTCACATCTTTGAGAGAATAAATTTGTGCACAATAATCAAGATACTGGTAACAAGGTAATATTTTGAAGGTGGATACTGAATGGTGATTAGAGAAAAAGGCTGGAAGGCTTGTTTGCTGATCTAAATCTCTTTGTCTGAAAGATTGCCCTTGACATTCCTCGTACTTCCTGACTTCAGTGGGTTGAAAATCATAAGAAAAGCTTATTTCATTATATCTTGGTGTGACATTCCCTTCTGGTGTTATCTAGGCCTCTTCAATCCTTGACCCTGGGAGCCAACCTTACCCTGCTCTGCTGTGAGAACCCCCACTCCTGGTCTGTTCATGCACAGCCTCTGGCATGTAAGCTGCTCCCAGATACTTGCAAGTGAATGACACTAGCCATTATCTCTGGTCCCAGACACAAACCTAGGAACCTCCATCTTGCAGTGTCCAGTTATGTCCTCTGAACACTGCAGGCTTATAGGAGTTTGTCAGTTTAACAAATAAATTGATATGTACCAGGCTTGTTATCCCAAGGGGAGCCTCTGACACACTGCAAATCAAATGCACTGCTTCAGGTAGAATAAAGAAACAAATTTATTAAGTGTAAAGATAGCTTTTAAGTGATTATAAGTCAAAGCATATCAAGTCAGAGGGTTACCAAAAGATAATAAAATATAAGCACGTAGTCTAAACTCTCAACCCTATTAGACTGCGCAGCAACTAGATTAAGCAGTTTTTCTCACCCCACTGGATATTGCAGTCCTTAATATGCAGGTTTGTTCCTTAAACCGGGGCCAATCTCCTGTGTTGGAATCTTGTCTTCTTCTCAGTGTCTTGGTTGCTTGCAGCATAGATGGGAGCAGGAGAAGGGCCCTGTATGTGTCCACTCTGCCTGTTTTATACTCTGTCCATGTACTTGCAGAACACAAGCCCAGGCATGTCTGTGGGGCATTGCTGAGTCTCCCCAAGCAAGGTTGAGCAATTCCTCTGGTTTGGCCTCATGTAGGTGAGTCATTGCATTGTAACTCCCTTGCTGGACAATGGCTGTTGATGGGTTGATTGACACTCCACCCAGGTGTTGACTATTTTCCTTGCTGTTGCCTCTGGGGAGCTAATATCTAGTTGATTCTCCAACTTATAGCATGTTTTAGTAACCACCATACAACACAATTCTCTTAACTTCATATGCATTAATGATACACATGTATGGATAGAGAAATGACTTTCAGCAGATCATGACCTTTCCCCTGACACCTTACAAGGCATGCTTTACATGTAAGATCACAATTATATGAAAATGAGGAATATGGGGGTTACAGTATGCTCCCCTAAGGTATAGAATGTACACTTGGTATTTGTTACTTGTTGAGAACTGATGGCCTGCTAGTTAGTCTAAAAGACATAGAAAAATATATGGAGCTTACGTTTTGAAATAGAGAGAACACTACAGGCAGAGATTGATGTGCATATCCTGAGGAGAGTTACCACTGGGTTCATTTTAATAGGGGTATCACAGCTGCTAGGTGGGCTGTTTATCCCAGACAAAGTCAGTAACTGCAGAGGCACCTGGATTTTTCATTTTAATTTTATAATTTACAGAACCTTTAACTGGTCCACATTTAGTTCATTTCTAATTTTAGTTTGAGATTTAGGTTGGTTCTTGTGTTATGTGAAAGAGTTTGCCAACATCTATGACTGGGTAGATGATTCATCTCCTTACTTTAGTCAAGTATCTTAAAATAATGCATTCCAAATGGGATTGTTGGTCTAATTTGTGCAAACCCTTGAACAGAACTGCTATTTTTGCTGCCAAAATGGATATAGAATGAAATCCTGGCCCCATAGGAATTTTGCTGTTGATTTTAATATGAACAAGATTTCACACATAATTCTGAGGAATTTAACAAAAGCAAAGATAGAAAGTGTTGCATGCACCACTGGTTGCTCTCCACCTGGCACCTCAAAGCATCAGGAAATCTTTGTGGAACATATGAACATAGGAATTCTCCTACTGGATCAGACTCAAGGTCCATCAAGCACAGTATCTTGTCTTCAAAAGTGGCCAACATCAGGCACTTCAGAGGAACACTGTGATAGACCTTTCCATTATGTCCCTAACAAATGGAGATTGGCTTAAATTACTGAAGCATGAGGTTTAATCTCTCTTTCACAACATTTTTGCTTATGATATCATTAATCATGATAATGCTGATTAACCAGATAGACGTTAATGTCCAGCCCCTTTTTGAATCTTGAATCCACAACTTCCTGTGGCAGAGAGTTCAATTGTTTAATTACACATTGTGTGATATAAAGTATTTCCTTTGTATTGCATTTTAATTTTCCACCTTTTAATTTAATTGAAACTCCTCATGTTCTTGTATTATCAGACAGAGAAGACAGACATCCCAATCTACTTTCTCGAGACCATTCATGATTGTACATACTTTTATCGTGTCCCCTCTTATTCATCCCCTTTTCAAGATAAACAATCCCCATCTTTTCAACCTCTCTTTGTATGAGAGTGTTTCCCTGATCTTGATCATTCTCAACATACTTCTGTGAGCCCATCCCGTCCCAGTTCTATAATATCCTGATGATGATACAGTACTGATTTATATAACAGCATTATAATATTGTCCTCATATCTTGGGGGGGGGTTGACCACAGCTGCACATTCAGCAGGGGTCTTCAGTTACCCGTCTGTAGTGATGCACAGGTCCCTTTCTTGGGTTGATTCTGTTAATTTAGAGCTTTGCTGCTTGTTGCTGCAATTGCAATGCCATATGCTCAGGTTCTACCACCTAGCCCGGTCCTTAGTGATTTCAGCTCTTAGAGATTGCGCTGGGTAGTAGGGAACCTCACTGCCAGTGTCTCTTCTGGAATGTCTATCACCACAGTTCTGTCAACATCACCAGGTGTAAGGCTCAGCCCTCTAAACCACTTTATCTGTAATTTCATCGCCAGTGATCACTGAGAAAAAACAAGGACTCTCTAGCTATTCAGCTCTGTCTTGAAATCTTGGAGAGAAAGGGTCAAATGGCATCCAAGACTCTTTAAACAGAGTCTACACCACCAGATAGGGATACCTGTCCCCATTCCTTCTGAATTACATTTGGATTTGACATCATTACCTCTCTCCTCCCCTGTATAGCGATTGAGGGTAAGTTTAGGGTGACCGATTTCTCCTAGCGCATATTAAGTACAGTTCTGATGCTCTTTAGTCATACAATAAGGATAATATTTAATTATCCCTGCATCCAAGACTTACATGAATTTTAACTCAAAACAGCTAAAATTGATCACTGTGGCAAAGCAGCTATGTCTACTGATCATTTAGAAGTAGGTGTGTTTGCAAATACAGTCTGCTCCTGAGATCTTTCCCCCAGTTAATCAATAGATGGCGGGGGGAGCTCAGTCTGGCCACTGATTTCACCTTTGTTACCAGAAAAGAACAGATCCACCATCCGAATCTCATTCTTGGTGAGGAAGGCCGATACAAAGAAAACATTTAACTGTCAGTAATATCCTGCTCTTCCTTAATTGTTCCCTTTAACCCTTGATAGCCAGCAGATCCACTGTTGTTGTTTTTTTGCTTCTGATGCATTTAAAAACATTCTTACTGTTCGCTTTTCCACCTTTAGCTATTTGCTCTTGTGCGCCTGAGCCAGAAGGATTTTTTTAAAAATAAATCTTAAGGAGGGGACTTCCTTGCCCCCAAGGTAAAATTCCTGTTCTTGTCTCTCCATCCCTTGTTTTACCTTTAACTTTTGATGTTATCCAGTGCCCTTATGTGCTGGGGGAATGTCCTGATGCATCCATGCAGTGAATGCCTGGGACGTAGTTATAACTCATGCCATCCATTGGTTCTACATATTAGTACAAAGTTTGGTTTTGGGGGCCACCAAAGAAAACCTGGCACTTTAAGAAAAGGGCAAGATAGTTCTCTTAAATACCTTATAAAGCTATAGTACATCCCTCCACGAAATGTCTTTAAATTATTTTAGACTCAGGCATTGTCTTGTACTTTCATCATACACCAAGATACATGCTTTTCATTAATTAAGGAGAAAGAGGTATTCTTGCCAGTGGCGCAAGTTTGTTTGCATAGCTGTTTACCTGCCTTGACCTTAATGGATGCAAATAACGCTCCACTGTAAGATTACTAATTAAAAGTCACAAGGTGAAGAACTCAAATGAATAATATTGTTTACATCACACCAAACTGGTTTTCAAGAACTTTAACCAAGCTCATGCAGTCCACCATGAAAATATGTAGTTTATTGCTATTTGTTGAGTCACAAAGTTGTTTAAAATTACTAATTGCAAATTGCAAAAGAAAACTGCCATTGTTTATAGTTATTACCTATTACTGAAAGAACAGCAGGAGAAGCCAAAACTAATATAATAAGTAATCCGTAAATGCCTTACATTTTATTGTGTGAAAAAGAAATAGTAATTTTTATAGCAATCTTTATACTGTTTCTATTCAATGCTTTTATAAAAACATGTCCTACCAAGCCCTCAGTATGCTTTATAGCAGGGGCTCTTTTACAGTTAAAATGCGGTTCACAGAGCCCCTCCCTCCCCTCATTCTCTGCTTACCAGATGGGGGAGGAACTCCAGGGTTCTGCCCTGTGGCAGGGTGGTGAAGTTAGGGGCTTCTGCCAGAGGTGCCTGGTGCCTGCTGAAAGTGGGGGATAGGCACAATGTAAAGGTTTGCCCCATCCCAAAAGCCTGAGTTACGCCCCCCCGAGGCATGCCCCCGTTACCCTCAGCGGCCCCTCCCTGCAGCTCCCAGGTGTTATCTCCATATGGAGAGGCAGCAGAAAACAGCTGGGAGCTGCAAGGAGGGGCCACTGCTTTAGCTCCATGGGGAGAGGCAGCAGCAAAAGCAGCAGCTCTCCCTGCAACTCCCAGCTGTTTTCTGCTGCCTCTCCCCGTGGTTGCAACTCCCAGCTTGCCGGCTCCAGCAGCTGCCACACAAAGAGGGGGCCCAGAAGCACCATGTGACCAAGTGGGGCCAGCAAACCCTGGCAAAAGGGGGGGGATGTGACCTCATGTGCCCCCCCACCCCACACATCACCTCTGTGGGGAGAGGGTCTCAGGGCTTCAGCCCCATGAGCAAGCCTGTCAGAGATCGGGGCTTCAGCGATGCTTCTGGTGAAGCCCCGAGCCCTGGCAGGTGCTCCCTGTCTCTCAAACTTCTGAAGATTATCATATGGAGGCTCAGTAAGTTTGGCCTGCTTTATACACTGATTATAGAATTATAATAGGTAGATGTGACATTCCCCTCTGGTGTTGTCTGGACCAGTGATCTGGTAGGTCGCTCCAATTCTTGACTCTGGGAGCCAGCCTTACCCTGCTCTGCTGTGAGAACCCCCACTCCTGGCCTGTTCACGCACAGCCTCTGGCACGTAAGCTGCTCCCAGCTACTTGCAACTGGATGACACTAGCTAATATCTCCGGTCCCAGACACAACCCTAGGGCCCTCCGTCTTGCAGTGTCCAGTTATGCCCACTGGATGCTGTAAGCTTATATAAGTTTGTTAATTTAAGAAAGAAATTGATAAGTACCAGGCTTGTTATCCCAAGGGGAGTTTCTGACATGCTTCAAATGAAATGCACTGCTTCAGGTAGAATAAAAAAACAGATTTATTGACTATAAAGAAAGATTTTAAGTGATTATAAGTCGAAGCATAACAAGTCAGATCTGGTCAAATGAAATAAAAGCAAAATGCATTCTAAGATGATCTTAACACTTTCCGTGCCCTTACAAACTTAGATGCATCTCACCACAAGCTGGCTGGTTGCTCTTCAAGCAGGCTCTCCCCTTTAATCAGCATGTCAATCGCTTGGTGTTGGTGGTGCCTGTGGATGTAGGTGGAAGAGAGAGGAAGAGCATGGCAAACGTCTCTTCCTTTTATCATATCCTTTCCTCCCTCTTGGTTTCCCCCATCCCCTTCAGAGTCAGTTGAGCATTACTGAGTCCCTCCAAGCAAGGCTGAGCTATTCCCTGGTGTGGCCTCAGACAGGAGAGTCATTGCATTGTAGCTCCCTTTCTGGACAATGGCTGTTGATGGGTTGTTTGACACCCTGCCCGATTGCTGGTTCCTTTCCTTGCTGTTGCGTCTGGGGAGCTAATATCTGGCTGATTCCCCCAATTTACAGCATGTTTTAGTGGCAACCATACTACACAATTCTCATAACTTCATATGCATGAATGATCTACATAGATGGATAGAAAAATGACTTTCAGCAGATCATAACCTTTCCCCGATACCGTACAAGGCATGCTTTATATGTAAGATCACAATTAAATGAAAATGAGGAATGTGGGGATTACAGCATGCTTCCCCAAAGTATAGAATGTCACAGTAGAAACTTCTTGGTATATGGTAACAAGTTTATTATAACATCAAGAATTTGACACCCCCTTCAGTCTTTTCCCTGCCTGCCTTGGGTCATCTTTATCAGCTGTTGTTTTGTTTACAAATTTCCCCTTGATTCTTTAATTATTCTTCCCTGTTTCACTCTCCAATGATTATGTATGCTCTATGAATTTCCAAATTGTCTTATACCACAGAGACAGTCTTAGCATTTTTGGCTTAGCCTGTCAGACCATTTTTGCCCAACCACTCCCATTGCCATTAAATGTATTTGGCTCTCGTCCACCATCATCATAACAGTATGAACAGAGGCAGCGTCATTTATTTGGGTCCATCAATTGCATGATTCTAGAATTCCCAAACTTAGTTGATTCTCTTTATTTTTAAATAAAAACACACAGAAAAAAGGAGAGGGCATCTTCACATCATCACCAGCCTTCTGTTGCCAGAATAGTAGAGCCCAATTGTTTATGCTAGTGTCTGTTTATGGTTGCCAACATTATTTTAAAAAAAAATTACAAATGATCATTCACAAATAAGAGGAGAGTTTGGGTGCATTCTTCTGAATATCACAGTTTGTCATGGTATAAATATTAATTATCATCACAACTTCCCTGTGAAGAGTGCTGGGTTTGCAGAGCAGTATGAGCCCCTAATGGGATGAATAGCATGGAAGGAAAAAAACTTTCTTTAAAAAAATCATGTGTGTATGAAGGAAGGAAGTTTTACCACAAAATTCCCTTAAAATCCCCCTTTGAAACAGGCAGAGTGTAATAAGAAGCAAGGAGAATGGCCTGCAAACCACTCTGGGCCAAGGCCCCAGAGCTAAGACGGAGAAGACCACATGGATTTCAGTCCTTACTTGCACAGCTCAAGTTATCTCTCTGTCTCCTCTCAACACCCCTGCTGTGCTTTCATGGGTTTTCTCTAGGTAACTGCATGACATGATCACTCCAGTAGAGTTCTGAAGGCATGCAGAGAGAGAGCTATTTCTGACTCAAGCAGCATTATTTTACACTACAAGCAAACTCTGATCAGAGTTAATGGGGAATTCTGCCTTCAAGATTTACCCAATGAATTTACTATTGTAACTTCTACTCTGCTTTGGGAAGGAACATACAGAATGTTTGTTTATGGATCTGCTTTGCTGCCATCTAAATGCAGCATAAGTCCAGTGGGTCGCATGTGGCTTAATTTGATTTCTCACCCACAGGAGGTTCTAAGCCTCTCTTTGGAGTAATTTCCTACAAATTGCTTCTCTCCATGCCACATAGCAGAGATGAACTGATGACCCATGGATTTCTCTAAACTTTCACAAAAGAAATGGGCTTGAACCAAAACCTATAATGGGAGCAAAAACAAACTGTCACATCCAAATACTATCAGGGAAATTTGGCTCTAGCACTGAACTTTATCACTCAAGCCTATCTCCATTTAACAGTAGTCCTGTATTTTGGCATCTCTCTCCAAGGTTAAAATCTTTTCATTACTTTTTCAAAATCTTTGATTTGAAATTTTCATTAAACAAAGATCTATATTTTCTTCTAATCATATAAAATAGATTGATATAGATTGTGTATAGCATTGTGTAGTTAACTTACATTGTGTTTATTATATTATATATTTGTTTGCATACATAATTGAAGAGTTCCTTATTAAAATATATGTAATTGCTGAGCAACTTTTTATTGCCAAGGTCTAGACTGTGACATTTAGGTAGTTCATTTTCCCTGCATGGCTGGCCAATTTCAATGGCTAGTACATAGAGCCATAGTTCTGCCTTTTCCCCAATCCTCATCCTCAGTGGGATACCATGTGCCCTCAGGTGAATAGGCTAGAGCAGCCCCTAACAGAGTAGGGGCCTCAGTTCAGCCTGACCCTTATGTGGGCTATACAAGATTGGGGGAAGCTGTCCATCTAAGCACCTAAGAGTGAACAAAGTAAATTATTCCTCTAGGCTAGGTTTCTCACGTGTTCATGCAGTGCCTAATAGGTCGACTCTGTCTTGTTCAGATATTGCACGTTTTTGAAATTTGACTCATTCTGCTTCTCTATTGAACTTTGACTCAGGTCACTCTTGGTGGAATATGAAACTCAAATTTCCATATCTCTTTCTTCATGGTATATCTACCATGGCAGAGTTATGGGCCCAGGTGGGTGACCAAAGTTCATTATATTTTTGTCACATTTTTATGGTACAATAGGTAAAGCTAATAAAAAGACCAATGAAGGTAAGATAATATCCAGCTGCATTATTTCAATCTAGCAATTGAATTCTATCAATCAAGTTACCCTTTGCTGTCAGGAAGGGAAAACATAGAGGCTTATACTGTGTGTGTGATTTTTTAAAAAGAGCGTAGGGTAAATTAAATTAAAGAGCCTAATCTACAAAAGATATGAACTTCAGAAATGTGGAAAATTAACCAGAAAAAAATAATGCATATATTTGCTAAGAATAGTTTAGACATCAACATATGAATATTGAACAATAAAAATTGAATGAATAACACAGTGATAAAATCAAAAACATTCATGGAATACAAAACTGCTGAAGAGAATCCAAATACTTTAGAGACATTAGAATATTTATAAAGCTAGTTCTGTGGAGATCTTCAGAGCAAATTCCACTGAAGTTATTTTTCCTTCTAGTACATTTCAAAAACAAGATAACACTGTTATAAAGTAAAATCTTATTTCTACTTTGGGGAAAAAATTATGTCTCCGCATAATGCAATGTTATTTAATTAGACAAAGTACTGTAAAATAGACTGTTACTATCCAGTGTGTTCCACCCCTAATTACTAATACTAAAAGAAAAATACAGTATTTCATGAAGGCACCCTAAATATAAAAAATAAGATAAATGCAAGGATTCTTTTTATTCATTACAAATGTGTCTGTCTGTCTAGATTTCTAAACAGCATCTCTCGCTGTATTATATAAGCACCAGATCAATGTGTTTTCTCATACTTTACGCACAAATTGATGTGACGGGGGAGAGAGAGTGAGTGTTCTCCTTTTCTGTTTCTCATATTTGCAGAGCTTTGCATGACACTATGTGGTGCATTGAAAATACAGACACTCATAATACGCCCAATCTCATACTCCTTACGTATAAAAATCTTCCATGGATATCTATGGAAGTTTTGTCCTATATAAGAAGTGTTGGCTCAAGTGTGATAGGGAGATTTACTCTAATATGCTGTCTTTTATTTGAAAAATATATTAATAAACTTACCTAAATTCAATTCACAGGAATTGATTACTCAAATATTAATAAATTTGGATTTGAAACATACTAATAGTACATTATTGAAATTACTAAATGGAAAGAATAAATAAATGCAAGAATAGGGAAAGTAAATAATGAGCTAATTAATCTGTTTTACAAGGTTGTGGTTGAATGAGTGTTACAATTATAATCCAAGTGTACTTATTAAAGTGTTCTGTGAAAAGTCATTATGATCATCTCTAGCTAAACTATGAATTAGTCTGAATAAACATTAAGGAATGTTAGCCTTTGAATATCAGAATAGTCTTGGAATTGTTGTGTTGCTAAGAATCTATTCTCTCTTAAAATAAGAGCCAGTTGAAAAATCTTTTTCTTTCCATAAATTTTTTTGAATAAAAGTTCTTCGTTTAGTGCCTTTACTTATTTATTTATTTTGCAGGAAAAATCATTTTAATTTTACTAGAAATGTTTTTATTTGGTTTTCAAACAATGACAATTTTTCAAAAATTCAAAATTTTGAATGTTTATTTTCCCCCTTCCTCACCCTTTTCTCTTTTCCCCTTAATTCCAAATATTCTTTCTTTCCCTTTTTACTCTGTAACTTTTCAAAACCTTTCCAACTGCATAAAAGGTACAAAGTGATAAACTTATTTTTTTTTTAACTTTTCCAGAGTTGGAGAAGTTTGAACACTTAGAGGCAAATAGGAAGAAAGAAAGAAAGAAAGAAAGAAAGAAAGAAAGAAAGAAAGAAAGAAAGAAAGAAAAGCCCTGCACATTGTTCATTTATTGTAATCAGTGTGAAAAAGAACAAGAGAAAAAGTGGGGAAATAGGGAAAACTTAAAAATTCAAATATCAAAAATTTTAAAAAATGCTTTTTGAAAACAAAGAAACTTTTCAGTTGGAAACTTAATTTCATTTAGAAATTTCTTATTGAAAAAATGTCTAATTATATATTTCCATGAAAAATGGCACTTTGAACAATTGCCATTTCTTAGTGGAAAATTTTCCAGTCAAAAAAATTAAGCCAGCTCTACTTAAAAAGCACAAAGAGTCTGAGACATTTTTTGAAACAATAATACTAATAAAAAATGAACCGACTTGTTCAAAATGCACTTCTGTGCAACTGTGAAATAAGACACTCTTTAGTTGAAGCTTTGTACTGTAAATGTTTACTACTGTCCATATTTCTGTAAATGTTTTTTCATTAATAGGAAGATAAAACAGCTAGTTTTTTTGAGTATGCCTCTTGATAAGTCTGGGAGGGCTTGTTTGCTCTGAGAACTCAGAAAGCTTCTCATTCATATTTGATTCAGGCTGAAATACATCTGGCTTAAGATAATGAAGTCACAAATGTAGACATGCTGGAGATAAGTCTTCAGTGAACTGTGTAATTATATTTTGATAAAATTATATTAATAAACTTTATTTTTATGATCACTGATATAAGACATCCGGCCATGTTTCTACTTAAATTCCATTACACTGTCCTAAATCATGACATCTTTTGGATAAGAAGATTTTGTTGTGTTTCTGTAACTTATGTTTTATCAAATATAAAGCATATATTGTCAAGTGCCTCAGTCATGTTCCAAGATATGCTCAGACTTCCTGAACTATTTCCTGAACTGTAGCTGGTATTTAGAATAAATTAGAAGCTTTTAGAGAGAAATGAAAGGGAACACTCTTGAGGTGGAAAAGCCATAGTTAAATCATCCAATATTTTAATTGAAATAATATTTTGCATTTATAGTGTTCAGTGTCTTTCAACAAAGCACTTTACAAACCATCATAACATCAGTGTCTGTGTTATTCCATGTATCTCACAAGTTAAATAACATGCAGAGGGCATGATGTAAAGACCACTGAATTCAATAGAAAATATCATAATTACTTCAACAGTTTTTGGACTGAGTCCAGGGAGGTTAAAACCTTGCAATGTAATGCACTACCAGAGACCCCTGAACCTGTGTGGAGGTAGTCCCATTAGGAAAATCAAACTCCATTAGTAGTGTTCCTGT
The DNA here is from genome assembly GCF_965152235.1 of Eretmochelys imbricata. NCBI lineage: Eukaryota > Metazoa > Chordata > Testudines > Cheloniidae > Eretmochelys > Eretmochelys imbricata. The sequence goes on along the minus strand of NC_135582.1, from coordinate 21,939,898 downwards.
TGTGAAGTCTCCATAACACATCCTCCCCATTAATGCTTTTTGCACTGCTTTCATTTTTTAATAAAAAAAGGGCTCTCATTTTGTTTTTAATTTAATATGTCATACCAATGTCAGTATCTAAAGTACATTTAGTAGTTTTAAGAAACCCTTTCAAGAGAACCAGATGGGATGGAGGGATGAATAGACAATGGCAGAATAATATTTTTATACAGCGTTTACTACAATCCTTATTAAATTATTAAAGAGTATCAAACTACAACTCTAATTCCTAACAACCTTCAGTGTGTATATTTAGGCCAGATTTTAAATATGCAACCATCATTATACATTATTTTGGTATTCAGTGTAATCACTTATATCAGCTATATTCACTATAGAAAAAATTTCCAGCAGTTGCCAGTAGCAGATATTCTGAAGGTTCTCATGGCTCAGCATTCACAGAGTTATTTCAGGAAAAAAACTTCACCTCAGAAACAGAAATTTGTCTTAAGGGCTTTTGCAGTTCCCCTCCTTAAATATACCACCCATACTACATCTCTAGACCACCTCTGTACCTACAAAGGCCTTATGTCAATGTGGCTCAGAAGCGATGGCAATTAAATGAATTTCACCAACCTTTTTTATCCTCTCCAAAGTGGGGAAGCTAACTGAGGCATTTTGTTAAATACAACTCTTCAGTTGCATCTGAAGAAGTGTTTTTTTACCCATGAAAGATTATGCCCAAATAAATCTGTTAGTCTTTAAGGTGCCACCGGGCTCCTTGTTGTTTTTGTGGATACAGACTAACACGGCTACTCCCTGATACTTGACAACTCTACTGTTCATCAGCTCTTGATAGATGAATTTATAACAATAACTGTCTGGCAAACTCACTTTTTTCCCCCTCAAAAATGTATCCAAAATATTCAGGCCTGTGAACCCAATTGAATTTAAATCAACAGATCTTTTAAATCTGAGAGGAAAAATGAGACAGGAGGAATTGACAAACAAGAAAATGTCAGATCACTTGTTTGACTGATTAATTAAAAAGTGGTCCAAGAGAAACTAGAGATTTTTGATATCAGATATCACTGATGGACTGTGCTATGCATTATGAATGTGTTATGTAAGTAAAGCAGTAAGCAGTATTGTCAATCATAACCATTCAACAATCATGAGACAGAACACAATAAATCATAGAAATGTAGGACTGGAAGGGACCTTGATAGGTCATCTAGTTCAGTCCCCTGCACTGAAGAAGGCCTAAGTATTATCTGGATCATCCCTGACAGGTGTTTTGTTTAACCTGTTCTTAAAAACCTTCAGTGTCAGAGATTCCACAACCTCCATAGGTGATTGGTTCCAGTGCTTAACTGCCCATACAGTTAGGATGTTTTTTTCCTGAAGTCTAACCTAAATCTCCTTTGCTTCAATTTAAACCCATTATTTCTTGTCCTGTCCTCACTGGATAATGAGAATAATGTATCACACTCCTCCTATAACAAACTTTTACATGATTAAAGACTGTTATCATGCCTCCCTTTCTCTTCTCCAGACTAAACAAACCATTTTTTCAGTTTTTCCTCATAGATCATATTTTCTGTACCTTTAATCATTTTTGCTGCTCTCCTCTAGATGTTCTCCAATTTTTCCACATCTTTCTGAAGATGGTGCCCTGAACTGGACACAGTACTCCAAGAAGTACTCCAGAAGCTTTATCAGTGCTGAGTAGGGTGGAAGAACTGTGTCTCATGTGTTGCTGACAAACACTCCTGATAATAAGAAAAGGAGGACTTGTGGCACCTTAGAGACTAACCAATTTATTTGAGCATAAGCTTTTGTGAGCTACAGCTCACTTCATTGGATGCATGCAGTGGAAAATACAGTGGGGAGATTTTATAAACAATGAGTGTTACCATACACATTTAATGAGAGTGATCAGGTAAGGTTGCTGGTGAGTATTTGTTTCAGGTTGGGGGGCTGTCTGTAAGCAAGAACTGGCCTGTCTCCCAAGATCTGTGAGAGTGATGGGTTGTCCTTCAGGATAGGTTGTAGATCCTTGATGATGCGTTGGAGAGGTTTTAGTTGGGGGCTGAAGGTGATGGCTAGTGGTGTTCTGTTATTTTCTTTGTTGAGCCTGTCCTGTTGTAGGTGACTTCTGGGTACTCTTCTGGCTCTGTCAATCTGTTTCTTCACTTTAGCAGGTGGGTATTGTAGGTGTAAGAACGCTTGAGAGAGATCTTGTAGGTTTTTGTCTTTGTCTGAGGGGTTGGAGCAAATGCAGTTGTATCATAGCTCTAACTCACCAGCAACCACACACCACACAACAAAAACACTAACCAAGGAACCTATCCTTGCAACAAAACCCGTTGCCAACTGTGTCCACATATCTATTCAGAGGACACTATCATAGAGCCTAATCACATCAGCCACACTATCAGAGGCTTGTGCACCTGCACATCTACCAATGTGATATATGCCATCATGTGCCAGCAATGCCCCTCTGCCATGTATGTTGGCCAAAGTGGACAGTCTCTACTTAAAAGAATAAATGGACACAAATTCAAAAACCAGGCGGAGAACACTTCAATCTCTCTGGTCACTCGATTACAGACCTAAAAGTGGCAGTTCTTCAACAAAAAATCTTCAGAAACAGACTCCAACGAGAGACTGCTGAATTGGAATTAATTTTCAAACTGGACACCATTAACTTATGCTTGAATAAAGACTGGGAGTGGATGTGTTATTACACAAAGTAAAACTATTTCCCCATGTTTATTTCTCCCTCCTTACTGTTCCTCACATGTTCTTGTCAACTGCTGGAAATGGCCCACCTTGATTATCACTACAAAAGGGTTTTTTTTCTCTCCTGCTGGTAATAGCTCACCTTACCTGATCACTCTCCTTACAGTGTGTATGGTAACACCCATTGTTTCATGTTCTCTGTGTATATAAAATCTCTCCACTGTATTTTCCACGGCATGCATCTGATGAAGTGAGCAGTAGCTCATGAAAGCTTATGCTCAAATAAATTTGTTAGTCTCTAAGGTGCCACAAGTACTCCTTTTCTTTTTGCTGATACAGACTAACACAGCTGCTACTCTGACTCCTGATAATACATCCCAGAACTATGTTTGCTATTTTTGCAAAAGTATTACATTGTTAATTCGTCTTTAGTGTGTGGTCCACTATAACCCCCAGATGCTTTTCTGCAGTACTCCTTCCTGAGAGGTCATTTCCCATTTTGTGTAAGTCATTATTCCATCCGAAGTGTAGTACTTTGCATTTGTCCTGACTAAATTTCATCCTGTTTATTTCAGACCTTTTCTCTAATTTGTCAAGATCATTTTGAATTCTAATTTCTGTCCTCCAAAGCACTTGCAACCCGTCCAAACTTTCTGTGGTCCATATTATAAGTGTGTTTTCTATACCATTATCCAAGTCATTTATGAAGATACTATATAGAACCAGGCCCAGGACAGATCCCTGTGGAACTGCATGCAATATTCCCTCCCAGCTTGACTGTGAACCATTGATAAGTTGGAGCCTAACTTCAGACTGAGGATTTCAGTGGATATCAGGAAGCTTAAAACCATGGGCTTGCCAATCATAAATTTAAAAAAAAGGTTGCACTTTTGACCTGAGTGCTCAGCCAAAATTCTGGGCTGGGAGGAGCTATTTCCATTTGGATGAGAAATCAGTGGTACAAGTCAGGAATACTCCTGTTTTATTCCTATGTGATAGCCCTGCTCAAGCAAAGACTACTGCGCTGGCTGGGCCATCTGAGTAGGTTGAAAGACAGATGCATACCCAAGGACATGCTATATGGGGAGCTGTCAGAGGGAACAAGAACAACAGGACGCCCCAAGCTTCGCTATAATGACAAATGCAAGCGTGATATTAAGGAATTTGGAAGCGATCATAACAAGTCTCCATCAGAGCATCAGAGTCCGTGACAGGAACTGGCTCCTACAGCTTGAAGAGAAAAGAACCAGTAGGAAGCAAGTAGCTCCCAACCAAGATACATATGTTTGCAACAACTGCCAAAGATCATGCAAATCTCAGATTGGACTATTCAGTCACATGAGACATTGCAAGCTATCTACATCATAGGCTGCAATTCCCACTGTCTCTCGTAGACAAAAGGATGCTGATGCAGCCTTGTGCTTTGGATGGTAACCCCCATTGTCTGCAGATGTTTTTGACTACATAAATGGGGCTTTATTGCACCTTCTGTTGAGCCTAAAAGAGAGTTTTCCATGTCCAGTGGCTTTAATGGGAGCTGTGATTGTCTTTGGACCCAAGACCTGCAATGGCAGTCATTAGCACCTTTCTGCATAACAACAGAGTTGGTTCTTTTTATTTGCCTTTCAGTTCTTCAGCCTTTAGGGATCACATTTTCAAATTTTTCTCTGCAACAAGATAGGGCTAGGAACTTAAAAAAAAAATGAGAGCTGAACATAACAGGAGTTTAATATTTAATAAAAATACCAAATATTGTAAGACTTGTGATGAAAAGATCACAAGTTGGAAATATGAACTAAATGAGGCCTAACCAGTGATCCCTTTAACAAAGGATTCCAGTGAACATTGTCTCCTTTGAACTCTAGTATATACTGTCTGTCAGTGTTTGCACAATGCAAGGAGAGGTTAGGGACTGTGGAATCTATTAATTTGTTTTCCCTCTTCAGTAAAAGCCTTTTCTACATGAGAAAATTTGACCCATTTAACTAAATTGGTTTAGAAACTAATTTAGTGAAATCAGTGCAACCTCTTTGTGTGGACACTCATATTTCAGTTCACACATGCCTTATATCCATTCAACTTAAGTTGATAAGGAATAGATTCAACTTGTTATAAAGTATCCTTAAACTGAAATATGAGTCTCCATACAAGGAGATTAAACCCTATGGGAAAGAAACTGGTATTAATCACACTAAAAAGTTTTTACTCTGTTCCTGGAAAAAAAAATCCATTATATTAAAACAGTGTTTCAGTGAGCAGTTAAAATGGGGGCAATCAAGGATATTCTCCCTTGAACAATGTGTTTTGATTTGTTTTTTAAAACTGACAGTTGATGCTATCTGTTGCACACTTTTTTTTTTTTTTAAGAGTTCTTCAGAAGTGTTGTTATGAGCCTGCGGGACGCATCATCATCTCTGGAATAATTAAGCAATATCTAGGGAAGTATTAAATTCCTTCAAAAGCAGGGAAATTGTTCCAATTTTGCTTTCAATTAGGTGGTAGAAATGTAACAAAGTGCTCCTAAAAGTACCTTACTGGACTTGCCTTGTTTTAAGATAAAATGTTCAACCCCAGCTCGGTAGACTTTGCACAAAGCAATCATATATGGGCAGAGGAATCAAATAGCTCCCTCCTCCCACCTGGCTCCCTTCATACAAAACCCGGTGCAGAGCATAGGGCATTTATGTAGCTAGTTCACAGACTGCAGTAGCCTCTGTAGCCCACTGTGATCATGCACAAACTCAGTCAGAGTTTGTGACCAGTGGATCTGTGCAATTCAGGGAACCACTGGCTACATTATTCCTGTTCTCTAGCCACTTTCACAAGATCCTGCACCATTTCATTGGAAACGACTGAGCCCAAATTCTGTGACACATAGTCCCGTACAGTGGATTTCTATGAGAGCTGTACAGCTCCCCTATACAACTTTCTAAACAGCTTAACCCCTTCCTTCCTCAGAATTGCCATGGTTTTGCCAAATTTTGGGTTTTGTTTGCTTGTGGTAGAGGTGGGGGGGGACAGGATTTTGTCCTAACAGAGCTCTCTTTGGGACTTACACTCCTCTGCCTGTTACCCTGTGTACTCATTTATACTGGTGCAAAGTTGGTGTAAAATGTTACTAAATCACAATGAAAGGTGAAAAGCACTGGAGAATCAGGCTCTTAGTCTCCAGCTATTTAATTTTTCTTTCCAGAATATGTAAACTATTGCCTCCTATCTGTTAACCAGCAGGATTATTTTCATCCCTAATCCATCCCTTACCACATTGGTCATGCCAAATTGAACATAAGTATACAAGAAAAATCAAATATTGCTCTTATTAAAATGATAATTATTGCCTTCACTGGTATTTTAGTGAGTTATCTCTCAGTCAGGAAAGATGGGCTTTAAAGTGCTGCACTAGTGGTCCATTCATCAGCTAAAAATACCTTGGGTAAATTACTAAATTTTTGTGAAACGTTTTCAGCATCACTGACATATAATGAAGAAGAAAAAAGGTACTAGTAAAGAAGAAGGGAAAACAGCAGTGAGGGTAAATAGCTGTTATGTTGCACGCAGCAAACTTTTCTACTTATGGATTCCTTCCATACCCAGACAAAATAAAGCAGCTGACGTTTGCCAGATTCAACAGAAGAATTGGCAGGAGAACTTGTATAGATGTTCTCTGGCACAAAAGTGTTGCACAAAGATTAAGAGACCTAGTCACTGCAGCTGTGCATAGAGGCAAAAAGTTGTTCTAGTAATTTTGGGGAAGGAAAATTAGTATGTGACTACAAAAAATATATGAATATTACCATGGCTTCTTAGACCCATTGATTTTAATTTAAGGGTTCTCTCGTGTTACTGACTAGTTAGCTCCCTCCAGGACAACTGCTATTTGATACTTGTCACAAGACCTGGATGCAAGCAAGATATAAATAGGAGGATTGATGGTATAAAATATAAAGTCCTCAATCAGCTCTAGATACATTTACCATGTTTTCTAGCCTCTCACTCCCTCTGAGCTCTCCTTCTCGCCCACCAGAATCAATTCTAGTTACAATAAAATATATGTATAACAACAGGACAGGTTCTGTTCTCCACCCTAGCCCCTCTTTGTCATTCTTGTGGCATATAGGGAATGGAACTGTGCCAGGGAGAATTCCTCCTGTTAGGCACAGCATTGGGCAGCCATAAGCAGCTTTCTGCAGAGTGTGTGCTGGGGACAGTAGCAGTTTCTGTAGCACACAACATTTCTGGGTGCTCTGAGCTTCTCCAGACAGAGGAGTGGCTCTTGAAGGCTGTGGAAAATTAGACTCATTTTTGGAGCAGCCAGTGGCGGATTTGGAGTTAGTGGGGCCCTGTGCTCTGCTTCATTTTGGGGGCCCCTCCTTGGGACCCAGCCAAGAAAAAAGAACATTCGTTCTTATCTCCTTCCATCCCCGTTTTTCATTCTTTTTTTCTTCATCCTCCTCCTATAAGTAATAGGAAGTAAATGAAAATAAAGTGAGGTACCTTGATTGTTTTTGTAGTCTAACTTATTTTTCCACAGACCACTTGAAAATCGCTGAGGGTCTCGGCGGACCACTTAATGATCTTTCCAAATATTGTTTGTACCGTTAGCTAACGATTGTAAAGTGCTTTGGATAAGAGCGCCCTGTAAAAAAAATGTAAACAAATGTTGGGGTGCGGGGTCTGGACAGGACTTAGGGTGTGGGAGGGGGCTCAGGGCTGGGGGTACAGGGTCTGGGAGGGAGTTAGGGTGCAGGAGCAGGCTGGGGGTTGGGGTGCGGGGTCTGGCCAGGAGTTAGGGTGTGGGAGGGGGTTCACGGCTGGGACAGGGAGTTGGGGTGTGGAGCGCTTACCTGGCACAGCCCCTGTTTGGTGCGAGGGGTGCAGGTGGGGATTTGTGGGGCGGTGCAGGAGTCAGGATGGGCTAGGGGGCTGGGTGTGTGGGGGGGGCGTAGGCATGGGGGATTGCAGGAGTCAGGGAGGGCAGGGTGTATGTGAAGGGGTGCAGGAGTCAGGGCTGGGAGTGTGTGAGGGGGTGCAGGAGTCAGGGGATGTGTGAGGGGGTGCAGGAGTCAAGGCTGGGTGTATAGGGTCTGGGAGGGAGTTAGGTGCGGGAGTGGGCTGGGGTTTGGAGTACATGTCTAGTTGGCATCCGGTATCAAGTGGAGTGCCCCAAGGGTCGGTCCTGGGGCCAGTTTTGTTCAATATCTTCATTAATGATCGGGAGGATGATGTGGATTGCACCCTCAGCAAGTTTGCAGATGACACTAAATTGGGAGGAGTGGTGGATACTCTGGAATGTAGAGATAGGATACAGTGGTACCTAGACAAATTAGAGAATTGGGCCAAAAGAAATCTGATGAGGTTCAACAAGGACAAATGCAGAGTTCTGCACTTAGGACAGAAGAATCCCATGCATTGCTACAGACTAGGGAATGAGCGGATAGGCAGCAGTTCTACAGAAAAGGACCTAGGGGTTACAGTGGACAAGAAGCTGGATATGAGTCAACAGTGTGCCCTTGTTGCCAAGAAGGTTAACAGCATTTTGGGCTGTATAAGTAGGAGCATTGCCAGTAGATGGAGGGACGTGATTGTTCCCCTCTATTCAACATTGGTGAGGCCTCATCTGGAGTACTGTGTCCAGTTTTGGGCCCAACACTACAAGAAGGATGTGGAAAAATTGAAACAGTCCAGTGAAAGGCCACAAAAATGATTAGAGGGCTGGAGCGCATGACTTATGAGGAGAGGCTGAGGGAACTGGGATTATTTAATCTGCAGAAGAGAAGAATGAGGGGGGATTTGATAGCTGCTTTCAACTACCTGAAAGGGGGTTCCAAAGAGGATGGATCTAGACTGTTCTCAGTGATAGCAGATGACAGAACGAGGAGGAATGGTCTCAAGTTGCAGTGGGGGAGGTTTAGGTTGGATGTTAGGAAAAACTTTTTCACTAGGAGGGTGGTGAAGCACTGGAATGGGTTACCTAGGGAGGTGGTGGAATCTCCTTACTTAGTGGTTTTTAAGGTCAGGCTTGACAAAGGCCTGACTGGGATGATTTAATTGGGGATTGGTTCTGCTTTGAGCAGGGGGTTGGACTAGATGACCACCTGAGGTCCCTTCCATATCCACCTGATATTCTATGATTCTATGATACAGGGTCTGGCCAGGTGGTAGGATGCAGGAGGGGGCTCAGGGTTGGGGCAGGAGGTTGGGGTGTGGAGTGTTTACCTGGGGCAGCCCCCCATATGGTGCGAGGGGTGCAGGTGGGAATGTTGTGGGGGTACAGGAGCTTCCGTTTGGTGCTCAGGGTGGGGATGTGGATGTGGGGGGTGCAGGAGTCAGGACAGGGGACTGGTGATGTGGGCTGGGGTCACAGGGGTGCTCCCAGCCCTGTGCCCCACCCCAGCCCCAGCCCCCTGCACTGAGGCTGAGCAGGGGGCTGGGAGGGGTATGTGCAGGGGGAGTGTGGGGGCCCCGCCTTTGCTCTGCCGTGCCCCGATTCCACCCTCTTCCCCAAGGCCCTACACTCACCTCTTCTCCGCCTCCTCCCCCGAGCATGCTCTGCCCCCCCCCACTTTCTGGCAAATAGCTGTTTGGTGGCAGGGGAAGCGTTGGGGAAGGAGGGGCGTGAACATCGCGTGCTTGGGAGAGGAAGCAGGGAAGAGGCGGGGGAAGGGGGAACTTGGCTGCCGGTGGGGGTGGAGAAAAGCATACAAAAGGAAAGCAATTTCTTAGAAAATGTTCTCCCTTCTCTTTTATATTGGGTGATCCAACTCAAGCATCCTTGCTGATATCAACTGTGGCAATCCATGACTGGGATAGATATGATTTCTTAGAAAGGGATTTACAGATCATGGTGATGCAAAGAAGTTAGATCCATAAGTTTCTGCAATGCAATGAGTAGTAAACCATGTGGAATAAACAGAGGCTATTAATTGCAATGGGCTTTGCTGGGTTGAATCTGAACTCATTGGGAAGCAATCCCATATCAATGCAATTGTACCTTAGGATACTATTTTACGTTAAGTTCAACTCCTGTTAAAGACAATGGCAAAAGTCCATTTGATTTCAGTGAAGGCAGGATTGGACCTTGAGGTCAAAATCCTGTCACTCACGCCAAGTCTGAGGAGCCATGTTTCGTGGGAGCTAGGGGGATAATAACTATCGTAACTTCAGGCAGTTATTCATACCTGGTACTTCCTAGCCAATAGGTTACATACGGAAAGCCTCCATGAAGTTGTACTCCATGATATGCAATTATGGCTTTTTGACATCCAGCCTTTTCTTCCTGGGTAGCAGAGCTGCATTAGTTCCACTTTGTCTGAGCTCTTACACAGGTATATAGAACGAGGTAGAATTTTCCCTTTAAAATATAAAAGAAAATAAATTTGGGTAATTTGGGGGTAATGTATTAAAAATACCTGGCCTACTTCCCTGTAAATTAAGTGAGAAGTGAATTCACCAATTTACTTTGTCAAGTAATGATGGCGAAACGAAGATTAATTACATTATAATCTCTTAAAAAGAAAAGGAGTACTGTGGCACCTTAAAGACTAACAAATTTATTTGAGCATAAGCTTTAGTGAGCTACAGCTCACTTCATCAGATGCTGTAGCTCAGATAAATTTGTTAGTCTCTAAGGTGCCACAAGTACTCCTTTTCTTTTTGAGGATACAAACTAACACGGCTGCTACTCTGAAACCTGTCTTTATAATCTCTTGTGTTTGGAAATCGTCCATCAGTAACTGCAGAACTTACTGGTCTGTTGAGCTCAGTAACACAGACCACTAATTAGTTTCTGCAACTTAGATTAAAAAGCACAGGGAACATAATGATTGGGTTACCAAAATTCAAATGATCTAACCTAAAAATCTATAGTATTCGAAACTGCTATGCAATTGAAATCTCAAACAGGTTTGAGACCATGCCAGAGTATATTGACACTGAATCCACCTGGATGGACTTCAGATCCCAGATAATTGAACCTGCTATGACCGTCATTGGTCATAAAATGAGAGCCAAGAAGCCCTTAGTCTCCATTAATAACAGAAACATCATCAAACAGCATCATATGGCTCATTTGAGAGGTGATATGGTCACATATCATAAACTAAATGGCATTTGTAATAAAACAGTACATGCTGACTACTGAGCTCTTATGGAAGCCAAAGCCATGGCATGTGAGGAAGCTTCTGCCAGTAGTGATGTCACCTCCTTGTATAAACACTTGCACAACCTCATTGACAAGAAAGTCATTCACTCGGTGTGCTCTACTTCAGTTCTAGTCAGCTAATCAATACGGAAGTGGAGTGCATGGCACACTGAAGTGAACATTTCAGTAATAATATAAACGTACCCCCAATTTCTTTGGACCCTGAAATAAAAATGATCCTGGTAAATGTACTATCAACAAAACCCACAGAATTATAAAGACACTTAAGGGAAATAATGTGGCAAGAATCTGTGGAATTCCTGTGGCACTGCTAAAATAACCTCTGAATCATTTTGGCTGCAGATGGTATTCAGTATAATCTGTAGAACAGAGTTGGTCTTGCCTGAGTGGCAAAAAGGCATTTTTTTACAGCTTTAGAAATGTAAAGGAAGCAAATGAGACTGTTGTAATTATTGAGGCATTACTCTTCAATGTGTCTCAGGTAAAGTTTTTGCTTCTGTCTTGTTGGCTAGAGCCACTGATAAATGTAGGAGCAAGAGAAGACCACAACAAGTTGGCTTAACTCCTGGTCCTTCTATGAAAAAGCATATCTTCACAGTGTGCCAGTTTATCAAGAAGGCACAAAAGACCAAGCACACCATTCACACTGCATTTGTGGATATCAAGTCTGCATTTGACTCTGGTAGGGAATCACTCTGGCTGATCCTGAAACCGGCAAATCTCCCTGACAGGCTCTCTAGAACATTCTGTTTCCTGTTTGATGAGTCATCAAGCTAACTTCTTGTAAAAGGGATGAGAACTGCCTTCTCCTGAATTAGGTTGGATGCTTGACAAGGGTGTGTTGCTGCTCCAGAAGCCTTTATTACTGTCATAGACTACACACTTGACCAGGCTCCAAGTAAATGAATTTCAGGCATATGCCTTGATGATAAGAACCTCACTGACATTGATTTTGCTGACAACATAGCACTACTTGTTGAACCAGTGGATGAGCTGGTTGTGGTACTTGAAGCCTTGAAAAGCTCAGCGGCAAAATCGGCCTGAAAATTAATTGCGGTAAAAGTAAAATTAATCCATTCGGTGATTTTGAACATGGTGCCAGGCTGTAGTATCCTATAAGGTTAACACCCATTGAAGATTGTTGGTGATTTCACCTACCTCCAAAATGTTGTCAATATCACAGGCAGGCTTGAGAAAGAACTTGAAGCCCATACTGCAAAAGCATCATCAGGAATGGGGCACCTCATCAGGAATGTCTTTTGCAAACCAAACACCCTGATAAGTAGAGAGATGAAGCTGAGAATATATAATGCTTTGATGGTCAGTATTCTGAAAGGAGACTGAAACATGGGCCCTCACTGTCAAGATTGAAAGAAGTTAGACACCATTCAGATGAAGCATCTCCAAATAATCAAAAACATCACGTTACAAATTCAAGGTCAATGATGACATCCATTTTTTAACTAACCAGGTCCCACTCTTTCAAATGGTTGCCCAATGCCTTCAAATGCCCACCAACTTCCCAGCAAGAATCATATTTGATTTTGATCCAAAGGCAGCAGAACTGAAGAGACCCTTTGGAAGGCCTAAAACATAATGGCTGGATGGCATCAACAGACACCTTTTCCTCACAGACATCCTACACCATAAGCTCCAGATTTGGCACAGGACAGAACATCATGGACGCACAAAACATGTTTGGTGATCTCTGTGTTGCCCAAGTGACAGTATGAGAACTAATCAACCAACTAACCTGTAAATTCTTTGGATTTTCGAAATAAACATTTTTAGTCTGTCTGCCTCTAATGCAGGCAAGGGTCCCATGAAGAAAGGAAAAAAAAAAATAAAATAAAATAGGGTCATTTGAAGAAAGCTTGACCCCTCTAGAACTTAATGCTTATCATTTATATTTTCTACTTTAAAAATTGCTAACTAAAATAAGGAAAATAAAATCCTACAAAGGTGTTTATTTCGATTAACATGTAGTGATCCACAGAGCAAAGAAAGTCAGAGTTCAGGCTAAAACTCCTTTCTTAACTCTCCAGCTGAGTTCTGCCTTGGCACATACCCAGAATAAGCCCAAGGTTTCAATGATTTTGTATAGGGTGTAAATCAGGGCAGAATTTGATCCGTCTTGGCTATGGACCTAATCCAAAGTCTATTGAAGTCAATGGAAAGCCTGCTGTTGGTTTCACTGGATTTTGGATTAGGGCTCATTCTGCCTGAGAGAACTGCTTTTTGGTTTATCCTAAAATTTGGGGCAAGAATGAAAAATGTTTCTTTTTGTGATCTGGTCTGTTTTCACTGATGGTAAAATTTGCTTGCTTGTTTGTTTTTTCCCCACGCTGTTCTTCTGGCGCCTGTCTCAGGTTCAGGAAATTCAACATAATTCTGTGGAAACCGTCATTGGCACTCAGACATGAGACATTTTCTTTTTAGGAAAACAATTGTAATGATTTTGCATATCGTCAGATAATACTCATGCAGAAATGGGCTTTAAGGAGTGATTTGAAGAAGAGAAAGGAGGCATTTGGCATTGCTAAGTAGTTGCATGTTCCAAGTGAAGAGGGTTGCATGAAGAAGACAGTTGAATGAGGAGACCGAGAAAGCTATTAGGAGAGAGTGAGCGAAACAAAAAGAGGAGTAGAAAGAACGAGAGCAGGGATGTGTGAATAAAAACGTTTTTTAGTCAGTTGATTAATTCACAACATTCAAATTCTATTTACTAGAAAATATAAGGGTATTTTTGTTAAAAGCTCTATGTGTACTATAGTAATGATATGAGATATTCACTCAAGCAGAAAATTATGTGTAGTATGCAAACAAGTCATAGACAGATTAAGTCACCATGTGTGTTCAGTCACTGTCAGCCAGTGGAATTCAACTGCCAATTTAGTTTTGCCTTTTTCCAGCAGTCTCAGCTGGCTACACAGCTGGTCAGCACTATTCATTTCAAGTCTCTGTACACCTTTATGGGAACAGTTCAAACAATCCAAATCGAGTTTGTAAGTTAAATAGTCATCCTCTGGTAATAATCTGCCTTGCCTCTAGTTCCCTACCTCAGAGAACAGTCCCATTTCAAGTCATCTTAAGAGAAGGGTTTATTGTTTAAGGTCCAAATGTGGGCTAGTTATTGGAAAGACAACATAAATTCAGGAGCAGACCAGGGATCCAGCAAAAGAAACTGCACCCAAAAAAATTTAATTCTCCTATTACAAAAGAAATAGGGAAATCACACAGAGAACATTTGAAAAATATACGGATTGTGACAAGGGACAATTTTTCAGCAGCAAGTCAGTCCATTAATTCTGTGTGATTAAAAAGCTATAGGGAAGACCTTCTAATTATTATGAGAAATATGTTTTTGTTTTTAAAATAATAAAACCTCTCTCGCTAATAGTTGCATTACTATGAGTCATAATGTTATTTGCCAGTCACATTCAGTTCTCTTCCAAAATATAACTGTCAAACCCTGATGGAGGTCTTAGCAGCTACAAAATTAAAGTAGAACACCCTAAGAGAAAATTCAGTCCTTAAACAAAACTGTTGACTCTTTTTTTCAAGACAAATAGACCCCCACTAATAATGATTATATGGATTAAGACTGACTTCAACTAACAATTTGTAAAGACCCCAAGTGTTAAACTGTAGCCAGATTTCTTTCTCACGGATATGCCCAATTACTTTAAACTGGTCCCCAAACTGAATTTTCTCTATCCATTTGGAGCTTATTTTACAGTCTGCCTGCAGCACTCAGATAGACTTGAATTGTGGAAAATATCTACAGATTTTGAAAGGATCAAATCCTTTAGACTGCAGTCTACCAACCATTTCTTATTTTCCCCCAGGAAGAGGGGAAAAAAAAAAAAAACCACCTGTCACAACTCATCAAAACACCCTGTGTTAAAAAACAAAATTTTCTAGACACTTCATCCAATTTGGGGTGAGGCTGGTTTGGGGTTTTTGTTTGTCCTGCAAATCTGAGTCCTACAAGAAATAATTAATACAATGGCTGTTTCTACCATGTTGCTTCTGCTAGGTTTCAAGCCTTTAATAATTTTATTAAGATAATGTTGAAGTAAAAAGAAAGTGGTACAGAGTTTAGGCATAGAAGTTTCTGGTTACCAGGGAATATGGTACAGATTATCAAGGGGTGTGAAATTCGGTTTAGGAGTGGGTGGCGTAAGGAATACATAATTTGCAATCTCCCCGTTTGGGAGTAAAAGTTTAATGGGTCAAAGTACAGACATTGAGCTATGGGGGTATGTTGTCCATATAATGGCTATGTTCAGGTGTGGAGTACAGTGAGCGGGTACGATGATGAGGATGGATCTACCCTCATTTGGTGGGATTTATTGTTCAGTGAGTTTATGGTTCCAGTTCATATGGTCCAATGGACAAAGTCTCTCAGTCCCTTTCCCACAGTTGATGCACGATGTCGTACCGGCTCACACCTCCTGGTACTGTCGGTGGCCGGTGATGTGTTCGATGTAGATGTCCCTGGACCATTGGATGGTGTCCGAGACTATGAGGCGCCGCATGAGCCGTGCGTAGCGTCGACCGATCCCACAGGTCCGCAGCACACGCTCGTTGCAGGGGTCCCAAGCGCCCAGGGCTCCGATGATCAGGGCATCCATCTGCACCTCATAGCACTTTGCTCTCAGCGTGTCGGCCGGGGGGGGGTGTATTTTTCCAGCTTACGAGCTCAGGCTTCGCAGAAGGCCGGGGTCCTGTTCTCGAAGGAGACCGTGATGTCGACGAGGCTGATCTTTTTCTGGGCTTCGTCGGTGACTACCACGTCAGGTCGCAACTGGCTGTCAGTCCCGGGGATGGCACTGTTCATGGCTACCTCCCTCAGGCGCGGTGTGATGGCTTTCGCTAGGCGGTTCTGGATGTCGTTGTGGCGCAGCTGCCAGGCTCTGAAGAGGGGCTTGCAGCTGCACAGGACGTGGGGCAGGGTCTCATTGGAGTAGCCGCGCTTCCTGCAACGCTTGTCTTGGTTCCTGTGGTGGACGGCTCCGTTGAGCGGGATGCAGTTGAGCCAGGCGCGGTGGATGAACCGCCAGTCGGCAAAACGGGTGAAGCCGCCCCAGGCGAGGAAGTGGTTGCTGGCGTCCCACTTGCTGGTCAGTTCAAAGGCTTTACCCTGGTCAGGTTTACGCTTCAGGGTTTCCATGTACAGCGAGTGGATGGCTGCCTTCAGGGTCCTCTCCAGCATGCCCCTGGCGCTCAGGGTGATGATGATGTTGTCGTCGGACCTGATCTGTGGTACCAGGACTCCCAGCTCCTGGCGCTCCTCGCACCACTCCCAGCGGCAGCCGATGCACTTCCCCAGGCGACGCATGGCATTGCGAGCATGGGACCACAGTGAAGCGATGTCTCCACCATCCCGTCCGAATTCGTCATCCAGAGAACCGCTCAGGAAGCTAGCGGTGTCTTGGTTGGAGGGGACTCTGCCGATCCGCTTCTTTGTTGTGTCATGGAGGGCGTTTGCTGCGATGTTCCTTACCATGGCGTCGGGACACGTCAGCAGGCAGAAGGCATGGGTGATCACCGCGATGTACACAGGTCACCCATGCGGGGGACATTGGCACTGCCATGCCTGTGGGCGATATAGACGAGCTCGTTGCTGGCTCTCTGGGGGAGGAACATCCACTTCTTCACCAGCTGCCAGACGAAGTTGTCTGCCTTGTTGAGGGGTACCTTCGCCATGGCGGATCCCCTTAGGACGGATGAGATATGGGGGGATCAGGAAGGTGTTCAGGGTGTTTATCTTCTGCCACGGTGCTAGCAGGGAGGTGTCGATTTTGGCGGCATCCTGCAAGATCTCCTGGATGGTGTCCTCGGGTGTCTAATGGACATGGAAACCCGTCGGTGTGCCAACGTGCCGGTATGCCTGCCCCTCTGCTAGGGGGATGACGGGCTCGCCCTGGATCTGGAACCCTCTCGTCTGCACCGAGTCCCTTTTGCTGCTGTCGATGTGGAGAGATGCGCACTTCTTTGCATTGAACCGGAGCCCCATCCAATCGGCAGCTTGACTGGTGGCATCTAGCATACGTTGGAGGTTCTCTGGGTCGTCCGCAGTCAGGACCAGGTCATCCACATAAGCCAGGATGCTCACCCTCTCACCGTGGAGGTTGAAGCCATCTGCATCATTGGAGATCGCTCGCAGCAACGGCTCAATGGCAAGGTTAAAGATGATGGGGCTGAGGGGACAGCCCTGCTTAACTCCGCTCCGGATCGGGATCTCAGCGGTCTCCCCTTCAACCGAGCGAATGGTGGTGCTGCATCCCTTGTACACCTCTCGGATCACACAGAGGAAGTTCTCGGGCATCCCAAACTCCTGGAGCGTGGCAAAGACGTGGTGGTGGGGCATGGACCCAAAGGCATTAGCCAGGTCGAGCCAGGCTACTGTGCACTGCCTACGCGCCCTTCTGGCCATTTCGATGGTGGTTTGGAGGACAAAGTTGTGTTCATAGCAGCCCTCGCAGGACATGAAGCCTTTCTGAGTGGAGCTGATGGCTCCCCCGCTCACCGACCACTCCGTGATCCTCGACGCCAGGCAGCTGGCATAGAGCTTGTACATCGTGGAGCAGAGGGAGATGGGCCTCCAGTTGCTGGGGTCATCCTGCTCACCCTTCTTATACACCAGTACCATCATGGCCTTCTTTCTATGACTCTTGTTTTGTCCAGATGGCATATACTTAATATTGCTCCAGCAGTAGATTTCTATGAAAGAGTTCAGTAGTAATGAAATATATTATATTCACTGTTTGTCCAACATTACATGCCGATAGCAAATAAATTATTAAAACAGAATGTATTCACATTGATTGCTGTGAAGGTTATACATGCATCAGTGAATCAAAACAAGCGCTCAAAAGATAGAAAATCAATTTATGTGACAGATAGGAAAAGCATGGATGTTGAAATCTCTTTCATACATTTGGCTGTTTTTGAAAAAATAATTTCATATAACAGAAGTATTTTTAAAAAAATGTTGCTTTGACTGAACATAACTAATGTGCAAAAATTGGAGGCCTGTACAGAGTGATAATACACCTTGATAATAATAAAGCTTATAGTAGCTTTATAGTAGCTTGTGATAGAATATAGAATAACAATTTGATTTTATTATTGTGCTGAAAATGCAAAGCTTTTCACAATGTACTTAGTATCATAAATAAATTCCCAACAGCAGCATTTACTGCAAATGGTGTTGATTTTTAACTCCACTTTCGAGTTGTGGTCTAGGAATAATCAAAACTAAGGTTTACCCTCTAGTAAAATTTTGTTCTAAACTTTTTTTTTTTTTTTTTTACAGAATTATTATCCAAATGCCAACAGATGAATTGCCGATACAAATGTAGTATTTCAAGGAATGGCACTGGCTGTTACTGTGAGGATGGATATGAAGTAGGCAATGATGGAAGAAACTGCAAAGGTAACGGAAATGTGGTTTTACCTTCTCTAAGAATAAGGCCCCAGTCTTGCAAGAAGCTACATGAAGGAGAACAATGGCATTTTTGCAGAGCTTCTTGCAGGATCTGAACCTAAATTTGGTTTTAGAATGGTTTAAACAGATGGTTAAACTATATTTACACAAAACATGGCAGGTAAAGTAATCACGTACAGTGCTGCAATGCAAGAGATCCTAGAGAGTTCCCACATTTGCTGCTGCTGTTTCACTGGAATCACATTTATATTTGACATGCCAGCTGTATCTTCTCAATGGAAGTAGCATCTTTTTAGAAATGTACAATAAATTGTGAAGCACAGCAAAATTTACAGCAAGACCTGAAGGTCTCTCTCTGGTGTTTACATCAGAGACAAATGTGTCTCTATGGTTGGAAGCTGTGACTCCATCAGGGCCAACTACTGTATATATGTCTTGAAGATGACATCAGGGATAGGACTACTTCACTGCCCCCCGCCTTCCCTACATGTCTCACACTGATGACTCATAGTCAGCCAATGAAACAGAATGAGCTTTGTTCATCAGGGACTGAAGATGGGCCAGCATTTCAAAGGACCACTTGTGTAATCTCATAGCAATCTAAAGTGGGTCGTGGCCCCGCCAGCACTCCCATCTCGAAGGATGACAGACAGGACATGCTTGCTGATCCTTTCTACCCTCCTGTGCCTACAGTGTGAGGAGAAAGAGTATTAAGATCTGTTTAGGGCTACTCAGACAGGCCTGGAGCTCATCTGCATGAGCTTCCCCCTTTCTAAGCATCTCTGAGCCTCCCTCTCTTGAACATTCTCTGAAACCTTGTGAGCCATTTGGGGATATGATACCCCTTACAGCCATGTAAACCTGGGTCAAAGTTTGATCCATGAAAAAAAAAAAAAAAAACCTTAATCATATAGCTTAGTTTTGCACTTGCCTTTCAATAGGTTTTCTGCCAGTGAAGTTTAGATTGAAATTGATATTCCTTTTCTATTCCAGCAATATATGAATTTTGATACCCCACTTTTTTTCTCTTCAAAAGTAGATAGGGCTTTCCCATCACTTTATAAATGTATTTGCAGGCTATCATTCATCCTCCCCCCTTTAACAGAATTATTCTGCATAAATGTAATGTCGTATATGTGCGTCTTCTTCTGATTTCTGGGTTTATGTTTTGTACTATTTGAAAAAAATTGTTGGAACTTTTTTTCTTTCTAATGATTTTTGGCTAGATTCTCAGCTACTGTAAATTTGCATATCTTGGTTATCTCTAATAGAACTGTGCCAGTTTACATTAGCTGAGAATTTGACCCTCTATTTTTATTTTTTGTCTTGAACATTTAAATGGTTTGCAGTTTTTTATATCGTTGTTGACAGTTATAGGTAGAAGTTGATGATTCCACTAAAAAGCTTAAACCATTTAAAATAGTTTCCTAACGTGAGTGAGTTGACATGCATATTCAGTTATTTCTACTTTTGAAGTGCTGCTTCAGTCATAGTCAATGGTGATTTTAAGTGCTTACATACAGTACAGGTGGAAGTAGTCTCTGGTGGCAGCAATAACCCAAGTGGTTCCCTAATTGTTATGTTTCTCACTGATCATTTGAAGGCCTTTAATTTTCAAGCAGCTAGCCTTGCAATGTTAAATATTGGTCTTCTGTTTGGTCACTGGCATAGTTTCATCAGCAGACAGCTCAGATAAGATTGTGGCTGAAAACAATGAGAAAAAATAAAAATCTATCTATAGAGGGTTTACCCTTACTTTTGTAATGTTGTTTAGGGGGTGAATTTTGCAACCTCCCCCAAGATTTTACTCTTAAGTGAGGGCTCTTACTTACATATTATTTCAATGTATCCTTTAGATTTAGATGAATGTAATGTGTATGGGACCTGTAGCCAAACCTGTATAAATACAGATGGATCATATGCATGTAGCTGTGTGGAGGGTTATATACTTCAACCTGACAACAAATCTTGCAAGGCCAAAAATGGTAAGTTGGATTTTTGTATACATTATAAGAATGATTTTTTAAAGTCCTCTGGGTCTGCCTTTCTCCCTGGTAAATAGGGTAGATGTTTATCTACATAGCAGAGATGGATTTTCCTTTAATTTAATACAGTGATTCATTGTTAGAAATCTAGAAAAACTTTTTCAGTTGTCATGGATTATTACAAAACACCTTTGAAGGAGGATTCTGATTAGCTAGAAACCTTTCTGAAGGGGTAAATAAAGTTATGGAAGCTACTTTATTCAGCCAAGATTAGTGGAGCTGCCAATTCCCTCTTTCATCTCAATACATACAATTTCCACATAAATGCCACCTCCCTGAGACAACCTGGGTGTCAGGAAATTATCATGAGGTAATTATACCCTTGGGATATTAGAGACATGGGCCTCTGCCTTGCTCCGTGTAACATCCCAGGGAGTTGATTTGAAGATATTCATATTCACATTATGTCCTTATTGGTTAATTAATGCATATTTTCATTGCCAATAATAAATTAAGCATTTAAGGGAATTAGTGAATTCTGTTTAATGAAGACAAATTGAACAAAGTATTTCCCTAGTCAGTGTATTGACTCAGCAATTCTTATTTTCTTATTTTCTCCTACAATCTGTTCAACATACATAATGACCAAAGCCTATTATAAAGGTATATTTTTATGTCGATATATGGAAACCCAGAGGAAACAAATGTGTATTTTTCTATGTCAGTTGGCAGACTTGTGGCAGATACTGTGTTTTTGAAGCTAAAACTAGAAAAGACTATGGCAAAGAAACTGCATACTTGTGTTCTTATTTGAGCACCACTGAGAGTTACGATTTAAAATATTGATGAGCTCAAAAAGTAAGACTTGAAACTTAAGTTTTGTATTGATCCACATAGCATGGTTATAGATTTTTTTTAAAATGGTAATCTGATACAAGCAACTCCGTAGAGAGAAAAACTATTTTAATATTCTTCTCAACCCTCTCCATAAAAAAAAGTTATTTCAGTGGGACATAACAGGAGTTGCATCTGATACAGTAAAAAACAGTTCAGGACTGGGGAAGGTAGATGGCTTCAGAACTGATAATGAGATGAGTCTTTGACCTATAGTATAAATACAGCCCAGTATGTAATGATTGACTATGGTAACCATCTGTCAGTATTTCAGTAGCTCATGTGAAATAAGCTGGTGCTCTCAGCCATTTCCTCATGGAGAAATGCTTCTCTCTCTCTCTCTCTCTCTCTTTTTCTCTCTCTCTCTCATATAAGTCATAGTTTACAGCAATTTTTACCGTTACTGGCAGACTCAGCAAGGAACCAGTTTTCAATGAACACAGAGACCTGTATAAGACAGTTCAAGTCAAGGCTGAGATAGTGTGAGAAAATGCATACTGCTGCTGACCTTGTTGCACTGTCCTTTGAATAAGCAGAACAGGAGTTCCCTACACTGTTTCGCTGTGTGGGCTACATCTTAATAGAGAGAAATTGCCTCACATGCTTTCTTGTTTGCAATTGCATGAACCACCTGCTCTCAGAGTGACTATATAACATCTCTCTGGCAATTGCAGCAATTGATTACATTGAAAAGTAATATTAGGAAGGTATTCAATGTATTTTTAGCTTCCTTTATACCGTTTAGCAGGTGGAAAAATGAGAGTTGCAGGCATTATTCATTATTATTCATATTTATTACAGTAGCGCATAAGGGCCAACCAAGAATGGGACCCCATTTTCCTGGACAAATAGAAAATAGTAGATGGTTTCTGCCCTGAAGAACTTACAACTAAATAGACCAGACAGACACCATGAGGGAAGGGGTATAACACATAAGTAGAATGAACACTGTGGTGGCAGCAAACAGTGTGTTAGCTCCACAATTTTTTGTGGTGGAGGTTATTTAGGAGGGAATAAGCTGAAAGGAAGAGGGATAAGGAGACAGGTTCTGGGTGAAGCAAAGATGGAGAGGACGGGTGATGGAGAGGGAGGGTTGGAGGAAACAGTTAATCAGCATAGGATGGAGAGAGTCCTGTCAAAAATGTAAAAAATTCTGTTGACGTCCAGAGGTCCCAGCTTTGGTTGCTTCTGCTCCTATGGCCTGGAGTCTCTGGCTCCTGTCTGTAGTTTTCCTCTAAGGCCACAAGGGGGATGGGGGGATGAGGGGAAAGGGAGGCACTACCTGTGTCTTAGTGTTTCAAAAGTGGAGGGAGCTATGTGCCCTGTTAGCTATCTATGGGCTGCTAAGTACTTTAGGGACCACAGCTGAATTCAGTCTCCAGTGCCCAAATCTGTCACCTTTCACAAATCTCGACTTTAAACCAGACTGCAAAACAGGAATACAATAAAAACAGTGGGCTGGATTCGATTCACTTATCTCTGTTTTATAACTCCATTTCATTAATGTAGTAACTCCTGATTTTCTGTACATGAGTGCAGAATTTGACCCATAATCTCTGTGGCAGGAATTTATTAAGGGACAAATCTGCCACTGCCTCTGCAGTCATGCCGTTCTGCTACCCGAAGGGTTGGGGGAGAAGTAAAATTCCCAGGAACTGCTTTGATATCTGCACCCACTGTGAAGCCTCAGGCTCAGTTTTGCAAAGATTAGTTCCCAAAGCTGCAAGGTGCGGGTGGAGTTGACAGTGGGTCTGTCATTAAAGTGAAACCAAAGGAGCCACTGCTTCATGGATCCACCCATTCCTCCCATCAGGAAAGGGTACAGAGGGGCCAAACTGCAGTAGTGGTGGCAGAGTGTCCAGAAATAGAGCATTCCATCACTACCACCATAATACTGATGGTACTTGGGCTGTGTGTTGCTATGCAATATTTAAGCCTAAATGTTCAGCATCTTGATTAACTATTATCATACTGTTACTTCACACGACATAAATAAGATGCTAAGTTGCTCAGTTCATTTGGATATGTCTGGAGCAGATCACTTTTGTGTAAATAGCACCTATTGGTGGGGATGTTCAAATAGCTGTCGTCACAGCTATGGGCACACTATATTTTTCTAGTCCTTTTACCTGCAGCTTCCTTTTATGAATAAAGATCTAGTTAATGACTTATTCAGATATGAAAAATGAGATCAGATGTCATTTTTTTGAACAGAGTTCTAGGTCTTTTTGTTTGCCAGGTTTTCAGGCTATGTTGAAAAGTCTGAATTTGATTAAGTTTGAAAGTTTTAGCTCTGGAAATGGGTGATTTTTCTTGCAGAAGCTCATACAAAATTTTATATCTCAGTTATACTTGATATAGAAAGAAATGGCTTGCAATGAGAGGAAGATATTTCTTCTTTGATCAAAAGCAGCCTGCCCTGCTCAGTCTTTACGACAAGCATGTGTTTCTGTTATTTTAGAAAAAAGTTAAGCACTCCTAAATGGACTTCAAAGCGCAATGCTCTCATGAAAGTTCAGAGAATTAAAATTCCCAGGGTTTAGCATATACATCACTCCTTTTTAGGCTTATTATGAGAAGATGATTTAAATATGTATATATATAATATTCAGTCCTCTTTCATTCCATGCTACTTGTAATATCTTTCTGACCCCCACGCCAACAATTATAACAACATTTGTTGATGAGGACAAAGTGCTTATACTTTACCATTGTTGAAGTACCTCTTAATAAGTGTTCTTCCAGCAAAGCAGTACAAAGTTGCTTGTAAACTGTTTTCACCTCTTCCTCAGTGGAAATCACTGCAAGGCAGCACTTTTCCTCATATTCCCTAAAGATTTTCTTCTGCAATAGAGTTGCAAGTGGTGGTGACAGGACAACCGGGTTGGGGGTGGGGAAGCCATGATGTCTTATGTGTTGTGACACTGCCTATTGGTCTAGAGTTCAAGCAAAGATCAGGCAGGAAAAGAATACAAGTGTTTAATCATCTTCATCAGTGCATCTTAATCACAATCTAGAGGAAGATTAACTTTTATTTGGACAAGGGTGATATAAGTATAGACATTTTTGTGGGTTAGAGATGTGCCAGTTTCTTCTCTTTAAAAAAAAAATCGTAAAGAGTAACAAATGTGACATATTGTATTTTTTGTTATCTGGACAAATGATATCAACTCATGTTAATTGTATCTTCATTTAAGCAACTGATTATTACTATTATTTTACTTTCAGTTCCAGGGAAGTGGAAAGGTATTAAATTTAATATGTTGTAATTGAAAACTACCCAAAATGTTGTTCAGCTTTTTTCTGTGTTTCTAACTCTGTTAGAACAGTCTTAAGTTAACTGTCTTAAGATGTTATATGAGAACCTTATTAATTTTTTGTGTATACATGACTAATAAAAGATTGAGGTAATTTAAATTAAATGTTTATACATTTTAAAAAAGCACTGATTCCTGAACCTGTTGGTATCTATATATACTTGGAACAAATCGGTTCAAAAACATGATTCAGTGAAATGTTACTGTGTAGAATATAATTTGAAGTTCAACAGCAGCTGTTTTTCCAATCTCTGGACACATGCAATAATATGTATATTCATCCCCAATATTTAATAATATCTGCTAAGTAGAGCACTCTTAACATTGTCATGGAACACTCAAATGACATTATCTGGAGACCAGATATGTCTTGATTCTAATAATTACTCAAGAGTTTATGAACTACTTGACAACAAGTGTAGAATCAACCCATCTTTTCAGATTTCCCTTATATCTTAGAGAATTAATAGAAAAAGGTAATCATTCTATAGGTATTTTGAACCATCCTATTGTTAATGGAGTATTAAATCCCTGCTATATAATTTGCTACAATGGTTCTAAATACCTGTAAAAAGGATATTGTTCTCTGTCATAGTCTTCCACATGGAAACCAACATGTTCTCTTTATAACTGCAGGCGGCTCCAAGATCTCTGCTGCCATTCAGATGATTCGCACCTTCAGCAGTGTGGAAACTGATCAGTCTTGTTATTTTTCACTATTATTGTTCAGAAACTATGTGCAGGAGTGACACTGATAACAATCAGGTCATTTTTTACTCTGCTGCTGCTTGAGAAAGGCATGTGCAAGAGCAGAAGTAGGCAGTAGACTGGTTGAAAGAGGAGGAGAAGCCAAGGAATAGAGATAGAATGACAGAGACACTATCTGCTTGTAGAACACAGAAAGCTGAGGTAGAAATAGGGTAGCAGAGAAACACATATACTTATCACAGAAATAAGGTGCTCTTGGGTCTGTTAGTATGTGTGTGTGTATGGGGGGTGTTGGACAGAGTGTGAAAAAGCTAAGCATTGATTTAATGAATGGGAAATTTGATTGGATCCACAAGGAGCAGATAGCTTTAGGGTAAAGGGGGAGTGTACACAGGAACAGGCCCCTCCTCCATCTGAGCGCTCGATTGCTCATTGGCCAGCCAGAGACATGCAAGTCAATTGGATCTTGCTTCCCACTGTCAAAACTGTAGGCCAGGGTTTCTCAGGCCTCTTGCCCCATTTTAGCTGAATGCACCCTCCCCCCTCCTTATAGATATATAGTATAGGAACTGTAGTATAGGGACAGGTTGCTGTGGGTCTGATTTATTGCTCTGTTCACGGTTGTCAGGAAGGATTTTTTTCCCATCGGCGCCAAATTGGCTGGGACTTAGTTATTTCACCTTCCTCGTATCATAGCGAAGACACAGTTAGCTTAAATAACCTTAGGATTTTGGAATTTAATGTTAGGAATTGTTTGAAAGTTGATTTGTTGCAACTGCAGCAGGTGACCAGTGTGGATAAAAGGCCAAAGAGCCAGCAGTCAGAAAATAAGAGACATGGGATTTTGCCGATGGACCCCAGGTCTATAGCAAAAGGGAGACCTGAAGTCTTTGCAGACAAGAGTCCCTCTCTGGTACCTTCTGTCCTTATTGATGGTGGAAAGATGAGCAGATTCAGCAGAGCACCTTAGGGTAGGCAGTAGAAACACTACCCTGAGCTATGGGTTATATGGTAGAAGCCCTGTAAACCCAGCACTGGACCCACCTAAATGCCTGGTGCATTTTAATAAAGTTGCAACCTGCCACTTAAAATCCATCCCTGGGCCTGACCTCATTCACTTGTGTGTCCAGATCACTGCTCCTGATCTCTTCCAGCACCTAGAGGAGTTATTGGGAAAGGGAAGAAGAAGGGTTCAAATTTATCAGATGACTACTAGCTAATAATTGATACAGGAGAAACTGGAGCTCCCTGATTCTTTCAGTGACTGCTTGAATAACTAAAGAATTAGCAGCAGGGTGTGAAAATTGGCTGGTACAAAGTACTTCTTTTCTGAGCTGGGGCATTGGTAGCAGAGGGTATACCAGACAACTGTGGCCCATTCCATGAAGACTTCATTGATGGGAACTGACACCTTGCTGGAGCCCATGCTCTGGAGAATATAGAAAGGCTTATGAGGTGTGTCATGCACCTCCTCTAGAGGGATCCAGAGAGTGTCAGCTATCTTCCTTAGCAACTCTTGAAATTGTCTGCAGTCATCAGGCGGGGAAGGATAGGGGGAAAAATTGGAGCTGCAGATTCCAGAGAGAGCTCCATGGTAGGAATCCCATTGCCCTCTCCTTTTGCAGCAGCTGGAAGGGAAGAGATAGCTTCTCACTTGGCTCTTGCCCATAGATGGGGGGCTCCCAATCTTTTTCCTGTTAGTCTTTGTGGAGCAGATTTAATCCTTTTGCTGTGATATGTCTGCAAAAATGTCCAAACCCTATGTGTGGATCGTATGAATAGGTGTATTGACGATATTGTGTGTGTGTGTGAGAGAGGAAGAGTCTAATGGATAAGTTAGAAATGAAGTAGTTAGAGGAATGGATGTTCTTCTGCAAGTGATGATCCCTATGTATAGTCACTGTGGGGTGTACATGTGCTCCATGGAACTGAGACAGGAAGAAATTGCACCTGTTCCCTTCTCCTCCTTGTGCTCTGCACTGAGAGTATAAAAGGTGGTGCAGATAGACCATTTCTCCAGTTCCTTTCTACCAGCCATGGTCTGAGACAGAACCACCTCAGTGTCCACAGCGTATGCTTGCTTTGTCCATGTTGACCTGTAAATATTTGTAAACCATTAGATATCTTAAATATTTTTATACTTGTAGCTAGTTTAGGTTAGTTTTTATGGGATGGGGATCTTTTCCTACCCTTTAGCCCTCCATATGGGATGACTTATGCCCAAGATCCCGAGCTTCAAGAATTGTTTCCTGCCACGGGGCCTTTCCACCTCAAGTGCCTCTTCTGCCTTGGGGAAATTCATGTTTACTCAAAGTGCTCCATTTGCTGATCCTTCCCCAGCCAAACCTGTCAGACATGTGAGTACAGACTGGAGATTATTTATGGATCAAGCATTGAGGCCATAGTTTGACCCTAGCTTGGAAAACCCCTCCCGTATGTCAGGCAGAGGCATCGAGAAGTGTACCTCTGAGCACATGACTCCTGGATCTGTGGCTAATGGGTAGAACTAGGGACTTCTTCAAAGAGGTGCATGAGAAGGGTAGAAAACACTCTCACAAAAAGCAATAGAATCCCCCTCCAGGTCCTTTTTTTGTAGTACCTTCTAAGTCAGGTGAGAATCTGTGCCCCAGTATTAGTAGCTCATAAGTAGGATAGGTTCTTTGGCTCCAAAAAGCAGATCTTCTTTGAAACTGACATTGCCCACAGGAGTAGGTCCATGGTACTGTGAAGAAAAAAACACTGAACGCTACTTACATCAATAGTACCATGCTGCCTCAAGAAGGACTTGTCAGTGCAGAACACTCTAACAAGGCTGACTCCGCTAGTATGGCGGGAAACAACTTTCCCCCACTTCCTCACGTCTGGGAACAGATGCATTGCTCCTCAGGGTATAGTTGTCCTCCTGGATGCTGAATCTCTGATTTTATTGGATCCAATCCACTAGTAGTACAGGTGGTGCAAGGAAGGGAGAGTTCCTCACCGGCTGGAGTATAACGACACCTATGGTACCAGAAGCTCTGCCCAGGGAGTCAGAGCCTGACACGTCTTCCTCTGACAAATTGGATATTAGTGGGATAGTATTACCACTCCCTTCAAGGCAAGGAGTCAACCTGGACAGTGGATCCAAGATCTCCTGAGCTGCATCCTGTACAAAAGAGAATGTGTACCCTCCCCAGAAGTCATCAAGAAAATGACAGAGGGTGCAAAATATCAAACACAATGTTCCCCCCTCTTCCTCCTTCCAGCTGCAACCCTTCAAGGGCTTTTACCATGCTCATCTTTTCAGGATTTTGTAATCCAATTTGGTGGCTGCCTAGCTTGCTTCTGCCAAGCTTGGCACATGATAATCACAGAAAGATAGATTCTCAACATCATTCCGACTGGCTACACCGCAGAATTCCTCTCACCACCCCTCCAAACCCCCTACCCCATCTGCATTCTCATGAGAGGATGCTCACATCAGAGTTAGGACTCCCTGCTTCAACTGGGAGCCATAGAACCAGATCCTTCATAATGTTGGGGAAAGGGATTTTGCTCTAAGTGTTTCCTCTTTCACAAAAAGAAGGAAGAATGGAGACCTATCTTAGATCTCAGACAGCTAAATGTCTTAATCTGCACATCGAGGTTCAGAATGGTCATCCTGGCATGAATAATTCTTTCACTGACCAAAGGTGAGAGGTTCACAGCTCTTGATATGAAGGATGTCAGTTTCAACAGACCTGAGATTCACAGCAGGTCTGAAACACAACCAGTACAGAGTGCTCCCTGTTTGGCCTTGCAGTAGTTCCAAGGTATTCACAAAGGTGCTATCAGTTGTGGCAGCCCACTTTTACGACCATGGATCATCAATTACATACGGTTACTGGTGGGAAGATCTTGTCAGGGCTAACGGTCAGCAGCCTAATCCCTGATCCATCTTCGGTACTTACTAGGACTTTGCTTAAACCCAGAAAAGTCCATTTTAATTCCCACATGGACTATATAGTTGATCAGAGCAACTCTGAACTCTATCAGTACCAAAGCATATCTTCCTTTGGACAGATTCCTACCATAAAGAGCTTATCACTCAACTTCAACAAATGCCAGCCTCCTCATGTCTTATTCTTTTGGGTCACAGGGCTTCTTGCACCTATGTAACGCCCTTCATGAGACTTCACCATCCTTTCCTGTAAGCTTCTCTATCGATGGTGTACATATATAGCAATTGATAACTGACACCGCCTTACCGCAATGAGGCTCCCATCTAGACAAGCAGATAGCACATGGAGCATGGACTCCCCAAGAGTCCCAGATGTGCATAAACCTCCTGGAATTGTTAGCAGTCCACAAGGCCTGCAAGTACTTCTTACCATTCATACAAGCCTGGCTTGTTCAAGTGATGTCAGACAACATGGCAATAGTGTTCTGCATCAACAAGTGGGAGCAAGGTCTATCTCTTTTTGTATAGACGCTGTCAAGCTTTGGAACTATTCAGCAGTCACTCTTTTGGTAGTACACCCCACCAGGAATTCACAACATGTTGGAAGACAGCCTCAGTACTTCTCCAAGAACCACAAATGGGTCCACAATTTGGTGATACAGATCATTTTTTGACAAAGGAGACCCCCCCCTCTTTTGGGACCTCTTCATGCCCCAGGAATACAGGAAATTCACAATTTACTGCTCCAGGATGGTTCAAGATCTGGATTCCAGGGGAGATGTGTCATAAATATAAAGGGAAGGGTAAACCCCTTTAAATCCCTCCTGGCCAGAGGAAAAACCCTTTCACCTGTAAAGGGTTAAGAAGCTAAGATAACCTCGCTGGCATCTGACCAAAATGACCAATGAGGAGACAAGATACTTTCAAAGCTGGAAGGGAGGAAACAAAGGTCTCTCTCTGTTTGTGTGATGCTTTTGCTGGGACCAGAGCAGGAATGCAGGTCAGAACTCCTGTAAAGAGTTAGGAAGCAATCTAGTTAGATATGCGTTAGATTCTGTTTTGTTTAAATGGCTGATAAAATAAGTTGTGCTGAATGGAACATATATTCCTGTTTTTGTGTCTTTTTGTAACTTAAGGTTTTGCCTAGAGGGATTCTCTATGTTTTGAATTTGACTACCCTGTATGGTATTTACCATCCTGATTTTATAGAGGTGATTCTTTTACTTTTTCTTTAATTAAAATTCTTCTTTTAAGAACCTGATTGCTTTTTCATTGTTCTTAAGATCCAAGGGTTTGGATCTGTGTTCACCTATGCAAATTGGTGAGGATTTTTATCAAGCCTTCCCCAGGAAAGGGGGTGTAGGGCTTGGGGGGATATTTGGGGGGAAAGACGTTTCCAAGTGGGCACTTCCCCTGTTATTCTTTGTGTAACACTTTGGTGGTGGCAGCTTTTAACCTAAGCTGGTAAGAATAAGCTTAGGGGGTCTTTCATGCAGGTCCCCACATCTGTACCCTAGAGCATTTCTCATCCCATGGTTGGGACAACTGACTTATGCCTTACCTGAGGAAAATCAAGCAAGAGAGTGTTGGACATACTGATTGCCAGAGATGGCCCCAACATTCTGATGTCACCATGTCCAGGCATTTGGATATAGCCTTTCCTGATCCACAGTACACAATACTGATTGATCCACAGTATTGATCCACAATACACAATCTTCCATAGGGACAAAGTTTCACTGACATTACATTGAAATTTACCCCCAAAGTAATCTTAGATTTTCATCCGAATTGGACAATTCACTTACCTGTCTTCTTCCCAAAGCTGCACATCACCAGCAAAGACAGGAAGCTTCACTGTTTGGATGTCTGTTGAGTGTTGGCATTCTACCTATGAAGAACCAAATCCTTTGGAAATCATCTAAGTCATTGATATCCTTTGTGGAATGGATGAGAGGGGAAGCGATCTCTTCCCAGATACTTTCCAAATGGATTTCAGGCTGAATTCTGTTGAGTTATGAGTTAGGAGGCATGCTTCTTCCACAGGGTGTGAAGGCCCACTCAACTAGAGCTTATGCTTCATCAGCAGTTTCACCTCGAGACATCTTTCTCTCAGTAAAATCTGTAAAGCAGCTGCATTGGGTTCTGTTCAGACTTTTACAAGACATTAAGCACTGGAACAAGCTTCTGCAGTAGTTGTATCTTTCAGCACAACAGTCCTCCAGTCATTGGTAACACAAAGTTCCTTACACCCACCCCCTCAATGAATACTGCTTCTCAGACACCATCACTCAAAGAAGAAAGAGAGGTTACTTACCTTGTACCGTAACTGGAGTTCTTCAAGATGTGTGGTTCTTATTTTTATTCTGCTACCCTCCTCCTTCCTCTCTACTGTGGAGCATTTTCTGGACAATCTATGGTAAAAAGGGAAATGGAGAGATGGTCGGCCCAAATTGCTCCTTATATCCTTGGTTCAGAACACAAGGAGGAGAAGGGTGCAGGTGCAGACAAACAGATGCTGCTAGCAAAAATGTTCCTGTCTGTACATGGAGTACACGTGAACCCAACAGTAGAATACACACAAGGACCACACATCTCAAAGAACTCCAGTTACTGTACAGGGTAAGTAGCCTCTCTGTCTGCAGGGAAAAGTGGGAGAAAACGGGAGAGAAAAAATGTAGGGGATGAGATAGAGATAATAGTGTAGAGAAAAAAAGAGATAAGGAATGGAGGTAGAAAGAAAGAAAAGAGCAAATAGTAAATGGAGACAATTTTGGAAGAAGATTAACTCTGATCCACAATAGGAAAGAGCTTGTGGGATGAAGCCAGGGAGAGAGAGTATGCAAAAACATAAGCAAGAAAAACAAAGTCAATAGAATCACTCAGCATTGAACAAAACTCTGTGAATAGATTATTCAATGGATTTCATCAGAATCCACCAACTATTTTATTCAAGTGATACTTTTCTAGTAACTGACTGGTTCATCAAATACTATTCATGAAATGTTTTGTTAGATGAAATTTGTCAAATATATCTAATGAATATTTATTTCTGCATTCCACCTGCCCCAGAGCTACATTAATTTTTAAACCTCTATTAAGTAGAATGTGGAATGACAGTATTACATTTAAATACAGCACACAACTGATCTGTTGTTTTGAATTGTAAGTGGGGTGGCTTTGGGTAAGGTATCGTCATATGGCAGTTTGGGTATTTTTCACATTGGCCTGACAACTTAGTCCTTGGGCTTTTAGGTGTCAGGTAAAATTTTTAAGACCTGCACCCACTTTTGAAAATGTTGGCCTCAGGATTTGGCCCATTTAGCACTATTATCCCATGCTGTGAAATAATTTCTCAGGGGATTGAGGATAATACACATTGTATATGTGAACTTAAATTTCTACAAAAGATTCACTTCAGTGTGCCGTTTTCCGTACCTTAATGCACTGTTCCATGTGTTTCCTGCTGACACCTACTTTAGGATTGAATGAGATAAGGCATAGGCTGTAAGGTTGTTCATTGTGCTGTAAGGAACAAATTGTAATTTACTAATTGACCATATTTGTGATTATCTCAGCGAAACACCAGATTTCAGTGTCATCTAAAATAAGTCCAGAGTTAAATTTAAAGTCTAACTATTCTCAGGCAGTTTCAACATTATCAGCTACTGGGGAGTTCTCGATAACATCATCATACCTTATTATAATTTTATAATTCAACATTTCTGCTAAGATGTGTTTAATAATAACTCAACCTGAATGAGGGTCAGTCAATTTGGGACCTATATAGGCATCTACTACATTTCTGTAATTGTACTTTCATTTGGAAATACTGCAGCTGTCAGTAATAATTTGTTAATTTTTCTTTGGCATGGGCCACCTGTTGTCACGTTGACATGTATAAATAGGTGAGAATAGTTCTGGAATTTTCTATTATAACTTCAGGGAAAAGTCCCAGCCTTGGTACTATGAGCCAAAAGGTGGGGAAAGGAATGGAGTGGTATCAGCCAAGCAAAGAGTCTAGGGGCCATCCTGGTTGAGTCTAGGGGCCATACATGTTGACTCAGGGAAAGCACTTAGGCCTGGATCCAGAAAGATACTTACTGTGAGCGTCACAACACCTAACTTTTACACATCTAGCAAATCATAGGAACAATTTAGGGTGACCAGATGTCCCGATTTTATAGGGACTGTCCCGATATTTGGGGCTTTTTCTTACATAGGTGCCTATTTCCCCCCTATACACACCCCCCGGTCCCTATTTTTCACACTTGCTATCTGGTCACTTGCTATCTAGAACAATTTGATCCAGAAACCCTGAGTTAGGCACCTAGACTTCCTATACAATGAATGGGGAGAGATAGGGACCTAAGACTGTAATCCACAAAAGCCAATGTCTAGGTGAGGAACCATATAAATGAGCAAATGGAAGATACCAAGAAGAGAGTTGTGTCCCAAAGCCCCTTCTGTCTCATGGAGTTAGGTGCCTAAGTCCGGCTGAAGGGAGATTGCTAGCACAAATAAGATATCTACAGTCAGTAACCCCTGAGCTGCCTGACTGCAGGACAGGCAATTAATTTGTATCTTGTGAGAATGTGTGCCTCTCTTGCCACAAAATGGCTAGACGAGGAGATGGTGGTTCTTACCTTACAGCAGCTCTTCAGAGATTTTGTGGGTTGCATTGCTGCCTAAAACTGGGATTTATGCGTCTAAGTGCCACAGTGGATCTGAGTCTTGCCTTATCCTGCTGCT
Organism: Eretmochelys imbricata; assembly: GCF_965152235.1. Taxonomy (NCBI): domain Eukaryota; kingdom Metazoa; phylum Chordata; order Testudines; family Cheloniidae; genus Eretmochelys; species Eretmochelys imbricata. Next base: position 21,905,982 of record NC_135582.1, on the reverse strand, counting down.
TCAGGAAGCAGCAGGATGCACTTTCCAGAGTGCGCAGTGCTGTCAACAGCTTATATGTAATTAGTCCAGGAATTTGGCTATTTCCCTCAGATTAGCAGATCTGGGCCATATACTGCAGCATGGTAGGCATGTTAGCCAGGCCCCACCTCATACTGAAGGAAGCACCAGTTCAGAATCATATTCTGCTTCTGTGCAGGGGCTTTGTCAGATTTTTCTCAATACTGATACTAATAGCCTTTTGTTCCCTTGCAATTACTTATGCCACTGTTTCATACTGAACATGAACATTGTATATACTAATGCTAGTGAAGATTCAGAGATCAGATAGAGATATATCTAGAAAGATTAGCTTCCTTGTTGCTTTTAAGTAATTCCATTGAACATACTTTGTGGTACATCTGGACTTTGTCTTTGTCTTCTACTACCACCTAGGAGCCCTAGTCGTGGATAAGGATCCTACTGTGCTAGGTGCTGTACAGACTCATAACAAAAGCAGAGTAAAAGTTAAGAAACATTTATATTAAATATTACCGAGTGGTAAACTCAATTACTATGGTGCATTCTCAGTCAAAAGAAAAAAAAAACAATGTGTTATATTTAAATATTTTTTTAAATATATAGCTATGGTAACATAAATGCTACGTGTGTTTTGGAAAGATGGTAATAGGATGATCTGTCAACTAAACTTTTTGCTCATTTATTTTTTTAGAGCCCAGTGACAGACCTCCAGTTCTTCTGATTGCAAGCTCTGAAACTATTGAAGTATTATATCTTAATGGAAGTAAAGTTTCTACTCCAAACTCAATGAAAGGAAATGGAATTAATACACTGGATTTTATATACAATAAGGACACAATTTGTTGGATTGAATCGAGAGAATCTTCAAGTCAGCTGAAATGTACCAAGATATCAAAAGCTGGGAGATTAACAGATGAATGGATAATAAACATTGCTCAGTATCTTCACAGTAAGTATTTTAATTTTTTTAGTGGGATTCCTTTAGCAGAATAGTTTAAAATACCTGTCTTTCTAGCAAACTTTGTTTGCAGACTTAAAAACTCTTATTTTGGTGCTCAATGTTGCTGATATTTCAGGTTATTCTCTTGCTCTGCTTATGCATTAAACATCGAAAGGCACAGAAACATTTTGCTGCTTTGTTGCTGTTTCCCTCTCTAACACATAGATACAGAGGCTTGAAAAAAGCTGAGAGTTTTCACAGAGTCTAAGTGCATTGTGTGATCGGTATGATATTACAAAAAAACAAAGCTAGCACAATGGAAGAAGAAACTTGAAAATGCCTTTTTTTCCTGAAATGTGTTGATAGCTAAAATTTGTTGAAAATGATTGTTTACTGCCAGATAAATAAGATGCTAATTAACAACATGTACATATAATTGTCACATTTACTGTATATTAGTAGAGCTTCATTACTTTCAAACACTAGTAATATTTCCTTGTTTACCGGAAATGTCTCACTTTTGCACTAGGAAACTTTAGAGTCGCCCTCATGATGAGTCATCTCTCTGTGCAGTTTAACTAGCGTAGGAAGATTGTGCAATGCTAAACTTTAGAATGCCTCTGAATTGGAATGTCCATAATTTTGCCCTTTTTTTCTGAGAACCTTACTCAGTCTTCCCTTAAGTAGAGATGGACCTGAGCCAGACGATTCTGATGTAGATTTTAAACTCCTTCGCCACCAAGTCTGGTAGTGTTTGGAAGAAGGGTTTGGTTGGGACTATAATGAAGATGGGGCCAACTGAAAATGTGGCTACCGGTCCTAATGATTTCACAACTACTATTCAGATCACCAAGAAAAATATCCTTTTCAATGTATGCCTATAGGGTAAGGAACTTGATCCCTCTTACACATCCATCCATGCCCATCCTTTACTACTTTGAAAATCAATAACTTTTTTTAGTCAGAGGAATTTACTACTTTCACCACTGTCTGCCCTTCCGAGTGATCCTACATTTTCCCTCAGATACTAAGGCTACTTTGTATGTTTGAACTTGTTATTTTATTTGGACTTCTATTGTGTATTTTTCACAGTTCTTTCTATTTTCACTACAAAATCCCAATTTTCTTGTCAGTAGGACTGGAGTGAGCACTTCCTAAATACCTTTTTTGTTCTTTTTATTGCATGAAAAGGAAAGGAATTAGCTGGGGTTCTTCACAATATGAATGGTTTATATTTAACAGTGTGTCCCCTCATCCTCTAAACTCCATCATCAGAGCACAGTTTCAATGCACTGTTGGGTCTTCCCCAATTCCCTTGTGTGCTTTTTTTCCCTTCTGTGCTCCCTACGCATAGAAAGATTTAACAGTTTGAATGCTGCAGGGTCTGCATTAGCAGATATGCTTTCAGAATCAGGGTTAAACTATGATTGGGAAATTAACATAGTGGCTCAAGTCAGTGAGCTAATCAGTTTTTGTAGGCACTGTATTTTCACACCAGTCTGTGGACGCTCTGTTGTTGTTTTTTTCTGAATATTTACATCTTTATATTTGGTCTAATTACTTTTGAATTGACATTTCCCTGGCTATGGAGTATGCTACAAAGATTTGTTCCAACTTTTAGTTTAATCTTGACTCAGATAACTATATAGAAGTCTTATTCCCTTCCTCATTGGCAGGATAAAAGTAATCCACTTGGTGCTTCTAATCAAGCCAATCTCACGAGGTCCTAATTTCCCCTTGGAGTTACCTGAAACTGTATCCTACAGGGGAGAATAGGCCCTCTGATGGCTACAATCCACAGCCTCTGGAGAATTAAATTTTAGCATATCTCTCTCTCTGTCTCTGTCTCTCTTTCTCTCTCTCATACACACAATTCCTCTCATTTTTTCTCGGTGTTTACTTACTAAAAATTAATTCAGTTTCATTTTACAACCAATTAAGAATACCTCATTTGGCACGTTCATGTGTCAGCCAAGCCTAACAAATGGTCATACCCATAGAATTCTTCAAAGAAAATATGAACAGTAGTTTTCCTACCACGGAAAAATGTTGCCTTAGTTTCTCTTGTTTGGTGTTTTAGCCAATAACAGGCCCAACAAAACAAAGGGCCACCCATGTGAAGTCTTTGTACAGAAAACAAAGAAAAATACTGGCCTTTGAAGTGCTTCTTTATCCCAGTCTTGCAAGGTATCTGTTTGCAATTAAGTGCTATTCTGGGAGAAAACATAAATTCACTGGTGGTAAAGTTTACATATGACACAAAAATTGGTGGAGTGATAAATAATGATGGAGACAGTTATATGGATTGACCTGGATTACTTGAATGAGATGGGCTCATTTGAATAATATCCTTTTTAATAAAGCCAAATGCAAGGTCCGACATCCAGGATTCTCTGTAACTTGAAGTCTTTAAATCAAGATTTGAGAATTTATGTAACTCAGCCAGAGTTATGGGCCCACTGCAGGAATGGGTGGATGAGGTTCTGGAGCTGCAATGTGCAGGAGATCAGACTAGATGATCATGATGGTCCCTCCTGGCCTTAGAGTCTGGAAGGAACAATGGGGGAAGATCAAAGCGATTTTAGACACTTAGGCATTTACCTGCCACTGGGCTATGCAATATTCTGGGTTGGTTTCTCTCAATGACTCCTGTTGAAGCTGTTCCACTTGTTATAACTAATTGAATAATCATGGGACCAAAGAAAGAGAGAGAGAGAGTGACTCCATAGCCCAGTGGATAGGGTATTCTTCTTGGATTTGGGAGACTTAAATTCAAGTCTCTGTTCTAATGACTGTTTAATTAATTACAAAGAATAGAACAGTTTCAACGGGAGATTGAAAGACAGACCCACCCTGGAATATTCCATAGTATAGTAGTTAAGGGACTTGCCTAAGAGATAGAAGATGTGGCTTCAAATCCTGCCCCAAATCAGGCAGAGGGTAGAATGGCACTTGGGCCTCCCACATCCTGGGTGAGTGTGCTAACCACTGGGCTAACAGTTGAAAGGAGGCACTGTCATTATGTGTGTGGGCTTCTTGGGTTTTTGTATGTGTGAAAAAGGACTTAGGTGCCTAACTTCCTTACAGGGGCATGGTGTAGGATACTCCACTTTCCTTGGCATTTCCTAGTGGCTAGCCAAGGCAGCTCCATGCTCAGCTCAGTGGCTGTGGATGCCCATTCTGAGGTGCTCATGTATTGTATAGGGAGCCTAACTCTGTATATTCCATGAGGCAGAAGAGCACCAATACTTAGGCATTGCGATACTGAGCCTAAGTCCTCTTTGTGGATCCAGTCCAAAGAGTGAGGGAACGTTTATAAGTTGGAAGACTATATCCTGAAAAGCAGGAAAAGGACTTAGGGGTCATCACATGAGCTCCCGGACGGATGCTGCACCTAAGAGTGTGAACACAATCCTTGGATATATAAGCAGGAAAATATCAAGCAGGAGAAGGGAGGTAGTAATACCTCTGTATGGAGTTAGTAAGACAGTTTATAGAATACTGTCTCCAGTTCTAGTGTCAACACTTCAAAAAGAATGTTGACAACTTGAAAGAGTTCAGAAAAGAGCTACAAGAATTATTCTGGAAAATTTGCCTTATATCAAGAAACTCAGACATGTGGTTTATCTATGAGAAAGTTAAAAGGTGACTTGTTCACAGTCTACAAGTACCTACCTACATGGGGGGAAAAATTCTTGTAGCAGACAGCTCTTTAATCTACCAGAAAAAAAGCATAGAGAGATTTGATGGCTTGAAACTGAAGCTAGACAAATTCAGACTACAAATGTGGGGCAATTTCTAACTGTAAGGGTAATTAACCATTGGAATAATTTTCCAAGGGACATGGTGGATTATCCGTCACTTTAAGTCAAAGCAGGATATCTTGAGAAATTATATTCCAATCTCAAAATGAAGCTATGGGCTTGATACAGAAATTAATTTATGAGGTTCTTGTGCCTGTGTTACACAAAAGGTCAGACTAGATTTCATAATGGACCCTTCTGGCCTTAAAATCTATGAAGACCTCCATAAGAAGTCTATCTCTCAGCCTGGTTCCATCTGGCTGGAAGCATACAGCCCCCATTTGAGCCATCAGCACTGACAGGAGAGGGAAATTTCAGTCAATTCTCCACCTTTTGAACTCCTGTGAAAGTTAGCAACCTGGTTTTCCATCCCAAATCACAAAATACCACTTCAGACCTCTTCCTCTCCCTCAACAACTATATCCTTTCTCCAACAGGTATGTTCTCTGAATTAAACCCTGTAACTAAGTAGTGCTGGCCTTGGTGGCTATTTTCAAGTACTGATGTGGGAAAAAAATTCTGATGGTAGGTGGAATTAATCTTAATCTAGCAGAAAAAAAGCATAATGAGAGATAAAGGTACAGTGATAGACTAATAGTTTAATAGTTTTTCTAATAGTTTCAGTGTGTGTGTGTGTGTAAAAACACTACTTCTTACCAATGGCATCTCCCAGAGTTGGAGTTCAATTTATTTCCCTCTCCCTTCTCCTCCACGACAGCATTACTCTTGCAGCTGTAGAGACGTGTAAAGGAAGACGAAACATTTCCAAGTACAGAAGAGGTTTTTGTAAATGATAAATGAAAATAACATTTATCTTTTTGCTGCAGTCAGCACTTTTTTGCACATCGTTCCATGTACATTTATCTCAAAACAGGCATAACAGTCTGAGAACCATCCTATATCTGCAACATTTTAATATTTAAAATACTCTGATAAGATTATTCTGCTTGTAAAATATATCAGTGTTTTGAGTTTTGTTAGCAAGATTTTGTAAAATAGAATAATTGTGCGTGCTATCAACATCTAAAACTAATAAACAATTAGTTTGATGGGGATTTGAAATGTGACACTCTCTGAACATTTTACAAATGTGTTTTTATTATTACCAATTATAAGATTAATTTAATGTAAATAGTAGCATTTTTCTAGTGGGGAATTAAAGGAGGGGAAAAAACAAACACATGTTAAGGTATAAGATTCTGATTACATACAGACCTTCCCAAATACAATATGTGTTTACTTAAGTCTTTGAAATACACATATTGGCTTAAACACTCTCTGCTGCTATTCTAAACTGAAGTTAAAATGTATGATAAATGAAAACAATCACCACCAAACTGTGGACATTTTTTCTTTCATTCTTCTTCTAAAGCTTATCTTGATTTTTACTTATAAATTCCCTAACTGTTTTACATACCTCTATCTCTGTGCTTTCCAAGCTGAGCTGTTCTTTGGCAGGGACGATTTAGGGAAATTCACACAATCAACTTTGTGTCAATTAGACTAATTGACAGTAAGTTTAATGCTTAGTTCTGAACACTCATTTATTACTTCAAATATTTTCTTATTACAAATAAGTGCTAAAACCTTAAGGTCTGATCCAAAGCCTATTGAAGTCAATGGATCTTGAATCAGGATCTTAAAAAGAATTCCTCCACCTCCTAAAATACTCTTTGAAAGGCTTTATAAGTGTCCAGACAGGTGATGATAGGAGTCTAGTGCCAGAAGACAACTTCGTCATGCTACACTTTTGCAAAATAGTTTGATAATTCCAAAAAGGATGCAGTAGAGCTAATAAAAGAATAGCTGCCAAATTTCTAGTTTTTATAGAATCATAGAAATGTAAGGCTGGAAGTGACCTTGAGAGGCTAGCTTGCCCATTTCCCTGTGCTGATGAAGGACCAAGTATACCTATATCATCCCTGGCAGGTGTTTGTTTTCTCCAAAACCTTTTTCATACGGAAGAAGAATGAGCATGAGAAAAATATCCGATACTCCCAAGACATCCTTTGTTTGCTTCCTTTGTAGTAAAAATATGACAATCTACTTTCTTTATAACTTTGGGAAGAAGCACCCACAACTGGGAACTGGTATGCCAAATTTTAGCCCAAAGGAAAATTTAATTTCTAAGTCAGAATGTGATTAGACAGCAGGTCTTCAACAGAGAACCTGTGAGTCTTTAACAATAGAGGTGCTGCAATCATAGGCTTGATATTTCAAAAGTTTACCTGTGAGCATAGTGCTTAGCACCATTAGCTATCCTATTGATTTTAATGGGAGAACTGGTATTAATGAGTGTAACTTTCCCAGTTAGTGTTTGCAGGACTTAGTCAATATTGCTGACTCCTGCAAAGTTTTGTTTTTGGCCCTTGTAGCAATCTTTGAGTGATGCCAAAATCTCTGGCCATCACATGATCTGGGGGAAGTAATGTAGAGAGAGAAGCTCCTTTAGTCTAGGGGACATTGCACTAAAGTGTAAACTCCAATACCATGCATTCTAATCCTGGATGCTATTAATATTTCTGTGCACTTTATAACCCTTACTAAGATCCAAAGCCTAGTACTGCTCCACAGTAAGGCATAAGTATCAGTCACACTTCTGATAGATAACTGAGATCTTGCAAAAAATTCCCTGCAGGCAAAGGTGCCAGTGGAACCTAGTTCTCTAATATAACAAAAGCCTAATCTCATCTGTTTTTCCATATAGTCTTTTTAAGAAATGTAGCAAATAACATGCTTCTGTTGTCCAGGCTTACCACACTGTTGAGAAGCTGGAAAACCCTAATGAAGGGATTGTTGGATTTAAGAAGCCCTGGTATGTAGGCAATTTAGAGTATGTCTACACTGACAAGTTTCTCTGCCACAAGTTATACCACTTTTATTAAAACGCTGGAATTAAACAGCTGCTGTGTGTCCACACTGTGCTCCTTGTGATGGTGGAGTGCATCCACATTAGCACTCCTGCAACAGCAAAGACAGCAATGCACTGTGGGTAGCTATTCCACTGTGCAACTGGCCGCAGGGTGCTTTGGGAAGGGTTTGCAATGCCTCATGGGACAGGCACAGCCTCACATGATGCAGGTTTCCCAATCCCATTGTTCCATGGGTGCACGCACACGCACACACAAACACACACACACACACACCTTCCTCTGTGTTCAACAGCACGAGCATTCCACATTAATGGTTGCTTTGTGTCCCGGAGCAGAGCAGATCAGCACAGCACACAAGGGCTGTCAGAAATGGTGCTTTGAAAGGGGTGGGGCACATCTCTCCAGGGCAGCTGAGTTCAAAACAGTGAGCAGAGCAGTCACTTGAGGCATCATGAGACAGCTCCAGAGGCCAATTACGGCGCAGAAAGCAATCAAGTGTCTACACTGGCAATAGAGGACTGGAGCCTCTGCGCAAATAGCCTTATGAGTCTCGTCGAGGTGGGTTTTTTGCAGCGCTGCAACCAGGAGTTTCTGTGCACAAAGCGGCTTGGCAGTGTGTACACGGCTGCAGTTTGAGCACAAAAAGCTGCTTTACTGCGCAGAAACTTGCCAGTGTAGACAAGCCCACAGAGAAGTGATGGAAATGACTAGCCCTGATATAAAGGTGACTGGGGAGCCCAAGAGGAGGGACAAAAGGATTTGTGAAATTCTGATAGGAAGATCAGCAAATGAATACCTGTTGCATAATAAATGGGAACCAACTAGTGGAAAATGTACATGGAAATTTAGTATTATGTTGAGGGGAAACTAACATATGAAACACTAGGTACAAAGGTTTCAGAGTAACAGCCGTGTTAGTCTGTATTCGCAAAAAGAAAAGGAGGACTAGTGGCACCTTAGAGACTAACCAATTTATTTGAGCATGAGCTTTCGTGAGCTACAGCTGATTCTGTCTCTGGAATGGGTGTTTGGGGCATTACTGATGAACTTTAGAGCCGGCTCACCAATTTGAATCCTGCCCAGTGTAAAAAGGATTAATAACTGTTCCCATGTAATAGCAGCTTGGTAGCCCCTATAGGATATGCATTTGGTAACTCTGAGTTTCATCTCCCATGTCACAAACTGCCCACTGTGCTTTGCCCGAGACAATTACAAGCTCTACAGGACAGGGACTGTCTCTTACTAAGTGTTGGTACAGGATTCAGTACAATGGTGGTCCTGATCCCAGTTTAATGCTCTAGTGTGAGCCTAAATGGCCATCTCATGATAAATCTGTGAGAGTTGGTAACCCTGTGATTGTCACATACGCTGGAGGTGAGAACTGGGAGTTCAAAAATCATATAGACTCACAAAATATTATTTAAATTTTTAATCTCATGATTTTAGGGTCTAATTTATTTTTTAATTTGTTTTATTATGTTTTTAACTTCTGGGATTGGGGACACTGCTGAATAGACCATAATATAGGGCACTGGCACTGCACACAACTCCATTAAGCATCCGAGATAAAGTCCACTGAAGTCAGTGGAAAGATGCCCATTGACTTCAATGGATTTTGGATTAGGCCCTAAAATACTAAATAACTGAAGGTGCCCTTCAGTTATAATAATCAAGATTTTTTAAAATAATAATAATAATAATTAATAAAAACCTCTTCCTTTGTTGTGAATCAGTTTGAACATAATAAACTTTGTTTTTGGTTATACAGTTTGTGATGTCAATGAATGGAGCATTCATTCTGAAATGGAAAATTTCAGTGTAATGGAAATCTTTTCAGTGGAGTAAATCATTTTTGGCAAAGTCAGTTTTAAGCTGTGTAATTTTCTCGGTTGGTTTGGAAACAAAGTGATTTAATGTTTGGAAGTAATTTAATGAGGGGAGTGGGGCAGGCATGTGCAAAGAGGTTGGGCTCTCCTGTCACTGCTTATAAGCCCTGTATTTTATCAACATGTCACAGAACAGATGCAGTATGCTATGGTGGGCTACGCAATCACCATGACAGTTCTTGAGTTGCTGATAAAGTTTGAATATTCTTTGCATGCATAATTACATAAAATCTCTGTCACACCATATAAGCAAAAATAATTAACTAATTGAAAAATGCTTCTATACCTGTCATCGTATATGGTTCCAGAGATTCTTTTTTGCCTTTTTTTCAACTTGTTTTCAAGCTATGCACCAGTACCTTATCTGCATAGTTAATTCCTTTATAAATAAAGTCCAGTGCTATTTCCATTTTAGTTCAGCAATATTCTTCCCAGGTTCACTTTCATTTTGAGAGTCTTTCAGGAAAGCAGCAGTTGCTCCTTGAGTCAGCCCAGCTGGCAGGATTATTTTCAAATGGGAAAAATAGCTATCTGTAAAGTTAACTGAACTGCTTGAGGAAAGATGGACCAAATGAGATGAAGGCTCAGATTTTTAAAGGCATTTAGGTGTTGCTCTGGTAAGTATTGCAATGCTTTGTTGACCTAGGAACCTAAGAGTCTATCTACACAGCAGCTGGGAGGTGTGATTCCCAGCTCAGGTAGACATGCACACACTAGCTCTGCTTGAGCTAGCCCCTAAAAGAAGCAGGAGGGCCCCAGTGATATGGGCTAGTCACCCGAGTATGCACCCAAGAGTTGGGCAGGATTATATGCTGTACTTGGAACATCTTCAAGAGAAACTCATACCAGCATACCCATAGTTTAGTGGTCAGGGCACACTCCTGGAAGATGGGAGACCTCCGTTCCAGTCCCTGCTTCAAATAAGTCAGAGCAGGGATTTGGAAATATGTTGCCTTCATCCCAGGGGAGTGCCCTAATCCTTTTGTTATACAGTAGGAAGGCTGTGTCTCTCTCCTTTCTAGCAAGAAAGGGCTGACCTGGTTTACACACCTACACCTACACCTAGGAGACAGTTCACAACTGTGAATCCTAAGCAGAGGTAAGTGCATCCCTCTGGTTTGTCAGTTAGGCACCTAAATACCTTTGTGGATCTGGGCCTAAAGCCCCTCTCCTTTCCTCTCTTATAGACTCCTGGCTAATGTTGGCGGCTCCCAACTCACCTTGAGTGCTGCTGTGAGTCCCATTTTTAAAGTGCCTGATTCACCACATGAATTGTATAGGGAACCTGGGCTCCTAACTCAGGGCTGTGGATTCTATTCAGTGGCAGAGCACCTAAACATTAGGCATTGCAATGCTGAGCTTGAGTCCCCTTTGTGGATCTAGCCCTAAGGCCCAGATCCTTACGAGTGTTTAGGCACCTAACTCCCATTGATTTCAATCAAAGTTAGGCCCAGATCCTGAAAGATATTTAGGCATATAAGTGCCTAAATCACTTTTGAAAATGAGACTTAGGATTCTACGCAATCTAGGCATAGCAACACTGACAGGAGCAATGCCTAAAATACCCGTACAAATCTGGGCCAAAGTGATTAAACTCAAATCATTAATATAAGTTTTATAAAAGTCTGTATACCTGTCATAATCCACACTCTATATTGCCTCAAATCAGCAGATCACCCTTCCTTTTTCTTATGTTAAACACAAACAAACAAACAAACAAACACACTTGTACAGTCAACAATTCTGTTTAGCTTTCACAAAGTTCCCTACATTTTCATAAGTGTTTGTAAAGTTTATCATTCATAAAAACAAAGTTAGATAGTGACTCTAGGCAGTGTTCAAATATGATTTCTTTATAAACTGTCACATTTAAAGTAGCCAAAAGGCTCAGTCCAAGAAACTACTGCTTCCATTTAGAAAGATACTGTGTGGTTAGGAACGCAGAGCTACTACAGTACCTCATTTCAATGGCTCCACTATGTTTTCAAAATAATAGAGAACATTAATATTGGGTGTTTCTCTCAGGGAAGTCTTACCACATAAGTCATTTAACATTAGACTGGTCAAAACCCTTACAAATATAGGGCAAGATTATAATCAGCCCCCATATGAGGGTGCAAGAGGGAGAGATGGTGCAAGTATCCTCCTATTTCCCTTACACATCTGTGCAAGGGAAGGGCACCATGGCATTCTTTGCTTGCAGAGAAGCAAGGGTGGTCCAGTGGTTAGGAGAGTAGCCTGTGCTTCAGAAAGACCCAGGTTTAATTCCCTGGTCTTGCATAAACTCCCTGTATGACTTTGAGTAAGTAACTTAGTCTTTAGTTTCTCAGTTCCCCATCTATAAAATGAGGATAATAGCAGTTCTATACCTCACAGGGTTGTTGCGAAGATAAACACATCAAAGATGATAAGGTGCTGAACTGATCTGGGCTGTCTATGTACAAGTAGATAGAACTCCACAAGGCTGCTGGCACTAGCCTCACTTAGGTGATCAGAAAGGGGTGGTATGGGAACAGACACTGTGCCTTTCAAAAGCTGCAGTCCAGAGAGTTTCGGTTAAGAATTATACTTCTCTGAAACTACAATTGCCATAGAACATTTCAGACAGTCTATTTTGGGCTCTATGGTTTAATATTTGTCAGCATTCCATTTATGATAGGTGCATTAATAAATCATTAAGGGTCAGATCCTATCACTCTTATTCAAATTGAGAAATACCTTAACCATGGGAATGCTTGTGGAATAAGGTGCATTTCAATGTAAGGGTGGTAGAATCAATCCATAATTAAGATTCATCCAAGCATTTTGCTCCTGTTGGACTTTTTTTTTTCCAGGAAGGGGAACAGAAATAACTGGTCCATCGGTCTAAAATGTCCCCTATTATTATTAATTATTATTATTATTTATTTATTAATTACTTGCATTATAGTAGTGGTTTGATGCTCCAGCTAGGCCTGAGTATTGTGTACAAACATATGTCTGCCTGGAAAAAACAATGCCTGTCTTACTACCTTAATTTAAGATAAAATAGAACAAATAGATGAAACAAATAAATGGGACAGAGAGGAGAGAGGGAGGGTGGGGTAACGGTAATATAAGCATTTTTTTTATCACAAACTAGCTATGTCCGCAGTTTTTAGGTACAGACAGTTTTGTTTGTTTTTGTTCAATCCACACCATGATGTGGGGAATCTTGGAGCTTAGTGACATTAGATGTGCATGTTATCTCATGTTTTTGGGTGGCTGGCAGGAACACCACTTTGGTAGAGCCATCTGTTAGTGCAGTATTAATTGTTCTGTGTTATAGAAATAGATATACCTCAGTATGATTATGGCCTTCATTATTTCCAGAAACCTTTATAATTGTATGAAACAATTTGTATTTTTTTTTTTTGAGGAAGGGAGAGAGCTAGAAAAAAATTAATGTATGGTGTTTTAACTATAAATAAGTAACTATCCTCCTTCCTTAGTAATCTGAAGAGATAAATACAGTCTGTTAAAACACTTGGTGTGATTTTGTTTTTATAGTGAGTGAAATACTGAGCTAGCTACTTTAACTGATTGACTATATAGTGTGTCTATTTATAATCAAGATGATTTTTTTTGAAATATTCCTGCTAATAGTATCAATCAGATGTGATTTAAATTAGGCTGACATTTGTTTTTTAGTAGATTTCCGGTGTATTCTGCACCAATGCTTCAACAAAATACACTTTCTCAAGTGTCAGCAAACTGGAAAAGTGTTGCACTATAGGCCTTTGTTTCTTCTTTAGCCTATTATGTTAGAAAGAGAGAGAGAGAGAGAGAGAGAATGTCACTCTTGCTCAGAACTCTTCATTTCTTCTTTTGCCTTAATATGTTACAGAGACAGAAACTCATGCTTATAACTCTTCATAATATCTACATTATGAAAAATACATAACTTTTTTCATTTGGAAATATCAGAAATGCTGATCAGTAAAGACAAATATTAGTTTTTGGGAATGTTTAAGTTAATTGAATCTAATACTTCCATTTGGGAAAAGAAACAAAGCTTTAATTCCCAATGCTAGTGTAGCCACCAGTTTTTGTATTTAATATCAGCCAGTCCATATACTGCTCAGAGCAAAAACGTTGGCATGCTTGTTTATGGGCTCAATATACAGCCTGTGAAATTAAGGCATATATCTTAGTTATGTTGATTCAACTGGGTGAATAAAATGTAAATATTGCAAAGATTTTGTAAATATTATAAAGATGCAAATATTGTGTATCAGTGTTGTTTCTTTTGTGATCCTCTCCTGGTACAATAAACCCTTAAACGTGAATTCACTTTTAAAAAGCTGACTATAATAAGTAACTTTTATATTATCCCTTGAGAAGCATATCTGAGAGGCCTGTGCTCACCTACTATATTAAAATATTCTAACTTTTTTCCCCTAAGTCATTTTCCTTAATAACTTTTTTACTATAAAAGTAAATCCATGTTTTATTAAAATATTTTATTCATCTTTAAAATTTTAATTATCTGCTGTTTGGCATCTTTATGGGAAAACATTAAAGTGGCAGTATTATTTTCAAGAAAGGAAGACTATTTTTATGACGTTCATGACACAGAAAGAAGGCAGTGTTCTGATGAGAAGGTGGAAGGCCAGACTCTCCCGCCTTTGAGGAAGGCCAATTAGAATAACCAACTGTGGTAAACTAACACAGCCATGTCATGTTCTCCTCAACAGTTCCTTCCTCTTAAGTCCACATGCTTGATGAGACAGCTATTGATGCTAATTATGCTGTAATTTTCAGGTTAACTGCCAATGATTTAACTGCTTTGAAGTAAATAACCAGTTCTGATTTACTGTCTCAACAGATTTATAAAAAGCTTTTTGAATGTGCAGTTTAAAAAAAAGATTGTTATAGCTCTACACCTCTATAAATCTGCCTTTATTGTTCAGCATAGATGCCAGGCTGCTCGGATCCCATTACAAGTTTACAATCATTTGGCAACACACTTGAAACTCACTAAAGCAGAAATTAGAGATGTGTTGGTTTTCCACTGTTCACATTTGTTTTTGACGTGAGATTGGCAGCAGAAAATTCACTCCCTACAAAAATATTTAGCCCTTGGGATTACCTTATTTCACTGTGTTGGCAAGTTTCGCATCCCCCACCCGCCATGTCATATTGTAAAACACAGTTCATTTACAGAGCTTCATGGCAAAAGAGGTGAAAAATGAGGCATTAAAAGAAAATGGTTCCATTTTTGCTCATTCCAGAAACCTGATTTTTTGAAAGGTAGACAGCATTTCACAGCATGAATAAACTTAAAAATATGCTTAAAAATAAGGCCCAGATTCTGCTATCCTATTGTAAAACTCATGACCCAGGGACAAAGTTGATGGGAACTGAGAGGTGAACCTTGTTAAGCTTCCTTGTAATGCTTCTCTTAGGCAGATGGCTTTGGCAGGAAAAGTGACTTCTAGATCATGCAGATCCCAGGAATCAATGATGAAAGAATGCTGCTGCCCCACTATAAAGTGGCCCCTGTGCAGTGATGGCTGAGCACCTTCTGCTCAGACAACATCTTTCATGGTATGTCCATGCAAATATTTCTCTACAAAGAAGGGGGAGATATGAATTGACACTTGAAGCAGTATTGACTCCTTCACAGGTATATTCTTGGATAGTTGCGAGGCTCATACTGTATTTGTTAGCTGTAGTTCATTCTATGCTAGTCTCCACAAATTGGTAAGAGGCATGCTAGTATGGAATGAACCACTGCACAGGGGCCACTTCATAGTGGGGCTGCAGCTTTCTTTTATCATTCATCCCTGGGATCTGCATGATTTAGAAGTCACTTTTCCTGCCAAAGCCTTGTGCCTAAGAGAAGCATTTCAAGGAAGCTTAACAACGTTCACCTGGTAAGGCTTCTCCAGAGTTAAAGAAAGTGTGCAGAGCACCCGTTCCTTCAATTTTGTGCAACCAACCTAGTTATACAGATATCTGCTCTCCTATAGTTGTGTTAACAGAAGTAAGTGTATTGGCTTGATTGGCCAGATTCTTCTTTCAGTTATACGGATGCTAGTCTGTGGAAGTGAGCACCTAAGTGACACCATAGGCCAGAGCGTGGAATCTTTACTCATCTTGGTGATCACTTAGGAGAGGTCCCTTTGAAGTCAATGAACTATGCTTGTCAGTAAATATTCAAAATAAGTGTTCTAAAATTGGGCCTCGTGGTATTACTAAATTGATCACACCATAGGCAGGATAAAAATTCCCATGTTAATCTAAAGGCTAAACTCAGAATTTTCAAGTCTGTGCGCTTAAAATTAGTTTCCTAATTCCATATTTAGGAGCATGTTTTTCAAAGGTGCTTGCAGCTCCCACTCATTTCAGCAGGCCTTGCATATGTTCATCACTTTTTTAAAATCTGGCTATTTTTATTTAGGAGCCTAAGTATAGGTTAGGATCCTAACTTTAAATTCTTAGGTTTGAACATTTTAACCTAAAACTCTCCCCTCCCTCCCACAAAAAATGATTTTTTAAAAATAAGTGCCTCTTAGTAGACTGTAGGGTTGAACAGAATACATATATAATGCCTTTAAAATGTATTCTAACCCAATTTTTTGAAATTTAAATTCCCTGTTGTTTAGGGAACAAGGTCACTGTACAATGTCATTTCATTTGAGAAATTTAGGGTGAAGGTTCATGAAGCTCTGAAGAATGGTGGTTTAAATTTGATTTATTAGACTTTTCCAAACTCTTTACAAATACAAATTGAAAGAAAGTGATGTTCTAGAAAAGCTGCTTCCTCAAAAAGAATAAATATTTGCGGCTGATTCCTCAGAAGAAAATGGATGGATACTTCTCATCAGTTTTTGTTTGTTTGTTTGTTTGAAATAAATTTGATTTAATAATACTCATGGCATATTTGTCAGAAGCTCAGTATGTATAAATGAGTTTGATTAATCTAAGTAATGTTTTGCAAATGGTGCAGGATTGATAATTATGGAATATGGCTATCCAGAGAAGAGGCACAGCATAGGGCAATGCCTGTCTAGTCTGCCTCGCAGCATCATGTCAGTGTGTATCAACTATTAAATAGTTGGTGGGATCGATGCTAGATGTCTCTTGGATCCGGAAAAAAAACAAGAGGCTCATTTCCTTTAACGAGGACCTGTCTTTTTTAATAAGATGCATTTAAAAATATATCTTGAGAGGTGAAATTTGAAGGCAGTAACATAAAGCCACCAACCAAATTGCTGTCTCTTGCCCTCCTCCTGAATTAAATTATTTATTCCTTTTGCACATACATTCTTTTGTCTCTTTCTTTAAAAATAGATACTAATATCCCCAGAACTCTCACTGTTGTACTGTGAGTCTTGCAGTATTTGATGTATTTCTGCTGGAATCTCAACTTTCATTGTTGGGGTGGGGTGGGGGACGAGGTTTACAGCCTTATCAGTTATGGAGAAAAATTTGAAAGAAACAAGAGCACTATAAAGGCTCAGAAACTAGAAGGTAAGAACCCAGATTTTATTATTATTTAAGACTGTCATGATTTTTAAGCCATCTCATGACTTTCAGAAGCCTGACTTTTTTAAAAATTTTGGGTGGTGATACTGCCTTCAGCAGAATCTACTCATGTCACATTATTGTAATTAACCTTTTGCCTCCTTATTAGACATTGTTAACTCCCACTGCGGAATGCAGTCACCAGAGGGCTCCATTATCCCTCCTGTTTGGGAAAGAGCAGTACTTACAGAGGGCAGGGGACCTATCCCTGAAGCGACTAGAGTGGGAAGCTGTGGGACAGCAGCCTGGGAGCTGGCTATGGGGAAAAAAGCTGGGCAGTTTGGGATCTGGGACTGAAAGATGAAGAGCTGGGCTGGGAAGCAGCTTGTTGCTGGCAGAGTGGCCAGCAGTAGTTGTGCCAGGCTTAGACTTCAGAGTAGACTGCAAACACGAAGCTGTGCAAACAGGTCTGAACAAGAAGGACCAAAGGACTGAAGTCTGGCTAGAGGATGATGGCCTCCTGAAGAGGAGAGACCTCCAGTAAGTATCCATTGCATTAAGCCTGAGCAGTGGTAGCACCAGCGTTTTCTGGGTGTGGGCTAGACAGAAAATTGTTGGGGGGGGGGGCTGTGCTCCTGTTCCCCATGAGGCCTTGCCTCTTTCCGTAGCCCTGCCCCCTGTTCCTCCTAAATTCCAGCCCTGCCTCCTCCTCTTCTCATCCCCACCCCAAGAGCCTGCCTCCTGGTTGGGGATGTGGTTGCTCCTCAGCTATCCACCATGCTACAACTGCTCAGAGCTTAGAAATAGCCACCAGGATGGGGGGACCTAGCTCCGGGGTCGGCAGAGCCCTTGAAGAGCAGCAACCAAAGGAGGCATGGCCCAGAAGCCTGGGTAGGTCAGTCCGTACAGCTGTGGGGAGCCCCAGATCCTCTACCTATCCTGAGTGGCATGCCCTGGCAGGCGTGGACACAGCCCGGGGACTGCTCTTGGGGACCCCAATGCCCCACCTAATCTAACTCCAGCACTCCTTCTTGTGGCACTGCTGTCACCTTCAGAGCTGTGCAGCCAGAGAGCAGCCGCTGCTACAGGGTGGCTATGGCAAATTTTGTGGTGGTAATAGCCATTGCTAGGCCACCCCATAGTGTCACCCTGAGCCTGAGGAGCCTTACTTCATATCCCTGTAGAAAATTTTGACTCTTTGGTCTAATATTTTGACCAAAACCTGAATATTTTTGGCTTAAAACTGAAATATTTCAATTGAAGCTGGCAATGTGGTTCCTCTTGGGACTTGTAGTTTGCATACCTCATGCTCCTGCTTTCCTCTCTGGCTGGAGTACATCTCATGGTGAGGGGAGGATAGTACCTCAGAGGAGTCCCTTGCCCTGGGGGGGGAGGGATAGCTCAGTGGTTTGAGCATTGGCCTGCTAAACCCAGGGTTGTGAGCTCAATCCTTGAGGGGGCCATTTAGGGATCTGGGGCAAATATTGGGGATTAGTCCTGCTTTGAGCCAGGGGGTTGGACAAGATGATCTCCTGAGGTCCCTTCCAACTCTGATATTCTATGATTCTATGTAATCCAGCAAGGGAGCCTGGGTCCTAGAGAAAATGGAAACGCCTAAGGCATCTGAACTACAACTTCTGTGAGGCCCTGTGGGGCCAGTATTGAATTTAGATATTTTGGTTTGCATTTTTTGATGAAACATCAACATTTTCCAATCAAAGCAGACAATTATAGTGAAAAATGTGTTTAACCAAAACCCGATTTTCTATAAAAAAAAAAAAAAGTTACAAGAGAAAATTCTTGACCAGTGCTACTCTTTATATACAGACATTTACACGTGAACAGCACTATTGACTTACTAACATTCTATAGCTTCCTCATTTGATTCTCATAATGAACACTCTATTACCCCCACCAGGAACTGCACACAAATTGAAAATTCAAAACATAAAATCAACTACTATATTAAACTGGCCAAAAAACAGATTTTGTTTGTGAATTCCTTCCCGCTCCCAAAATCAGTACAAAAGTTCTACAGTAGAACCTTAGAGTTACAAACACCAGAATTATGAACTGACCAGTCAACCACACAGCCCATTTGGACCTGGAAGTACACAATGAGGCAGCAGCCAAGACAAAAAACAACCAACCCAAATACAGTACACTACTGTATAAATATAAAATACTAAAATAAAAGGGGAAAGCAGCATTTTTCTTCTGCATAGTAAAGTTTCAAAGCTGTATTAAGTCAATGTTCAGTCGCAAACTTTTGAAAGAACAACCATAATGTTTTGTTCAGAGTTATGAATATTTCAGAGTTACGAACAACCTCCATTCCCAAGGTGCTTGTAACTCTGAGGTTCTACTGTTTACTAAACTCCCATATAAAATGGTTATTTCTTTAAAAACATGTGCTAGAGTTTTATTTGGAGCAGCAGGAGGAAGAGTCACCATCTACAAAATTACATTTCACAGGTTTTAGGAAAAAAACAACATGTTTTGGGTTTGTTGGCTTGTCTTTGGTTTTTGCTTATATTTTTGGCAAAAAGAAATTATATTATCCTTCAAAATATTTAGGTACAAACTTCCATAATCTATGTTCTGGAAAAGAACCTATATCTAAATATATATGGATTAATGGAAATAAATCTAACCACAATCCCAAAATGAAACAGAAGATTCACAGTTCTGGTGTCAAGGAAGCTCTTATATTATAGCTGATATGAAAAATCACTTTGATGGCATTAGAGCTATGAAAGAAAATGATCTTTAAGTGTTAAAAACATTAATCAAGGACACATTTCCCTTGATAATTGCCATGTAGATTGTTGCTCCTGTCAGCGTTTAGTGGATCCTCAGATAGCACTCACAACATACAGTGTTCTGAGGTAGGAAATCCCCTGAGCCAGTGATGGGTAACCTGTGGCCCGCAGACTGCACACAGCTCCTCAGGGTAATCGCTGGCAGGCCGTGAGATAGTGTTTACATTCACTGTCTGCAGGCATGGCCACCTGTAGCTCCCAGTAGCTGTGGTTTGCCGTTCCTGGCCAATGGGAGCTGCGGGAAGCAGCGGCCAGCATGTCCCTGCGGCCCGCAACACTTCCCACAGCTCCCATTGGCTGGGAACGGTGAACCGCCACCACTGGGAGCTGTGGGTGGCCAAGCCTGTGGACGGTCACTGTAAACACTGTCTTGTGGCCTGCCAGCAGTTTACCCTGACAGGCTGCGTGCAAATCGCGGACCACAGTTTACCCACCACTGCCCTAAGCACTTTTTGAGGTTTTAGAAGCTTGATTTTCTATCTTAAAAATTTACAGAGGGTTTGAATTTATTACTCAGAAAAAGAGAATGTGCCCATTTCTGAGGAATTGTTAGCTTTGTTTAGTTTGGAATACATCAAAAAAACCTTGCAAAAATCTTATTTGCCCACCAAAAACTGCACGAGGACTATGTGCCCTTCTGCAGGATTTCTTAATCTCTGTTATATCATTTGGCCCCGGTACCAAAAATACATAGGCCTCTTCATATGTCAAGAAAAAATGGACTTTGTGCTAAAACATTTGGACAGAGACAATTTGTTAGTTTTCTTACTTGCAGTGGCAAAATCAAAGCTCTCTATGCAATATTTAGTGCACTGGATATTTTTGCTTTTACTGAGTCCTTCATGACAATAAAGTATCAATAAAAAGATATAGAGTAATTTTTTTTTCCATTTTCTGTGAGCTCACACTTCCTTTTGAAAGTCTTATTTCTAATGGAAATTAGTATGTTTATATTAAGAGCAATGCATGCACTATAAAAAACTATAAATATTTACAAACAATTGGAATTAAAAACATACAATATGTAACATGAAATGTAAGCTATTTTAGAGTTCTGATGACATCAGGATAACCTGGGGAATTACAGACCAGTCATCTTAACTTCTGTACCTGGAAAGACAATGAAGCATATAATTAAGCAATCAGTTTGCAAACATCTAGAAGATGCTAAGTAACAGCATGGATTTGTCAAGAACAAATCATATCAAACCAACCTGATAGCTTTCTTTGACAGGGTTACAAGCCTTATCTTGTGGTAGATGTGGTATATCTTGACTTTAGTAAAGCTTTTGATACTGTCTCATATGATATTCTCATAAACAAACTAGGGAAATGCAACCTAGATGGAGCTTGACATAATTATAAAGGGAAGCGTAACAACCTTCCTGTATACAGTACTATAAAATCCCTCCTAGCCAGAGGCACAAAATCTTTTTACCAGTAAAGGGTTAAGAAGCTCAGGTAACCTGGCTGGCACCTGACCAAAAGGACCAATAAGGGGACAAGGTACTTTCAAATCGGGGCGGGGCAGGGAAGGTTTTGGTCTGTCTGTTCTGTGTGCTTGCTGGACACAGATCAAGGAAGCAAGCAATCCAATTCCATTAGAATCAGTAAGTACTAGCAAGGGAACGTGTTAGCTTATTTTTGTTTTGGCTTGTGATTTTCTCTGTGCTGAGAGGAAGGTGTATTACTAGTTTTCTTTTTGTAACTTTAAAGTTTGGCCCAGAGGAAAATCCTCTGTGTTTTTAAATCTGATTGCCCTGTAACATTAGCTTCCATTCTAATTTTACAGAGGTGCTTCTTTTACCTTTTTTCTTTCTAATAAAGTTCTATTTCTTTTAAAATCTGATGGGGGTGGGGGTTGTGTCCTAAAAAAAACAACCCAAGGTTGGTCTGTGCTCATCTTGTTTATTCTCAAGTCTCCCCAGGAAAGGGGGTTTGGGGGGAGTAGGAACTCCAAGTGGTCCTTTCCCTGAGTTTGTCTAAATCACTTGTTGGTGGCAGCATTACCTAATCCAAGGTACAAGGGAAAATTTGTGCCTTGGGGAGTGTTTAACCTAAGTTGGTAGAAATAAGATTAGGGGATCTCTCATGCGGGTCCCCACATCTGTACCCTAGAGTTCTGAGTGGGGAGGAAACCCTGACAGAGCTACTATAAGGTGGGTGCATAACTGGTTGGAAAACCATTCCCTGAGATTAGTTATCAGCGGTTCACAGACATTCTGGAAGGGCATAACAGGTGAGGTCCCGCACCGATCTGTTCTGGTTCCAGTTCTGTTCAATATCTTCATCAATGATTTAGATAATGGAATAGAGAGTACACTTACAAAGTTTGTGGATGATAGCAAGCTGGGAGGGATTGCAAGTGCTTTAGAGAATAGGATTATAATTCAGAATGATCTGGACAAACCAGAGAAATTCAATAAGGACAAATACAATTACTTCATTTAGGAAGGAACAATCAGTTGCACACATACAAAATGGGAAATTACTGCCTAGAAAGGAGTACTGCAGAAAGGGATCTGGGGGTCATAGTGGACCACAAGCTTAATATGAGTCAACAGTGTAACACTGTGGCAAAAAAAGTGAACATCATTCTGGAATGTATTACCAGAAGTGTTGTAAGCAAGACACGAGAAATAATTCTTCCGCTCTACTCCACGCTGATTAGGCCTCAGCTGGAGTATTGTGTCCAGTTCTGGGCACCACATTTCAGAAAAGATGTGGACAAATTGGAGAGGGTCCAGAGAAGAGCAACAAAAATGATTAAAGGTCTAGAAAACATGACCTATGAGGGAAGATTTTAAAAAATGGACAAAATTGTTTAGTCTGGAAAAAAAGACTTGAGTCTTCAAGTACATAAAAGGTTGTTACAAGGAGGAGGGATAAAAAATGTTGTTCTTAACCTCTGAGGATAGGAAAAGACACAATGGGCTTAAATTGCAGCAAGTGAGATTTATGTTGGACATTAGGAAAAACTTCCAGTCAGGGTTGTTAAGCACTAGAAAAAATTGCCTAGGGAGATTGTGGAATCTTCATCATTGGAGATTTTTCAAAGCAGGTTAGACAAACACCTGTCAGGGATGGTCTAGATAATACTTAGTCCTGCCGTGAGTGCAGGGGACTGGACTAGATGGCCTCTCGAGGCCCCTTCCAGTTCTATGATTCTATGATAAACTATGCAAGTAATAAATCGCAATATCTGCACAACCCTTTCATATCCTTACAGTCCAATATTTCACAGTAGCTTACACAACAGTCATCTCTCTCTCAATAAAGTTATCATAATGTGGTAATAAATACACTTTGAGCCAAAATTTGCCCTCACCTATATTCATGAACTTCAATAATATTTTGAATATAAGAAATGTCTGTTGTACTATTCTTTCAAGAGTCCTTCATAGGAAATTGAGTGTATTTGTTTCTGGAGAGTGAAAAAGCAAGTTTGATTTTTTTTAGCAGAAAATTTCTAGGAAAAGTGTCTTTACCATTAAAAAAGAAAGAAATTTCAGGTATGTACAGTATGTCCAAATATAGATGCCTTCAGTGGAAAGACTTTCCTTTTTGGAGCTATCTGAAGCTGTGCACCTGGGGTATGCAACTGGAAAAAATGTTTAATTACGTAAAAAAGGTGTATGTGATAATCATTCTGTAGAGAAGTAGGCGTTAATCTATACATTTAGACTCATGCTGTTGAACCTACTTAGTAATTTCTTTAGTACAAAGTATGTTCTCAAATATATTTAAAAACAAGACAGCAGCCCTAAAAGGTAACTAAAAGGCAACTTGCATGGTAACTACAGAGCTGAAGAATTAAAAGTGGCTTAATGTGACTTTTAGTTCTTTGGTGATAGCAAAATTGAAGAGATTAAAAGCCTCAGTCATAAAAAAATGCATCTACTAGTTAAGAGGCTTTTTAATGTATTTAATAAAGTGTGTAATTAAGTTTTTTGAGTTAGGTGAATTTTGGTAATTCATTACAACTTTGTTCTCTTGTGAGCAATTTACCAGCTATAATTTACAAACAGGGCATGTAGCACAAAAAAGTAGACAAAAGACAAAAAGAGCAACCGATCCATCAACACACGTTTGTAGATATTAAATGCAGTTGCTAAAGTGCACTGAATTTCCAGGTTGCTATTAGATAGAAGTGATATAATGACCCAGAGAGTTTATATTAGAAGGTGCATAGTTCAGCAGAGAGGAGACGTTGTACAGTGGGAGATTTCTTACTCTTTTCCGGCAGCTGCACTCTGAGGAGGCATGTGTGCATGTGGCTCTTCTGAAAATTTTCCTCCCCTATTGATACTGTGTGATTATGCCTTCTTTGTTTTCAATGTGTCCTCAGAGTAACACATTTATGTGTGTGAATGCAGCCTTGTTATTATGTTCCTCTGATTTCTGCCCCCTCCTCTCCTATAAAACTTCCCACTCTCAAAAACCCATATCCACAGCTCCTCCAATAATAACCAGCTTCCCTGCTATAGCATTATTTTTTTAAGGTGTGCCAGGTACATTGCTAAATGTAGTGGATTCTGGGTTCAAGAGCTTGCATCTCCAGCAGCCAAATGTCAACAAAGTTGCTGCTCTTCACCCCCGTCTGTCTCTCTCTGACTCCAAAGTGAGAGGCCGCAAAGGAGGGGAGATGGTGGAGAAAGCAACTTTGGGTGCAAGGACAGTTACCATGATGTCCCGGATCTGTCCCACCCTCACTGCTGACCTACTGAATTGAATGGGGCTGCACATGCAGCTAGTGACTCCCTATAAGCTGTCTGTCTGCTTTCAGCTGCTCCAGTCAGCAGCCAATGACTACTGCAGTAGCTTACAAAGAACAGCTTCTTCTAGTCCTGATGTAGACAGCAACAGACTGCTCCTCAGAGAAACAGAGCCGAATGGTAAATGAAAGGGAAGGGCTCTTTCGGCAGTTAGGGGAGAGAGAGTGCAGCAATTGGAGAGCAGCAGAGGGCAGCAGTTAGGTAATGGGACATCAGTGGAGAAGCCACTGGATGGGGGCAAAGATTAATTTCCCTTTTTTTTTGATTCAGACATTTCAGACTGCGTATCCAGAGTTAGAGTCATTTTAAAATAAAGGAACATTTTGTTTCCTACCTAGTAGCTCTTAGAGTATGACATGAGCTCTGCAGAGGACCTAACCCTTTGCACAGGCTCTCCCATCTGTCACTGACCCTTCGGAAGTGTGGTGTAAAATAACTTAAATGACAACAAAACATAAACCTTTGCATAAGCATTTTCCGAAAACTAGGTGCTTCTAGGACCTCCCTGAAGGACTTCTATAACTCAGAGCCGAGTTGCCTTTGCCCCGCAGAGCATCTCCATTCTCTTTTATATCCTGACAAGGTCGACTGCCTGCATCAGCAATCATTACTCTGCATGTCTGTGGAAGGTTTTAGTGCCCAAGTTTAGGGCTTCCCCATAGAGAATCCCTGTATTGCTTTGGAGAGTCCTCTAATCTGTCCACCTGTTACATATGGCTTTTGCAACTGGAACCTCTGCTCTTGCACAGCTCCTCACAGGGGCTCCATATTGTGGAAGGAAGGGCACGAAAATAAATGCTAACAGCCCTCAGTGTTTGTTCTACTCTATTGCTTGGCATCTCTTGGATTCTCAAGCAGCCTCAACTGTGACCATTTCTTTCTGATGTGGAATTTGCTACATTATCCATGTTTTTTTAACCTCTAGCCTTCACTATAAAATGGCCATCTATTGCCATTTCTTGTGAAATGTGAATGAGTAGAGCTGATCACAAAACAGGAAAACTTATCACGAACATTTCCATGAAAGATTGCCCCCCCCCCTTTTTTTTTGTTAATTTCTTGATTTTTTTTGACTAGCTGTGTTAAGATATATGCAAGTATTATTTAAAAGCTATTTTTAATAAAGGAAAAAACATCTACTTGTCCATGCATTACCTAATTTACCTGGAGAAGTCACATACATAGGAAATAATTGTTGCCAATTATTTAATAACTTTTTAAAAATAGGATTAAGTAATCATATAACTATATAATACCACAGTTACTCAAGTGAATATAAAATTACAAAGGGCAACATTTTCAAAAGTGCTTCAGTGATTTAGAAGACTAAATTCCATTTTCAGAATTGACTTAGGAACTTAGAATCCTAATTTTCATTCTCAGTAAATGGGACTTGTGCTTCTAAGTGCCTAAAACTTACTTCAGAAAATGGGATTTAGGCACTTTTGAAAATTGTACATAAAGGCTCCAATATCTATCTATAGAGTGAAATCCTGACCCCATTGAAGTCAGTGGGAGTTTTGTCATTGATTTCAGCGGGGCCAGGATTTCACTCATATTTTTCATTGCATATGCTATATCCTACATGGAGTAAGAAAAATAGCCCCTTCTTTCCCCTGGTATATAACATTTAGGTACCCTCAGGAGGTTTAGGTCTTCCTCTAATGCATCTGCCATTGGCCACTACTGGAGGCAATATACTGGACTAGATGGAACAGTCCTCTGTTCTCAAATGGTAATTCTTATGTCCCTATAATATTTGTCCCCATAAGGAGAGGGGTATAATATCAGCTTTGAATTAAAAGGAAAATAAGTATTAGGTGGAGAGAGAAGATGTGAGTAGAAGTGAGAGCAGTGAACTGTGCAATGTGATGGCTGTAATGGAATACAGCCAATGTTTGTTCCTGATGTTTTATTGAATAAAGTCTTGTATATATTATCAGTCCTTCAAAAGATAATACAAGTTTCTTCATGTCTATTTTAAGTATTTCAGCAAATGCATATTTCATAAACCTCCACTTATTGCCACAGACTCAAATTGTTTTCAATTTGTCTGTCTGAGTCAAGTTCATATTACATACCCTGATACAGTAAATAGATTTATGGTGAACAGTTGAACATCTGTTTCAAGGAAAACTCTACCCACTGCTCTTAAACCAAAAATGTAAAGGTACAAACAAGAGGGAAACAATTCTTATCTTGTGAAATGCAATTTTAATTACAATTTCCATTTGTGGCCTATATGTTGGTGATAACTTTCTTGCTGAAAAGGACACCGCTTCTGCTACAAACAGTGTGGAGCCCATTATAGGGCATTGCAAATTAATTTTAAAATGTAAAGTATTTTAGTGTTTAAAATTTAAAATATTTAAGAAAATAAAGTTATTTTATTATAATGAAACCAGATTAGGAACTGGTTTAAATTGTCTTACGGAAGAATTTCATGCTGCCAGTGTCATAAATGACACTACAATTTTAGCAACATAATAACAACAGTAGAAGACTCAGAAATATTAATTTGAGTGCAAATAAATAAAAGTGTCTTTATTATCAGAGCTTCTGCATGCTCCTGCTATTTGGCTGAATAGAGTAGACACAACTGTCTATTCTAACTTAGCTTTTACCACTCAAGAAAGGGATCTTGGAGTCACTGTGGATAGTTTTCTGAAAACATCTGCTCAATGTGCAGCAGCAGTCAAAAAAGCTAACAGAATGTTGGGAATCATAAGCAAAGGGATAGATAATAAGACAGAAAATATCATAACAGTATGCCCACTCCCTGAATACTGCATGCAGATCTGGTTGGCCCATCTCAAAAAAGATGTATTAGAACTGGAAAAAGTACAGGGAAGGACAACAGAAATGATTAGGGATATGGAACAGCTTCCATATGAGAAGAGATTAAAAAGACTGGGACTTCTCAGCTTGGAAAAGAGATGCCAAAAGGGGATATGATAGAGGTCTATAAAATCATGACTGGTTTGGAGAAAATGAATAAGGAAGTGTTGTTTCCTCCTTCACATAACACAAGAACCAGGAGTCGCCCAATGAAATTAATAGGCAGCAGGATTAAAACAAACAAAAAGAAGTATTTCTTCACACAATACACAGTCAGTCTGTGGAACTTTCTGCCAGAGGACGTTGTGAAGGCCAAAACTATAACAGGGATCAAAAAATCATATGATAAGTTCATGGAGGATAAGTTCATCAATGGCTATTATCCAGGATGGGCAGGGGTGCAACATCATGAGCGTCTCTAGCCTCTGTTTTGCCAGAAGCTAGGAGCAGATGACATGGGATGAATCACTCGATGATTGACTATTCTGTTCATTTCCTCTAAAGTACCTGGCATTGGCCACTGCTGGAAGACAGGAGACTGGGCTAGATGGATCATTGGGCTGACCCAGTATGGCCGTTCTTATGTTCTTAACTATATCTAAGGGAAACTGCACAGGCTTTAAAACAAAAATCTGAAAATTCTTTCAAGGATTCCATCAGAGAAAAAAATATATAGTCACTGTTTTTAAAATGTAACAAAATGTGAAATAACTATCACCTTAATGAGAAGCAGAACTCCTGGTTTCTGTGTCAGGGGTCAGTGACAAGTACCATAAACAAAGATTTAAAAGAACCATCTCATTATAAATCCATAGTATATTTGAATTTCTTTTTTCCCCCCTGATGTAACCCACTCTGGCTGCAATACCCGAAGGTCTACAGCTCAGATTTTTCAGAATCTTAGGAAGGGAATTTCATTTAAAATACATAACTTCTTTCATTTATATACAATAGACTTTTTCATCTTTTTGCAACTTACATGTGGGTTTTTAAACTTACCGCAAAAAATTTTTCTTTAATTTAATCTTTAAATAAACAATATAGAACAAGAGCCACAGTTGTATATGTTACATCTTCCATCAGACAAATTTTTCTGTAGAAAACTGTGGTAACTTCCTGAAACCAGCTGCTCCATTGGGATCTGTAATTTTGTCAGCACACAGCTACCCATATCTGTATTTGTCATGGTATTCTATATTTCATAAAAGCACCCTCATGCAGAGATGTCGCTTCTGGGCAAAACATTAAAAATGATGGAAGTGTCCCAGTTTAAAATAGAGGAGTCTGAATCAGAATTCCTGACCCAGCTGAGATAAATTCATATATTTGAAAAGTCTTTGTAGTTGTACTTGGGTCTTCCCTACTTAAAAGGGAACAAAGCTATCAGGACAGATACTAAGTCATTCACCATTCTTAGTATTTAACACAAGAACTGAATCGCTTATTATATGCCATGGGAATAAATGAAAGTCATTGTATATATTCCAATCATAACAACATCTTGAGCTCTTTAAAATTTTACATCATCTGTTTCGATGGATTAGGCAACAATTCAGTTATTCATATTGCATTTGCACTTTTGATTTAATAATCTCATTTTTTCCTTTGGCAGATGTACAACAAATGGCAATCGACTGGCTCACTGGAAATTTGTATTTTGTGGATCATGTCAGTGACAGAATCTTTGTGTGTAATCACAATGGAACTGTGTGCATTACCCTGATTGATCTTGATCTTCAGAACCCTAAGGCAATAGCTGTTGATCCAACATCAGGGTAAGAGTATTGTTCACATAACAAGTTTGTTAAATTATACAATGCATACATGCATGCAAAAAAATCTAAAACATTTATGTTTTATTTCAGTGCTTGTGCTTTTCAGGCCACACATTTACCTAATATAAACCTTAAATGACAGATTAATTATTAGCTCATGAAACTTCCTTAAAACTTCCCAATGTGATAAGAATGCTACTTCTCTCTAGGAGAGTAAATAATACACCCATTTCATTCAGGTGTTTTGAGATATAATATTTGCAGTTATTTATTGAGCTGTTTATTTTATTGTAAAAAATAAGTACAACAATAATATATATGTAGGCAAAGTGTACATTGAACAGGCTTGCTTCAGTTGTCCCAAGTAATTGCTGAACCATTTTAATAATAGTATATGTTTTTGTAACTTTAATATTGCAGGAGAAATGGAAAAATAACTTAGCTCTTCACAAGTTTTCTCCAGTAAATTTTAACCCTTTTTAGAATATAAAGAAAAGGAATGTCACAAACATCTTCCTATATTTTACTCCCTACTCTGTAGGGGCATTAAGACCTCATCACTAATATGTTTAGGAGCAGATCCAAGCCTCTCTTCATGTGCTCCTATTGGGAGTAAGTGAAATATATATATAAACAGTCTGGATTTGCATTTTTGTTGTATAAACACATTTGGAATCCTTTGGGGAGGAAAACCTCAGTTAAAATACTGGCCACTAAAAACCCTTTACCTTATAACCACTACAAGCTAGAAAAAGTTTTCAAGCAAAATGATGAAGTAGGATGCATCACTGAGCATGGAAGAACTGTTGTTTAAGATGTAAATTTCAATGAGATTTTTGGAGTGGCTGTTTTGTCCTCGTTATTGTTTTATTAGTCTGCAGGTAGTTCAGTATGAAATGAATGGTGGAATATGTCCTAAACTGCCATAAGCCTCTGCTCAATAAATAGGAAAATATTTACTGAAGAAACAGCTTGTCATCCATATGTGGACTTTTGTTACTCTTTACTTAAATCCTGATAGAATATTAAGATGCATCATCACAATGGGTTTAATTTTGACAAGAACAGCTTGCATGTAAACTTTGCAAAGGAAGCTGTATAATATAATTCCTGAATATAGCTGTATTTCTATTGGCAACAGATGGTAAACTTGACTCAGTCTGACTGCAGTGATGTTTCAAAAAGACATTAGTGAAAGAAGTTGTATTTAAACCGATTTGTTTAGTAATTCTCATAAGAAAGAACTGGAGGTTTTCAAATGGGCTAACAGCAGCCTTTTCAACTACATTTGCTTACATCTTTTGTGCTGGATTTGCTAGTTGAATTCCAAAATAGTTATTAAATAATCTTGTCTGTCAAAAACATCGGAATTGAATTGAATTATTTTCCTTGAAATAAAGAACACGGATCTTTTTTGGAACAAAACTGTCATACAGGAATATCATATATGTTAACAAATCTCCCTTTTGAACATCAATATCTTTCTTTCCTCTACCCTTCCCATTTTTCACTGTCATGATATCAAAGGTCCTCAATTTTGCAAAGAGTTTCAGAGTAGAAAAGCCTCATGGTGTTTGCACTTAGTCTCTGAAGGATTCCTGTGGCTTTGATAGCTGTTTAAATATAATTCTGTCATGTATCATTTATTGGAATAGGGTATTAAGTTTTTTATATTTAATGAGTGTTCTGTACACTGAAGTCACGTATATTGTACATGTACGTTGTATGGGTGTTCTATACTTACTTTCAAGAACATTTTTCTCAATTACACACATAAGAGATCGTATTTATTTTGTAGGTTGTCTTATCCATCCCTCTTGCAAGCACAGGAAGTTTCCTTACATTTTAAATCTGACTTCAAACTACTATGAAATATTTTTTTAAGCAACAAAGCTTCTCTCAGTTCCACTGTCAGAACATTCCACTGTCTTTTCCTTTGCTTAAGTCCATCCCATTATTCCTCGAAACAGTTTCACTCCCACTGTTGTGTTTTTTCACCCTCCACACAAACATAGGCCAAAAATGTTTGCAGTGTTCCAAGTGTGGTCCAACTGGTACCATACACAATACAACTTGATTTTGTACAGCATCTTTCATACAGTATCGCATAACCCTTTACTGTATCCCAAAGTGCTTTACTGTATTAAATAATACAATACAGAAGACAGTCTATTAGTCATAACATTTATATATTTCTGGTGCAAAAATAAACAGTGTCTTAACAGTTTTAGATTTTTTAAATAATTATGTGAAGACTTAATCTAATTAATACATTAAAACATTTCTTTTAATGCCATAGGGTCAACTTGTGTCCTCTAATGGAAGAAACCACAGGTGGGAGTCTTAGCAGGGAGGAAAACTCTAAAGTTCCCTTTGCAGACATCTCCCCCAAATGGTTACATGAGCAGTGGGAAAGGGGGTTCTTTTCCTCCCATGGAACGAAGAAGGATTCAGCTTTCCATGGAAGATTCCTTCATGGAATCTTCAGATCCTAGAAGATCCATGCGGAGGCCATAGTCTCCACTGGGGCCATAGTCTCCACTGGCAGAGTGGAATCCCTGGACCCAGGGCTTCCTTTAGTGGCATTCTGAAGTGGAGAGGAGCATCGGAAAAGTTAGTAGAGTCTCAAGCTCTATTCGCTCTCCTGCAGATTCATTATGGGGCATGGGAAGAGATGAAGGGCATCACCCCATTATTGAATAGCATCACTTTCAATACCATGTACAGTAGCGTAATATAGCAGTCTTTTCATTCAGAATACTAATATTGCGAACATTACCTATTTGTGGCATCAGTTAGTTATAACATTTATTTGCTGATGTAAAAATAAAACAGCGCACACTGCTAATTAAATTAAAGATCCAGCCTCAGATTTATATTGAAGTAACTTGAAATGCATTGTTATTTGGTGGTCTGTAGTCCTTGTCCGCAAAAGTGCCCCCGCCAACACTCTCATTTCCTGTGAGCAGCTGGATCTGGGCAGCAGCAACAACACGGAGAAAGACGCTGAAGCGAGCAAGTGTTCATGCAGTAGCCTGGTAGTTACTGTGGCCTGGCCATGGGGACGAGGGGCTGGCTGGGGCTGTTGGAGGGGTGAGGACTGGGAGAGCAAGAGAAAGGGAGCTGAGGGGTAAGGCTGGGAAGGGGAGGAGAGGGAAGGGGAAAGGGGAGCAAGGGTAGTCCCAAAAAAGACAAAATGCAGATTACCTTAGTGAAATGTTTGGGAACAACTGCCCTAGCAGACCCCTGCTCCATTGCCAGCTTCTTTATACTCCTGCCAGCCAAGAGGAAAGGCCATGTGAATCTATGATTACATGGGTGCTGTTGCTCTTCTGGTGGTATCTCTGAATGGCCAAGAGGCATGCTTTTCTTTTTTCTCCTGTATTTCAAGCTAATATTTTAAATATATATTTTCAATTACTTCAATATCAAAGTAGTATTTCTATGTCAATATATCATAATGTTGTATTCTTATCTGTCTCATAATGATATTGGTTTTATTTTGTCTTTATTGAAAATTGTATAATAACTCATAAAAGGTACAGATATATGGAAGTGTATTGTAAATTGAGCACCAAGTGATTGAGGCACATACAAGTGTGTGTATTACTGTCTAAAAGCAGCTGATATTTATACACCTGGTACATATAATTACAAAACATATAATTTTATATTCTAATATAAAACCTACACTATTCCCATAAAATATTATGTAGGTGCTCCCATAAGAAATTCTCCAAATTGCAGTGATCTTCAGTGTATTTGCTCTCATAACCTGTTTTCCAGTCATAGCAAATACCTAACTGTTGAATGTATTAATATTAATACTATTAAGTACGGACAGTGTGCTTGGAACTATGCTAGATGCAGAATCCTCGCCTTGGGCAGAGGAACTTATTAATAGCAAAACTCCCATAGTGACAGGTTTCAGAGTAACAGCCATGTTAGTCTGTATTCGCAAAAAGAAAAGGAGTACTTGTGGCACCTTAGAGATTAACCAATTTATTTGAGCACGAGCTTTCGTGAGCTACAGCTCATTTCATCGGATGCATACTGTGGAAACTGCAGAAGACATTATATACACACAGAGACCATGAAACAATACCTCCTCCCACCCCACTGTCCTGCTGGTAATAGCTTATTACCAGCTATTACCAGCAGGACAGTGGGGTGGGAGGAGGTATTGTTTCATGGTCTCTGTCTGTATATAATGTCTTCTGCAGTTTCCACGGTATGCATCCGATGAAGTGAGCTGTAGCTCACGAAAGCTCGTGCTCAAATAAATTGATTAGTCTCTAAGGTGCCACAAGTACCTTTCTTTTTGCGAAAACTCCCATAGGGGTCTTACTGTCTAGCTTAAACTTTTTTCTTCTTTGCTTTTGTGGTGTGAGTTTTAATTGTTGTACTATGTACCAGAAAACCTTGACAGATTCACAGCTATAGGCAAAACACGGGCAAAAACTTTCTCATGCTGTCCAGGCCAGGATGTTTCCTTCCTATTTCGGAGAAGACCATCTCTAGGAGTGAGAGAATGGTTGAATCATCTTGTCTGTTAAATTATTTGCTTCGCTGGTGAGATGGTCAACAAGCATACCAGTTGTAGTGGTTTTTATGATATGATCATCTGTGCACTTGGAAGTGGACTGGGACCACCAAACTCGTTTCACATATGATGCTGAAAGTGCCAAAGCCTTCATTCACTACCGAGTGATGCAGGAGTTGAGCTTTCGAACTAGAAATGAAAGGCTCTGATATCATGCTACCTGTTGAGCCATCAAATTCCTTCTATTTGGAATTATTGCATTACTTGTGTTAAATGTGTTGATTTTGGTTGGGAGGTAAGCATTTCCACCACGAGAAATGTCTTCCATTATTAGTTTACTCCTGCATGTATCTTCTAGAAATGCAGTGTGAAAAGTGAGTTCTCCAGACAAACAAACAACAGAAGAGGAAATACTAATAAAAAATGAAAACAATTATTTAACCTTGTAGGCTTTGTGCAGGACTGCTCTTTATCTTCTATTTCAATTACTTTCCAAAAGAAGAATACATTTACAATGTAGCTCTGGGATTTGTGTTATAGGGCACTTACCAAAGGAGAAAATTAAGTATCATATATTATGAGTACTTTTTTGTAAACAATTTAAATTTGTCAGTGATGGATATATTTGGGGGAGAAAAAGAGAACAGTCCTAGTAAAAAAAAAATTAAAGAGCAGGAAAAAAATGGAGAAAAATGTTTTATAATAGTACATTGCCTCTCCAGTTCCATCAGAACGAGAGCATTAGCTGCTTCTGCCACCAGCTCATAGAACTGACAAATAGTACTGAAGGGACCCCTTTCTTTTCTGGGCGAGAAACACAAGCTATACCTGTCACTGTTGTCCCTCATCTTCTCTCTTGCAAACTGGTGTAGATCTGATGCTTTTGTTTCATGTGAAACAAGTATGCATTTTGTTTTCATGGTTTAATTTGTAGTCATGGTCCTCTGAATGTACTGCTGCTGTGCACGGGGAGTATTTTTTTTCCAGGAACTCCAGCTAATTCCTCCCTTGTACAAGTAGCATATTCATAAGACCACACCTGTAATTGCCTTGAACATTTAATTTAGTTGAAAGGCAATGCATTTGAAACTGAAAAAAATGTGGCCTCATGGATAGAACACTGGACTGGAACTCAGAAGACATATGTTGTTTCCAACTCTGCTACTGGTCTGCTATATGACCTTGGGAAAGTCATTTAATCTCTCTGTAATTTGTAACTACTATCTGTAAACTGGAGTTAAGGAAACTCATCAACTTTTGTCAAGTGCTTTGAGATCTATGGATGAAAAGCACTGTATAAGAGCTAAAGGAGTACCTGTGGCACCTTAGAGACTAACCAATTTATTTGAGCATAAGCTTTCGTGAGCTACAGCTCACTTCATCGGATGCATACTGTGGAAAGTCATCAGATGAATGCATCCTATGAAGTGAGCTGTAGCTCACGAAAGCTTATGCTCAAATAAATTGGTTAGTCTCTAAGGTGCCACAAGTACTCCTTTTCTTTTAGCAAATACAGACTAACACGGCTGTTACTCTGAAACCTATATAAGAGCTAGATAGTATTATTTATTTATTTTATTAAACAATGCATACTGCCACAAGCTATGGAGGGCAAGAGTTTACTCAGTAGGACTTGAAGAAGAATTAGATAATTTATATGGATGATGAGAACATACACAGTTGCATTAACTAGAATAAAAACAGAGGTATATAATCCCTCATACTACAGGGCATAAGCCACCCCCTACTGGGCAGTGGGGAAGGTGAAAGAGGATAGCAGGAGATCATTGTTCTTGGGAGGTATAGTTTTTCCTTGGAGAGAAGATTATACACATCTGTTGTTTGGTGGTTTTTTTTTTTTTTCCATTTCAATATACATAATTCTACACACCCACATATAATGTATATATGTGTGTGTTGGTTTACTTATCCATGCATAATAGTGTATATAATAACTTTGTCTTTATTATATTTTATATGTTTGAGAGAGAGAATGAATTTTAAGGAGAATTTTGAATGCAGAGGAGGAGGCAGACACTTATCTAGATGCTGCATGATTGACTGGAGAGGTAGGAAGTTGAGCACAATGAAGAAAGCCCCAGAAGAAGAGCGAACCCAAGAGGAGGGAGCTACAGACTGTGTCAAAAGTAGCTGGTAGACTGTAGAATGTAGAGATGGAAGGGCCCTTGGAAGGTTGTTTAGTCTATCCCAGTGCTCTGAGGTCAGATTAAATCTAGGTAGAAGGAGGATAAAGAAGAAACCCTTGGAATTGTTCTGGAATAGATCATTGATGTCATTCATGACAGTGGAGGGGGCAAAAATGAGATTTGAGTAGATTCCATGAAGACAGTTGGAGGAGAGAGTCACAACATTCATTAGAGAGGACAAGTTCAAAAGTTCACCTGCCTTTCAGGGTTACTTAAACAGTGTTGTTTTTTAGGACCTGTGCCCCTAAATCCAGTA
This sequence comes from Eretmochelys imbricata, assembly GCF_965152235.1. Classification (NCBI taxonomy): domain Eukaryota; kingdom Metazoa; phylum Chordata; order Testudines; family Cheloniidae; genus Eretmochelys; species Eretmochelys imbricata. The sequence goes on along the minus strand of NC_135582.1, from coordinate 21,869,755 downwards.
GAGGCTATCACTTTTTATTCTTTTCTCATCTTCCTCTCTTGTTGTCTGCAGCTCCTTTGACACAGCCACAGGACTTGGGAAAGAGCCCTGAATTGATATATGAGTAGGTTTTTATTTTCCCACATCCAAGATTTTCTCCTAATTAAAGACAAAGTTTTATAGTAATTTGTAAATAGCAAAAACATTAGTATTTTAATAAAGCTCTATTATTAAACTGCCCAGTGCCTTTTCTAGCTCTAAAGCAAATTCAAAGGGCTGCCTTTAAGGAACATATATTGTACAATAACTGTAAAAGTTTTGAAGGTGACCTTTAAAGAGGAGAAATGTTTATGCTTTCTTTAAAAAACTTCTTTATGATGTCTAATAAAACACTGGAATTTTTTATTATTATTTTATCTTTGGCATTACAATGCAGCTGTTGCTGCCTTTTTTTGTTTGTTTGAAGACTAAGTAACACAGTGAAGCTCAAAGAGCTGAGAAGGGAAGGGATTTTAGTCAGACTATATAAAACTCTTTGATTTTTGTTTGCTTTGATTAACACCTATTTAAAGCAGACGACTGGTAAACACCTAAATGAACAGACTTCTGTGCAAGATTCAAAACTCTGCCACTTCAACTAGAGGTTGAGAAAGTTCCAGTTTCAGTTTCTATGGTCCTCAAGAGAGTTATCTGCGGGCGGGGGGGAGTTTAGGTTAAAAAAACAGAAAATGTAATCTTACATTCTTCTGTTTATTTTTAATTAAAAAGAAGCCTTTTTGGATGGAAACCCATTTTTATTCCTTTGTATATCTCTTTCAAACTTCCTTAAAGTCCCAGGCTTCAATGAGACTTTGTTCCTTACTGGGCAGTGTGGCAGGTGTAGATCTGCTTAGTCAGAAACCAGACTTGATGACGATGATACTGTTGGTGAATTGTCAGTGAATATCCAAAAGCAGCATGTACTATCATTTTTTCTTCCTATTTTTCCTGAAGCTTCATGACATTGCTTGCATGCAGATGCAAACGCAGAAAATGACAGAGGGACTTCTATTAGTCCTCAGATGAGCTCAAAAAATCCTTTGATTTATAAACATGAAAAGAAGCAAACTGAAACAGATGTGAGATACAATTTAAAGTAACCCATCTAAAAATGTTAGCATGAAAAGCAAATATTCTCAGTCAGCAATGAAATAGTAGGATCCAAAATATAGTATACATTATGTAACTGTACATAAATGGAAACCCATTAACAGGACTGTGTTAATGGCTGGATCAAGGTGACTGTTTACCCTACTCAAGGCAGTGCTCAGAGACTGAATTTGGACAAGTCCAATACATGCAGTTGTCAAACAATATTTTATGTGAAGTTGCCTAGTTTCTCTTCTGTTGTGCGTGTCTGTCTGATCAATTACATTGTGTTAAGTGTGAGGTCACTGACCTTAACTTCAAAGCCAGATGTTTACTACGACCTTGTTAACTAAATGCTGTGTCCTTAAATATGGGATCCAAAACAAGTTTTACCCAAAGAGCCGCATAAAATTTGAATAATAAAACATAGGGTGAATGACAAATAACTTTTCTCCAAGCACTGATCACAAAACTTTGAGGAAATAAAGCAAAATGAACAGTATCAGCATTGCCATTAAACAAGTTTAAACATTTCTCCCCCGCATCCCCAACAGAAGATCCTGTTGAATGTCTGACTTTGTCATTTGTGGAGAGCAGAAGGCAAGTTATACAGTAACTGACATCACATCTCTCATAAAGTGAAGTCAAGTAACTTTTCTCTGTCCCAGCATGTACACACTAGTTATTAATAGATTTTAACCAAACTGTTGCTACCGAAAAACAATTTGACTCACAGATGTCCCTGTTACTGCCACTGTGCCAGGCAGCAAGTTTAGTCCCTGTTTCAATGCAGAAAATGACTCTTCCCCTTTCCGAGGGCTTGTCAGGTAACATGAAGGGCTCGGCAACATCCCAGCAGTTTTATTGTTACAATAGTTTCTTCTTGTAGTTGTGAATTCCTCTGCCTTGGAATGAAAGACCGTTTGTATTTTCTCTGCACTTGTAAACAATGACAAATGTGGTGCATTTGCCATAACCAAAGGCAGCTTCTAATAGGCAAAAATTGCTTTTCCAGGGCATGGGATCAGGAACACAGCATAATATATTTGCACTTTGGCCAAATTTTATGAATACTATTACAAATAAAAAATGGGAACATTTGCATAACTAATACATGTATTCTAATACATAACTAATACAGGTAGTTGTTGCTTGAGGTGTTTGAAGGATCATCTATGAGGCTCCCACAAAACAACTGGCTTTTTATATGGTATCTGTAGTGCAGATAATTGTTAACAAAATCACTATCACAACAAATTGAGCTGGTTGGACCAATTTAACTATTTTGGTAGAAAATCACACCCCTAGCCCAAGTAATTAATTGGAGCAAACCAAGCCAAACCTTTATCTGTGTTCCTGGGTGTTTGAGAAGGGCTAAGAGGTGTTTGTTGGTCTGAGTCTCTTGAAAGGGCAAGATATTTTTCTATTTGGTATTTGATTGCCTGATGAATTGATTATTTTGATACTGGGGTGGGTGAGAGGTGCTTTTTTTTCATCTGTCATTTTAGATACTACTTAAAATCTATAGTTTAAAAATTAATATCTAAGCCAGAATTTTCAAACCTGGGAGCCTAATGTTAGCTTACTTAGGCCTCTAAATAAAGGGGCCTGATTTTCAAAGGTGCTGAGCATTTGCAGGTCCCGGTGGAATCAGTGGCAGGTGGGATTGTTTAGCACCTTTGAAGATCAGGTCACTTTTATTTATGTGTATTCCATGTGTGTGTGTCTATCTATATAATGCACACATTTCCTATAAAAAGAACAGGAGTACTTGTGGCACCTTAGAGACTAACCAATCTATTTGAGCATAAGCTTTCGTGGGCTACAGCCCACTTCATGGGATGCATAGATTGGAACATATAGTAAGAAGGTGTGTATATATATATACACATACAGAGAAGGTGGAAGTTGCCATACAAACTGTAAGAAGCTAATTAATTATCCATTATTATAATACATCCGATGAAGTGAGCTGTAGCTCACGAAAGCTCATGCTCAAATAAATTGGTTAGTCTCTAAGGTGCCACAAGTACTCCTTTTCTTTTTGCAACTACAGACTAACACGGCTGTTACTCTGAAACCTAATTAATTAAGATGAGCTATTATCAGCAGGAGAAAAAAACTTTTGTAGTGATAATCAAGATGGCCCATTTAGACAGTTGACAAGAAGGTGTGAGGATTCTTAACTTAGGGAAATAGATTCAGTGTGTGTAATGACCCAACAATTCCCAGTCTCTATTCAAACCCAAGTTAATGGTATCTAGTTTGCATATTAATTCAAGCTCAGCAGTTTCTCTTCGGAGTCTGTTTTTGAAGCTCTTCTTACTATATGTTCCATTCTATGCATCCGATGAAGTGGGCTGTAGCCCACGAAAGTTTATGCTCTAATACATTTGTTAGTCTCTAAGGTGCCACAAGTACTCCTGTTCTTTTTGCAGATACAGACTAACATGGCTGCTATTCTGAAACCTGACATTTCCTATAGCACAAGCTGCATTAAAATTGTAGAAACCTCAGTATTTCTTTATGTCATAGGCAAAGCCCATGCACAAGATTTCAGCTTAGTGGGTTCCCACGGCATATCTGACACACTGAATAGCTATAGAGCTTTTTACCCATAGTGTAAATTATCGGCGGAGCTGGTAGCATGGCCTATTATTAAGGTTGCTTGATGTTTCCCATTATGAAACCCTCTTTTCAGTTGCTTATAACTTTGCCAAATTTTATTTGGACTGAAATTTTCCATACCTGAAGTCTGCCAGATGTCTTTCCATTTTTTTGGTAAGTTTCTGCTAAAACAGCTTGACTGTATGTCACAGTCAGTTTAGCAGATTCTGAGAAAGAGGCTAGGGAAAAAAAATATTACAACTGTTTTTCTGAAGCTCTAATGGCTCCATGCCCTCGAGCAAGGGTTTAATATTTGGGAGGGGTTGTTGCCTTTGTGTTAGGGATCTTTTGACATCCTAATGAAAATTCACCCAAAGACAGGGACATGTTCATTAGAGACTTGTTAGCATTTGGCAGCTAAATTCTCTGAAGATTCCATCTGCAATGAATATATTACAGCCTGAGGATGAAGAGGCTGATTGGGACTTTCCCTACAATTTCCTGGCTGCTTGGAGTTACTGGCACCTGCCTTAGAAACTCAGAGCAGGGAAGAACAGGAGTACTTGTGGCACCTTAGAGACTAACAAATTTATTTGAGCATAAGCTTTTTTAGGCTACAGCCCACTTCATCAGACACATAGAATGGAACATATAGTAAGAAGATATACATACTACAGAGAACATGACAAGGTGGAAGTTGCCATACCAACTCTAAGAGGCTAATTAATTAAGATAAGCTATTATCAGCAAGAGAAAAAAAAACTTTTGTAGTGATCATCAAGATGGCCTATTTCAGACAGTTGACAAGAAGGTGTGAGGATACTTAACATAGGGAAATAGATTCAATTTGTGTAGTGACCCAACCACTCCCAATCTCTATTCAAGTCCAAGTTAATGGTATCTAGTTTGCAAATTAATTCCAGTTCAGCAGTTTCTTGTTGGAGTCTGTTTTTGAAGCTTTTCTGTTCTCTAAGGTGCCACAAGTACTCCTGTTCTTTTTGTGGATACAGACTAACACAGCTGCTACTCTGAAACTTGTCACTAGAGCAGGGAAGCTCTCTCTCTCTCTCTCTGTTAGTGCTGAGACAAGGAGGAGAAGAATGAGGAAGCAGACTTATTTGAATGCAAAGGCACCCCAGATGAATTTGGTGAGGGGAGGGAGAGGTGGTGGATAAGAGCAGGAGGGGAGAGGGAATTTCAAGAGACAAAGTGTGGTGGGGAGCAGAGAGGGAAAGGGAGGGGCATGAACTGGGGCAAATAGGTGCAGAGGAACAGTAGCTGGAGCATGTGGGTAGTAGATAGGAACAGTGGGGAATGGGACAGGAGGCATAGTGCAGACGTGTCTACAACCAGTGGAGCATACTCCCCTAAGAACCTAGAATTGAACCCAGGAGTCCCGAGTATAAACTTCGCTCTGCTGTCAGCAAATAGCTGTGAAACCCATGCAAAGTGCGTGTTGTCTACCTCTAACTCTGCCTCTACTATTACCAGTTACTTTGTTAGTGCAAGTGGTGGAGCTCTATGCTATAGATCTAAGGGTTCAAATCCTGCTGATGCCCAAAGTTGGGGATCAGCATGATTCTACATGATAACATTTCTGGTTTTTTTCAGTTTTTCAAATAAGGAAATTACATTTTAGAAAGACCATTAAAAGAATGTTAAGGTTGCAAAGTCAAGCATTTAAAAGTTAGGAAACACCAGTCTTAAGGTTGCCTGTGCAACCTTAATTCAGTCCTCTTTTCATATGCATTTTGATATAGTCTTCAATTACATGATCACATACTACTTTTTCCACTGCATCCCTGCTTCATTCAGTGCACAGGATGGACTGTGCTCTAGGGCTTGTCTATACCACGCAGCTTTTAGCGACAAGGCTGTGTCGACAGAGCCTTGTCACTAAAAGTCAGAGTGTGTATGTAAACACTCTTTGTTTGAACTTTGTCAGCACTTTTGCTGACAGAATACTTCCAGCCCCATGAGCGAGCGGCGTTAGCTTTGTCAGCAGGAGATCGCTCCTGCTGACAAAGCCGCGTTCACGCTGCCACTTGCGAAGGCAAAACTTTTGTCTTTCGCAGGGGGGCTTTTTTAAGTACCCATGGAAGACAAAAATTTTGTCAACAACTTTGCGGTGTAGACATACCCCTAGAAATGAATCAGGTTTTTATAGTGAAGTAGACTGTTTTCTGTAGGACTCCCTGCCTCATTTGTTGTATAAGTTGTAAGGTGTGTAGTGAGGGAGTTTGGGGATTGCAGGAAGAGATAAGATTGTCTCTTGGTTAAGGAAGTTGCCACACACTGGAGAATTGGATTCTATCACTATGCTTTCCACAGAATTCTGATATGGTGCTAGGCAAGTCATATCAATCAAACTTTTTTTTACAAACCGCCACTAATTGAGCATTCCTCATTTTATGGATGCCCAACCTGAGATACCTGGGGCTAGATTTACAAAAGAGCTGAGCATTCACAGCTGCATTTGAAGTCATTTGGATCTTTGCTTTGAACATATAAAGTGATATAAAAATGGTAAGTACTCTGAAGAAATCAGTCCCCAAGTGCATCAAGGTACACAGGCACTTTTGACAATTTTGGCCTTAATCTCTCAGTTCCCAATCTGTAAAATGGGAATAATGTTGACATTTACTGTCAGAGGAGTTTAAAGCACTCAGATACTATGGTGAGAGCACCACAGAAATGGCCATTAGTAAATTAATAATATTGCACTCAGTGCAGGGTTTGGATGTGTGCATTTTATAAGGCATGGGGACAGATATTGTATAAAGGGGGTAAAAGGAAATACAACCACGCCCTTTCACTTAATGAGGTAGGGGCCCTTTGCAAAAAAATATCATCATCATGTAATTAAAGACTATATTTTAATCCATACACAAAAGGGTACTTAGTTAAACTTGCAGGAATAACTTTAATTCTGGATTTCTCAATTTTTGAATCTTTGACTTTGCAACCATAACATTCTTTTAATGTAATTTTTTGGCTGTATGGATATCTACAATCTATCCTGAAGGACGATCCCTCACTCTCACAGACTTTGGGAGACAGGCCAGTTCTCGCTTACAGACAGCCCCCCAACCTGAAGCAGATATTCACCAGCAACTACACACCACACAACAAAAACACCAACCAAGGAACCAAACCCTGCAACAAACCTCAGTGCCAACTCTGTCCACATATCTATTCAAGGGACACCATCACAGGACCTAACCACATCAGCCACACCATCAGGGGCTCGTTCACCTGCACATCTACCAATGTGATATATGCCATCATGTGCCAGCAGTGCCCCTCTGCCATGTACATTGGCCAAATTGGACAGTCTCTACTTAAAAGAATAAATGGACACAAATTCAAAAACCAGGTGGAGAACACTTCAATCTCTCTGGTCACTCGTTTAAAGACCTAAAAATGGCAATTCTTCAACAAAAAGCCTTCAAAAACAGACTCCAATGTGAAACTGCAGAACTGGAATTAATTTGCGAACTGGACACCATCAAATTAGGCCTGAATAAAGACTGGGAGTGGTTGGGTCATTACAAAACCTAATTTCCCCCTTCTGTTACTCACATCATCTTGTCAACTGTTTGAAATGGGCCACTCTCATTACCACTACAAAAGTGATTTTTCCTCCCTTGGTATCCTACTGTTAATTAAATTGTCTTGTTAGACTGACCTCTCACTTGGTAAGGCAACTCCCATCTTTTCATGTGCTGTGTATTTATACCTCCTACTCTATTTTCCACTCCATGCATCTGATGAAGTGGGTTCTAGTGCATGAAAGCTTATGCCCAAATAAATTTGATAGTCTCTAAGGTGCGAAAAGGACTTCTCGTTTTTTAATGGATTCTAAGTTATTTAACGGACTATAGAGAACTGTACACATGCTATATTAACTTTTTCTCTAGTTAAGGAAAAAAGTCTCACAAAACATATTTGTTATTTAGAAATATTTATCTCTCATTTCACTGAGCACAATTTTTAGTAATTTCTTTTCCTACTTCTTTTTCTTTCTAAAATATGTCTATGTCAAATGAAATTTGTGTATTAGAAGGTACAGAGAGCAACAGATGCTAAGTGTTCAGAGGGAGAACTTTCCTGTATGCGGGCACCCTCATCTTGCTGCTGTGAGGATGCACTAAATCCACAGTTATTGCGAATCAGTCCTATGCAGTTTCTAACAGTGAATTTGTGATTGACCCTTTTGTAAGGAGAACAGACTATTTCTTCGTGCAAAAATATTACTTGGTATATTCATCTGGCTAGCCAGTAAAAGCTCATCCACTATACAAATGTTACCTGCAACTTCTGGTTTTGAATAAATTTTATTTAATGACTTCCGATTCACATATCAACTTTTCTTTGGGAGAGAGAGAGAAAAACTGCCACTTAACTCTTTTTAGAATAATACCTTTAACTTGCTAATGTATCAAGATTTGTATTAAAAGTTCCTTATCAAATTGCCCCACTTTAATGTGCTTCTATTATGTTAATGTAATCAGATTTACTGTAGATTTTTTTAAAAGGTGAGAGTGAGGAAAATATGAGGGATACTGCAACAGAAATGAAGAAAGAGCAGCAAAGATACAGAATGGAACTAAAATGAAAAGCAGAAGGGAAAAACACATACAGGCAAGAGTAATTGCACATAGCAACGTAAAAGAATATAGAGAGAACCAAGGAAGGAAATATTTAAGCATAATGTACTCCTGGGCAATTCTGCAGCAAAAGTTTAAAAATTATGCACCAAAAATTAAACATTCTGTTTATTTTTATTTTAAAAATTCTGAAAATTTTATTTATCAAATATTTCAATTTTGGTAATTTATTTCAAAATACCTGTCAACAGTACATCTGCAACAATACAGACAACATAAAAGATTCAGGAGATTAACAAATGGATTCCTTACTAGGCATATTAATACATAACTTTTGAATAATGATTCATTTAAACTGCAATACAGAAATGTATTTCCCGCACCCCTCAGAAGCAGTGCAAAGGCTTGGGGGAGTCATTGGTAATGGAGGAGCTGAGGGAGAGGGAATTAATCCTGGGAAGGAGCCTGGGAGTGAACCTGGAGGATTGTTGCGTGTGGGTGGGAGAAGTATGGAAAAGTTGTTTTATTTTGGGAGAGTGGGGGGGGAATTGTTAGCCCATGCAGACACCAGGCTGACCCCTAGCGTCTCCCATTCAGTCAGGCACATCTGCCCAGTCCCCATGTGTCCCTCCCCTGTCCCATGCACCCCTCCCCTCCCGTCTCTGTGTCCCTGCACTCCTATTCCCCATTCCCATGCACCTCCTCCCACATCTGATGTGGCTCTACACCTGTCCCCCCATCCTCATGTCCCTGCACCCGCACTCAGCCGCCACCCATCCCCATGTGGCTCTGCACCCCCTGCCTCCCCTTCTCATGTGTCTCTGCACTCCCACTCACCCCTCCCCCATTCCCCCCTCTCCATGTGGCCCTGTACCCCCACCCCAGTGTCCCTGCACCCCTACTCCCATTCAACCTCTGCCCCAATCTGTCCCCTCACTAGCCCTTGTGAACCCCATCTATGTGCCCCCCAGCAGTCCCATGTGCCCTGCTCTGTCCGTCCCACCATATCCCATCCCACCTGACCTGGCCCTGCAGGCACGTCACTGTGAGAAAAGCAGCTTCTACTCTCTCGCTATCGGCTGCTGGCTGCTACAGTGAGCCATCTGCCCTCTGTTCTGGTGCCACAGTAACCCCTGGTGGGGAAAAGGCATAACTGTAGCACCTCTCCAGCAGAATGTATTTTTTGTGGAGAAAAAAAAAATCTGCAGGGGACATAATTCTGCATGTGTGCAGTGGTGCAGAATTCCCCCCAACCCCCCGCTCCCGGGGGTAATCATGAAAGATTAAAGAGAAAACCATTTCAATAATGAAAGTGACAGAAAAAAAGAGTAAAAACATGTATTTATGTACCAGTATTCCTATGTGTAGATTAATAGAGGAGAGGGTATAAGGTAACAATTCAAGATGCCGATCAATATCTTGGTATAGCTGAGCACCCTTAGCCCATTTCAAACTGATTGAGCACTGAGGGTATTCAGTGGCTTGCAGAGTCAGTCCTTGGCTGTAGATTTTTGAGCAGGGACTGTTCATTTATTAAAATAAATATAATGCAATAAGACATCCTGACTCTCTTGGTTAAAATCCAGAAATATTATTTTAAAATATTTTCACTATACTGAAGTGTTTTTATTTAATGATTTAAAATATTCTTCATTTATTAGTAAAATAAATCTCCAGTAGAAAAAAAGCTTTTCTAATAATAGAATATCTCGGTGATTTCAATAAAATGTTTTAATTTGAATTAAAGGAGAAAGAAAGCTTTCTTCTCGGTGGAATTTGATAGCTGATATACCAACATATATAGAATACTAATTTCTTTAGTAGCTGTACAATATGTTAACAGGCACAATACAAAAACTTAGTGTAGGGAAAAAAATCCTCTCACGATGAACATCCATATGTGAGTGGCAGAAACGAGTAAGAGTAGTCGTATCTTTTATCTGAAACACTCCTCAGGGCCATAGTAAACTTTTCTATTTAATCTACTGCCTGGCAGTTATGAGTGATATTAGTCAACTAAAAATTGATAATAGTTTTCAGAAAAATTAGCTTGAGAAACATTTTCCAGTTAGTCTATAGTTATTTAATCGACTCTATGCTCATTTGTCCATGCAAGTTGTAAAATCCTACAATGAAGATCTAATTATAATTAACATAGCTGACCAGTTAAAAGACATAAACAGTAGTATGTCCATCAATTTGTACTATTTGCTGAAATTCAAGTTATGCCAGATGGTGCATATTAATGCCTGTTGTGGCTCTTGGTGCTTTTAATGCTTTCTTTGCTCGATGGTGCTTTTAGTTGCTGTGACATCATAGTTCCGAAATACTTTTTTTGCCGTTGTTGGTCTGTAAAAGAGCTAGTCATGTATATCACCTGGAGAATGGAAGGTTTAACAGATGTAGTCAGCAGCTGATAATGGATATTAAATGCTATTATTCTAATTTACCATTTTGCCTGTATTCTTAGGATAGCAATAAAATGCTGTTGTAATAGACCACATTCTCCCTACAGACACTCCCTCCACCTGTCATCCCTTATAATGTGCCAGATTTAAATTTTTTCTTTGTTTCCTTCCATCTTGTCGAACCTTTTTACAGTCATTAACTTCATTAAAAGGTAACCAAGAAAACACAGAGTATAGACCAGATTTCAGTGTTGATTTAGACCCCAGGCAAACTCATATTCATCATTAGGATTGAACTGGGTGTAAATCAGCATTGAAATTGGCACTCTGGATTTTCCATACCTCCTTATAATGTATGCATATAGAAAATCTATAATAAAGTCCACATGACAGATTTTAGGAACAGCAGAGGAAATAGGTGCTTTAGTCCAGTGTTTTGCAACAACTGGTCTGTGGACTGGTGCCAGTCCCTGAGATCTCCCTGACACAGTTCAGAAAGGCAGCACGCTGGTCCCTGGCATCACAAAGGTTGAGGAACACTGCAAAAGTTCAGTCCACTGTGTGAAAAAGTCAATGGTGGCCAAAAAACAGTTTGCAAGCCTAACATTGCCTATGAAGCTTTATAATGTAGTCCCCAAAAATCTGCCGTGATCAGGTTGAAGCATCATACATGTGACCTTTGTAAGCCCAAGCAGCCACACTTGCTAAGCATGATGGGCAGCTGCCCTCTGCTCCATTTTATGGAAATCAGGTCTGGCCTTTGGCCTCCTAGCTACTGCATCCTTCAGATAGACAAAGTTTAAGTGCCCCTGGCAAAAGTAATTGCAAGCTGAATTGGGGTTACTGTAAATTGCACAACCTCTTTTTCTATATTTTATTCCTTTATGGAAAAATAAAATATTTATAAATACTCTGACCATTCTTTTTCTCTTGCCTTCCCCATTTTTGCCTGTCCTGCTTAAACAACAACTGATTATAGTTTCAGTGCTCAAGTACAAAATGTATCCTACAAACAAAAAGCAAAAGTTTTTTCCTCTGTAAAATCATACTATTTTTTTTCCATTCTGCCATTAGCTAGAAACCTGAGAAAAGAGATGAGCCTTGCTTAAAGAGTAAAAAACTGTGACAGAGTCAGACTAGAAGGATATAAGAGAGTGGTGGAAGGCAGGTATATCAGCCTCAGGATGAGCACGTCCCTGTTCCCTGGATAGCCAAACAAAGGCTACTCCAGGCCAATCAAGACACCTGACACCAATTAACCAATTAAGGTCATTAGGCTAATGGAGACAGGTGGAACCAATCAAGGTCTCACTCAGACTGCTTAAAAACTCTCCTTTCCAGTTCCCTCGAGAGAGCCCAGGTGAAAGGAGCTGGAGGGGGAAGTGCTGTATCCTGAGGTAAGGATGAAGCTAGGAAGAGGGGACCACAGGGGAGGTGGCCCAGGGAATCAAAGCAGCATTTAGCGGTGGAGGGAAATCCACCAAAAGCTGCTATCCTTAGGGTCCTTGGGCTGGAACCTGGAGTAGAGGGTGGGCCCGTGTCTCCCCCACCCTCCAATACTCTACAGAGATCCCCTTGAGAGGGGAAGCAAGACTCAGTCCATTCAGAAGGGCGAACTGTGCCTACTGAGCTCTACGGAGCAACAAAGACTGTGGGATATTTCCTCTTTCCGTCTCCCACGCTGGCCTGTGATGAAAGTAACTCAATAGGCTGTGACTCTGGCCACTACACTGTGAAAGGAAGATCACACTGGGGCCTTAGTGAGATTCTAAGGCCCTTGGATCCTCCAGGAAGCATGGGACCCACAATTACAGGCTTGGAACTTTGTCACACAAACTCTGTTAGTTGAGTGGGTGAAGCAAAATCTCCACCAAAAACACTCTGCTACCAACTTCCAAATCCTAAAATCTAGGAGCAGTTAGCTGGAGCATCCCAACTATTCTCTATTGTTCATGGTAACATAAAGGGTGAGGCATGGCTTGCCAGATAGAAATATAGAGCTACTGGATCAAAGCCAACTCCTTGCACATGGAAACGATAGGAGCCTCTGCAGTTGTTTAAAATCTGTTCCTTGCGGATAATATCACCATGCAGAATATTACGTATATTCAAGGAGAAAAAAAAGTTAATGAGCCTGATGGTAGATAATTGAAAGACAGAAAAATTAGAACTATATTTATAGGATTATTTGTTGTCTAGAGTTCTTAGTGAATACTGGTAAACATTTTTTAAAAATCGATTACATAATTAATGTTCTTAGCTTAGAATAATAAACCAAGGCTAGAAAAACAAAGGACAAATTCTGACTTATATCTTATAAAACCATTGGATTTAGTGTTAGCCTATTGTGCTCCCCCCAAATGATTTAGATAATGGCATAGAGAGTAGACTTATACAGTTTGTGGATGATACCAAGCTGGGAGAGGTTGCAAATACTCTGAAAGATAGGATTAAAATTCAAAATGATCTAGACAAGCACAGAATAATCCATTTAGGAAGGAACAATCAATTGCACACATACAAAATGAGAAAAGACAGCCTAGAAAGGAGTACTGCAAAAAGGGCTCTGGAGGTCATAGTGGATCACAAGTTAAATATAAGTCAACAATGTAATACTGTTGCAAAAAAAGCGAATATCATTCTGGAATGTATTAGCAGGAGTATTGTAAGCAAGACACGAGAAGTAATTATTCCACTCTACTTCATGATAATAAGGCCTCAGAGGGAGTACTGTGTCCAGTTCTGGGCACAACATTTCTGGAAAGATGTGGACAAATTGGAGAAAGTCCAGAGAGGAGCAACAAAAATTATTAAAGATCTAGAAAACATGACCTATGAGGAAAGATTGAAAAAAATGGGTTTGTTTACTCTGGAGAAGAGAAGACTGAGGGGGGTCATGATAACAAGTTTTCAAGTACATAAAAGGTTGTTACAAGGAAGAGGGTAAAAAAATGTTCTCATTAACCTCTGAGGCTGAACAAGAAGCTATGGGCTTAAAATGCAGCAAGGGAGGTTGAGGTTGGACATTAGGAAAAAATTCCTAACTCTCCAGGTAGCTAAACACTGGAATAAATTGCATAGGGAGGTTGTGGAATCTCTTTCATTGGAGGTTTTTAAGAGCAGGTTAGACAAACACTTGTCAGGAATGGTCTAGTTATTACTTAGTGCTGCCTTGAGTGCAGAAGACTGGACAGATGACCTATTGAGGTCACTTCCAGTCCTAAACTTCTATAATTGTATGCTTTTCATAAACTCTGGAAGTTCACCCAAATTAAATAAATACATATGTGTGTGTGCACGCATCTCAAATATGGTCTTGGAGAACATTTACTTCTACAGTCACAAGTACTTGAAGCCACAAGGAAGTATTAATTATACCTCTAATAAATAATCATAGGCAGGAAGGACAGGGCAAATTGTTTTTTTTTTTTTTGAAGACACTTTAACCTTTACATAAATATAATAATTTGAGAAGCATGCTTTTTTATGCAAGTATAAAACACAGTGTGGCTAACAGAGTTTACAAAATCATTTCAAGCAATTAAACTATGTTCACTCGTCCTATTATTGACTACCTTTATTTGTTTTCACTGATACTTAGAAAATATTTCGTAGGGTTTTTTTGTTTCTTTTTAATTAAAATCTGATTTTTTTCCCTGCTCTCCCCACTCTGTATACTATTTTAATCTCATTAACATCTTGTCAGGGCAATAGTTGGCTTTACTGAAACCTAAGATTCTATGTTCATAGACTGTGTCAGTTTCTTGGGTTCCCTGTTGTTGATGGGGCTTCTCTCTTCACCCTATGCTGGATGAAGTCTGCATCTGTCATTACTAAGATGCTGGCTGGTGGTTAATGATGGGTACTTTATTCAGTGTCATGTTATCTCTCAGCAGAAATGCTTGGGGAGAAAACAGGCTGTAATAAAAATACACACTTCACAATTTTGGAGTCGTCTCTGTTATCAACCTTAAATATGTGTTTTTCACTGTCCTCAGGCCACTGCTTCCCCACAGAGCTGAAACATAACTTTGCAAAGCTCCACCTTCTTTCTGCATTTGAAAAGAGAGAAGGCTGAGCTTTTGGAAGTTTAGGTGCAGCACTGCAGGAGAGAAGCTTCCTGGTATTGACATAATGGTTAAAAACTGAAAATGGAGGATAAGGGAACAGACAGACGGAGAGACAAGACAGAGTGCGTATGAATGTGTAATGAGGAAGGTGGTGATAACAGCTCCTGGAGGATGAGGAGTGGAGTAAAAAATATTTTGAGAGAAGGCAAGATAAAAGTGAAGAAAAATGCTTAGGGAGCAAGACAGAGGAGAAGGGGCTAACAAAATGTACAGTATGTAGGAGAAAACTAAAGATAACAGAGGAGAAATAATTGCAATAGAAATAAAGGGAAAATTAATTGAAGTGGGGTCTAGGAACAGAAATAGTCAGATGGTGTAGATGGGAATAATGGAAAAGATGCCATGGATAGAAGGAGGAAGGGAGGAGAGAGAGAGGGAGATGACTTGGGGTATCTCACATTCGTACCATCCATGTAATTTGGTGCACGCACCTTAGTGACTATTTGGTAGTTGTTAAGGTCAACGGGCCAAAGTTCTAATCCAGGTGGTCAGATATGCAGATTCCTGCCTTTGGCGTGGTCAACACTTGTCATGTTCCTGTGCAAATGCTTGCTTTCTTCTGTGTGTTCATTACTTGTGCTTCTATTTATTTTTCTTATTAACAGCAATGTACTACTGTAAAATCAGATAATGAAGACTTGTAGACTTCTTAGTGGGAAGAAAATGACAGTTGATTTTAAGCAAGACCACTTTGGGCTATATTTTCAACACAGCATGTGTTGAGTTAGGCATAGAACTCATATTAACAATCTATTATGCATGGTGCTGACAATTTACCCATTTTTTATCAGCTCCTAAGAAAATACAGCAGATGGGAAAAGATATGACCAGAGCTACTATATTCTGTGATGCTTAGAGTTCTGGTTTTAATGTCATGTAAATACCCTCAGTGCAATTATAAAATATGCATGCATTAAATAATCCTTGGTAACATTTTCAATCCCTTGAATAAACATTTAATTTAGATTGAATCATATAATTATATTTTCTAGTTAATTATATGTGATTAATGTAACAACACATGAACAAACAGAGAGAGAGATGTTAATTTAGAAGGGAAAAAACTCTCTCCTTTTCCAGTAGTAACATACATCTCCCCATCCATTAATGCTATTCTTTTGTTGCAATGGCTAAACTGCACATCAGTTTATGTAACACAGTTGTTAATGTTTTGTTTAGGTGAAAGACAAAATATGAGGGATGAATAAACCACTTTGGTTACAATGAAAACACTCACTTCTCTAGGGACCCTCACACACCCCTGAGATAAACTCAGACCATTGTTGATGTTTGTGAAAGTTTTGTTTTACACATTTTTCCTGACTCTTGCACACAGTTACTGGTGGTATGCTGCTTGGCTTCCCTAGTAGTGACTACTTAGAGGACACAGAGCCCCTGGAAGACTCCTGATGTTGTGTTATCTCACATTCACAAGTGTTAGTAAAAGGCTTAGTGCCACTGGCACTGGGGTCAGGACTGCAGAACAGACTCTTCCCTCTTTTTCTCCTGTAAGAAGGATCTGGTGGGTGCGAGGGGTGTCAGGTGGAGGGGTGGTAAGAGCATTCCAGAGCATAGGTTGCAGTGGATGATGGAATTTGCAGGGCCTCTGTGACATTACCCAGGGTACAATCTGGACAGATGAAGAGCTGTTTCTCCTCAGTTCTTGAACCTGAAGTGCCTTTTACACTGCTTTGCTGTGAGAGTTACTACTCCTGGTCTGCTCACACAAAGCGTCCAGCATGTAACTTACATGTTATAGGCTTGGTCTACACTGCAGAGTTAGGTCAACGTCAAGCAGCTTACGATGATCTAATTATGTCACTGTACAGACTACAGCCTTGCTCCCGCCAATGTTAGTGCACTATTACATTGTCCTAATAACTCCACCTCAACAAAAGGCATAGGGTTTATGTCGGTATAGTTAGGGTGATGCAGCATCTGTGTAGATACTACATTACTTACATCAGCTGTTGGCTGTCGTTGCTGTCAATTTCATGGTTCCATGATGGGTCTGTGAAATTGACAAGAAAGCCAGGCTGTCACCTGGGCAAGTGGGGTCCCAGCTGCCCCCAGGCTCCCTGCCTCTAGGTGTGCTGCCCCCGGCTCTCTGTTCCTGGCCCCCAGCCAAGCTGCTGCCTTAGCTCCCTGCTTCCTCCTCTGAGCCGGGCTGCATCCGCCCGGCATCCCACTGTCAGCCTGCGGGGAGCCCTGGCGCTGTATGGAGCCTCCCTGCTCCCAATGGGGATCTGTAGTGTAGTGCCTGGAGGCTCCTGGTTCCTCACTCCCTGCTGCCAGAAGCCTGGCTGCACCGAGGCTCTTGGGACCCCACTGCAGCCAGGCTCCTGGTGGAGAACTCTGCACCTGCAGTCTAGGTGGCAAGCCAGAAGCCTTGGGGCAGCTGCCGAGCTCCCTGCAGGGAGCTGATAGCCCAGGATGTAGCCCACTGGGGAGCGACTGCCCAGAGGCTTCCATCTCCCTGTTCTTTGTGGGGAGCCTGGCAGCTGCACCGAGGCTCCTGAGAGTCGCCCTAACTCCCAGCTGTGAGCTCTAAACTGGGAGCCCGGCACGGAGCAGGAAGCCGAGAGCCTGGGGGCAGCCGGGATCCGGATGGGGCTGAGTGAGGAGCCAAGAACCTCAGGGGCAGCTGGGCTTCCAGTGGTGGTGAGTGGGGAGCTGAAAGCCTGGGGGGCAGCCCGGCTACCAGTGGGGAGCTGCTTGGGGAGCTGACAGGTCAGGCGCTCAGCCCTGCATACTGCCCCTCTTATGCTGGTCGATGCACACCACCAACAGAAGGAGGGTAGCGGGGGCATAAACCACTGCCGTAATTACATAGTTTGACTTAAGTTTTTAGTGTACACGTGCCCATAGTATATGAGTACTATAGTCAGCCACTCTTGAATTACACTGCAGAGTAACACCAGCAAATTCACAGTCCCAGACTTTCCCCAGAAATGTACATCTTGTATTGCCCAGCTCAGCTCTCCCTTGGACAATATAAGCTCTCATAAAAATTGTTATTTCATTAATAGAAAATGATATGCACAAATCCTGTTGTCCCAAATTAAGTTTCCCAAACACTTCAATCCAAACGTGCTGGTTTAGATAAAATAATAAACCAAATTTATTTGCTACAGAGAGACAGATTTTTAAGTGACTACATCACTTAATGAGGAATAAAAGTCAGAATTGGTTACAAGAAAATAAAAGTAAAAAGCAACTAATTTAACAAACTAAGTGAATTCAAGCAAAGGTGTCTCTCACCACATTTCAGCAGTCTTACTGGCTGAATTTCTTTCAGTCAGGATCCCTTCCCCAGTCCAATGCTACTTCCTTGTTCTTCAGGTGTTGTTGATGCCATGGGTAGGGAGAAAGGGAGTGATAATTTGGGGTATCTGCGCTGTCTTCTTGTAATTCTTTCTCTTCTTTGAGGATCATCTCCAACTGAGGTTAAGGAGACAGAAACTCTGTGTGGATGGGGACCCCAAGCTGTTTCTTTGTCAAGATGTAGATTTTTTTGCCCACACCCTCATTCTTGCCAAAGAATGACCACTTAACCAGGTGATGGTCCATTTGATTTTTTTGACACCCGGCTAAGGTGTTGGCTAGCCTTTTGTCTGTGGGGAAACTGGTTTGTGACTACTCCCCAATCAGAACATGTCTTAGTAATATCATGCAGTATAATCTTATAATTTTATACACAATGTTGACACTCATATTTTACCTGTTCAATTATGGTCAGCAAATTATGTGTTTTTAAATGATACCTCACAAAGCACATTTTGTATGCAATTTATCATAGTCCCGTAAAATGGATGAACATAGGTATACATTCTGTCACAGCCTCCCTTCCTAAGAAAGGGACCAATGGGTTTGGAGACCACAAACCCTTTCTCCAACAAGAGAGTTGATGCTGCTGGTGGATGTGCCAAGCCTCCTTTGGTAAATGTTGCTACTGACAGGTGGGAGGAAGATGTAGATGGTGTGGTCATATTATTTTCAACTCCAAAATAATTAAATAAGAAAACAATGTTTAAAACCATATTATACATTAAAAATATCATTTAGCTGGCTCCTTCTGGACTGCCACCAGTGCCATTCCAGAATTTCCACGGTATGCATTTCCACGATATGCATCCGATGAAGTGAGCTGTAGCTCACGAAAGCTCATGCTCAAATAAATTGGTTAGTCTCTAAGGTGCCACAAGTACTCCTTTTCTTTTTGCGAATACAGACTAACACGGCTGTTACTCTGAAATTCCAGAACAGTGCATTTTGGGGAACTGCAATGAGGATGGAGTCAGGCGGTGTGAACTGTGGAAAAGGAAGAAAGATACATTAGCTTTTACTTGTGCTCAATAGCCCTGAAGCCTGGTTAGTGATGGCGTTAAGCACATACCACTGAATTCAGTGTGATAGTTTTCATATTTTCTTTAACTTTCTGGGAAAGTAAATAGCACCAATTTAAACCTAGTATGCTCCCTCAAGACAAACCCAGGGAAGTGCTAAAGGAGACTAACAGATTGGCTTTATGAACTAATCCTGAAGCTTCAGGGTGCATTGTTGTCCTGTGTTTTCTGCTTTACTCATTTCACTAATCTAATCACTAATCAGAATCTCTGCAGGATGACTATTCCAGGAAGTTGCAGACCTTTGCCTGGAAGCTGCACTGCCCAGACTCATGCTACAAAATCAGAAAGATTGATTAGTGGATCTGGTGAAGTTTGAGCTAGGAAATGTCTCCTCTAGCTTGTCTGAGCAGCTGCACATATGTTGTTTGCAATGTTGTTGTAGCCATGTTGCTCCCAGGATATGAAAGAGACAAGGTGGATGAGGTAATATCTTTTACTGGATCAACTTCTGTCGATGAAAGAGATAGGGACAAGCTTTTGAGCTGCACAGACCCAAAGAAGAGCTCTGTGTAGCTTGAAAGCTTGTCTCCGTTTCTGTCTCTTCTACCAACAGAAGTTGGCCCAATAAAAGACATTATCTCACCCGTCGCATCTCTCTCATACTTACATATATGTATTTTACTCTCTCTATGGCTTTGTGACATCATTTCATAACCATGAGATCCAGCGGAACCAAAGAAATCTCCCAGTAGCCCCATCCCTTGACTTATTCACAGTATAACTGGACTTCACAAAACATGGAAAACATACTGCAGGAAACAATCCTGGATTGCCCCAAGGTGAAGAAATGATCTAGCAAGTTGTTTCCATTTCTGATTTATCTGATTTTAGAATTAATCTTTTCTGTCATTCATACTGCACACTGTTCTTCCAGATAAACTGTACAAACCAAGGGCCTGATAATACTCCCACTATAATCCATGGAAGTTTTACTATGAACTTTATGGGGAGCAAGATTGGGCCTACCATCACTATGGGGAAACTGTATAAGCAGAAAGAAAAGGAGTACTTGTGGCACCTTAGAGGCTAACAAATGTGTTAGACTAACACGGCTAACACGGCTGCTACTCTGAAACCTGTATAAGCAGAATGTTGTATCATTTACTGGAGAAAGTATTCAAACTGTAGAATTTGGTGCAAGATTTACATCCAGTTGTAATTTGATTTTAAATCATGTTTTAGAATATTTACCTTTCACTATCATTTTTTTTCCTTTTTATGTTTCAAGTTGTTCCCTGAACTCAGTGCTGCTTCAAGATACTTAATCAAATACAAAACTCACCTGCTTGATTGTTTGTCTATGGTGCTATAGCTATAGATATTGGAGTGACAGTTTTAAGTAGCAGGGGTTTGGGGTAAGATTTCCGTGATTACAGGTATCAGGGAGTGTTCCTAATCAGCATAGTAAGCTTTTAGGATTTATTATATAGCGTTGTCATTGAGCCACCAGGTGTGGGAGAGGCCTTAAGGCCTTTACCAATAAAGCAGGCACATACATTAGAAAATCAGCTGATTGATGTTAGTGGATTTGTAACTGTGGTTTTAAACAAAGGTGCAGTTGGATTTATGCTACTTGTTCATACGTGTTTTGAAGCATCATAGCCATGTATAGTGCCCTCTTTGCCTGCAGAATTTCAAATCAAGTGTGACTCAATCAAGTTACGGCTGATATTTCATATAATGGTGTGCAAAGGGAAATGAAAGCAAATATGTGGTGTATCTAGTTGGCAGGGTTGGGGGTACACGTCTTGCTCTGTTATTTCAAGTTACCTCTAAGCAATTAGCCTCTTTTCTGCGGTGTTGCTTGCAAAGACAATGTGGGTGGCAGTATGACTGATTGTGCGGGTACCAGCCTGGGGGCTCTGGGTTCTGTTTCCAGTTGTGCTACTGGCACACTGGTGTGATCTTAGGAAAGCCATTTCACCTCTGTGCCTTGGCTTCCTAATGTATAAAATGAAAGAAAGATACTTTCCTACTTTCCCACTTTTGTACAGCGATTTGGCAGAGATGAATATTGTTATAAATCAGTGATTATTTATAAGTTTTTTAATGAGAAAAACTCTTCCACTGTTTCAAAAAGGGGCTTAATAAACAATGGTGGAGTTTTTTTTTTCAGTCAGTCAACTCTTTACTCTGTGACACTGAGCTTTTTAGGCTTCCCAACTTTATTATGTAATAATAGGAAATGTATTCCAAGAGCAACTGCTGTACACTGATAAAATGCATTCACATTCCACGGTTACTATTTCCACTTTTGTGCTTTAATCAGAATAAATTTCCATTCAAATTAAAAAGGATTAATGTATATCTCATTAACATCCAGAGATCTCTTTTAAGCATTTTACAATTTCATGTCAATTTTCTTTGCTGTAAATGGGTGCCATACATTCCAGGGTTTGAAGCAGAAAGAATCATCGTTTATGAATCGCGAGCACAAATGGAGTATAAATATAATAGCAATCCTTAACCCTGATGGATATGAGCTGTGAAGTCAGTGAGCCAAGTCCAAAAATGTTTTTGTTATGCAATTTTATAATGTTATGAACTGGTCTGTACGAGTTTAGCTACTTTTGAACATGAGGAAATTGCCTATCCCTGAGAGGCAGGGCAGGGCAAAGTGAACACCCTCCCCTGCTGCCTTCTAACTGGTACTGTAGTTCAGCTACACATTCAAAAGATCCTGGAGAAGTTTAGTTTAAGTTGAAGAACCTCTTGGTCTCTAAAGTCCTTTCAGACTCTACAGCACTGCCATCAGAAATACCAGTTTCTGTGGTTATGTCTCGTCAGCTGCTGGGAATGAGTCTCGCATTTCGAGTTGGCAGACACATGCTAGTGGGGCTTGTGCTAGCAGATTAAAAATAGCAATGTGGAAGGTCAGGCTCAGGCTTTAAGCCTAGGGAAGAGGTGGGCTTCAGAGCCTGAGCTTCAGCCTGAGCCTGAAGATCAAAGCAACGTCTACACAGCTATGTTAGAGTGCTAGCCTGAACCTGTTGACCTGGGCTGCAAGACTTGCCCACAGCGGCTACGTAGACATATGCTGTGATTGTTAGACTTACGTAACGGCTTCCAGAGCAGCAGGTGCAAAATGAATGAAACAGTAACACACAACATTACGCTACAGCTTCAGAAACATGCTGACATTTTTATAAAGGCTGGGGTCTGTGCACTTTGAAAATGTATTTTATTTCTCTACATCACAGCAGCTGTACCTCAACAATATAACCATACTTAAAGATACTCTAGTGGCCTTGCTGCTTCAATGTTTCATAACTTCCTTTTAGTCTGCATGTTTCTCAACTTTGCAGGCTGTGTCCATATCAGAATTTTCTTCTATAAAATCTCCCACTTTTGCAAGCAGGAGTGTAAACAGGTCATCTGCATTTTAACCACCATGTTCACATCCTTTGCTCAGAGGAGATCTTGATGAGATGGCATTGAAATACCAGTAACCTGTCTACAGGACTGCTTGTACCATTTTGGTTCTACAAACAGTGGGGCCATGCTACTCGTAGCAACACTGTGGAGTCTAAGAAAAAGTCTACTGTACACAAAGCCACAGTGTCCAATCTCTCTAATCTTCGGCTACAGCTATTAGACATCAACTTTTAATGATCTCTCTAATGCTAATCACTGCTTTTCCAGTTTTGCCCAGCATTGTAATTAACGAGATGTGATTTGACTGAGTAGTGGGATAGGCACTGTATTTAGGCAAGGTGCCAATGAAATAAAACCTTTATTAATGTTTTTTTTTAAAATAAAGGATTGCAGCTCACTCAAAAGTTGATGAAGAGCTCAGAGAATTAGCAATGGGATATGGAGGATTTGGGGTACAAATTCCGAAAGTGCCTAGGTGACTTAGAAGCCTAAAATGCATTTTTCAAAAGTGACTTTGGACCAGATTTTTAAATATATTCATCAGTTCAAGGTACGTAAGCCTTTCCCCCATTGTTCTAGCTCTTTAGCATGTCTAACTAACTGTGCAGTTAGGCACCTCAGTCTCTTTGTAAATCTAGTGACTTTGGAGCCAAGGTTGGATTTTCAAAAATGATTTAGGCATAAAGGGACACATTTTCAGAGGTATTTAGCCAGCTAAAGATGCAAATAGGAACATAGAATTTACAAAAGCATCTAAGTAAGTTAGGCTCGTAACTCCTATTTGACTTCAATGAGACTGAGGGACCTATACTGCTTAGGTGCTTTTGAAAACTCCATTGTACACCAAGCTGCATTGTTACAAATCTGGCCCAAAGTCACTTTTGAAAATGCATTTTAGGCTCCAAAGTCACCTAGGCACTTTTGGAATTTGTACCTCAAATCCTCCATATCCCATTGCTAAGTCTCTAAGCTCCTTATCTTTGTCCTTGCTACTTTCAAGCTTTTTGTCTAATTCATTGACTTCCTTTCCAAAAGTAAAACAAAGGGAAAGTGCACTGCTCGTTCAAGCAAAAGTTCACAGATGCATAATGCTGAAAACCCTCCCTCAAGAAAATATCACCACAAGGGGTGTGAAATGTTTACAGATTATCACATCACACAGGCCCAAGGCAGAGCCTTGTCTTTGCAATTGAAACTCTGTTTTCACAATCCTGGAGTCTAAATTAGCTCATCTGTTGCCAAGTGTCATCCAGAAGCAGAGTCTGTACCAAAATAACCATTGGCTGCTGAGCTGAAAGATGTAGTGATCTCTTTAAAGAACATTAAGGGGCATCTTTGCTTTTCTCCTCTCCTTTTCCTCCTTCAAAATGAAGTTCCAAAAGATCAAGAACAAACCTTTTAATACAGCAACATCAAAAAAACTAACTTGCAGCAGGTGGTGTCAGCTGCACGTGTTCATCCCACCCGGGCAATCTGCCACCTGATTGTGGAGAGTCATGGGGAATTTCAGAGTAATTAAAATTGTATTAGAGGGAGCAAGATTAGTAACTGAGATTGCTGTAGAGAAGGACAATCACTCTGAAACTAAAAATGAATGCATCAAGTTAATTTGCACTCTTCTGACCTTACACTCATTAGAGGAAATTAACTGCCCTTGCAAATAATGTGCAGACTTAAAATTCAAGATTCTTCCGATTGTGAATAAAATAATGCACATATATATCAAAACTCTTTGTGACATTGTGACGCTTTGGGGGTTCACCCAGAGCAGTAAGGGGTTCTGTCACTGCCTGCCCTGTAACCTTGGGTGTCTTTAGGCTGTGCAGCTTTGACTCAGAGCCCTGACATTTAGCAGCATGCCCACAGCATATAGGCCTCACCCTGAACTTCCACCAGTCCAGTTACTCCTCTTAGGGTGACCCCAAGAACACTTCCAGTCCTGAGGCTCCCCGAAATCACCTCCCCTGCAGTGTCCAATCCCTTTTACTGGACACTCACTGAGGTAGCACCAAGGTTGCTTCCTCCAAAGAGCCAACACACAACACATCTGGGGTGGCACGCTCCACCTTACTTCATAGCATTGAGACAGTTTGTACAAAAACTAAGATTACGTTTATTAACAAAGAACATGGATTTAAGTGATTTCCGGCAAGAATGAAAGAGATATGAACGGGTTGCAAACAAAACAAAACTAACATACTTTCTAGCATCTACAACTTAAGTCTAGCAAGATATAGCTTTTCCTAACACAGTTTCTGATTCACAGCAAGTTGTTAGCATGCTCCAGCATGACATGCTGTACCATCGAGGATTCAATCCTTACTGGATTCTTTGTTCCCTCAGGAGATGGATGGCTCAAATACGTCTTTGTGCCCCCTTATGTTATCCCCAAGTTCATTGTCTCTGTGTCAAGATCCAGGAAGGCTTGCTGGGGAGCGGGGGGTGCAGACTCCATCCCCTGTCATGATCATTAAGTTGTCCTCACCCGTTCTTGTTATCTTGGTGGCTTTATTTGCCTTCTATGTAAATATACGTGCATTGTCTGCTGCTTGTGATCAAGCTGGTCAGACAAGTAAATACAAATTTCTTTGTCTAGGAAAAAAACTGTTTTGCCTCCTTTGTCTGTTTACAAACTCCAAAACATAATATTGTGAGTACCCGTACTTTCACATATAATGTTTTTACATATATTTCATAGTGATATTAATGACAAGCATGTTACTAGTTTTCAAATGATATATTACAAGACAACTTTTAAATGAATATCATGAAAACAGTATGTTGGGGCAATGAGTGTGACAGGCCTGATCTGAGTTTTGGTATGTTGGGCTCTTTGACAATTGGTATTGTGAGGGGCTGGGGGTGGGGCTCCCACTCTCACAGACATCCATTTAGTTTTGATTATGGCTGTAGACCATACTTCATTTACAGTATAGCCAAATCCTGATTCTTTTTCCAGTTACGTGAATCTCAGTTAATTTAATTGACAATAATGAAGTTAATACAGATTAGCACTAGCATAAATGATCTAAGCATTAGGTCCCAAATCATGGTTTTCTTTCAACATTACAGGCTGCATGTACTTACCTTCTTTATTAACCCATATTCTTGAGGGGTTTAGTGAAGAGAGTTCCTGTACTTCCTTATCTTGCTACTGTGAAAGCCCATCTGATTCCACATATAGGAGTAAAAATGAAAGTGATGAGAAACCAAATTCACTGTGTAGGCAGTAAAAGAAAATATTAAATTTAATTTATCAACCTATAAATACAATGTACTCACCATTTTCATTGTTTTCATACTGTGTTTATGGTTTTCCCCAAATTAATTCCTTTTAAAATAACATTTTGTGCAGTAAAAACTCTAGTAAAACGTGAAGTATTTGTTCAGTTGTTTATTGACTCTTATTGTATTGATATATATTTAATGTAACATAATTCAGGACATATTGTTATAATGAGAATTTATGGACGATTTGATTTCTTCAAAACTAAGCCCTCCATGTTGTAGCTCATAATATGCTCAAAGGTGACATAATTTATCATTATACACCCTACAGTTTGGTGTTGCTTATTTAGGCATTGTTAAATTAAAAATGTGGGGTTTTTTTACATAAGGGGGACTGGAGATATTTAATAATTAGTTATGAAAGTTGTTCTGTTGGGGTAAGATCCATTAGTGCCCTAGGATGTAGAGGGTACAGTCAGTTCTTTAGTTATTATACAAACCCTTTTCGTTCTATAGGTTTATGCTTAACATCTTACCATGCCACAGGGGGGAAATGTGCCCTTCTTTGAAAGGCTCTGAGATAGGCTTGAGGCATTTGGACACATGTGGACCCCAATCATATTCCTAATGAAGTAAATGGGAATTTTGTCATTGTCTTCAGTGTGAGCAGTGTCAGGCCGTTACAACAGAGAAAAATATATGGCACTACACTACATAAAGGCATAGAGAGGTACTCTTTTTTAACAGATGAAATTTTCATCTATTTAGTAGATTAAATTGTCCTATTAGTCTCCATAGTAACTAAGAACCACCTTCTATTCCAAGAGCTAGCTGTGCTTCTTTGACATCGCCTAAAACATAAAACATAGTAGTGTGTGCAGTTAATAGACAAATAAATAAATAGCAAAGGAAAACACCAAACTTTACCCACAATTCTGCTCCCAAAGAGGATGAGAGACAGAACAAACCACACTTGACAGATGTTAATCACGTCAGTTAATACAGAACTGGAAGATTCTCAGATACTATGCTTAGGTGGGTAGAAAAGGATATATTCATTATTAGAACTTTTCAATACCTTAGTTTAAAAAGGTATGTTTTATGCTAAAATGGAAAAAAAAGTTTGTAGCAAAAATAACTTGAAACTACATGACTACCTCAAGCGGGTCTTTACTTTATGTAAGTAGGGGAATAGTCCTGATATTGTGGGGAACTTTCCTGACTTCTGCTCTACCCCGGTGAAGTGAGCTAGCGAAAGGATCTGAGTCCTCGCTCCCACTTCCTTCACCCAGTGACCTTCCTGCCCTTGAGGACTCCCCTTCCATTCTCCTGTCTGGCAGAGTCCCCATAACCCCACAAGGCTGGGCCCAGGATTCCTGGGGGGCTCAACCCCCAACCCTGTTGTGGTCACCTAGGACAGGGGCTAGAGTGTCCCCACTCCAGGGTACTCTCTCTGGACTGGGCACTTCTCTGACCCACTGACCATTACTTACTTAAAGCAAATGCAAGTTATTTAATCAACAATTAATTTTAAAAAGAATAAGGGAAAATGGGAAAGGTTAAAGGAAACACATCAACCCGCTCTGTGGCAGGAAACATCACAAACCGTGTCTCTGGAATGTCAGGGCGGTTCACAGTCTGTTCCTTGTAAGTCCCAGGCCTTCTTCTCAGGCCCTGGCTGTGCTGCAGGGATGCTGTGGGTTGGACACTTGTTCTGGTGGTGGCCACACTCTCTCAGGCTCTAAGTGATAGGACCCCCAGTCTCACCCCCAGTCTCACCCCCGCCCTGTCGGGGTTACGATCCAAGCCTGGCCTGCAGAGCCTCTTAGCTGAGGCGTCTCCCTATACTGGGCCTGCTGCCCAGGGTCCCCCTCAGTCTACCCAGCTGCTCACCGCACCCAGCTGCGGACTGCTCCAGCCCCAGCTCCACCACTCTATCTCAGCACTGCTGCTGCTCTGCCTCCAGCTCCCTGGTCTGCTTCTTTGGCCCCCTCTGCCTCTGGTTGCTACAGCTCTGCTCCCAGGATAGGTCTGCTCTGCAGGCTGCTTCTGTGACTCTTCTCCCAGCACTGACCTGCTTCGTGGCCTGCTTTTCTGGCCCCTCTGGGTCTGGTTGCTGCAGCTTTCTTCCCTGGGCAAGTCTGCTCTCTCTGGGCTGTGCCTCTGGCTTTGGGGCTGCAGCTCTGTTCCCAGGACAGCGTCTGCTCTCTCTGGATCTGGCACAGCTCTGCGCCACAGCTCAGCTTGGGCCCATGCTTTCTCCTTAGCTCAGCCCCACCCTGCCTGACCCAGGCAATTCCGGCTCACATGAAGGATGGGACCTCCCTGGCCTCCTGACTCCCTGATTAGCCTGCTCGCCCTGTCATTCAGGCTGACCTGGAGCATTGGCCTTTCCCCATTGTTCCTGGGGACTATCAGTCTCAGGGTCCTGATTTCCCATACACCCTTCCTCCTTTAGTACTGGGAGCTAGCCAACCAAAACAGCCTCACTGAATGTTAGTAAGGGGGCAACAGTCCCCTTACATTTAGACATACAGGAAAGTGATCCAAATTTGCAATATGCTGTTTTTATTCAAATATTGTAGGTTTCTAGGTTTGACAGTAATTTATCAAAAATGCAATGTTTGGAATACAATGAGATGGAATTTGAAGGCTATATTTCTTTATCCTGTAATTTAAACTATCATAGATCTTTGTAACGGGATGTTATATGTTTGTAATGTGATGTCCATTGCACGTTTTTTTCTCAAAAGCGTTTTGTGCACAGAACTTTTTAAAATTCTATTCGAAAAAAAGTGGTGGTGGAGCTGTGCCGGTCCCAGAATATTAGAGAGACAGGGTGGGTGAGGTAATATCCATTACTGGTCCAACTTATGTTGGAGAAACAGACATACTTGTGAGCTACCCAGAGCTCTTCCTCAAGTCTAGGAAAGGTATTCAGAGTATCACAGCTAAATACAAGATCAAACAGATAGTTTTGGGGGCATTTAGTGCACTGGATGAGGTATACCAGATGTTGTGATAGTCACGTGTAGGACCCATGGATCTTGAAAGGTGTGTTGTGGGGGGTATTGATCATTATAACAATGGAGATATGTCTGCAGGTTTTGCATTTGTTGTTCTGGCAGGGTCTGGTGCCACTTTAGGTTGATGTGTCCTGGTCTGTGGGGAGCTTGCTTTGATGATGAGCTTGGAGAGGTTGGGGTTTGTTTGAAGGCCAGAAGAGAGGTTCAGGAAAGATTTCTTTTAGGATGAGGTCCCCATCGAGTATGGGTTGTCATTTTTTGATGATACTCCAAATGGGTTTCAACCTGGGGTGGTAGGTGACAACTAGGGGTGTACAAACAACGAGGAGTACTTGTGGCACCTTAGAGACTAACAAATTTTGGGGGGGCATAAGTTTTTATGGGCTATAACCAACTCCACAAGAACTCCTTGTTGTTTTTACTGATACAGACTAACACGGTTACCCCTCTGAAAACTAGGGGTGTGTATTTGGAGGGGTAACTCACACAGGAAAATGATAAAAAACAAAAACAATTTATCTGTTGTTGAACACTTTTCTCAAACTGATCACTCTGTCTGACCTATCAGTTCTCATCCTCAAAGGAAAACTGTACAACACTTTCAAAAGACAAGCCTGGGAGCTTAAATTCATAACTTTTCTAGACACTAAAAATCATGGTCTTAATAAAGACATTGGATTTATGACTTATTACAGCAATTTGTAACCCACTAACCTCCATTTTTGTCCTATGACTATAGGGGTGTTGTCAGGCCACCTCACCTTAGAATATGTGCTAATTACTTATGCCAAACTATCTGTTTGAACTTGTATTTAGCTGTGACACTCTAAGTACCTTTTCCAGACTCTGTGTAACTCAAAAGCTTGTCTCCCTCGCCAATGGAAGTTAGTCCAATAAAAGATAATACTTCACCCACCTTGACTGTTTGAAAAAAATGTATTAAAAAGGTGCAGTAGCTAGTATTTACATCCTGAAAAATCTTGTAGTGCTTTTCAAATTATTATACAGAAGAATCACTCTCCACTCTACCAAAATGAAGATGTCTCTGTAGAGAAATGTTTTAACCTTGCAGAGCATCATTACATAGCAGTGCAGGGCGCAACATGGAAAAGAATACCAAATCTCAGTGATTCCGATATGGTGGTCTATGATACACAGCACTTCCTGGTGGAATGTGCACTGTCTGGTCACATAGTGCTGACTTCCTGTTTACAGCTGCTAAATCTCAGTAAAATAAGTTAAGGCTACATTCATTACTTCTCTATATAAAAAAATGCCCTAGTTGCCACAGGGATGTTTGATCACTACTGGGAAAGAAGGTTAATTGTAGATTATAAATGGGAGAGAAAATGATCCTTGAGACAAACTTCAGGTATGGTCCATATTATGAAAAGGTTTGAGAACCCCTAGTGTATCCATTTGATGCTTCAGGCTGAATTTGGACAAATAGAGCGTGTTTATCTGAGTTGAAATTTGACGTGGATTTTATGGTCCATTATTATAGAAAATGCCATATGCTCTTTTATGTTCTCAGTTTTAAATTTAATCCAAAGGCGGAGGAGGGGGGGGTCCATCATAGCAGAGGTCCCCCAGCACTGTACAGATGAACTGGTTTAGTTATGACTTGGTGGTTATATTACTATCTACTAAATCACCAAAAATATTCATTAAAAAATCAAATAAAGGCACACTTTGGTGTTTCTTGGCTGATTAAGAGTGTCATTTCTTGCATCAGCTACTTGTGCTGTTCTGTCACCCTACAAAGGTTCAAGGTGGCACTGATGATTAGCTGAGAGGCACAGTGGTCTGGACATTTACATATAAAATATATGCATTTCATTATACTGATGTATTCTGTGATAGAAAATAGT
Organism: Eretmochelys imbricata; assembly: GCF_965152235.1. NCBI lineage: Eukaryota > Metazoa > Chordata > Testudines > Cheloniidae > Eretmochelys > Eretmochelys imbricata. The sequence continues at coordinate 21,838,984 of NC_135582.1, read as the reverse complement.
TAAAACGATATGCAGCCACAATTCCTGACTTCTTATTTGATATACCTAGATAACCACTTTATCGATTATTAATTGTGACACGTATTCTTGTAGGATATGTGTATTTTGATTTATTACTCTATTGTTGCATATATTATATAATCATTACGCCCTTGATATTTTATTAATGATAAACAGAATTGTTGAAAGTACAAGTTTACTATCAGTTTTAAAAATAAAAGAGATTTAAAAATAGTTTTTATAAGTATTAAAAATAAAAGAATACAACAATATTAAGACAGTACAGATTGAGTGGCATTAAGTATGTATATTATACAAATAACAGGACTGAGTTTTTAAATCAGTTTATGCTAGTTAGTTCAGCTTTCTTCAATAGTTTAAGGGTTAATCAAATAGAGGAAGTAACGGATTCTATTTCTCTTAATTAGTTTATTCTTGTAAATCACATTTCTGCAGTTAATATTCATTTTCACAACAGTAGCGCTGAAATACACTTATTGGCTGCAGTCACAAGAATTCCCAACAGGAATCTATGTATGTTTAATTTCAGCAAATCAGTATGTTTCCCTAACATCACAGTAATAGCAATTTGGAGGGTACATCACTGAAGTAACTGTTGCCTCAATTTTCATCAGCCTGTCAATTTGAGGCAGTCCCAGAAGATATGAACATGAATCCCCATACGATGGCATTTCCTCCAGCATTTTTCTGTGATTTTTTTCTCTACTATTTACAAGATAGGTGAGCAAAAATATAGGAGCATAATTTGCTAACGGCAGTATCTCCATGAAGAGGAATTTATCCCATTCATAGTGGCTAGTATTATATCTGTCTATCTTTGGTACTTATGTGGCCCCAGTATATGAGCACTTCACTATCTTTAATGTACTTAGCCTCACAATACCCTACTGAGGTAGGGAACTATTATCTCCATTTTACAGGCGGGGAACTGAGGCACAGAGAGGCTAAGTGACTTGCCCAAGGTAACAAGGTGGTGGAGCAGGGAATAGAATAAGGGTTTCCCAAGTCCTAGGCTCATGGCCTAGTCACAGGACTATTCTTCCTCTCTGGGGCAGTCCCCTGAAGAGATTTTATGGTTCATTTACTTTTCCTGTTCTAACCTTGAATTGTCAATATTTACCTGCAGTTCTGTAGAAAAAGATTCATACAACATATCTATTTCTTTTTTACAAAATATCTGATTATCTTGTAATTTTTTATATCATCCTTTGCTGGGGATAAATCTAATTTAAACTGCCTCCAGTTCTTATGATTTTGTAAATAGTATCTTAACCATAAGAGACACAAGTCCTGTTTATAAATACATTATTCTTATAATCATGTGTATGGTTTAACATAGCTTCGTAAAATACACTTCATAAATATTTTCATCCCATTTGCTCTAATTTTGTCTCACATCTTTTTATAAAATTAGGTATAACATCTGGGATGTTATAAATGATGATCAGTTTTTAAATATCTCTCCCAAGTATTTATCATTTTATCATATATTTCTATATTTTCAATACACTGGAAATCCATCTATTATTTCTGGTAATTTTTTTCTGATTTGGCTGACTAGTTAATGAGAGTAGAAATTTCCCAGAATTAAGCAGTTTTGAAAATCTCAGCCTTATGTATAAATCGAGTGTCAGACTTTTCAGTAAGTAGCCATTTAATCTCACCATTTTTGATCCAAACTGAAATAAACTTTAATTGGCTTTCATGGCGGCATAATCCTAAAATTGGAAAGATTAAACCTCCATTTTTATTTCAAGAGCTGAAATGATTTCTATATTGTTCTTGATTTATCCCCATAAATGTATTTCAAACTTCATATTATTCAGTTAATACTAACTATTTTGTGTGGATTGGTGGTTTAAGGTATTTGTACAAAAATAGTATTCTTGGACACTTATTTTGTGTAGTTGATTGTCTTGCAGCCAAATTTTTGCAAGCTATCTGAATTCCTCCTTTTTTTGGCTCAGGAATCTGTGTTGGTAATGCATCTCCAATGTTTCTGTGCCTCAAGATAGTAGTCATGAAATGGATTTTTCTGTCCTCATACAGAGCATGACCTTTCTTCCAGGCTGCTTGTCAAATTTCTTACTTAAATAGCTAATCTAGGTAGTAGATAATTAGATCTGGGTGGAATGACCAGATATTTTTATTTTGATGATATTTTATTAAACTTTCTATGACAAAATCAAAATCCTTCTAGATTTAAAACTTTGTAAGAAACAGAGGCAGACAAAAACACTAGCATTTTGTTATTTTTTACATTCACAGGAATACCAGACATTCTAACATTGGTCCTTTTTATCCACATTTCACTCTTAAGAGCCTCTCCTAATTTACCATAATTTTATCACTCAGATTTCTACATTCCTTAAATCTTTGCTGCAAATCCTCCTACTCTCTCTTCTTGTCTTCCCATATTCGCAATGATTTCAGTATATGTATTGTTTAGCTTACCAAAGAAGGCAGATGAAGACATTCAACTCATTTTTAATTAACTTATTGTGAACAGTACTGACACACCTGTCTAATCTCTGGCTTTTGATCAGAGACTTCTGGCTTTCTCCTCCTGTCTCTAAATCCCCATTGCACACACACCATGCTGCAGGGCAAGCAGGAGGGAAGACCACAGCAGGCAGAGAGAATATTCTTTCTCCTGGTCCTGTAGGGACCCTGTTTCCCATCTCTTCCCATACCCTCACTTTGGACCTACATTCCTTTGGGAAGACTGCTCTCAAAAAGTGCCAAACCAGACTGCTCTGAAGAGAAGCTCAGCCTCAATAGATACTCTAGGATTTTGTGTGTTGGGTCTGGGAAGACTGATTTTTGAGAGAGAGAGAGAATTGAGTGAGCCATGTGTAAATGCTTAATATGTGCGGGTGGGGGTTTATTTGCAGGAAAGGAAAGATTTTTGTTGATGGGAGTTTTATTTGTGAGGAAGCCATTTATTTATGTCTTCCTTTCCTCAGGCTGTACCAAAGTTTACTTCAGTTTAGAGATTTTACTGGGAAGGGATCGAGACACTGTCAGAATCAAAGGGTGAGGGACAGAGACAGAAGTGAAGGTAGGGCATACTAATGTTAGGCAAATTATTGTTCATTTTTGTTGTTTGGTTTTGTTTTTCATGAGTGCGTGATGTGACAGGCCTGAGTTCTGGAGAATCTTCTTTTCTTTGCCTGTCAGCAGTTTTAATGGCACTCTGAATAGGGGCTATGTTGGGTTTCATGACAGAGCCAGTCACTAATCCTGCTGCATTTATTTATCAATTTTGTGCAAATCCTTTGTTTCTCTGGTTCTGCTGGAGATAACCAATTCTTATACAGCTTTCTGAACGATTCTGAGAAGATTTATTTGCATTTAAACACAGATGCAGATGGATTCTGACAGGTGGGTTAGGAGCTCCCTCTTCCGGCAACCATCTACTTTAAAGACCTCCCAAGAAGCCAGAATATCAATTTGAATATATATCTCTGTGTTTCAAAGAGAAGTCATCAAGCAGATAGTGTCCTATGTATTAGGGCTGCAGGAAAAAAGCAATTCCAATTTAGAGACATTATAACAGAGAGATATGCATTTGACATTTACACACATAAACCATCAAACTGTACAACTGGTTGGTCTAATTCTAATTTTCCACCAGACTGCAAACCTGGTAAGCGATTTTTCCTAGGTAATAACATTTGAGGGAAACGTATTTAAATTACACTCCTTTATGGCACAATGTTATAGTATCACCTAGTTCTGTGACCACAGTTAAAGATTTGTCAGTATTCCATTAAACTTTTCAGAGGCAGTAATGCTTATGCTTTGGTCCTTTGCCTTGCTAACAAAAGTTCCTTCAAAACCACTTTAAATCAAGTAACTCACAGAGCTGTGGGTATCTGATGCATATGGTTTTGTATTTACAAGATTGGGGTAGTTAGGAGCCAGAAATTTGGGAAGGATCAGCTGTTTTAATAGAAAGAGAGTGGTCCAGCATTTTCTCTTACAATGAAACAACTTCAGGTATTATTGGATCCATTCGAGTATAAACAAGCTATTAAATAGGATAGGACCCTCTCTTTTCACAATACAGGAGAAAGAGTCTTTACTATTGCTGGGCAAACCACAAAAAGTCTAGAAATGTCACTGAACTCAAATGGCTAAAGGCAAATTTCAATGCTTAAACTTAACTGAAATTATCTGGAAATGTTTGTATATCAGAAAATGTTCAGAATTTGGTTCAATTTAAGTGTGGGAGGATGCATTTTTCTATTCTCATATTATAAGGGCCAATATGTCTATTATTATCACTTACTTATAAGTCACAAACCTATCAGTTGCCTACCAGTTTTTGCTAGTGGTAATATCAATATAACTGTTTCAATATAGTTTCTTGTATTCCTTTGTGATGCTGGAGGGTATTCTAATTACTTAGAGGTGCCATGTGTGAAAGAGAAGATGAGCAGGAGGAGAAGGAAAACCGCAACATGGTGATCAATTGTTCTCCATGTCCGCTTAATTTAGGACAGGAAGTAATGGGCTTATTCTGCAGCAAGAGATATTTAGGTTAGATGTGAGGAAAAGCTTTCCAATTGTAAGGGTAGTTAAGCTCTGGCATAGTCTTCAAAGGGAGGTTGTGGAATCCCCATAATTGTTTTTTTTAAAGAACAGGTTGGACAAACACCTGTAAGGGATGATCTAGGTTCACTTCATGCTGCCTCAGCACAGGGGACAGGACAAGATGACCTCTCAAGGTCCCTTCCAGCCTTACTATGTTTCTGTGGTCTCTGAAATTCTGTTTATGAACTCAGCAATGTACTGTGACTGTTTCAGGTTATTTCTTTTGTGCTGGAAACAAGGGCCATGCAATGCTTATCTTTCTTCTGGAGAATCAGCAGCTGTAGTAATAGCAGTTGAAAACCAGGTTATTATTTCAAATCCAATCAAGTTTGCTAGCGGTAGTGAGTCATTATTAGTTGACAGTTGTTTGGTGCCCTATATTGAAGTGAGCTGGTGACTTCACTCCAATTCATATAGTATATCCACACCGCAGAAATCACCACAGCGGAGATTAATTTGTGTCTTTGTTACAAATCTCAATAGAGAAGTCAAAGAACAAATGGATGTGAAGGCTAAAATACATTCTCCCCCATGGAAGTGTTCTCTGCAGCTTAGGTGAGAGTTGTATTAGCAAAGAAGTGTAGGGAAGCTTGTCTTGGGATATGTAAAATTTTAATCTCTTGTCTGTCCTGCTGTATTCATTTTAATTATATTTTTTAGAAAACCTATCTCTTTAAAGCATCCTTCTGATTCTGAGCTTTCAGGACTTCTGAGATACTTTCTGCACTATCTCCTTTGGTTTCACATCCACTTTTCCTTTTTACACGCAAGAGATACATATCCAAGACTGCATAAGGCTCACACTCATATTGTCAGTGCTGATTTCCCATGTGGCCAGTTTAAATGGGAAGAGGATGTTAACTAAACTAGCAGCATAATTCCTTTAGGTGGAGGTGAGGGCAACATCTGGCTTTCTAATCTTTGTGTTTTTACTAGTGTAGGTATGTAACGATTTTTGTTGTTCCACAAGCCTGTCAGGCATATAGAATGTGGAGCTGGAACCTCGTGTCTACGTTGTTGTTTTGGGAATTGTTTTCTTTCTTGAAATGAGTTAGGATTATTTTGGTGTTGAGCATATTATCATCAGATCTTTATGTCAGTTATCATGCATGAAGTTAAAGCAGTTTAATGTACATACTACCACCATCCTCAAATGCATACAGTAAAGCTGACATAGATAATACTGCAGCAAGCACGATACTCCCAGAGCTTCCAGGAACATGAGGAATGTGGTGCTTTTATACCCTCTACAAACCTGCAGTATGTGCATCTGCTCAGCTCTGCTAGATGGTGTGGAAGGAGTGGGGGCTGTGGCCCTGCTCTCTTCCACCAGTTAGCTTCACACAGTCTTGTACATTTTAAAGGTTGCTGAATGGGTAAATCTGGGTTTGAAGTCTGAGTTCAACGAAGTTATTCAATATTATGCTGTAGGTTAGCCTTTTATTCTGATAGATACAGATCTATCCAGTTGTGTCTTTATTCATAATCATTATGTAAACCTGATTTTTTCCTCTAAAACCCACTTCATATGCTGATCTCTATAAGGCTAAATAAATAACTAAAAACCACCCATTTAATTAACAGAAACAAACAAACAAAAAAACCTTACAAAAATAGTTCCATCTCCAAGTTTCCCACTTCATTCTGTGTTTGATTTGTACCATCTGTGTTTATAGATTGTTAGCAAGGCTGATGAGAGGGAGTAAAAAGGGGGGGGGGGGACAATTGTACCGGGCCACAAGCTCAGCCTCCTCCCCCTCCAAAACATCTGAAATGTCTATGTAAATAAAGTGAAATGGGATTCCAGTGAATATGATGTCTGAGGGCCTCACACTTCTCTCAGTGAGCCTGATTATAAGCTCCACAGTGCAGGGACTATGTCCCCTTGGGTTTCTTCCAAAGCATTAAGAACACTAAATATTAAACTATGCTGATGATCCACACAAAATCCATGTTTGCATCTGTTGGTCTGCCTGGGTATGTAGCCATGGGAGCTGCAACCTTTTCAAAGGATGGGCTTCCCCCTCAGAAATAGCCATGTGACAACTGAATAAGCTTCATGTGTCTGCCCAAGTCTTGGCCCATTCTCAGAGAGCAGACGTGTGTGTCTGAGTATATTATAGGGCTGGTAGTGCCATATATTATTAAGGTTGCCTGTCACTGTTTTCAATTTCTTATAACTTTGTTACGTTCAGGCTAAAATTTACATACTGGGTGTCTGCATTCAAATGCATTATGACCCAGTGTTTAATTACATGATCATATACTATTTTTTCCACGGGGCTGCTGCCCATAGAAAAAATATTATCAGACCTATAATGGCTCTCATTTCCCTTTTTATTTGTTTCCTCTCTAAACTAAACTGTCACAGTCTTTCCGGTCTGTCATCTGATGCAAGTCTTTCCATACCTCTACTCATTTTCATTGCCTATTTCAAGCCTGTTAAATTCCTGCCATATATTTTCTGAGATAGGGTCACCACATGCAAATGAACTCTTATCATCATAGCTGAGGATGAGGGAGAGCAACAGTGGCTGTAAGCTGTATTTGTGGCTTCTTGATCCTGAACTGTCATGGGGGTAACTATACTGCCTGTTGACAGGTTTCAGAGAGGTAGCCGTGTTAGTCTGTATCAGCAAAAAGAACGAGGAGTACTTGTGGCACCTTACAGACTAACAAATTTATTTGAGCATAAGCTTTCATGGGCTAAAGCCCACTTCATCAGATGCATGCAGTGGAAAATACAGTAGGAAGATACATATATACAGAGAACATGAAAAACGGGGGTTGCCATACCAACTCAAAAGAGAGTAATTGATTAACGTGGGCTATTATCAGCAGGAGAAAAAAAAACTTTTGTAGTGATAATCAGGATGGCCCATTTCAAACAGTTGACAAGGTGTGAGTAACAGTGGGGGGGAAATTAGAGTGGGGAAATAGTTTTTAGTTTGTATAATGACTCATCCACTCCCAGCCTTTATACAAGCCTAATTTAATGGTGTCCAGTTTGCAAATTAATTCCAGTTCTGCTGTTTCTTGTTGGAATCTGTGTTTGAAGGGTTTTTTGTTGAATAATTGCAACTTTTAGGTCTGTAATTGAGTGTCCAGGGAGGTTGAAGTGTTCTCCAACTGGTTTTTGAATGTTATAATTCTTGATGTGTGATTTGTGTCCATTTATTCTTTTGAGTAGAGACTGTCCGGTTTGGCCAATATACATGGCAGAGGGGCATTGCTGGCACATGATGGCATATATCACATTGGTAGATGTGCAGGTGAATGAGCCTCTGATAGTGTGGGTGATGTGATTAGGTCCTATGATGGTGTCCCTTGAATAGATACGTGGACAGAGTTGGCAAGGATAGGTTCCTGGCTTAGTGTTTTTGGTGAGTGGTTGCTGGTGAGTATTTGTTTCAGGTTGGGGGGCTGTCTGTAGGCAAGGATTGGCCTGTCTCCCAAGATCTGTGAGAGTGAGGGATCGTCCTTCAGGATAGGTTGCAGATCTTTGATTATGCGCTGGAGAGGTTTTAATTGGGGGCTGAAGGTGACAGCTAGTGGCATTCTGTTACTTTCTTTGTTGGGTCTGTCCTGTAGTAGGTGACTTCTGGGTACTCTTCTGGCTCTGTCAGTCTGTTTCTTCACTTCAGTAGGTGGACATTGTAGTTGTAAGAATGATGTTTGTCTCTGTCTGAAGGGTTGGAGTGAATGCGTTTTTATCTTAGAGCTTGGCTGTAGACAATGGATCATGTGGTGTGGTCTGGATGAAAGCTGGAGGCATGTAGGTAAGTATAGCGGTCAGTAGGTTTCCGGTATAGGGTGGTGTTTATGTGACCATTGCTTATTAGCACTGTAGTGTCCAGGAAGTAGATCTCTTGTGTGGATTGGTCCAGACTGAGGTTGATGGTGGGATGGAAATTGTTGAAATCCTGGTGGAATTCCTCAAGGGCTTCTTTTCCATGGGTCCAGATGATGAAGATGTCATCAATGTAATAAAGCCTTAGGGGAGGCTGTGTGAGAACCATCCAATAGGGAAAGGGATGCGAGGAGCAGCCAATCAGGGCTCTGCAGGCCCATATAAAAAAAGCTGCGGGGCCGCACAGGGTCAGTTACTCCCTGGAGCTAAAGGAGGGAGAACTGGATGCCTTGCAGGTGGAAAGAAGGTAGCACCCTAGAAAGAGCAGTGCCGGGCAGGAACAGGGGAGGGAAAGGGACTGGCTGCTAGGACTGGCATGCTGAGGCCCTGAGATAAGGGCAAAGAAGGTGCTGGGGCTGTGGGGAAGTTGCGAAGGGAAATGTACTGAGGAGTTGGAGGGGCCAGAGCACATGGCTGCCATCTACAGAGAGTAGTGGGAGGCCTGTGTCCCCCCCAACTCACCACTGGGGGAGTGGCTAGACAGTTGACTACAGTCACCCCTCGGGGAGTGGTTGAACAGTTGACTGAAGGGCCCTGGAAGTGGGGAGCACAGCTTGTGACACAGACAGAGGGCTGAGTCATTTAGAGGATGCCATGGTCCTTGGAGTGACATGGCTCCAGGCTCAGATGTGACAGCGGGGAGGCACCATTGGGAGAGGATGTACAGATCTGCGAAGCTAATCCCCAAGATGGTCAGCAGGAGGGGCCACCATGGTGAGTGGCACTCGTTCACAGTCCTGAGTTTATCTACTCCTTCATTACATACTTGTCTGTATAGAAGAAAAATTGCATCATCATAATGTCCTGTATCAGACAGCTGCATGGGCTGGACAGATTTTCCTTTCCTTTTCTTATTCATTTTGGGTTATTTTGTGTCCTCCTGCAGTTCTGAGAAGGGAGAAAGACTCAGAAACATTTCCCTTGTGGAGTTTTCTCTAAATTCTTTTGTCAAAGGGTGAAGGGAACAGGGTTTACTGCACAGGTGAAGAAGTAGCAGATCTACTTACCACCTCTGCTGCTCAACTAAAATGTGTTTAAAATACACATTCTTTAGTAATTTACTGCATTACGTTTACTGAAACAAGTGAGGCTTTTTCTGTTTAAAATTACTGAGCAAATCAGGTCAGCACGCTCCTCTGTCTAATCAGACAGTGTATGGTAACTTTTTTTCTTGTAGAGTTTCACAAAAACACCTTGTCAGTATGAAGATACTTCAGCTAAATCCTACATCTGAGGGGAGGATCAAGACACCACTGCTGCCATTTTCAAGCTTTTGAACATTTTTGGCCCACATTTTCACTTACTTTACAGATTCCCTGCACTTGGGGCAATATTTCTCCCAATAAAGTCAATGGAAGTATTATCACTGACTTCAGTGACAGCAGAATTGTGAATACTGAATTATGGTTACCATAAGAGAGGGACTGAATGGAAATCCTTCAGTAGCCATTACATTTGTTTGTTGTTCAGGAAAAATAAATAAATAGGATTAAATTAAGTAATGTGAGGGCCACATATTATGGAAGGCAGGGCTTCAAGAGTCTCACCTTATTAGTGCTAACGAACATGCACTTATTATTATTGAGGATCCTAGATCCACACACCATGACCAACCCTTGGCAGGCTGAGGTGGCAGAGATGTAGAAAACAAACTCAAGCCTTATGCAGGGTGAAACAAAGACTTATCAGTAATCATGTAACAGCACAAAGGGTTCTGTTTTGTAAAAGGTTCATGAACCTTAGAAAAATGTGTTTAAAAAATAGTTAAAGAAATTAGAGTAACAGCAGAAAAAATAACCCAGATTTAGAAAATATTTCTGTAAGGGAGTATACTGGATCTTTAAGGCCAGAACATGAAGTCTGGGGTCCAACCTACCCTCTTCCAGGAATTTTGGAACAAGTGAAGGCCTAGGATATGGCAGAAGCTGGAGTTGTGGTTCTGGGACAATAATTAGAATCTGGGTGCTTCAAGACAACCATTTATTTAAGGGGCTGGGACCAGGAGAGTAGGGCAAAGCTCTCCCAACCAGGCAGAATGGGTCCAGGAAAAGAGAATGGCACATAACTTGCCTCTTCATAAAGGGAGAGAGAGCAGCAGAAGTAGAATGGCTGTTTGCAGACTTCTCCCAACCCACAGAAGAATAAGACTAAGAAAAAACATGGCCAGCTGAGGGAAGTGAAGGCGACATCTAACTGGAATTAACACAGCCCTCAGGAGGACTGGGACACTCTTCTGCCAGGAGAAGAATTGTACATGATTTAGCACCGTTCTGAGGAGAAGGAGTGGAGACCTCCTCCTTCAGGAAGAGGAATCTACCTGAACAAGCCCCGAGAAGAAGGACTGTGGGACTTTTCTGCCAGGAGGGAAAGACTGTGGCGAACTAAAGGGGACAGTGCCTCAGACAGAAGGAATTGGGTCCAGTTGGGGACTGGGTGGGACAGTCTTGATTTTGAGTTTATTTTGGAGGTGGATACTCCAGAAGGGACAGAATTTTATTTAATGACTTAGCTGCAGGGCCAAGTCACTGCAGCAAATTATGATAGCAAGTCACTGCAGCTGCTGAAACAAGCTGAGAAGGGGAAATAGAGGCAGGGCTGCTGCCGTACCTCCCTACGTTCTTCCTCAGGCTGGGATGTCCACCTGGATAACCATATGGCAGAGGGCACTTGGACACCTGGATGCACATTAACTTTCTGGAACTCTGGGCAATCTGAGAAGCTTGCAAGATGTTTCTACAGATCATCCGATCCTGTCATGTCCTCATAATGTCAGACAACATAAAACAGACTTTTATGTCAACAAACAAATAGGATGGAGATCAGTCCCTCTGTGTGTAGAAGTGGTCACTCTGTTGAATTGGTAGATCAGGAATCAAATCACCCTGTCGGCAGCTTACCTTCCAAGAACTCAGAAGGTGTTGGCAGACACCATCAACAGGCATTTTACCATTGATTACAAATGGAAATTGCATGATTCAGTACTACTCAACATCTTTACTCAGTGGGGGCTCCTGAGATGGGATGCACCTCCCAAAAGACCAAGAAATGTAACATATACTGCTTCTGATAAGCTCTAGTATTACACTATCACGGCGATTCTCTCCTTCCCTGGTCAGACAATCTGACCTTTCCTCACTTACTGTGCCTACCTTGGGTTTTACGGAAGATTTGGGGGGGGGGGAGGGATAGCTCAGTGGCTTGAGCATTGGCCTGCTAAACCCAGGGTTGTGAGTTCAATCCTTGAGGGGGCCATTTAGGGATCTGGGGCAAAAATTGGGGATTGGTCCTGCTTTGAGCAGGGGGTTGGACTAGATGAGGTCCCTTCCAACCCTGATATTCTATGATTCTATGATTTATAAAGACAAGGCATGAGTCATCCTCAACACCCCCAACTGGCCCAGACAGTTTTGGTTTCCATGGATACCTCACTGCTTGGATAGTGGAGTGCATTCTATGACTAGCCAGCCCAAGGCTCCTTTCCCTTCAGGAGTCCAGGCTATAAATCCTATTGGAGTTTTGAGCTGTTCACCTTTCTTTGGAAGTCTCCTTCTTGGCAACAATTACTTCTGCTAGAGGAGTTGGAGAGTTTGAGGAACCTTATGGTGGACCTTCCTTATACCTTTCTTCACAGGGACAAGGTTTCTTTGCAACTACATCCAAAGTTCATACCACAAGTGTCTTCCGAGTTCCACTTTAACCAGATGGTTCACCTTCCAGTGTTTTATCTTAAACTTCACCACAGCATAAAGGAGACAAGACTCTATCCCATGGACATATGTAGGGCTCTAGTTTTCTACTTGCACATAATGGCTCCCTTTCAAAAGTCCCCATGGTTGTTTGTCACTGTTGCTGAAAGAATGAAGAGGAAAACTCTCTATTTCCAAAGGCTCTCTAAGTGGATTTCTTCCAGCATCTTTCTTTGCTGTGATCTTATGAAAGGCCCTTCTCATCAAACCCACTCTACAGGAAGCCAAGTGGCATCAGCAGCCTCCCTACTGCAGTCCCCCTCTTGGAAATATGCAGAATGGCCACTTGAGGCTCCATATGCATCTTCACAAGGCATTATCCTCTGGTCCAAGCTTTGGCTGCAGATGCCTCCATCAGCTCAGTGATGCCCCACTCTGCGGTACAGCATACTTTCTTTCACCCTCCTCTTCAATGAGAGCTGCTTGGGAATCACCCATATGGAATACCCTTAGGAGCCAGCATTTGAAGAAAAAAGAAAGGTTTCTAACCAAGTAGGTACTGGATTTGAGATGTATGATCCATATGGGTATTCAAGATCTGCCCTCCTTCTCCTTGTGTGGGTCCTTTTGGGATTTACAGTAGAAATGGAGTGGTGGTTGATCTGGACCACCCTTTTTTCCCTTGGCTGAAAGCACAAGGAGACACAAGTCACGGGGGGATCAGTGAACACTGCTATTGAAGGGTTTCTGGGCCCAGGAGTACAGCGCACATGCGTACCCACAGTGAATACTCATAGGAACCATACATCTTGAGGAAGTCTAGTTATAATTAGGTAATAACCTTCCTTTTTATTTCAAAAAAAGAAATGGAGTACTTGTGGCACCTTAGAGACTAACAAATTTATTTGAGCATAAGCTTTCGTGAGACACACCCGCTAACACCTGCTCAGTAATATTTTTGCTCTTGGAAATATGGAGTGCCAAAATTTTCTTCCCATCCCTGAACACAGATGGGCCACTTTATAGGTTGGAATAATTCCCTGACCTGCAAAATGTATCATGAAGCCACAATGAAAATGTGAGAATGAAGATAAGCTCATTTGCATGGGACACACATAACACCACCCCCTATCTGTCTATAGATGGATAGATCGATCTTTTGTGTACGGCTTTGCACTATATCAGTTAAAGCACAACTTAAATCAGTTTCAGTGTGTGTGCATATTATGTGTTTGATCAAGTGAAGCTAAATCAGTGTCAAGCACTTCAGTGTCAAGTGTTTATTTCTGTTAAATTAGTTGTCCTGCACTGGAGCCAGTATCTAAGATCTACTGCATTTTCAAGGCCCCTGATTATATCAAATGAATGAAGATCCTAATGAGCAGCTAGGTGGCAATAATGCTGTTTGACACCAGGATTATTATTTTCTATCTGTGGTGCTAACTACTAACTGTTGGTACTTTGGGTTAAAACCTTTAATTTGTCAACTTTAAAAACTAGGATCACAAGCTTTTGAGATTGAAAGACTGCATCTCCAGGTGTGATCTCACCTTTTCTTCAATTCTGCATATGATGAAAGAGTCTTGAGATTCCAAAAGCTTGTGAATTGCAGATTTATGATTAGTTTAATATAATTCTTTATAATGATGTTTATTGTAGCATTTTCTGTATTAGATGGATGAGATAGGTTCTCAAATGCCAGCTATTGCTGACATTTCATCTGCTATAGGTCATAAAATACCAAGGCAAGAGAACCATTTTATAATTTATTTTTAATATTAATAATATAGAAATATTAAAATAAATACATATTGCACACAATACTGCCTTTTGCATTCTTTATTGTAACTGTAATGTAAATGGAATAAAACTAGTTGATAGAAATTAAAATTTTTAAAATACAGCATTATGGAATTGATGAAAAGTAAGAAGTTTATGTGCAATAGAGACCTGAGTTTAAATCTGCCTATGTTAAATAAAGATCGGAGACATTTGTCCATATCAGAGTACCATGAAATAGTTCAGACAACTAACAGTTTTCTGAAGAAGGGAACAAGTTAAAATAAGGAAAATAAAGGACCATCAGGGCTGAGGAATGTAGGCAACTCTAAGTCAGAAAATGTATACACAGCCTTTCTTTATATTGACCTTGCCTGCATAAGGAATACCCATAGGGACCAGCACTTGAAGAAAAAAGTCATTTCTATTAATTCTTCTCTTTCTTGAGCATCTGCTTCTCACTATGTCTCTCTCACATTTAAAATATAAAAAACAAGGTCCGAACTTATAAAGGAATTTTTTTGAACCTAAAGGTGCTGATAGTGCCCAGTGAAGTTTGCAGAAACACCCAACCAGGTTAGACTCCTAACTCAGATTGACTTCTTGGAACCTAAATAACTTTGTAAATCTGGCTCCAAGAGCCAAATCCTAAATGGGTCTGTACACCAGCCAGAGTCAGCAACAACACTGTATTTATGGGCTAAACTGTGGAGAACCTACATTGGGAGACTTATTACCTGTGCATGGTGGAGGAGGTCACAGTGGTGATATTTCCCACATTGCACCAGGGAGTTGGAGAAAGTGAGTGTATTGGGAATGTGACCAGTAGATTCTAGCACAGTGTAAATCCACAAAGACTAAACCAGCCATCCTGAACTGTCTACATGAATTGGAATGCCCACTTTAAGTTAGAGTTGAGAATTCAGTCCCTATGCCCTGTTTCAACACAGTTTTCTCATAACCAAAACTCTTTTACTTGGTTTTGTTCCATTTTTCAGGATTTGGCCCTGATTATCTGTTTCAGACTTATATTCACGGCCTGATTTTCCAGTGAGGCTCAACTTGGCCTCTGATTTTGCATCTACAGTGAATTGCAAATGTGAATATTTACAGCCATATTTACAGAGATGTAAGCACCATAAAATATGTTGCAAATATTGTACAAGTATTTGTGACAAAGAGGCCTCCTGTCAAAAAAAAAAAAAAATCAGACCTTTAATTTCAAAAACATATTTGGATTTTTCAGTGTTCATATACCAAAATCAGTTAGCTTTATTTTAAACTAAAGTCTGTTTGTTAAATTAAGCATATTGTCGTTTAAATCTCATTGTAACAGAGCAGCCTGCCTTTTTAGGGGCCAGGAAACCTGGGGCTGGCAAACCCTTTTTAATTAGCCCTGCCACACCTTTGTTGGGTGTAAGTCTTAGAAAGAGAGGAAGCCCAGCAGTTTGGGGCTGGCTTTGGAAAGAGAGCAGTTGAGTTTGGTTGTGGCTGGAGAGTTGAGCTGTGGGTGTGGAGTTAACTTCTGTGGTGGGACCCTAGAGCAAAAGGTCAGGCTCCAGAGAGGCAGTCCTCGGGTCATTGTTCTACAAGAGGAACAAGGAACTGAAGAGAAGACCGGGAGCGGCTGACGTCCATTGTGGTGTAAGCTGCTCCCAGTGAGGAAAAGCTTGGGGAGTTAGTGAGAACGTGACTTTAGCCTAGGAAGAGTGAAAGATCTTTTGTTTTTGTTAACCTGTGACTGCTTGAAGGTGATACTTATTTTGGGACTTTGAGTTCCCTGGAAGTGGATTGAACTTTTAAGTGACCTGTCTGGAGAGGTAGGACATGAAAGACCCTGATGAAGGCAACCAAGGGGAAGGCCCAGTAACCCTGCATCCAGACACCAGGAGGTGCCAACTGATGATTTGCTTCCGTGCATATGAGGCTTACTCTGGGTCTAGACCCCATTAACACTCATTCAGCTTGGTAAGAATATAAATAGATACAGTTTTGATATGATTTTATACATTGTGATGGATGCTGGAGTTGAGATTTTTTTCCCTTGAAACATTTGAGATCAAACTATAAGAACTTGAGACCTAGGCAAACTGGTTTGGGTGAAATAAATATCTTCCCATTGTATAGCCAAAACGCAAACTCAGTCTGAATGGAATCATTCCAGGATTTGAATCCTGGGGTCTTTGGCATACTCCAGAAGTTAGGCAGTTAGGATTAAGTCCTGGCGAGAGACCAGAGGGAGGACTCCCTTAAGCACAAACTTGTGCTGAAAATAAATTTACAAAATAGAAACTAAATATTTCATAAAATAAAGACAAAGAGAAGAAGCTTCTAAGATGCAGCGGACACCAGAGTTGCTCTGTGTTAAGACGCAGGCAGTTGAGAAGGAACTGGAGTGGCAGTGAGTCCGCTTCTCCCTATATACCATTGCTTTGGAGCACAAGGTTGTACAGTGTGCAGGCGTGGACCTGCAGACACTGCTAATTTAAATCTTAAATTGAGAGCGCGCAGATGTGTTCACGTCCTATGGTGGAGCACCATTGGGATATACTCAAAGAAAACCATTTCCCACCCAGCTCTAACTGTAGCCCTTTCAGGGCTCACAGGCTAAGCAGCTGACATACTTCCATGGTATCAGGGGAAGCAGTGTTTCTAGAGGTGCTGTCAGTTGGGTCAGACATAGAACCCATAGCACTTTTTCTAAGAAATGGGATATTAGCCATGGTCTCCAAGCCAAATTTCAAATCAAATTATTACATTCTGCGTAATTAAATGTGTGCTGTTATTTCATCTGGAATAAGTATTTTTCTTTGCTTTCTGTCCTAAACTTGTTCTCTGTGCTCTTTAATGGCTGCCCCCTTGCACACAAGAGCAGACTATATTTCCTTGATGGGTAAAGTGATCATTATATCTCTTATGTACCTTAGAAGAGAGCTGTGAGGTATAGGTTGGTTAGCATTTGTAAAGTGCTTTGATAGTTGTTACAGAAATGCAAAGCAGCTTTTTCATTTTCCTGGCCTTTTTACTGCCTGCAGTTCAGTTGTGACTGGAAGCAAAAGCCACACAAGAAAGGCTCATCTTGTAGTATTTGTAGTGTGACAAGACTGTCTCAGAAGAAAAACTCTTCTCAAAAATTTCAGGCCAGTATTTTTTAACTAAATAAATTCACCTATGCCTAATCAGTGCTTTTTCTGGAGTCAGACCAGTAACCTAAGGGCCAAAAGTTGCACATCCCATTATTGATCTCCTGTGCCTTCCATTCACTGCCTGAAGACTTTCTTTTTGGACAGCACTGTATTGCTTTTTGGCTTTGTAAAGCTATCTCATCAATAAAATGCAATCATTAAAGGGCCTTTTCAGTGTTTTTTGAAAGAAAGATAAAAATTTGGTTAGATGCTATGGCTTATTTTTACTTATTTTATTTTAATTTAATTTTTATTTCACAGTGCAAGAGCAATATTATTAAACTTCTTGGCCTGAATCGATTAGCGATCCTACATTTTATATTTAGTTTTGATTTTCTTTTTGCTTAAATGGAATAAATGTGAAGGGTGCAGTTCTATTCAATGCTGAGATGCCTGTATAATCCTGCAGCAGAACAACATAATGTATCTTCAACATTATTCTGATTTCTCCAAAAAAAGCACAAATAAGTAACAACTTAGGTTTTTTTATCTTTTCTTCCACAATATTTACCTTGGATAAGCTTTGTTGTTAAGGGCAGGTGCAAAGGAGGAGCCTTTTATACCTTGCTCTGGAGATCCTTAATGGATGCCATATAACTGTACTGTTTGAGGGCCACTCTTTGGTTGCTGAGCTGACTGAGCTACTCGGCAATCATATAGGGATATGGAGAGCCAATAGTGGCAATATTCGAGGGTTTTGATACATTTCTATTACGGTAGTGCTAAAGGGCTCCAACTGATATTCTGAATCACAAGCCACAACCCTTCTCCACCCCACTCAAACATTCTGTCAAAATGCAGAATCAAGCCCTATGGGGTTTGCTTTTTTTCTTATAATGTTGAACATGCACCGAGAGTTTTACCAGTAGAGGCATTCTGTAAATAAAATAATAGTAAAACAAAACTAATTATTTTCTTTAATCCAATATTAACCCAAGATCCCAAATTTCTTTAACTAAAAATTAAATTTTCTTTAATTCAAAAGTGTTTTTTTTTCCCACAACAACAAAGAAGAAATGTTATGTAACAACCTTAATATATAAAAATGCAACATATATTTTGGAATCCAAGTATGATGAAAGTGCAATGACACAAAACCCTGCTGTTTATCAGCTTTACAGGCTGATTCTTGTGTAGGAGTTTGAATAAAACTTCCGTTAAGATTCTAAAAAACTAAATTGTGCTTTTGAAAGAAGCCAATGTGTAATTTTGTTTAGACAACTATGGT
Organism: Eretmochelys imbricata; assembly: GCF_965152235.1. NCBI lineage: Eukaryota > Metazoa > Chordata > Testudines > Cheloniidae > Eretmochelys > Eretmochelys imbricata. Next base: position 21,820,576 of record NC_135582.1, on the reverse strand, counting down.
ACTAACTCATATGGCAACAATTTGTAGTTCCAAGGGCTATTAAAAATATCCTATGATAGCAGATAAATTACTGTTACTGTTCTTAGAGTTGCTAGCTATGAAAGCAGAATTTTAATGTTTATTTCCCAAAATTGTTGTTTTCCAGTCTATTAACTCCATCTCTATTATGGAATAATATCTCCAGTTGAGATTGGTTGCTTGACCCACAGAAGTGAGCACAATTTGAAAAGGGGGGGTAGCATATTAATGCTCATAATTATAGATTTAAGTATGCTATCTACCATCACCCTATTTATGCAAAAAAAAAAAACCATCAGAAACAGAAAACACAAACCCTCTTTTTAAAATAGCCTCAGTGACTGTTTTCTGGGGGGTAGAGAGTTACTTATCTGCTAAATGTTCAAAGTCCATTAAACAAATGGATAAAAAAGCCAGGTTTGTTTCCATTTCAAGTGGAAGTCAGACACTGAGGTCCATTAAACAATGAATTTTCCCAGAGCATCACAACTACAGATACACCTGTGCCAAATAACATTGTGTGGATCTACTCTGAAAATTCAGTGTTTAACAGCCCTGAACATTTCTCCATTCTTACTGTATTGGTTGCTGTACTGGTAGCAAACTGGGCTGTATACAAAAGATGAAAGAACTCCAGTTCAAAACCTCTGCATCTGATTTATTTATGTATATCCAGTAGTTTCTAAATTCTGTACATCTTAAAAGTGTGTAACAAAAGGTTTTATGTATGATAGAAAAATACTTACATACCCACAACAACCATGTAAAGCTTGAAAGGGAAAAGAATGGAGATGAAAAAAGTGAAAAGAAGCATTTCACACATTCACACCCAGTCTCTTACATATAGAAGTATCACAGTTGTTGGCTAACAGCATCACTAAGAGCAGACAACCTTCCACTGCAAAGATTAAGATACTACTTAATCTTCATCACACGCCACTATAAGTAGCATTTATATCCTACCTTGGTCCAAAAGAGGTAAAACTAAAATATGATAAGATAAGATAAAATGCTTGAGTAGTTCTGACATTTCACTGATACAAATGAAAAACAAACAAACATAACCTAGGTGGTCCACCCTCATGGGTGGGCAAGTTCCAGTTGACTCTGAAGAAGAAAACCATTCAGATGACAGACCACTCTCTCCATGGGCTGTATAACAATCCTCCCCAATTGATGAAGTGGATCCATCCTCATCATTATGTACAGATGACCTATGACCAATAAGGCAGGGGTAGAAATAGATGGAGTGCTAGCAGTAGATGTCTCATACTAAACCAGATCAACTGCAGCATACAATGTTTTATACTGTGGGGGTGCAGTAAAAAAAGAAATATTTCTTCACACTCAGTCCTAGCATACACAAAGTCTTTCACAGTGGAATTGCTCTGGTGGGTGACAGCTCTTAGTGAATCTGTGCTAACTCCAATTGGTTACACATTCAAGTTTTATGCTTAATGTTAGGTTTTCATTTTACTCTATGGAGAAAAATACTCTCTTCTTTTTTGGACAGACCAGTGGTTTGAGTAGACAAGAGCTAGTTTTGTCTTTCTTGAATTTTGGGAACTCTTATTCATTGTGGTTTGGAAACATGACTGCTCTGTTAGTTAGAGCCTTGCTCTTCCTGGCTGGAGAAGGTCAGCAGGGAAGTATTGGATTGACTGTTGTGGAGCTTGTCTGTAGGGGGGTGGCTACCCTGCTCCTAAAATAGAAGGGGTTAAAAACAGCCCTGGAGAGAGCTGCGGCTGGGGATGGCTGATTGGGGAAGCAGCCACAGCTGGGCCACGCCCCAATCAGGCCCCAGCTGGCCTGTATAAAAAGGCTGTGAGCCAGCGGCCCAAGGAGTCTCTCTTCAGGCTGGGAGAGAGCAGGGCCCAGCTGCTCGCCTGACTGGGTACTGAGGGTGGTGCAAGTGCAAGTGCAAGTGCAAGTGCAAGTGCAAGTGCAAGTGCAAGTGCAAGTGCAAGAGCACGAGCACGAGCACGAGCACGAGCACGAGCACTCCAGGCTGGCAACTCCCCAGGCTGAAAGGCCTGGTGCAAGGCCCATAGAGGTACTGGGAGGCAGAGGAAGGCAACAGGTCTGAACACCGTTGCCTATGATGAGTGGCCTTTACACTGCAGTCTGCCCCAGGGAGCGGGGCCTTGGAGATGACTGGCAGTAGCCCAGACTGAGGCAAGGTGGGGATAGTGGGTTGGGGGTTTCCCAGGAAGGGGAGACCCAGAGGCAGAGTGTGGGGGTACTGTCAGGTGGCAGAAGCCCAGAGAAAGGGACACTGGGGTCTGTGAGAGAAATGGGGGCCAGAGCTGTGGCGGACCACCGGCCTGGAGAGGACGCTCCATGCTTGAAAAGAGCTAATTCCCAAGGACAACCAGCAGGAGGTGCTGCAGGAGTGAGTCTGCTTCTTTACAGCGTCAAAACCTCCCTGTAGGAGTGGGCTGGCTGCCCATTGCCCTTAAGGAAGCTATAATGTGATGCTTACCTGAAATCATTGTTTGACAGTGATCTCACCAGCTATCATATCTGTATCATATTCCTCATTTGTTAAAGGTAATTGAGGAGGTTGCAGCTGGTAGTTTCTGGAATTCCCAGACTTCTTGGATCCAGTCAATAATGATTTTGACTTGGATTAGAGATGGTACAACTGATTGTTTCTATCTTCTAGCAATGAATGAATATAAAGTACTATATCCTCATCTGAGGAGAGTGGAAGGATAGCGTAGAGCCACTTCTCTACTCTCCCAGTCTTGGGCCAGCTGGGAACTAAAATGGCCCGAAGGATGACACAGTCCCGGCAACATGTGACGCATGCTTCCCAATCTTGGCACTCTCTCTCTGTTCCAAGATGCCACCCCATACCACTTCTGTGCTGCTCCAAATGAGATCAGAAATGTTGCTTCACTCAATGTCTTAAAACTAATAGCGGTTCATTATGCATCCTGGCACTTTCTCCATGACATTCATGGCCACCCAGTCAGAGTAATGTTAGACCACAGGGCAGCAATGTACTATATAAATTGACGAGCTGGAGCAAGATCCATGTGTTTATGTGCAGAATCACTAATACTGCAGAACTGGAGAATTGTCCTGCCACATAATAATCTCCATGATTTACCTACTAGGCCTCTGTGATGGGGTGTCTGCACTACACTGAAATGCAAGGGGTTAATAGAGCCCTACAGAAGCTATGCAGAAAGCAGCCAATAGAAGAGGGGCTGTTATAAGAGCCCAGCAGGCCCACATAAAAATCAGAGCCCAGCAGGCCCTCAGGGCAGAGGAGGGTCAGTAGCTGCCTGGAGCTCAAGGGGTTAGGGGTCTGTCTGGAGTAGACTGCAACACTGTAGAACTATGGACAGCTCAGTGCAGGAAGGAACCCCAGGGAGAAGAGAAGGAGCTCTGGGCAGAGACTGAGGGTGCTGTGGCGGTGGGGAAGGCAGCAATACTAGAGGCGCAGCAGGAAGCTGCGATCCACAGGGTCCCTGGACTGGGACCTGGAGTAGCGAGCAGGCCCGGATTCCCCCGACTCACCTATTGGGAAGTGGCAGGACAACTGACTGCAATCGCCACTGTAGAAGTGGCAGAACAATTGACTGCAGATGCCAATGGGGAAGCAGAAAGACAATTGACTGCGGTTGCTACTGGGGAAATGTCTATACTATGGAGGAACCAAACCTGCCCCAGAGGGAGGAACATGGACAGTGACACAGCCGGAAGGCCGAGCCACAAAGAAGATGCCACAGTTCTGGAGTTGAGAGAGGAGCCGTAGGCGGGAGCAGCGACAGAGTGCTAGTGTGCAAACCGCAGATGGAGGGGTGTCGGCCTTGAGCTAATCCCTAGAGTACCAGGAGGAGGCACCAGTCTGGTAGAGAGAACTGCGCCCTGTGACAGCCTCCAAAACACTGTGCCAGAGTTCCTAAGCAGGAACAAACTAACTGGACCATGAGTGGGAGCTCAACAACTTGGTTTTCACAGCATCTGCCAAGCACGGTGCCTCTCCATAGTGAATCTCTTTGCAATCCTGATCAATATGAAATGTCAGATCTTCTGCTTCAAGAGAAGATGCAGCCGCAGTCCTTTAGTAGACACCTTACTACTCCCGTGACCTGATCTTCTTCCTTATGGCTACCCTCTGACACCACTAATCCTCAGAACCTTACTCCAAAAGAGGGAGGAGCAGGTGATGGCCATTTTAATAGCACCTTCATGGTTAAGACAAGAATGATAGTTGGATCTAGTTCATCTATCTGTGGCGATGCTTTAACGCCTCCCACTCAGGTCAGATCTGACCCAGAAGTTGGGCACCATGAGCACCCCAACCTTGTATCTCTGAGCCTCAAGATTTGGCTCCTCGATGGCTCTTGAATTTAGTGTTGTGCTGCTCAGCAGAAGTCCAGTTTGTACTTTTGTAATAATAGGAATCCCTCTATGCGTAAAACTTGCCTGCAGAAGTGGATAGTCAGTATCTCATGTGTAGGCTCTGTGTATTTCACCATTCATCAATCACAGCATTTGCCATGGAATCCACCCCTTACTTTAAAATTGTGCTCCAGAATCTAAATTTTCATTAAAAAGTTTTTCTAACCTTCATGGCTTTAGAGAAAGCTTTGCAAACGTAAGGAAAGGGTATACCTGTCCAGTTCCATCTGCCTGAATCTGCAGACAGCCTGAAAAAGTAACTCCTAGAGAGTAAACTATTATTTTTATTTCTATACTCATAGTGCCTAGATACCCAGGTCATGGACCACGACCATTGTGCAAAGTGCTGTATAAATACAGAACAAAAAGACAGTGCCTGCCCCAAAGAGCTTATTACCTAAATATAATACAAGAGACAGCAGACAGATACGGGCAGACTGATGAGGGAGTACAACGAGTCAGGATTGGTCAGGATGATAGGCTGTGGTTTCAACACACTAGCAGTCCATTCATCTCTATTTGTTCTTAAACTTGGAGATGACAATTTTCAATTTCACATTATTTCATTTTAGGTAACCTCCAGCTATAATGTGGTAGTCCTACAGTCCCAAACATTACAATCTTACAATTACTCCCCAAGTACTCAGAGCAAGTACTAAGAGCTTCAACTGCCCAAAACCCATTTGCCTAAACTTCCAATTTTCTCTATTTCTGTGATGCTATTCAGCACAAAAATGTGGCATATCAAAAACTGCAGTTGTGTGGACAGCATAATTTGACTAGAATTTACTATAAAAATGTCACAAGGTCTCTTCTACCAATTTACTATTCATATTTCATTAAAAACCTCCATTTGAAAATGGAAATGAAGCTGCCACACAATTTCCAGTCAGCTGCACCAGAGTGCCTCACAAACCCCAAATACCTTGACTGAGAAATTAAATTCAGCTTTCTACAATGTGCTGGAGTCCTTGCTTATGTGCAGTGAGTTAGTGGTCTCAGTCTAGTTCTTTGGGAGTAGATCCAGCAGCACATTTACCTTTATTTGGGACCTTTGTTGGAACCTTCCGCAGATAGACGAGGTATTGAATGGGGTTGGAGAAGACTAAGCTACCATTCACTTCATAGACGACATTTCTTTGGGTGAGAGTTGGTGAATGTGGGTGGGGCTGCTTACGCAGCTACCACCCAGGCTGTCCTTGTTCTGTGGATAAATAAAGGTCTTTATTTTCCAGGACTGTCAATCCAGCACCTTTCATGTACACTAAATTTATTTACAAATGAAACTGTTTAAATTTAAACTGTCATTTGGATCATGTGGAAAACATTATTGGAAATTGAATTTTACCTTTCTAAAACGAGCTGTCAGTCTGACTAGTGGAGCCTCACAGCTTTCTCCTTGTAAATGGGATAATTTGGCTTCTGCCAGAATATTTTTAACTGGACTGATTTTGTCACATCAGACAAAAGGGAAAAAAGTGGCAGGGAAAAATGTTTATAAATCCAAAGTATGGAGCTGTAATATCGTTACTGCAGTTCTCTAATGAACAAATATATACAAATTAACAAAATATATGTAATTTAAATTAAACTAAGCCGGTCAATCTTTGTCAAGTATACTTAAAAAAAGAATTACACTTAGAGCTAGATTCACAAAAATACCAGGTGCCAAAGTTCAACATTTAATTGCCATGACTTATTTGGCATCACTTAGACTTTGTGGGATAAATTTCATGACTGGAGTATTGATATAGAAGGGTAAGGTTTGTTCAGGAAGGACAGGCAGGGAAAAGCGGGAGATGGGAAATATTATGGTAGGAGGAGAGTTGTATGAGTCATTTCTAGAATAGACAACTGAAATGCCCAAAACACAAGATATGGTAATAATGGGGGACTTTAACTACCCAAAAAGAAAAGGAGTACTTGTGGCACCTTAGAGACTAACCAATTTGTTTGAGCCTAAGATGCCACAAGTACTCCTTTTTTTTTCGCGAATACAAACTAACACAGCTGCTACTCTGAAACCTTTAACTACCCAGTTATCTGTTTGGTAATTTTGTGTTTTGATGATCCTTTTCAATAAGTTCTTGGAATGTACTGGGAACAACTTCTTGTTTCAGAAGGTGGAGAAAGTAATGAGAGGAGTAGCTTGATTCTGATTAACAGGGAGGAATTGGATGCAAATGTGAAGGTAGAAGGCAATTTGGGTGAAATTGACCATGAAATGATAAATTTCATGATTCTAAGGAGAAGGAGTGAGAGCTGCAGAATAAGGATGATGGACTTTAAAAAAAAAGTACACTTTAACAAACTCAGAACTGGTAGGTTAATTCCCATGGGAAGGAAATCGAAGGGAAAAGAGTTCAAGAGAATAGGTAGTTTCTTAAAAAGGTAGTATTAAAGATTTCAACAACTCAGCCAGAGATTAGGGGTCTATTACAGGAATGGGTGGGTGAGGTTCTGTGGTCTGCAACGTGCAGGAGGTCAGACTAGATGATTATGATGGTTCCTTCTGACCTAAAGTCTATGAGCCTAAAGGCCCAGAAGCAAACAAGCCCAGTGTGAGGGAAAGATAGGAAGAAGCGTTAGAGGCCAAATGGCTGCATCAGGAGCTCTTTAATGATTTGAAAATAAAAAAGGTATTCTATGAAAAGTGGAAACATGGACAAATTCTTAAGGAGGAATACAGAAGAATGGCACAAGCATGTAAAGATAAAATGAGAATGGCTAAAGAACAAAATGAGTTACACTTAGCCAGAGATATAAAAGGCAATTGGAAGAGATCCTGTAGATACATTAGGAGCAAGACAAAGGGAAGTGAAGATACATTACTTAGTGAGGAAGGTGAGCTAATAATGGATGATATCAAGAAGGCTAAGGTGTTCAATACCTCTTTTACTTCAATCTTCACTTCATTAAGGTGTTTAACATAGTTAACATTAACAACAAGAAGGAAGGAAGACGAGCAAAATAGGGAAAGAACCGGTGAATGAATGTTTAGATAAGGTGGATGTATTCACATTGTCGGGGCCTGATGAAATTCGCTCTAGGGTATTTAAGGAACTACCAGAAGCAATTTCGGAAGTGTTAGTGATGATCTATCATGGAGCATGGGTGAAGTCCCAGAGGACTGTTGATGGGATAACATGCTGAAGGGGAACAAAAAGGACCCAGGAAATTATAAACCAGTCAGCCTAACTTGTATTTGGAAAGACAGTGGAACAAATTATCAAACGGTCAATATTTAATCATGATTTGAAGGGTGATCAGTAATAGCCATCATGGATTTGTCAAATTTCATTCTTTGATAGGGTTATTGTTCTAATGCAGGGATTGGCAACTTTTGGCATGTGGCCCATCAGGAAAATCCACTGGTGGGCTGGGATGGTTTGTTTACCTGCAGTTTCCGCAGATTCAGCCGATCGCCGTTTCCACTGGCCTCAGTTCACTGTTCCAGGCCAATGGGGCCTGCGGGAAGTGAGGGCGTGGGCCGAGGGACATGTGATTTATTTTGATTTTAGAAAGGCTTTTGACACAACCCCACATAAGCATGTCCGAGACAATTTGTTTTCAGCACCAAGGGCAGTGTTTGAACTGAATAGTCAAATGAACATAGACAGTATCAAAGCTATACTTTTGCTCAAGTGAATGTTAACATTTGTTCACTGTTTCATGATTCGCTCCTCCAGAACACAGAAAAATACTGAAAAACGTACTGCACTCTGAGAAATATGCATGTGTTTCTTTTTAATTGAATCTGGCAGAAACAAAACCTGGACATATTTTTTTTAAAATATGTATTTTGGCTTTTGCATAAGTTTTGTTGTGACCCTAAAAATGCTGACACATTTTTTTAAATTTAGAAAATATGGGGAACTTAATTATCTACCATCCTCTCCCATCTCCTAGATCCTCTTCCTTCATTTTGAAGTCTGGTGCACTTCTTTGAAATCTTGTGACGTGCTCTGCCTTCATCCTGGGACACTTCCATTTCCACATTTGGGGATATATTTTGTTATATTTTGAAGATATTAGTTGCCTAAACTGAGTGCATGTGCCAGAGACGTCAGTAATTTGGCATATTTGGGGAAAGATTATACTCCCCACCCCCGTATTCAGGTTGTGACAGACACAGACCAGTGGGGTACAGGAGTCTGGTATAAGGCAAATATACTGGCCACTGTGTCTGAGTGTCTGAGGCCTCCTATTTAGTGTCTGAGGCCTCCTATTACACAATTTTTTGATTCCTCTTGCTACCCACCTCTTTGATCCAACTTCCCTGGTTACAATCTTTAGCCACAATGGAATGTGAATGTCCTATGTGTCATTTAAACAAGAATACAGTCAACTCCAAAGCCTCTGAATCAGACCTCTTACCAAACAAGACCTCTTATGGCCACAAGCTTTGTTCACCTGTATTTGAACTTTAAAGAGGCCTTTTTCAGAGTTTACAGTTTCTTATTTTTTAACTTTCACATATTTCCATTTTGCACAATTGTAACTACTGCTGATTTGTTTATCTGCCATCCAGTGTAACAAGCTAATGAGATAAATACTCCCTAATTGTATAGACAGAGATCATGTCTTTCTTGTGACCCAACTTGTAGTATGCAAGTTGGTGACCCGGGATTGCAAGAACCTCCTCAGCACTGTGTATTTTGAATGACATCATTAAACTATGATACTTATTAAATAGGGATCATCTCATGGAATGGATCAATAGGAATATCTGCCCATTGTGAAATACACCACTCTCATTTCTAATCATAAAAGGCTTTCATCAGATTTATGTAATTTGTTTGTTAGTTTTTTGGATTTCAGCTACACCACTTCATCTAACTTTCATCAAACTCTTCTTCCCTGTCTCCTCCTCTGAAATTACTACTTGGAAAGCAAGAATTTTAAATATGCTGGGTTACTAAACTCACTTAAGATAAATCTGAATTAATATGATTAAAAATAAACCTGAGCCATAAGGAATAAACTATTTAATGTTCAGCTTTGTTTTTGATAAATCGTGTTTCAGACTTGAATTCAAACTTTTGATGTTTCAAATCTATCAGGAGATTGCAGTATATCTTTCACTTAATCCAGTAGAACATATATGACAACACCTTAAATTTAGATTAAAAGCTAAGTGTGTTTGTGCTTCCAAAATATTAACACTTAAAAAGTAGCATCTGGAAAGGTTACTTAATTATCTCTATAAGGTGACTTGATTTAGTGTCTGAGGCCATATTTCTCAATGACGACCCAGGTCTTCATGCCATTGTCACCTTCATAGTGGGTCATGGCAGTTTGCTATAAATACCACTACAGGATGCTCAGAATCTTCTTCTAGTATATCATTCATCTTCCCATGTTCCTAGTAATGTTAGAGTACTTATTACATCAATTCATCATCAGCTCCATTCACTTCCTATTTGCTTCTAGATGCAACTCAAATGGTTTGTTAAATGTAATCTATAAAATCCTGTTTCATTTGTGTGGAAGGTATTTGGGAGACTGCTTCTGTCCTCCTGTATTGTCACCAAACTTGAAAGCAACAAGGGCACTTGAGATAATGGGATTTGTTTGAAAGCCCCCAACTTGGGAATTCATACCACTTCCTGGTCTGGTGGAACATGGGTTTGTCAACCTCTGGGGGAAGAGTAGTAATGGATGTCAGTCTATAATTTTGCTTTGGGGATATATTTTGTTATATTTTGAAGATATTAGTTGCCTAAACTGAGTGCATGTGCCAGAGACGTTAGTAATTTGGCATATTTGGGGAAAGATTATACTCCCCACCCCCGTATTCAGGTTGTGACAGACACAGACCAGTGGGGTACAGGAGTCTGGTATAAGGCAAATATACTGGCCACTGGATGAATAGTTTTCTGTTCCCTGAATGAACAGAGCAGGGGCTGCCCGAGAGCAATCAGGAACCTGCTAGAACCAATTAAGAAAGGCAAGCTAATAAAGACACCTGGAGCCAATTAAGAACTTTCTAGAATCAATTATGGCAGGCAAGCTAATCAGGACACCTGACCTCCCATCAGTTAGTAGGGGGGTGCGTAAGGAGCTGGAAGTGAGAGGATGTGCTGCTGGAGGACTGAGGAGTACAAGCGTTATCAGACACCAGGAGGAAGATCCTGTGGTGAGGATAAAGAAGGTGTTGGGAGGAGGCCATGGGGAAGTAGCCCAGGGAGTTGTAGCTGTCACACAGCTATTACAGGAGGCATTCAGGGCCCTGGGCTGGAACCCGGAATAGAGGGCAGGCCTGGGTTCCCCCCAAACCTCCCAACTCCTGATCAGACACAGGAGGAGCTGACCTGGACTGTGGGTTCCACCAGAGGGGAGGTCTCTTGGCTGTTCCCCGACCTACATGTGGATCCGCAGAGACTGTGGGGGTCATTCTTCTCTTTTTCCCTATGTTGGCCAGTGATGAAGTTATCTGAGTGAACGGCAAATTTGAGCCACAAAAGTGGCCAAACTGAGGGCTGCCGTGAATCTCTGAGGCAAGCAAATCCGCCAATAAGCACAGGACCCACCAAGGTAGAGGAGGAACTTCGTCACAAGGTATAATAGCAGCAATTATTCCCTTTGAAATCAGTGGAACTACTCAGAAAGAATGGTTGGGAGATGGAGGAAGGGATTTTTTCTCTTCTACTATATGCATAATTACATGAATAAAACAAAGTGTCAGGTGCCAACTCTTTAGGTTCAGGTTGTATTCTGTGTGTGAGTGGGTGTGTTGGTGCGGAGAGGTATACATTCAGTTCACCAAGAAAGCAAAATTTGAATGAGTCCATGAATATCCTCTAAAAATGTGTTTTAAGAATCCACTTTGGAAACTATAACAATTTCAGACATAACATCCCTTACCTTCATTTAGAACTGAGAGAAATGCATGAAAAATTCAGCATTACTGCGCCAAATTGTTCAAGCTAATTACGCTTCTTAAGGTAAAGGGTATTGAATTATATTTAGACAGAGTAGCAGATTAAGCCAGAATAAATTTGGTAACTGCTAAAGAATGCAGCTTTTCAGGATTATGTCTCGTAGCTTTAATCTCTTTACAGCAGATGGAGGAAAAATAGATTTAGCTATTATGATGAGCGAGAGAATGAGATGGGCACTTTGTTTATATTCATTTAGCACAAAATTCTGTTGAGTATTTAGCCTCTGGCAAAAACTACAAACTGTTTTTTTGTTGTTGTTATTATTAGCTTTCTATTTCAGTAGTGATGCAATTATTTTTAGTATAGTATTTACACAGATGCAGAGACACAAATCCATATGTGGAGTGAGAGAGGCAGAGAATATGGGAGATCAGTGGGTGTACTGCATATTTACCTCCATGAGTTTGAGAATGCAATACCTTGAGAGAGCAGTGTAAGGATTTCACATGAAGATAAAAAGTTGATTGTATTATCTACTATCATATAAGATTCTGCTGTACCAGCAAGTGGTTTTCAGGCATGTTGTGGACCCAAGATTGTTTGCAGCATATATCATTGCAGAAGCTTGTTATGGTGGACCAGGGGCAGAGCCAAGACTCCAATTACTTCTGTTTTGGTTTTAGAGTGTGATTAGAATTTATCTGACAATTTGAAAAGCATATTTTGTTTTCACTCTTTCATAAATCAAAAAAGAGCTGAAGGATTTCTGCTCAAACTTTCCAAAAAACATTTACCATCAGTCAGAGACCACATATTTCGGTCTAACATTTTATGTCTTGAAAACAAGAAGTAAATGCAACAGCAATATGTAATGAATATTGTGGATAAAGCACACATGGCCGGTGCCCATTATTATATCACTGTTATATAAAATAAAAGTGTGTGTGTTATTATACAAAAATTGATAAGCTGTTTTTGTGAGTGTGAGATTTATAATTACTTGTGGCACTATAATGCAGCTATAGCATGACTGAATATTTTCCACACCTAGGATTTTGTTTTTTAGAAAGCAGTACAGTGGAGTTGATTAGAACCCAACTGTATAACTTGGTAGCTCCAGAGCTAGAGTTTTACCATTTGTTTTTCATTCCCATCTTTAAAACAAACAAAAAAAGTGAAATTAAATTTTAAAAGTTGTTGTTGTAAATTTTGAGCTTGCAGATTTAACCACAAGAAAATAAAGAAATACTATCTATATTTAATATTTTTTAAAATTATTGGCTGACTGATTAATATTGATAATAATAATACTGATTAATAATACTGCTATTGGTACCTTCATTTTTACATTTCCTGATTTTTGAGTTCAAATTTTAAACTGTAATGAGGCATTAACGCATAACCGGATCCTGAGAGGTGCTGAGTATCTATGACTTGGCCTTGTGCCGCCTTCTTTATATACACACTATATTATATTATATATAGTATAACAGAATGTGTCTGTCTCTTTGATGTAGATATATCTATACTATATGGTTTTATACATTCAGAATATAACTTTTTCCTAACATTCCCTCATCTTGAATTTATTTTTCAGTTGCTTGGATTTAAAATACAAGTTTTTATTCTATTTTATTATGGTTTTTCCCCCATGTCAAGTACTGATTCTAATGTCTTAACACTGCTGAAAATATGTGTGGATTAATAGGAAGACAATGCAATTTTGCCAAGCTTATTCTGCATATTTTTCTCCTTTTCCCAATCAAGCAAATAGTCAATAATAGGCATTTCCTCTAATTTATGCACATAGCAGTTACAGTACATTGTGAGTGGAATTACTCTATTTTCCCCTAATACTAAGCAGTCTTGCTGAACTTATTCTTAGCAGTCACACACAATCCCCTTTTCATTTCCACGCATATTATGTGTCATTGGATCTGGCAGAACCACTGACGTGAGGAGCAGCAAGCAAGCTTATGCTTTTGGTAGTTCTACTGCCAGCCCATTGTTTGCTGAAGTAGCTTGGAAGCACTGATTACTGAGGTTGCCTACAGATGAAGAGAGAGATTGAGCAATAGCAGGGTGGATTTGATTTAATTTAAATCATGATTTAAATCACTAGTCAGGAAGACTCGATTTAATCATGCTTTTCTACATAAAAGTGCATTCTTGTTGGTTGTTATAACCTTAATACATATTCTTCACAACTCAGAGATGTAGGTTTAATTTTTAGAAGGTACACACTGTACATTTTTAAACAGTGATTTATTTTGAAAACTTTTCAGATTAGTTTTACAGCTATATCAGAAAATGAATGATTGTCTGGTTATTTCATTTACCTTTGGTAAATGAAGCAGATATTTACGAAGTCATTGGGAGGTGAACTATCTCCAATTCAATGGGTTAATCATTAATATTTGGAGGATTTTCTTGCCATGCTGTATTAGGAAGAGAAGATCACCAGACAGATATTTAAATTGTTTTAGTTAACTAAAACAACAACGTTAAGTATTCTGGATTTTGTTCTTCGACAGCAAGCATATAATATTTTAACAAAACAAGCATATGTCCCACGCTTCTCACATATATCTCCAGACTTCTTCTCCTTGTCCAGATCTATTCCGCCCCCAACAATCTTCTATTCATTGAACTTTTTGAAACTTTGCACTTTTAGAGAGAGGTAAGGGATTGACTCTGTGTACACAAATTTGCAGAGGGACAATAGAGTTGAGGTCTGTTGGTTCTCACCTCTATATATTATTTATTTATTTAAAACATTTTTGTTAACAAGCATGTTACCTCTGAAGACACAAATCCACAGTTTGAGAACTGCAAAACTAAGGATCTCTGATGGGTGTCTTCAAGACTGAGCACTGAGTCTCATTGAGATAGAAAGATTAACCTAAATAATCTATACAGAAACCTGTGGAACCACATAAAATTGGGTCCCTAATCCATGAACTATTGGAACTCATTTACAAAACTTTTCTTAAACATTACATAAATATATTCTCTCATACTATAGAATTAGAATTTATAATCCTTATTCAATGATGATATCTTTGAGCTATAATGTATCTTAATTAAAACTATCTTTAGATAGGTTTTTTTCCTCAAAAAGCATTTTATAAAAAAGCTATCCGATTTAAATAAAAAAATCCAGTTTTTTTATTTAGAAAAAAAGCATTGATTTTTATCCACCCTGAGCAATAGTGGCTCATCCATTTGTAAAGCTCTCACTGCTGCTAAGCAGCTTGACTGTGTTATCACACCTATTTAGTTAAGATTTTTCAGGTTTTTTCTGGTATGTACGATTACTATTTTCTTTCTTTTGAAGTGTATTGGTTTCAACTCTGGGGATGGTGTTCCCAGGCATGTTTTTTCAAGGCCTCATCTCTTTGTCTAGGACCACAGGACTGCGAGCCATTTTGCAATCCTTGAAACTGATTCTGCCGTACTTTCAATTTATTTTCAAGACTTATTTATAATATGTAAGAGGTTGAAATATCTATGTGCTTATCTGAAGCTTATCTAAACTTTTTTAGAACTTTCTTGTGTTTTCTTAGTCTCTCACCTTCATCCACAAAAGCAAATCATATCGTTGTCTTTTCCCTCACATCCCTGGGCTCAAGTTTATTGTCCAATTTATTTATAAATAGTGTAGACTGAGACTGTATGCTTCAGTTTTAATCACATATATCAAAAAGGTTGCTTTTACTGCTCTTTAGAAAGACAGAACTAAGATGCAGTATCATTGATTTCCATTCAGGTTTAGCACAACGTATAATAGGGTGCAACATATTTATCATAATGAAGATGATGGAATGAGCAAACAAAGAGATGGTTTCAGAACAATATGGTGGTTCAGAAGGAAATTGAGGTCATTTCCTACTGTGGACATGAAACCAATGTCATCTGTGCATTAGAGCAGCTCAAAATGTATGAGAAGTTTAAATTGCTAGATAAATATATAAATAATTCAGCAACTAGTAAATCCACGCCCCCCCCTTCCAGGCTGCATTGTTTTACTCGCTTTAGAAGAGGTGAATATAGAGAGTGACAGTTTGTAATTAGCATAGCAATGAAGGAGATTTGTTTTGATCAGTACACAAATTCATAGCTACTATCCTATTCACTGCTGAGACAGCCATCTGTGTTACTGCAGATATAAACCAGTAAAGGTAAGTCTATACTGCCCCCCCTCAAAAAAAAAAAGCTGGTGACAAGAGCCGGTCTGAGATTCTTCCCTCTCACCGGGTCTCAGAGCCCGGGCTCCAGCCCAAGTGGGAATGTCTCCACTGCTATTTTGAGCCCTGTACTGCAGAGCCCTGTGAGCCTGAGTCAGTTGACCCAAGCTTGGAGACTCACTGGTGTTTTTCGCATTGTACAGGTACCCGTAGTGATTTCCAAGCTAAAAGTAAGTTATTCTACAATTAATGTTCTACAATGGCATTTGATTGGTTGGTTTTGAATATTCTGGTAGTGGTCTGTTGTGAAATGAATGGTGGTTCAAAGCTAGGTTCCATGCACCCTTTGATCTTAGTCTTGTTCTTCAAGGGAGCCTCTGTATTGCCCTCTCCTGAGCAGGAGGCACTGACTGCAGCCCAATTCATTGCTGCCTTCTAACTGGCACTAAATCCACAACTCTTTATAGGGAAACAGGTAAAAAGCCTATTATTGTTATTATTAATACGTATGTCTATTATAGTGCCTAGAGAACACAGTTAAGATCAGGTTTCAGAGTAGCAGCCGTGTTAGTCTGTATTCGCAAAAAGAAAAGGAGGACTTGTGGCACCTTAGAGACTAACCAATTTATTTGAGCATAAGCTTTCGTGAGCTACAGCTCACTTCACCAGATGCATCCGATGAAGTGAGCTGTAGCTCACGAAAGCTTATGCTCAAATAAATTGGTTAGTCTCTAAGGTGCCACAAGTACTCCTTTTCTAGTTAAGATCAGGTTTCCAATATGCTGTGTGTTGTAGAAATATCTCTTCTTCACATTACGTTGTCTTGTGGGAAGACATTGCACTTGAAACACTAGTGCATTTGTGAGATTTTTCTCCTTCTCTAGTGCTTCCTGATCGTATGATTAGAGCGCTGTGCGGAAACAAAATTTGTATCCGCATGCAATCTGCGAACATGGTCCGTGAATATCCGTATCCGCAGATATAAAATGAATATCCGCAGATTTGCAGGGCTCTACTTATGATGAGAGGAGACCTGGAAGAGAGAGAGGGAGAGAGAAGGTGTGGGGAATGGCAGATAGGGAGGTACAGGCAGGCTCCTTGGTATTCTATGATTCCACTGCTGTGGAATTCACTGTATTGCCACACAATTATGCTCCACAACCCCAGGTATCATTTGTTTCCATCTCTGATCATTGAAGAGAGAACTGGGAATGCAAACAAAGTGTAAACTGGTGGAGTGTTGCTTTGGAAACCTGAAAAGAGCTAAAACCCTAAGCTAAAAGAGTGATAACTCGGAAAGGTAGGAGCTGGGGAAGGAGGAAAGTCTGAAAAGGAAAAATGAGAATTGTGATGGAAGAATATAATCTTTGGGGGCTGGACTGTGGGGAGGAGTCTTTCAAGCTCTAAAAGAAAGCTGCAGTCCAGGAATGATGATGATTGGCAGGGCAGTGTTTTTGGAGGCCACAGCATTGGTTGTGAGAACCTTTCCTGTGTGGGCCTGATAATGTCGGAGACCTCAGGTGTCTTAATTTATCCCTGTGCTGAATTTGGTTGTGCATTTTCCATTGTGCTAGGCACTACACAAACACACACAAACAAGATGATCCCTGCCCCAAAGAGTTTACTATCAACAATGTGGTCCGCTAAATTCCAATTCTATAATCGGTTACTTGTGCTACTGTAAAAAAAAACAAAAAACCCCTGAAAGAATCCAGTTTGATTTTGAGATCTTGAGTTGAGCTTTTATATTATTCAGCAAGTATGAGATGGAAAGGATCTATTAGCTCATCCAAACCATATATCGGTAAATGCACATTTAGTGGTTTTTTACCCCGGTCTAACTTTAAATGCAATAGGTGAGAGGGCTTAAAATTTATGATAGCTAATAAGCATTATTTTAAGATACTGTTTTTGTGACTGTAATTTTAAATTAATTGTATTTTTTTGCTATTTTTAACTTTCTCAGTTTAATACGCTTCTCATGTCATTTGTACCATGCTCCATGCACAATATAATTAGTAATTCTGGGCTATATCATGCCACCAGTTTTTAATGGTCAGTTGGTGTTCTTTAAAGAATAAGCTTAATATGATCAGTTCATTTTAACACAATAGAAGCAGCTTCCTCTAAACGACATGTATTTAAAACATTATTGTAATGTATTTTTTATTTTTAAAAGTCTTCTTGGATGTGAGACCCTTTTGACCTACACTCAAAATATATTCTCATTTGTTGTAAGGTATTAATAATGTAACAGAATCTTCATTTGTCTTCTTTGCAACTCCACATTCTTTCCCAGGCATCACATACTGCAATATTAAATGCTCAGTGGAAGCTACAATTACTAAAACAATTAATTTTTAGATAATTATTCAACAAAAAGATACCCTGGGCTTTACATAATGTTCCATTAATGCTGATAACTAACAGATAATTTACTAAATCTGGAAAATCAAATCTTTGATTCTCAAGGTAATATTAATAACATTCAGTAACTAGAAATTGAATTATTCTTGAGATAGTGTTAAAGTCATGGCAAGATGGTCTTCTATTTACAAATGCAATTTAGTCTCATGAGAAGGTAATCTTGTTAAAATATTGTCAAGTTAATTGAAATTGATTTGTGTTTACTAAACATAGTGAATGGTAATCAAACTATCAGGCTTAGAAGCCTTTGTGGTATGTTTAAGTCTTTAATAGATTTCTGTTAATCTTGCACAGGATGTTTCATTTTGGAAAAATAAATGTACTAGAGGTTCTTCAGGGCTAGTAGTCCTTCCTTGTCTGTCTTCCCCCAAAATGGATAAAACTGAAATATAGAGTAAATTGCCTTCTTTTGTGAAATGTTATGTTTTGGAATATCTGAGAGCATCTAGAACTCTGGATTACTTTTGCATTTTTTTATATCTGTCAATATACATAGTACATTTGCTTCTAGCAGCTTAATTATCACAATTTTGCTGATCTCTACTATTTGTAACAATCTTAGCATCTACATAAATGAAATTCTAATAGCCTTTATAGAAAGAAAAAATACAGTGAAGCAGTTTAAAAAGCAGGATAAACACAACACATAAGACACATACATTTTTGAGCTGATGCACTTAGTTGCATAAGAATTTCATGTCTAATCAGCAGTACTGGCTCCCTCAAGGCACATCTTTTTCAATACATTAAAAAATTCTCTAACAAAAACAGAACAAAATCCAATGCAATTGCACATTTGCTGGAATATTTCACATCTTTAGTTAACCTGCTCCCTCATGCCTTACAGTATTCATTAGCAGATTTCTCTGTTTATGGCTGATATTATATGGTTATGGTTATGGGTTACTAACAGATGTAACCACTGAAATGAATTAGAATGAAAACTTGTTTTACAAAATGCCCCACTGGGGACCTACTCATCAAGCTCACCCTCTTAAAAAATAACAAAGCAAAAACAGACCCACAACACTTTATTTTCTTTCAACAGAAAACTTTTCTTTACCGACTATGGGAGTGTTGCCAAAATTGAGAGATGTGACATGGATGGGATGAATAGAACAAGGATAGTAGAATCTAAAATTGAGCAGCCAACTGCTCTTGCAGTAGATCTGGTCAATAAATATGTTTACTGGATAGACATATATTTGGACTACATAGAAGTTGTTGACTATCAAGGAAGAAACAGGCATACAGTAATTCAAGGCCGACAAGTAAGTATTTATTTGATGATTCTTCTAATATAATAAAAAAGTAATAATATTAAAAGAACGTGCATAGCATTAACAAATATTTGTCATAAGATTCACTATTCTTGTTTGGTCCAAATGAGTCCGGTAAACAAGTTCTCAGCTGCATGTTCTATTTTATGTGCTGTTTATTTCACCTTACAGTGTATGGGCCAGATCCTGTGCTGTGACTCTTAGGAGATGCACATGAGAGATAATCTAGGAGAGGAGAGGAAACAGATGTAAGGATCTCAACAGGGGGAAATGGAAGGACATTACAGAGTTAGAAGTAAGTCTAGGCAGGGGATAGCATTAGTACCGTAAGAAGAAGAGATGTAGGGGTGAGGAGATGCATCCTGATAACACCAAAGAAGGAAAAGATGATTAGTGAGATGTGCTCACCAGTCTAGGCCAGTCTGGATGAATATAGAGTGATCCAATTCCCATTGAAATCAGTGGGAGTCTTTGCATTGATTTCAGTAGGAGCTGAATCCAAGTCCTTAAGCTGTAGGACAGTGATAAATCTGCTGAGCAGTAATACATCAGCAGACAGCAGTGTGGTGTGTCTGTTGCTGCCCTTCTGGCTTCTGACTAGAGTGTAGTATGTTGCCAGGGAATGAAAGATTCTGTGGCAGTTGGGAGGACAGTTGGAAACCTGAAGAGACAACGACAAAGGCAGCTGTTCCTAGTGGCTACTCACAGTGACAGAGTTGGGGCTTCTGGAGTTGCCCATGTGTGGCTGGGTCAATCTCAGTTGTAGATTGACAAGTTTCATGTACATAGAGTAGTTAAAAACATGCAATTTCAGAATGAGCACATTACACATCCATCTGTGATATCAGTTTCTCTCCAACAAAGGGAAATTGACTTGAAGCATGGACTTGAAATTGACCCCAGCTCAACCAAGAGACAACAGGATATTTTAACTTTTTGATTTTTAAAATATGAATACAGGGAATAGCAGAGAGATGCTCATGTGGGCAGGCTGAGAGGAAGATATCAGGCTTTTCCATATCTGTAATAGACTGCATTGGCCATGGCCTTTGGCCAATTGTACTGGAAAGGAGATTCCTGTAAATCTGAATCCTTTCAGCATCTGGTGCTGCTGGCACATTCTGTCACTATGTAGTTAGATTAGAAGGGGGTCCATCTTTAGCAGTAACTGGCACAAAATTTTTGAAGCTTACTATCACAGATTTGGTCTCAGTGCCTTAGCAAAGATTACAATTTGGCCTGTTTTATTTTTCCTCTTTTCCAGGGATCTTAGATGCTGAAGAATAGTTCCTAAAACAGATAAGAGGAACTGCTTTAATTAACAACCTAGCTAGATAAGAATGGAGAGAACAGAAGATGTATCCTTGAATGCTGGTTGTTTGAGGGAGTGAGAAGTAGCAAAAAGTTAAGGATTCCAACTGGCTATTAGGGCAGCCTGTTAAATCACGTACAGAAGGAGCAACCTATCAATCATCTCAGTCCACTCTGGTGATTTAAGTGGATTTCAATGGAGTTGTCTGTTTATCCCAGGGCTGGATTTGATCCAGTTACTGGGAAGCTGGACATTACCGGAAAGTTAGGGGCTAGAAATTATTAACAGGAGGGGAGGTTATATAATCAAATAAACACAGAAATTTTAGCTGATTGAACATATAGACATATTTAAACACTGATAAATGGAATTCTATTTTTTGCTCTTATAAAAGTCTGTTCATCTCATACAAATGATAAAAATGGATTTCTTTAAATCTATAGAATTCCAGTATATTAACTGGTATTCTTTGTAGATATTAAAGTCTTGATCCTGAAAACAAGAATCGTCTTATTGCTTACTGGTACTATCATGTATAGTCTCTTTGGCTTCATTGGTAGTAAGCTATGTGTCTCTTCATGTTTTCAAGATACTTGGGGAATTGCATTTATGGTTAAAACCATCACAATAATGCATAAAACAGATGAAAATAAATAATTAAAACATCCTAAAATACATCATAAAAATATAGTCGCACAACTCCAGTTAAGTAAGTATAGTACCTCACAATGGGATGCAAATGAATAATAAAATGTTAAGAAATGGGCAAATGGGGGAGAAAGGAGATGTTCATGCAGGAGGGAATCTTCCTCTTAAGCACAGGGCTCTATTCCTTCAATATTAAAACATTTACAAATATAATATTTTCCTGGTAAAACATTGGTATTGTAATAGTTTACTGCAATGTGATGCAGGTGCATCATTATTTTCAGTGTTTTCTTTTTCACATCCCTATTACTATGGTTGGACTAAATAATATTGAGTCTTAATCAGGCAAAACTTTTATTAATTTCAATTTAGAATTCTGACTGAGTAAGGTCTGAGTATGGATGCCAAGTTCTGGCCCGGTAGGAGTAATTTTCAGAAATGGGTGGGATTTTAGTTGTACAAAATAAGAATTTTTAGAAAGGTGTCCAGCATAACATTGAGCTGAGTGGATACAGTGAATAATTCCTTGATTAATTGAATCAATTGTTAATCTTTTGGAATATCTACCATCAGATTTTTTTTATTTTACTTTTTTAAAAAAACTCTTTCATTTGGTCACAGACAGTCTCTGGAGTATCAGATGTTTGATATTCAAATTGTTTGATAAAAATGATTGGTTAGTTAACTAACTTTGTGTCCCTGTTTCTTGACTGAATGAATGCACTTGCTCACATGCATAGATACACACATCAAGCCTGAATACTATGAATACAATGTTGGAATTTATTTTTAGCAAGCATTTGTGCCAGTAAAACACAGCCACCAAAAATTCACAGAAAGTCAACACAAAATGGAGCGCTAGGATGGTGTAACAGGGCATTCACCTGTGGAGTGCCTTTGAGCAACTGGATGGGGGACTACATTGCTTTTCTCCCCCTTTGCTCCCCTTTACAGATTGCCATCTTACCTTGATCAGTCTTCGATGGCTTGGCCCTCTGGCCAAGTCACAAAGTCCAAATTAATCCCTTTCTGGATATGAAAGAGTTTGGTAATTAAACAGCCTGTTTGTCCCCACGAGGGTCTTCAGCCCCAGTTCTGGGTCCTTTAAATTCATCCCTTTATTCTGACTCCCAAATAAGGCTTGTCCCTTTCTGGGGGTTTATGCCACTTTACTTGTGGCTGGTAGGGGAACCCAGGCCCACCCACTACTTGTGGTTCAAACCCAGGGACCCCATGCACAGCAACTACATACTGTTCACTCCATTCCATCACTGCTGTTTCCCTGGGCCTCTTCCTACAAGGCCCCTTGACCTTCTTGGGTTCTACTCTGTTCCCAGGTCAGGGGGGAGCACTCTTCTTCCTCTGGTCCCAGCTAGAAACTGGTCTGCAAAGGCCCTGCAGTTCCTTTTATCTGAGCCTGCTACATCATTGGTTGTCTCTAGCTCTTCTAGCCCTTGGAGAACCAAATCTCTCTAGCTTCCAAGATAGCTGCTCTAGTGAGGCCTCTCTGGGTAGGCCTGGAGGACCCACCTCTGCTGCCATCTCACTGTTTCCTAGCGCGGGATATAGCAGAGTAGTGGGCCATCCAGTAGGAGCCACAAAGGCCTGGTACACCCCAGGGAACTCATTTAAAAATTTAAGAAAATATTTATTGAAAACATTTTATGGCATTCACTCAACTCTAATTATAATGTTATTGAAATAAGAAAGTGACTCACCTTACGTATTGTGCATGCATGATTCTTCCATTTTGTATGTAGATAATAGCCTTTTACTACTCTTTACTGAATGCTGTTGCTATTATTTATTTATTTATTTGTTAATCACTAACAATGTGGATGATGCTGTGCAAGGCACAATTTAAAACATTTCCTGAAGAGTTTACACTCTAAAAGACAGACACAGCTAAAACAAAAAAAAAAGTCAAAGACTTATAGAAGTGTATTTAGTGTGTGTGTGTAATATTGATTTTTTCTGTCTTTACATAAATTTAATTGTAAAACAAGAATTTTAATAAAAATATTATGTTTCTCTAGTAAAAAGAAAGCAGAAATCACTTGACAGGCTTCACTGAGATTTTAAAAATATTTATTTACTTTTTCAAAAACTGGTTCTGTTATACAGTTCAGTTTCTACATGTTACATTATTCTTATTATTTATTGTTATTATTTTCTAAAGTCCTGATAAAAATAGCCATGTTTTTTCTCTTTTTCAGGTTAGGCATCTTTATAGTTTAACAGTATTTGAAAACTATCTATATGCAACTAATTCAGATAACTTCAGCATCTTACGAATAAACAGATACAATCGCACAGATGTTCAGGCACTGATTATACTGGAAAATGCAAGAGAGATCCATGTCTATCAGAAAAGAACGCAACCATCAGGTACGCTCAAAATTCCCTTTGTGGTACACTTTTCTCTGGAGCCAACTCTGGTGTAACTTCACTGAAATCTTTGTAGTTAATGCTGGGGGCTAAGCTGCCCTTTGTTCTAACAGGCATAATAATAGATATGATTTTTATGTAGAAAACCCCTGTGACAAGTAATGGAGTTACTTATGTAAATCTTCTGTGCATCTGCTAGGAAAATAGATATCAGTAGAGCAGGTCAAAAACAGTCCTATGGAACAGTTTTCCATTGGAAAATACTGGTTGGACAGACTCAAAAGAGTCCATTGGAATGAGCTGATTCTGTTAAAACTTTCAACAGAAAGCAGGCAGCCTGCAATCTTGTCTGCCTGTTCAGTTTTCTGCCAACTTGCAAGCTAGTCCACTCGCTTCTCTGTGCTCACAAGCTTCCAGATTCCATGGCAGTGAGCCCTGGTGAGCTTCCTGAGAACTGAAGTTTCCTATGATCCCCAGTAGCCTGCCTGACGGGCTGCCATAAGCTGGGTTCCCTGGGCTTCAGGGCTCAGTGGTGGCTACCTTCTTGCCTTGCAGGATCCCAATTTGCCCACCTCGTGAGCAGCCAGGGAGCCAGGATCCCCAGGCTTGCAGACTTCCCAGCTGGTGGGATATCTGAATCCCTGGCTGGTGGGGTGCTGAAGGCTGGGGTTTCCTGGGATTCTAGGCTCCTGGTTGGTCAGCACCTCAGGCTTCCAAGATTTCCAGGCTGCCTGGCTTCCCAGGTGACCACATGATGGACAGCCCAGGACTTCAGGCAGCCTGGACACCTGTTAGGATGGCAGTCAGCAAGCCAAAAAAAAAAAAGTTTGTTTTCCTAAAATGGAATATTTCTCATCTTTTCCTCACTTTTTTTTTTTTTTGAGTTTTCTTGTTTTTGTTCTGATTCAGAATGAAAACATTCAAAATCTCAAACTTTGTTTTGGACGGGAAAATCCCATTCCTGCAGTTCTAATTATGGGCCTGATCCTGCATACCTTGCACACTCAAAATACCCACTGATTTTTGTGGAAATTTTAAGCGTGCAGACATTGAAAGGTAAGGCTATAATTTTTGTAAAATGATGGTTTCCCAACAAGATATCATTCACAAGAACAGATATTATTGCTTTGGCTACTCTAACATGGAAACTGGCACACAAGCTTTACGAACAATGTGAACTTTATTATATAATTGAACTGTTAGGTTAGAAAGGATTCTGAAGCTTCGTCAAACTCTCGCTTGATATAGATTGGCTGAACTGATTTTCAACCCATAGTTGAGAACACTGATCTGCAGATGTCATCCATGAAGAGCATTGCAAAGAATCATACTGCTATAGGCTGACGTCTTGTCCTCATGGGGAGCAAGGAGGTTTAGCACACAGGATATATGATTTTGATATAACTTTTGCTACATCCTTTGTGACTGTGGTATTCTCCTGTGCTCTTTGTTACACTAGACCAGTTGTTATGTTCTGAATGGACACGTTTGTTGCTCATTAAGATTTGCTGTATGGGCTATCTCAGTTTGGTTAGGTTTCTATTCTATCTTTAGAATATGGAATTTGAATAATATTTTATTTGTTAAGAAAACAAAGAGAAAGTTGGAAATAAAAAATAAAGTAGGCTTTGAGCCCTGCATAGGTGTGCTAGGAGGGTGAAATTAGAACATAGGAATCCATCTCCAAGCTCACTATAGAGGAGGAACCCATAATTTGGCTTACTGAACTAGGGAACTAGTGTAGCAGGTAGCATTCAGATGAGGCATATCTGGAAAAGGTAGGGAAGATCATGATCCTGAATGCCTAAAAAGTGCTCTGGAAAGAGCACTGGCCGTGTTTTCACTTAGGTGTAGCACATCCTGCTGTCCAGCATCCATCATGGATCTTCACTTTTGTGCAAAAACCCCACTGCTTTACAAATGCTCCCGTCACTTTCTCCTTCACCAAGTTGGCAAAGGATCTACCCACAGGAGACTGTTTCTTTGATCTCCAGCACCCAGGATTCTAATTAAGCCTGTCTGGTATCCTTCAGCAGTACTTACCCTATTTGAGCACCATGTTCCCTGGCACTTGTTTTTCTCAGTGCTTTGGTACCTTTTCTTCTTAGCACTCTGGTGCTTCAGCACCTGTGGTGTGCAGGTGTCACTAATCTTATTGAGAACTCCCACCCTCCTTTCTTTTTGCCCCTGTTGTGGCATTTTTGCTAGTTTCCTGGTCCTCTTGTGCCGGCACTGTCATCCTCACCCCAGTGTCTGAGTCCCAGGAGCTCCAGGATAAAAGTTTGTTGAGAATCCAAACATCTTATAGTTTGTGTCTGTCTTTGTACTTGGTATTCTTTCAGTCTTGCAAGTCCCTCAATGTCATGAGTTGTGGCCAATGGCTTTTAAGGACCTTTCCCCCCCTTATTTCAAGTATGGCATCTAAAGAGGAAGTAAGGCCACTTTGCGACTTCCAACTTTACCAGTGTGGAAGAATAATAACATGGTGCCACCTCCAAGCCCTCGTTGAGGAATCTCAAGGAAACTCCTAGAAATCTGGCATGAGGCCAGTCCAAGGTGCTCAATGCTGAAACCTGAGTTGGACAAGATCATTGAGCACCAGGACTCAGTGTCAATGCTGCATATGTTGACACAGTCATAGCTTCTTCTTGAGAACAGCTTCCTCAGCAAAGTGTTCTCTGCTATCACCAACAAAACCAAGTCTTCATCAAGCATTCACATCTTGATATTTTTGAGCCTCGGTTTTGTAGTTGGAAGCACTTAGCTTATCGGATGAGAGTGTTCCTCCATGCAAGAGGCACTCAGATGAACTAGGGCTTTCTTTTGATAGTAGATACTTTTTCTGCTTTAGAGAAGAACAAAGGAAGTGTCTCAGCAGGGGATGATCTTTGCTTTAACCGGTTTTTATAGAAACTGTCCAAGTCAGCATTTTTTGAATTAAAACTACAAGAACCTACAAGACCCACTATTGAGAGGTTCCTAGACTACAATCTCCCCTACCGCCCCCCCCCCACACATGCAATAGGGTTTCTGACTTTTTGTCTCATCCTCTGTACAAACCTTGTTGGTGGGAGTTGCCATGGGTAGAGGAAAGGCTAGTAACACCTGTGCCCAGAATACATTTGGATAAATAGATTAAAAGTCCTTGGCCACAGTCCATTGCAATGTGGACTACCAGGTCTTCATGGTCAAAACCTAGGTGGAGGAAGAAGGCTTTCATCTGGCCACTTCTTTCACAGAAGATATACCAGAAGCTTTTAAGAAGCTAGAACACACAGAAATTTTGCTTATCAGAGGATATCATCTTTAAGGATTTTGAGTCACTTGCCTCCCTCCTATTACATTTTGAAAGTTACATTTATTTTTATTTGTTTTCCCCTTGCATCTTATTTTTAATTTTTCTCTGAGGCACATCTTTAATATTCTGTTGCTAATCTAGAATGAGATTTTCTTTCTGGCAGTTCTGCCTTCTAATCAGTCACAGGATAAGAACATAAGAACGTCCATACTGAGTCAGACCAAAGGTCCATCTAGCCCAGTATCCTGTCTTCCGACAGTGGCCAATGCCAGGTGCCCTAGAGGGAATGAACAGAACAGGTAATCAAGTGACCCATCTCCTGTCGCCTGTTCCCAGCTTCTGGCAAACAGAGGTTAGGGACACCATCTCTGCCCATCATGGCTAATAGCCATTGTTGGACCTATTTTTCATGAACTTATCTAGTTCTTTTTTTGAACACTGTTATAGTTTTGGACTTCACAACATCCTTTGGCAAGGAGTTACACAGGTTGACTGTGCGCTGTGTGAAGAAATACTACTTTTGTTTGTTTTTAAACCTACTGCCTGTTAATTTCATTTGGTAACCCCTAGTTCTTGTGTTATGAGGAGTAAATAACATCTCTTTATTTACTTTCTCCACACCAATCATGATTTTATAGACCTCTATCATATACCCCCTTTGTCGTCTCTTTTCCAAGCTGAAAAGTCCCAGTCTTATTAATCCCCCCTCATATGGCAGCTGTTCCATACCCCTAATAATTTTTTGCCCTTTTCTGAACCTTTTCCAATTCCAATATCATAGAATCATAGAATCATAGAATATCAGGGTTGGAAGGGACCCCTGAAGGTCATCTAGTCCAACCCCCTGCTCGAAGCAGGACCAATTCCCAGTTAAATCATCCCAGCCAGGGCTTTGTCAAGCCTGACCTTAAAAACTTCCAAGGAAGGAGATTCCACCACCTCCCTAGGCAACGCATTCCAGTGTTTCACCACCCTCTTAGTGAAAAAGTTTTTCCTAATATCCAATCTAAACCTCCCCCACTGCAACTTGAGGCCATTACTCCTCGTTCTGTCATCTGCTACCATTGAGAACAGTCTAGAGCCATCCTCTTTGGAACCCCCTTTCAGGTAGTTGAAAGCAGCTATCAAATCCCCCCTCATTCTTCTCTTCTGCAGGCTAAACAATCCCAGCTCCCTCAGCCTCTCCTCATAAGTCATGTGTTCTAGACCCCTAATCATTTTTGTTGCCCTTCGCTGGACTCTCTCCAATTTATCCACATCCTTCTTGTAGTGTGGGGCCCAAAACTGGACACAGTACTCCAGATGAGGCCTCACCAATGTCGAATAGAGGGGGACGATCACGTCCCTCGATCTGCTCGCTATGCCCCTACTTATACATCCCAAAATGCCATTGGCCTTCTTGGCAACAAGGGCACACTGCTGACTCATATCCAGCTTCTCGTCCACTGTCAGCCCTAGGTCCTTTTCCGCAGAACTGCTGCCTAGCCATTCGGTCCCTAGTCTGTAGCGGTGCATTGGATTCTTCCGTCCTAAGTGCAGGACCCTGCACTTATCCTTATTGAACCTCATCAGATTTCTTTTGGCCCAATCCTCCAATTTGTCTAGGTCCTTCTGTATCCTATCCCTCCCCTCCAGCGTATCTACCACTCCTCCCAGTTTAATATCGCTTTTTTGAGATAGGGCGACCACGTCTGCAAGCAGTATTCAAGATGTGGGTGTACCAGGGATTTATATAGAGGAAATATTACATTTTCTGTCTTATCTATCCCTTTTTTAATGATTCCCAACATTCTGTTAACTTTTTTGACTGTCGTGCACATTGAGTGAATGTTTTCAGAGAACTATCCACAATGATGCCAAAATCTTTCTTGAGTGGTAAAAGCTACTTTAGACCCCGTCGTTTTATGTGTATAGTTGGGATTATGTTTTCCAATGTTCATTACTTTGCATTTATCAACATTGAATTTCATCTGCCCAGTTTGTTGCCCAGTCACCCAGTTTCGTGAGATCCTTTTGTCTGCTTGAGACTTAACTATCTTGAATATCATCTGCAAATTTTGCCACCCCACTGTTTACCCCTTTTTTCAGATAATTTACAAACATGTTGAATAGGACTCGTCCCAGTACAGACCCCTGGGGGACACCACTATTTCTTCATTCTGAAAACTGACCATTTATTTCAACCCTTTGTTTCCTATCTTTTAACCATTTACCCATTCATGAGAAGACATTCCCTCTTATCCCACGACTGCTTACTTTGCTTAAGAGCCTTTGGTGAGGGACCTTGTCAAAGACTTTCTGAAAATCTAAGTACACTATATCCACTGAATCCCCTTGTCCACATGCTTGTTGACCCCCCTCAAAGAATTCTAGTAGATTGGTGAGGCATGATTTCCCTTTAAAAAACACATGTTAACTTTTCCCCAATAAATGATGTTCATCTATATGTCTAAAATTTTTTTTCTTTATTATAGTGTCAACCAGTTTGCCCGGTACTGAAGTCAGGCTTACTGGCCTTTAATTGCTGGGATCACCTCTAGAGCCCTTTTTAAAAATTGGTGTCCTCTGGTCATTTGGTATAGAAGCTGATTTAAATGATAGGTTACAAACCTAGGATCTGATTAGAATGTTTGCAGGCCAGCATTTATACTTGGCAGGGGTGGTATGTGCCCGTCAATAGGTGGCCTAGTTCACACTCTGCCCCACTGTCTGTACCCTCAAGTGTCAATAAATCTAAAGAACTAAGAGAATTACTAAGTAGCTAACAACCCTGAATAAGAATCCTTCAAGATGATATCTTCAGACAAGTGGAATTAGAAGGTAAGTCTTTTTCCTTATTTTAATTATCAAATATTTTCATACCTAATTTTGGGTACTCTTACTGTTAATTCAGAAGTATGCCTTTAAAATGTAAAACCAAGAGAAATGAACATTTTGAGCAAACTGTGGCTTGCTCTGCACAGTGTGCAAATGTGGAAAAGAGTGTGTGGGGAGCCGTACTGCTTTTTCGTCCCTGTACATGGATGTGCCAAAATCCCGGTCCTGTCCTCCCTGAGCATAATGACTGGGAGATGATAGACTCCTCCACAAGGGTATAGAGCCAGGGTGTGGATCAATACTGAGTTTAGTTGGCATGGAAGGAGCACACGCTGTATTCTGTTAAATAATGTCAGTCTGCACTGTGATGTGCTACTTCAGCGAATGCTTCTCAGTCTATTGCTCATACAGAGTGCTTGCATACCTACTCCAATGTGAAATGTGGTTTAATAGCTACATTATCACACTTCGAATTTATATACTTTTCTGTTTGGGGCATCATCTTTAAAAATTGACCTCTTTTATGATTGTATCCTGGGAAGAGATGGATTGTAGCTCAGATTCGCTTTTCTGTCTAAACTCTCAACATGCTGATGCATATAATTATCTTGCTTTTAAAGGATTTCAAGCATGCTATTTTTCATTCGTTGTAGTCAGAAGCCATGCATGTGAAGTAGACCCATATGGAATGCCAGGGGGTTGTTCGCACATCTGTCTGCTCAGCAGCAACTACAAAACACGGACTTGTCGCTGCAGGACTGGCTTCGTCTTGGGAAGTGATGGCAGGTCATGCAAAAGTATGTTAAAATCAAACACTTTCCTAGCAGCTAATATTTCAGGGTAGAATTCTGAGTGTTAATTAACATCATCATCAACAATAGAAATAACATAAGTTGTTAGGTAAAATTTGTTTGCAGTATGCACCTGCCATTTTGCTCACATTCTCCTTTTATTCCCTTAAAGCTATCTGACTAAATTCATTCTATAGAAGTGGGTAAATTGAACCTGGGGCACTATTGACTAAAATTAAAAACAACAACAAAAACAAATCCTTCCAAATTTTCATTTAGTAACTTTTACTCTGTTTATTTGGTGTCATAATACATCAGTACTGCAACAGAATTAAATATTTTCACATTAATTTTTACCCACAGCGGGTCAAATCCTTCTCACCATTCTGATTCATAAGCTGTAACACTGTGTGAATAAGGCAAACAGGGTTTTGTCCATGATAGTTTGGAAGAACAAGTTGATTTGTGTAACATAAAAAATGCAAACATTTTTTGAAGATTAAGTATTTCTTCTCTGAAAATTCCTGATTTGGGCTGGGACCAATAGCAGATGGAGTATTCTGAGAGAAACACAACCTGTGGATTATCTGACCCAGCCAAAATATGAGTCCTAAAAGTTTTATATGAGAGTTTGTTTTTTTGAGATTTTTAGTCTGATCTCTTGGCCAAAGACATTTGATTTAGTTCAGATAATAGTGTGATGCGGACCACACAAGTAGATAGATGCTTGTATTTTGACACTTACAGGTAAACTGATTCTCAAAAGCTTTTGGGGTCTGGGCATCATCAATAAAAAATCTGATGAAATTTTCAAATAGTTTATTCTTTCTTCCCACCTTACAACTGAATTTTATGTACATCCGCTAAAACCAAACAGATTTGATTTAAAAACCCAACATAGAGCTCTAGAGGCATTGATTAAAAGTTTTGCCATATTTTTTTCTTATGTTTGCAGCAAAACTTTGAGTCATTTGTGTGGATTCTTAGCACTGTCGAAATAAAATAAGATCTTTTGATTTATTTGCTTCTGCCTGTCTTCAGATGAAAGATTTTGAGTGGTCTGTTTTGAATTTGCTGAAGTTTTCTGTATTGTCAGATTTAATGAATGCCACAGTCACTGTCTACAACAGCCTCGACAGAGCCTAATGAATTGTAAAATTAAATGCCTACAATATTATACATGCTGTTTAACTTTGTAGCCAGTGTGATCTTATGATCTGTCATGTTTTTGCAAAGTCGATTGTTACAGACAAAAGAATGATTAATTAGATATAACCTAATCTCAGAGGTATTTGTATTTTAATTAAGGTAATGTAATTAGCTATCATTTTGAGTTTAGATACATTCAGAATATGTAAGGGTTTAATTTTTGGTATTGAATAAAAAACCTCTAATTGTGCCGGTTAATTAACAAGTGACATCATGCAGCATAAAGAAGATTAGGCGGCATTGGTTGTTTGCATTTTGCAATCTTTTTTCTGCAGGACCAAAGAATGAGTTGTTCCTGTTTTATGGGAAGGGACGCCCGGGAATCATACGAGGAATGGACCTGAATTCCAAAGTCGCTGATGAATACATGATCCCCATAGAAAACCTGGTCAACCCTCGTGCTCTGGACTTCCATGCTGAGACCAATTACATCTACTTCGCTGACACTACAAGCTTCCTGATTGGGCGACAGAAAATTGATGGCACAGAGCGTGAGACAATCTTGAAAGATGGTAAGTGATGGGAGATGATAGCAACAGCAAAAGGATGTCACTAATGAGAGGGTGAACTGATCCATATAGAATACAAATCGATGAAGAGCCTCACCCAAACCTCTAACTGAACCTGAAGCCAAACTAAACCTTTTTAAAGATTGGAGAGGTTTAGATAATTTCTTTTTCCCTTCCTTTCCTGTTTTACAGCTCTGCATTTGCATTTTTGTTTCTTGAAGGAAAACTCACAGATGCTGAGCACCTGCAGCTCTCATTGTCTTCCATGTTTTCTCAGCACCTGTGAAAATCAGACTTGAGATGTTGAGGATCTATTATGATCTACCTGATACCAGATAGTTTGCAGTTAATTATAAATAAAGTAATGCCAGTGGAAAAAGGTCAATAAATTGGGCTAGATCAAGCCCAAAGTGTCCAAAACTGGTGGATGCCCGTGAGTGGAAAAAGGTTTGCTAAGAAGAACACCACAATTTCCCTTTTGGCAGAGGCCTGAACAAAGACTGCAAAATGGGACTGTTGGCTGGTGAGGTGATTGGCCAGAATTTCAGTGGGATGATTCAGCAGCCTTCACTGGTAGGGCTTCATTCAAGTCCTGGCTGTAATAAAAAGCACTCTGGACTTGATTCTCCACTGTATTTGAGCTGCACAGACTGAACAGAAAAGCAAGAAGGCTGCTGGTAGCCAGTTGCGGCTCCCTAACAGGGTCACGTGGCTCTAGCACATTAGGGCTATGCAAGGGTAAACCTAATTTATGCTACTGGAATCTTATGCTAATAATGGGTCATGTGTAGCTCTGCTCTGTATGCATCCTCTCCTTCTCCATGCCCTGCCCTTGAACACCCCCAACATACCTCCATTTTCCCCTTACAATGGGGAAAGGGCAGCTAGTGCCTGAAGAGACAAAGCCACCCACACCAGCTTTATATAAAGTATCCCTGCACGGGGAATTCACCAGTGGGTTTCTCCAACAGCTTTAAGGCATCTTTGGTCTGCTTAAGAGGCATGACAAAGGACATTTTCTATGTACAAAGTGTTTTAAAGGTCTCACTTTATAGGGCTGATATAAGCAAAATACTCTGGTTTGATATATCAGTAATTAATTAAAGCTTTTTATGGTGTCTGCGTGTATATGATCTTAGGCTCTATACTGTGCTTTTGGGTATACAAATAAACGTTGTTTTCATATGTTTAATTTTGATGGTGGTTGGTAGATTTGTTTGTTACAAAACCCTTTTGTTTGTTTATTTTTGGCGAGTGTTTGGGTAGATCAATGTTGTAAGTTGCACAAGGTGAATGAGGTAATATTTTTTTATTGGACTAACTTCTGTTGGTGAAAGAGACAAGCTTTTGAGCCACACAGAGCTCTTCTTCTTCTGTTGCCATTCTTGTTATGATGGAAATATTTTTCCAAAGAGGAACATTTTGCAGTGTTTCCTAAAGATAGTTTGATGGGATTTGCCTAATATACTCTGTAAGTTTATTCTGTAGCTGGATCCCTTCCACTGAGAATGATTTGTCCCAAGTTCTCATGTGCTACACCATGGAATTTGTCTTTTGTTTTATGCATGCTTCCCAGCTTGGGTAGACATATGCATGCTAGCTCCGCTCAAACTAGCACAGTAAAAAGCCTAGTGTAGCTGGAGTTAATATAGGTGGCAGCTGTGACTAGCTTCCTGAGTACAAACCCTCACAGACACCCGGGTACATATACAGACTGCTACCACCTGGGCTACAATGCCATTTTTAGTATGCTACCTTGAGCAAAGCTAGCACGTCTTCCTATCTGAGCTGTAAAGCGTGCTCCAGGCTGAAGTGTAGACATACGCTAACTTAGTCAGAGCTCCATATAGTTTCATAATACTAAGCATATTTGAAGAGCACTTGTCATGGTATTTTCATCATTTTAAAAATTAATATGTATGCTGCTGTAGTTGCCATTTCTCTGATCACAAGTCCACATTACTTGTGCATGACACTTCTTGCAAGAGTAGGTGTGTTAGCCCTAGCAATATTCCAATTCAAGTCATTTCAGTCTGCCCACACAGGAACCTGATCCTACTAGCTGCTGAGTGAGAATTGAGTGCTAAGTACATTGCAGTGTGGTATCTTGACTCCCCTTTTGGTTTCAGTTGTGAATCCTCATTTTTAGCTTCTTGTACTAAACAGTTGTGTAGCGTAGGTAACTAGTTGACAGCACCCAGCAAGTTTCCTCTTAAAAGAGACAGTAGAGGTGATACCCTCATCAGCACCAGAAATGGTAGCTATAATTAGGGTTCCAAATGTGCATTATAAACCCGGTTTCAGGTTTTCAAAATGAGAGCTGGTTGAACATTGGAACAAAGATCAGAAACATTCAAGGAATTTAAGGATTGTTCAGTTAGAGCTCCCATGAACAGGGAGCACCCACATAATGCTTGCATGCTAGGGAGTACAAGGACAAAAGGTCACAGGAGAGTGGGGAAAAGGCTCCTTCCACCCTGGCCATTCCTTATGCATGTGGGCAAGGCTGGGCGAAGTCCGAACTTCTGTATGTAGTTTGAACAGCCAACATAGTTTGTAAAGTACTTTGGGATGTATCTGTGTAAAGGGACTATGTAAAAATAAAAATTATTATTGTCTTAATTTCCTATATGTAGGGCCAGTTCTTCAGCTAGAACGTTGTCAGTAAGCCAGTCAGTAATTCAGCACAGTTCCATTGAAGTCAATAGAAGTACACTACTGTACTTGGATGTGATGTCCCCCTCCTTGGTGATATTGTTAATCACCAACATCCCGTAGAATGTCCAGAATGCTAAACACTGATAAAATTGCTTCAGGATAACTTTTACTTATGAAGTAAGTAGGTGATCAAAATTGCATTCCTTATTCCTTTATTTAACTTTAAATCAGAGTACAACTGATTACACACAGTAGTGAGTTGACTCCAATACTTCATGCTTTTTTCATTGAAGTTGTGAAACTATTAGAGATCTAGGGTGAAATCCTGGCCCCAGTGAAGTCAAAGGAAATTTTGCTATTGACTTCATTGGGGCCAGGATTTCATCTTGGTCATGATCTGACTTGAAGCTAAAGGAAAGAATAAGGAATATATTTTAATGTTCTTGGGTCTTTCTTTTAAATATGAATTTTAAATGATAATTTAGCAGAAAGAAATTACAACAGTGAATGTATTAGATCTTATAGTAGCTTTTCCCCTCCCCCCTTCCCCCATTTTTAATCTTTTTGGGTATGCTGAATATTGTTAATTTGAGCTTGGAAATTCCAAAACATACATTTGCAATTTTGTACATACTTTGAGGGACTGCAGCACAAGCCACTATAGCATGGATGTCACAGGATTTATTACATTCTGTGAAATAGTTAGAATTGGATACTTGTTGAGTTTGATTTAGCAGACTAAAGTAATTTCAGCAAGTGTGGCGAGCAAGTAATTCTTTGCCCATTGTTGACAATTTAGACCATTTTTGAACTCTTGTATCCTAGTTTGTCATCTCACGCTTATTTTAGATTTTTAGTTCTTATTAATATAGCACACAGTTTACTCTGGCATAGGTGGGCCTATGGAAGGTCTTTGCAGCATTTTCCTAAAGAGGGTAGAGTAGGAGTACACTAGGTTACTTAGTCTACGAAGCTTAGTGTGGAAAGTGATGGAAGTGCACTGGACCAAGGCAGGAGAGGGGCTACTGAAACTGGAATTACACAGATCCAGTGGCCCCAAAACACTGTCCAAGTAGTGTGAGGAGACTGACATAATTACTCTTGCTTGTAGGCTCTTTCGCCATTTGAGAAAGTGGCCTGCCATCTTGCATTCAGAGTTTATGACAGAACATTACATTGAATACATATCAAACAAGATTAAAGATCGAAATACACCAGTTCTCTAGTTTATTAGTGATAGAAGCAGAGCTTGTTCAACATATTTTGGAAAACTTGCGTATTTTAAAACCTTCCGCCCCATCCATCTAATACATACCATCCCTATAAATGTGACCTATTTCTAGCAGTCTCCATAGCAACCTGTTTGCATCCAGTTTTCTGTGATTTAAACATGCATTTTTTCATTTTTGGAATTTACTGAATTTAGCTGAAAAATTCTTGGGTTTTGAAAAACTTGAAGTTTGGGGTCTACTGATTTTTTTTAACATGAATTTTGCAAGTGTCAGAACTCCCAAAACCTGGCTGTCCCTTGCACAGTTCCCACCAGATGGCACAGTGCACCTGTTCAGAGGAAGGTAACTGTGAGTTGGTAGCTGCTGCAGCTGTGCAGCTGGGGAGAGAGAGAGCACCCATCTGCCTCCTCTGATGGCTAGAGCCCCATTTTGACCCCAGTCCTTCAGCGTGGCTCCATCCATTTCCTCTTCATAGTAAAGTTTTAAAAAATAAAGCTAAAAGTAAAATATTAACCACAGCATTAAACTGCATTTACTTTCAATACACTTACTTTTCCGTCTTTGTTGGTTTTTTTCCTGCCCACAAAGCTGTGTTAATTTTCTCCACTGATTTTCACCCATTTTTAATTTTTGTAATAAATACAGATGATTCCCAGGAAATTTTAAGCATAATAAAACCCCGAAGTGGAGGTCCTTAGCTATTTGCTATTCTGGGGTGGATCACTTTCTCGTTTTGACCACAGAAACCATCCAGACAAAAGTTTTGTTGCAACTGATACACTTCTGCAAAAAGTTTCAGTTTCAACTAATTTGCTTTTTGTGATCAAAAAAACATTTAGTTGACTCCCATTGAAGTTCAGGTCATTGCAGGTGGTGGTCTGCATCTTGCAGGACTGTATAAAGAAAGTAAAACGAACAGGAGAGACAGGACAGACCCAAGAGTAGCATCTTGAAAGACGAGAAGCGTTATACTTTTATTTATTTATTTTTAATATAAATCATGGCAGTAGTTTAGAGAATACAGATTTAAAAGATCATACTGCTTTTTAATTACAGGGGAGGGTTGCCATTAAAACAATGCAAAACCCATGAATTTCTGAATCCTGACTTACTCTAAATCGATTGTATTGTCTTTTACATAAGCTTCAGTGATACTGGCAGTAGCCTTCCTTATGTTGATTGATCTTTTTACATTAAAATAACTGTGCTCTCATACCTTCATTAATCCATGCTCCTTGCTCACAGCTGCTGTGCCTGGACAATGATGTGGAGGACATTTATAGGTTTAACAGTTTAAAAAAATCATCAATCTGATGTCTTGCTGTGATTTTCTTTAGTCACCAGTTCCAGCTTTTGTCTTTTGTTTTCTATTATGAAAAGTGAAAGTATGATTGCTGAAAAATCTGTTCTCAGTAGGGCAACTTAGGGATGGCATGAACATTTGGTACTGCTTAATTTCAGTGCTTTATATAAATCTATGTCATACTCTTAATAAGTTTTAACATATTTTAAAATTGAATTTGCTACATTTTTATTTAAAGGAAATCATTACAAAAATGAGAAGACAAAAACAAACAGGAAAAGAAAATATTTAAATTGCAAGGATTTTGAAACCTTGATAATTCTATTAACATGATAATGAATCCAGAGATATTACAAACTCATAGAGAAAGGTTGTTAAACAATTTATCATATTACAAGTTCATTGAGATAGTAATGACTCCTTTTACAGACGCTATTATTGCATTTGAAGTGTGTGGCAGCCCAGCGGAATTGATATTTCATCTACGGGGTAAAACTGTAGCACTTTACCTTAGGCCATTGTTGATGTCATTCAGTGTATCATGTACTGGATTTCTGCAAACAGAAAGGTTTTCTACCCTGCTCTGGAGTAAGGATATGCACATATTTGTGTGACACAGAAAGAGATCTAAGGTCTGTGTCTGGTCCTGGAATTTACCACTCTTTTGGGGAATGAGAAATGTAATGTGGTTTACCACAGCAATGATCAACAGAAGTGGGTTTTGTGTGAGAAAGTGTGCTATGTAAAGAGCGAGTCCTGAAAAAAAAAGCTGAAGGACTATGTGACCATTGTTGCCTGGAGGGGCCACACTGAGAATTCTCAATCAGCAAACTGCAAAGAATGGGGCAGACAATCCCTGAAATTGGTGGTTATTCTAATAATTAGATTCACCAAGCCAGCAACAAAATCTTCTACAACACCTTACTGGTTACCCAAAAACCAAAACCACAGTTCCCTCAAAGCTCCAGCCTTGGGCTCCCACCCAGACAGCTAAGTCAAATATGATTAGGATGACTGAAAATCTTGTTAATCATATATAAAGTTCTACCAATCCCAAGAGATGGGATACATTACGCACCAGGACAATGACTATTTCAGATCTTACCCAAATACATGCTTACAGCCAATTCTTATTAACTAAACTAAGATTTATTAAAAAAGAAAAAGAGTATTGTGGTTAAAAGATTGTTATACATATAGATATGAGTAAGGTTCTTAGGTCAAAAGAAAAGGAGTACTTGTGGCACCTTAGAGACTAACAAATTTATTTGAGCATAAGCTTTCGTGAGCTACAGCTCACTTCATCGGATGCATTCAGTGGAAAATACAGTGGGGCGATTACTGTATTTTCCACTGAATGCATCCGATGAAGTGAGCTGTAGCTCACGAAAGCTTATGCTCAGATAAATTTGTTAGTCTCTAAGGTGCCACAAGTACTCCTTTTCTTTTTGCGAATACAGACTAACACGGCTGCTACTCTGAAACCTGTTCTTAGGTCAGTTTCATAGTGGAGATGGTTAGCTGCTGAGTTGCAAAAAGTTCTTCCCAGAATCAGTTCATCCACTTATAGTCCAAACAGGCAATCCATATATAGAGTTTGTTCAAATTCTTCCATGAGAAGTAGCAGGGTAATCCAGGCTGGAGCTGGAGACCTCAGTCTTGCGACTCAAGCTTCCCTTGACAAAGCTCAAGTAGATCTCAGATAACAGGATCAGGTCCTTGGAGTTCTTTTATAGATCTCTGACAGATATCGATAAATACTTGACATCAGGTATTCCTTGGGTGAAGAATAGTGGTTTTTGAAGTAAAACCTCCTATTTCCTATGTATATCAGGTAATTAGTTGCATTCATCATCGTAAGGTAATTCTCCATTAAGGAATTCATAGACAGTTTATGACAAACTTCAAAGAGAAATAAAGACAATGATTTTATTACACCCAAGTTCCATCTAATTCTTACGATTTCCTTTTGATCTCTGAACCAACAGAATGCAGTAATAGACAGGAACTGTCTGGTTACATGGTTCACATCTAACAAGATATAAGTAAACAAATACAATTAGTATTTACCTCTAATTCCCTAACAACATAGAAAAAGCTTTTCTTTGCATTTCAAAGCTCTAGTCTATCTCACATGGCTTTGTCAGATATTTTAAGGAACAGCCCTAATTACCATTGACATACTTCTCTAATATGTCTTTAAAGGTAGGATTTGAGGCACTTAGCCTGCAAGTTCCTTAACCTTTTCTGGATCAGAGTCACAGACTCCAAAACAGACGGTTAAATAATCTCCAGATTGACTGAATTTATGACGTTTAATACATGGCACTCTTTACTGAGGAGTTGTTTGATGCTGCTTCCTTACTGGAGTGTGGGGATCCCTCTCATATCTCGTGAAGTATGTTAGCTGGAGAAATAAATGCAACACAATAAAATTTAGTTACTTCACTTTCATCTCTTTAGACCAGGGACAATACAAATAAATAATAATTAATATCCTATCTGACTGAATCAGATGTCCAGAATCAGTGTCCAGAATCAGATATTTCAGAAAAAGCTATAGGAGTGGTTAATAGGAAAAAGTAACTTTACTTCTATATGCTGTTTATAGCAGCACAATTCAAGCTATATTCTGTTCTTTTTAGAGTGGCTGGTTTTTATATGTAGATCAGGTTGTAGGCAGGGTGTCTGTATCAGTGCTTTTGTCAGGTATGATTAGTATTTACCTCATACCTATGACAGTATATGGATGGGTTCCTACATATAGTTTGATAAAATTTCTCAGTCACACATATGTTTCAATGTTGGTCAACCATATACCTGTTGTCAATTCCAAGACAGTCTTTCTAAGCATATTGTTCTAGATTAGTAAGGGAAGTTCGCATCATGTGCAAAAAAAATAATCTGGTTCAAATTAGAGTCCAAATAGCATAACTAACATGAGAAAGAACAGAAAATACTAGATGTATATAATTTGCATTCCTTTTCTCAAGTCTTGTTGACTTCGGACACCAAAATGTATAACTTATCGGTATTATGACTATGACAAACATGTATTGCAGCTTGAATTTTCAAAAGTGAATGGTAATGTTTGAACTTTTGGAGCTAGATTCTTTTCTGTGTCTAGCATTCAGTGTGACATAAATGGGCAGTTGTCAGGGAGCCAGGTTAGTCTCCTTGATTCCAAGGACTAGCCCTGTTCCTAACACAATTTAAAGGATCTGGCAATTAGGAGTTAGACCTTAAACCAGTATAGGATTACCATGAAAGACCAAAGCTCTGCCAAACCATCTTCCTCATCCAGACATCATGCCCCTACACTGGGATTAGAGGTCACAGGAATAGGGAGTCTAGAAGTAGATAGCAAGGAGTTTCCCGCCAACAGTGACATTCTTTGCTAGCCACTTGCAGACAGTTTTTGGCCTCTTTCCACCTCCTGAGTGGTGCAGAGGTGCCAAGAACTGGTGTTACTTCATGATTAATTTTCACATTTTAAAAAGTCTGAGGATTGTCTGCTGAGGCTGTTTTGTACACTAACAGTTTTCTTCAATATTGGAGGGAGGAGTAGTGGAAGAGACGGAGCAAGTGATATCAGGTCAAATTGGAGAAAGCGGGAACCACAGAAGACATAAGACAGGAAGAGATCTGATCATGAAGGAAGGGTGGTCCATTGATTGGGACACTAGTCTGGGACTGAGGAGGCCTGGGTTCAAATCCCTCCCTTTTGATAGACTTCCTGTGTGACCTTGGGCAAGTCACGTACATTATTGGTGCATCAGTTGGGGATAGTACCACTTCTTACCTCACAAGGGTGTTGTGAGGATAAATAGTTTAAAAATGGTAAGAGACTCAGATACTATGGTATGGGGGACATATAAGTACCTTAGCTAGGTAGAATTTTAGAGGAAGAAAACAGAAGAGACACTTCAAGGAGAGGAAAGGGAGGATGAGAAGGTTTGGGCGCTAATGCTCGATTTTATATAGTTAACGTTAGGCCCTGAACAGAGCACATAATTAATCCATAAAAATAAACAAAACACTCTCAATGGATGTTACGTAGTAGTAGTAGTAACTGTGGTACTAATCACAGTAACAGTCTAGGAGAGTCTATAAGTCCCTATCAACATTGCGAGTCCATTATGCAGGTATTGTAGAAAAAAAATCATAAAAGTGTCCCTGTCCTAGCAACGTCACAGTGCAAATACTTGACAGAAATACAACTTGAAGCATTATTTAATATAAATTTTGTATGCAAGGAGGTGAACCAGACAAAAATAATAAAGCTTGGCTGATTGAACAAGTGGTGAAATTTGGATTTTTGAAACCCTCAACCAATCTTTTGATCAATTAATTCAAAACTGTTGATGTACCAAGCAAATTATATCTATGCAGTTTTAGAAGTTGATTTAGCTTTTTAATATATTTAGTGTTGTAGTACTAGATTTAATTATTTTTTTAAATTTCAAGCCTGGTATTGTTCATGAAAGGTATTGGAAGTTATATTATGAAAGAAGCAAGGAAAGTGGAATAAAAAATGCAATCTTTGCTTTTAAAGTTCTTGATGTATTTTAGGAGATTAAAACAGCTTTTGTTCTAAAGATCTAAAAGGTTTAATCCTCTTCTAGTCCCTATGTATTTTAAATTCTTCAATATTAATTTTTAGCTATGTTTATATTTTCCCCAACAACAATGAAACCCATGTAGTTGAGTTTTTGAGCTGCCACAGCATTATCTAACTGGATTTTCTCAGTTGAGGAGCTTTTTCCATCTTTCACCATTTTATGCGCGTGTGCATATTTACGTACACACACACACACACACACACACTTGAGTTTATTTTACCACTATTAAGTTTATTTTACCTGTCTTTTGATACGATATTCTCTTTGGTTCTTGAATTGGTTTTATATTAAATTGTAACATTGGGAAACATTTAAAGCTGGGGGATTCCTTTAATTTTCAAGATAGTCTTGCCTTTGTATATTGAATGAGCTTAGGTATGAATATTGATCTGTGAAGCTGTGTGTGGCTTAACAATACACATTTAATGCATATTAAATCAACATCAGCATGTGTATTGATATAGAAAGTCCTATATGATTTGGTCATAAAAGACCTCCTGATAATACTGTTTCAGGCAGATAAAGAAATCACCTAGAGTGCTTTATTTATAGTTATCTGGGAACCGGAGAATGAATATTCTCACTGGAGGATCCTCAACTCTGGAATTTGCTACTCTTTCAGTCTCACAGAGCCTGAGTGGTATGGTAACATCCTAGTGTCCATCTGTCCATTTCAGGGTTTGCCACATTGAAGTGATTGTGGAGATATGAACAGACAGTTACTCTGTGATGATTCCATC
The DNA here is from genome assembly GCF_965152235.1 of Eretmochelys imbricata. Lineage (NCBI taxonomy): Eukaryota > Metazoa > Chordata > Testudines > Cheloniidae > Eretmochelys > Eretmochelys imbricata. The sequence goes on along the minus strand of NC_135582.1, from coordinate 21,777,837 downwards.
TGTGTTGTGTTGTAGGGTCACCGCACCCTGGGTACCTCTTCGTGGTGGAGCATGGGGTTGAAGTGTCACTGCCTTAGTTTCCCCAACAGGGTTTCCAGCCCACACTGGAGGCATATGGCTCAGCCCTCTGGCCAGATCACCATGAAAACTCAATCCCCCACTTTTGGGTAGCAGAATTGAAAGTCCCAAAACAAACACATATTAAAAGAGACTTTATCCCAGCTGGGCTTAGTACTCAGCCCCTCCGAGGTTATTTCTCTGCCTGCTCTCTGAGCTCAGCTCTCAGACTCCACCATTTTTCTCATAGTGGGGCATCCCTTCTGTGGCCTAGCTTAACACCATTGGCAGGTCCCTGATAAACCCAGATAGCCTGGTGTCAGGCCTGTCTTCCCTTCTGGGAGGCTCTGACTCACCGTCCTGCACTTCAAGCATGGGGCAGTTTGGCTGGCTGGCCGGGAGAAGAGGGCAATGCTTTCTGGCTTGGGGGAGGAAGGAAGATGTAAAACTGCTGGAAGAGTGGTCAGCATGGTGGATGCCTCACCACCTAAAAATGAGGGGTTTGAAAAGGTCAGCCTGGGCCTGGCCCCTCCCCACATTTACTTGGGACAAGCCAGGCAGAAACCACCCTATTTTTCCCTTACCAACATATTGGTCAGGTACAGTTGGGTTTTTTTCGCCTTCCTTGCAGCAGGTTCAGGTGGGCTCTGTTCATGCATAGTAGGCCATATGTTGCAACTCTTTATTTAAGTTTATAGCGGATGTTCAGTGCAGATACTCAATAAATTAAGGTGCAAAAGAACAGATAAATGGCTTGGAAAAGGAATTAAGGAGAGGTGCTTGCTAATTGAGCAAGCTAGGGACAGTTGGGGACTCCTCTGATTGGCACAGCAGGGAGCCACCCCCCCAATCATTATAGTCCACCTTAACCCCTCCTATGAGATGGGGTGGTCAGTAAGGTCCCAGCAAGGGAATTGCTGGAGGGACCTGGATGAAAAGGGGGGGAGCTGGTGGAATTCCCCCCCCCCCCCAAAAAAAAAAAAATTGGCTGGAATTGAAGGGTCCCGGAAGTGAATCTGCTGGAGAAACATAAATTTTGCACCTGCAATGCACATTTTTATCTGCCGGGTTAGTCCCAGACATCTATCTAATAATAAAGTTATTTTTACATTATTATATTATTACATCTATGTAATAATAAAGTTATTCCCATCAGGGAGAATAACATGAGAGGGAAAGGAGTCCAGGAGAGCTGGCTGTATTTTAAAGAATCCTTATTGAGGTTGCAGGAACAAACCATCCCGATGTGTAGAAAGAATAGTAAATATGGCAGGTGACCAGCTTGGTTTAACAGTGAAATCCTTGCTGATGTTAAACACAAAAAAGAAGCTTATAAGAAGTGGAAGACTGGACAAATGACCAGGGAGGAGTATAAAAATATTGCTCAGGCATGCAGGAGTGAAATCAGGAAGGCCAAATAACACTTGGAGTTTCAGCTAGCAAGGGATGTTAAGAGTAACAAGAAGGGTTTCTTCAGGTATGTTAGCAACAAGAAGAAAGCCAAGGAAAGCGTGAGCACCTTACTGAATGAGGGAAGCAACCTAGTGACAGAGGATGTGGAAACAGTATGTACTCATTGCTTTTTTTTGCCTCCGTCTTCACGAACAAGGTCATCCCCCAGACTGCTGTACTGAACAGCACAGCATGGGGAGGAGGTGACCAGCCCTCTGTGGAGAAAGAAGTGGTTTTGGACTACTGGATGAGCACAAGACCGTGGGACCAGATGCACTGCATCCAAGGGTACTAAAGATGTTGGCAGATGTGATTGCAGAGCCATTCACCCTTATCTTTGAAAATTCATGCCGATCGGGGGAGGTCCCGGAAGACTGGAAAAAGGCTAATGTAGTGCCCATCTTTAAAAAAGGGAAGAAGGAACTACAGACCAGTCAGCCTCACCTCAGTCCCTGGAAAAATCATGGAGCAGGTCCTCCAGGAATCAATTCTGAAGCACTTAGAGGAGAGGAAAGTGATCAGAACAGTCAGCATGGATTCACCAAGGGCAAGTCATGCCTGACTAATCTAATTGTCTTCTGTAATGAGATAACTGGCTCTGTGGATGAGGGGAAAGCAGTGGATGTGTTGTTCCTTGACTTTAGCAAAGCTTTTGATACAGTATCCCACAGTATTCTTGCCAGCAAGTTCAAGTATGAGCTAGATGAATGGACTATAAGGTGGATAGAAAGCTGGCTAGATTGTTGGGCTCAATGGGTAGTGATCAATCGCTCCATGTCTAGTTGGCAGCCTGTATCAAGTGGAGTGCCCCCAGGGTCAGTCTTGGGGCCGGTTTTGTTCAATATCTTCATTAATGATCTGGAGGATGGCGTGGACTGCACCCTCAGCAAGTTTGCAGATGACACTAAACTGGCAGGAGAGGTAGATACGCTGGAGGGTAGGGATAGGATACAGAGGGACCTAGACAAATTAGAGGATTGGGCCAAAAGAAATCTGATGAGGTTCGACAAGGACAACTGTAGAGTCCTGCACTTAGGACCGAAGAATCCTACGCATTGCTACAGACTAGGGGCCCAATGGTTAGGCAGCAGTTCTGCAGAAAAGGACCTAGGGGTTACAGTGGACGAGAAGCTGGATATGAGTCAACAGTGTGCCCTTGTTGCCAAGAAGGCCAATGGCATTTTGGGATGTATAAGTAGGGGCATTGCAAGCAGATCGAGGGACGTGATCGTTCCCCTCTATTCAGCACTGGTGAGGCCTCATCTGGAGTAGTGTGTCCAGGTTTGGGCCCCACACTACAAGAAGGATGTGGAAAAATTGGAAAGAGTCCAGCGGAGGGCAACAAAAATGATTAGGGGACTGGAGCACATGAGTTATGAGGAGAGGCTGAGGGAACTGGGATTGTTTAGTCTGCAGAAGAGAAGAATGAGGGGGATTTGATAGCTGCTTTCAACTATGTGAACGGGGGTTCCAAGGAGGATGGATCTAGGCTGTTCTCAGTGGTAGCAGATGACAGAACAAGGAGTAATGGTCTCAAGTTGCAGTGGGGGAGGTTTAGGTTGGATGTTAGGAAAAGCTTTTTCACTAGGAGGGTGATGAAACACTGGAATGCGTTACCTAGGGAGGTGGTGGAATCTCTTTCTTAGATATTTTTAAGGTCAGGCTTGACAAAGCCTTGGCTTAGATGATTTAGTTGAGGATTGGTCCTTCTTTGAGCAGGGGGCTGGACTAGATGTCCTCCCGAGGTCCCTTCCAGCCCTGATATTCTATGATTCTATGAAAGTCGCGACCTGATTAAACCCATATCTAATGTCTCTTGTCATTCTTTTGGCATAGTCAGACAACAGCCACAGTCCTACTCCATTTCTGACTCCAGATGAGCAAAAACAGTTTGAATGCTCCCCTTCCTAGCCAGCTACAACTGAATGAGCTCTTCCCTTTTTCCGTCCCTTCCTACAGGCCTGATGCCCACTAAAAGTCTAGAAGCAGGGGTGGTTGTGCATGCTGCAATTGAACGCTTTCCAGCCCATGTTGGATTTGTGTACCCTATCACAACTGGTATTTGTCAACACATTAAATATATTCAATGTTCATTTACCTTTGTTTATTAAATTTGTACCCTGAGATAGTGTGAAGAACTCATTTTAGAAACTTCAAAATAAAAATATTGCACTGTATGTAGATACCAAAATTACATGTTTATCACAGCATACAGTGAAAAATGATAATGGTACTATGGATACAGCCATAATGTATCAGAATTCATATCTGTTGAAGTAAATGAATTGAAGTAAAAGGCCCATCTTTTCCCTTATGAAAAAGTTAATAAAGAAAATTGATTAAATAATGAAATTGGCCTGTTAGGGCCTTCTTCTGCATTCCTCTTGCATCCAAAACCTGTACTGAAACAATATTTAAGGCCATTGATGTACTTGGCATAAGAGGTGGAGGTGGGTTGCAAAGGTGGCTTTAAGCCATCTTACGTTCTCTGGACCTGGGGCCATCTGATTGCTGAGTGGTCCATGACATACATTAGAACAGCATCAAGGCTGCTCTAATTTAAATTGGTTATGAGTGCCCAGACCATATTTCTTAAACAGGAGTCAGGAGAGTGTGGCATAGGAGCTGCTATGGATTGATGCTGCTCTACATAGGAAGAATCTTCAAAGGGTTGGTTGTGCCATATTACAGCTGCTCTGCACCAGTGGAATAGTGCAAAATAGATGAAACAAGGCCAAGGATATGGCCTTTTCTCCTTCTGGAAGAACAGGTTGAAACATATTCAAAATTTGCACAGCTCTTTATATTCAAGGTAGATAAATTGAAATTCCATGCAGTTTAGTATGTGGATTTTCCAAGCAAAATTTAAAAAATGGAAGCTTTGCGTGGATCTCCATGCAGAGGCAAGCCTCCCTGCTAATAATGTGTAATTTGCTCAAGTTGTGTGGAAGAAATTAAACTGTACATTTCTCCAAAAAATTTTTTTATAAAAATTACAGTTTGTGGTGACAGCACTGCCTGACCGTTACAGTGTATGGCAACAGCACGTCCTAGTGGTTGCAGTCTGTGGCAGCAGCCCTGCCTCGCAGTTATGAAGTAGGGAAAACCTGGGCCTTCCAACTCCACCATGATACAATGCAAGGGGCCCCTTTGAGCACTTTAATGCAGGAATTATGTGTGGTCTGGCTAATGCTCTCCAAGGGCCTCTTCCTACTGCTTTTCCTCTCCCATGTCATGGCTGGCACTTGTCCATGGGTTTCAGCAGGTTAGGGTGTCTCAACTCTGTGCAGCAGATCTGCTCCTGGGAATGCCTTCCTGGCATAATACCTCTGCAGAAGCGAGTGCAGGGCTGCCTCTTGCCACCCGCCCCCTGCTGTGCTGGAGAGACTCTCTTTTAAGTCCCTCCTTCAACTGAAGCATGCCCAGGAGGCCTGTCAGGGCTTCCTGATCCCAGAGTTGTCCCACACTCTTAACTCTCCATTGTGGGTTTATTCATGCCATCATAATATCTTTAAAACACATGATATATTTTGCAGAAATATGTTGCTGTACAAAATTTCCCATGCCACACTGTTGTACAACATTCTGCATGCCTACTGGCTGCTATCCACAATACTTCTGTTCCCACAGAGAGGCTGCTGAAATACAGTGGTATTGGCAGTATATAGTTTGTGAATTGTTTTGGGATGTTATGTTGTTATGGTATGCTGCAGCCTGGCAGAATCATCACAGAAATGGGCACAGAACTACTGAGTGTCTCTTCATAAAAACTGGGTATCATAATGGAAAATAAAAGTATGATATGTTTCTCGCTCAAGATGATGGATAAGTAAGATTTTTATAACTGGGTCATGCTAAATTAGAAAAAATGTTTTACTAGAATATCTGTTAATATATGATGTATTCAACTGACAATTAAAAATAATGAATTCAACTTTATTGAAGTAATATTAATACAATATCACTCAATGCTGAATTTAGTTAAATGCATGTAATTAAATGGTGATTTAACCTGGTGTTAAATAGGTAAAAACACATCAAGATTTGGGATTTTTAATTTACAAGGTAAAAATGAAGGTGTGTAGTTCCTTAGACTCCAGGGTTCTTCGTTATTTTAATGTTGTGCTTTCAGAAGCTTCAGAAGCGAAGAGGCCACAAGAGGAAGCGACAGTCCAGATACTTTCCGATTATGGAACTTATAAATTCCATTGAAAGCCAGTAGAAACTGAAAGTCCTGGACATTGTACATAATGCACTCTTAGGGACAATTGTTTTCAACAGTGAGAGGAGACATACTAGTGCACTGATACTCAGATCTCAGTGGTTCAGGAGCCAAATTAGTGACCAATATTGCTCCAAAGAGCGACAGTAATGTGAATTCATTATTTCATTTACTATTTTATATATATTATTCTTAAAGAAAAATGACTGAACAACTATTGTACAATTGGCTAGCATCCTGATTGTTTAATAACAGGTTGGTTAATAATTCAATCACAGTGTTTTAATATTATGCGCTGCAAAGAGCCACAGGAAGCGCATCAAAGAGCCACTTCCTGCTCCATACCTTCAGTCTCAGTATGAATGTATTAGTTCATTTTCCAAGACATATATATGGGTCACGTTTCAGAGTAGCAGCCGTGTTAGTCTGTATTCGCAAAAAGAAAAGGAATACTTGTGGCACCTTAATGACAGGTTTCAGAGTAACAGCCGTGTTAGTCTGTATTCGCAAAAAGAAAAGGAATACTTGTGGCACCTTAGAGACTAACCAATTTATTTGAGCATAAGCTTTCGTGAGCTACAGCTCACTTCATCGGATGCATACTGTGGAAACTGCAGAAGACATTATATACACAGAGACGATGAAACAATACCTCCTCCCACCCCACTCTCCTGCTGGTAATAGCTTATCTAAAGTGATCACTCTCCTTACAATGTGTATGATAATCAAGTTGGGCCATTTCCAGCACAAATCCAGGTTTTCTCACCCTGCGGCCCCCCACACACAAACTCAAACTCACTCTCCTGCTGGTAATAGCTTATCCAAAGTGACCACTCTCCTTACAATGTGTATGAAAATCAAGGTGGGCCATTTCCAGCACAAATCCAGGTTTTCTAACACCCCCCCCCCCCAAAACACACACACACAAACTCACTCTCCTGCCACAGCAATGGTTCCCTCAACCCACCCAGCAATATTGTTAACCTATCCAACTATACTCTCAGCCCAGCAGAAGAAGCTGTCCTATCTCGGGGCCTCTCCTTCTGCCCCTCCACCCCCACGAACATGATACAGTTTTGTGGTGATCTAGAATTCTATTTTCGACGTCTCCAACTCAAGGAATATTTCCAAAATACCTCTGAACAACATACTAATCCACAGAGGCCTCCCTACCAAATTACAAAAAGAAGGATTCTAGGTGGACTCCTCCTGAAGGTTGAAACAGCAGACTGGACTTCTACATAGAGTGCTTCCACCGACGTGCACGGGCTGAAATTGTGGAAAAGCAGCATCACTTGCCCCATAACCTCAGCCGTGCAGAACACAATGCCATCCACAGCCTCAGAAACAACTCTGACATCATAATCAAAAAGGCTGACAAAGGAGGTGCTGTTGTCATCATGAATAGGTCGGAATATGATCAAGAGGCTGCTCGGCAGCTCTCCAACACCACTTTCTATAAGCCATTACCCTATGATCCCACTGAGAGTTACCAAAAGCAACTACAGCATTTGCTCAAGAAACTTCCTGAAAAAGCACAAGATCAAATCCGCACAGACACACCCCTGGAACCCCGACCTGGGATATTCTATCTACTACCCAAGATCCATAAACCTGGAAATCCTGGGCGCCCCATCATCTCAGGCATTGGCACCCTGACAGCAGGATTGTCTGGCTATGTAGACTCCCTCCTCAGGCCCTATGCTACCAGCACTCCCAGCTACCTTCGAGACACCACTGACTTCCTGAGGGAACTACAATCCATTGGTGATCTTCCTGATAACACCATCCTGGCCATTATGGATGTAGAAGCCCTCTACACCAACATTCCACACAAAGATGGACTACAAGCCGTCAAGAACACTATCCCCGATAATGTCACGGCTAACCTGGTGGCTGAATTTTGTGACTTTGTCCTTACCCATAACTATTTTACATTTGGGGACAATGTATACCTTCAGATCAGCGGCACTGCTATGGGTACCCGCATGGCCCCACAGTATGCCAACATTTTTATGGCTGATTTAGAACAACGCTTCCTCAGCTCTCATCCCCTAAAGCCCCTACTCTACTTGCGCTATATTGATGACATCTTCATCATCTGGACCCATGGAAAAGAAGCCCTTGAGGAATTCCACCATGATTTCAACAATTTCCATCCCACCATCAACCTCAGCCTGGTCCAGTCCACACAAGAGATCCACTTCCTGGACACTACAGTGCTAATAAACAATGGTCACATAAACACCACCCTATACCGGAAACCTACTGACCGCTATTCCTACCTACATGCCTCCAGCTTTCACCCTGACCACACCACACGATCCATCGTCTACAGTCAAGCTCTGCGATACAACCGCATTTGCTCCAACCCCTCAGACAGAGACAAACACCTACAAGATCTCTATCAAGCATTCTTACAACTACAATACCCACCTGCGGAAGTGAAGAAACAGATTGATAGAGCCAGAAGAGTTCCCAGAAGTCACCTACCACAGGACAGGCCTAACAAAGAAAATAACAGAACGCCACTAGCCGTCACCTTCAGCCCCCAACTAAAACCCCTCCAACGCATTATTAAGGATCTACAACCTATCCTGAAGGATGACCCAACACTCTCACAAGTCTTGGGAGACAGGCCAGTCCTTGCCTACAGACAGCCCCCCAACCTGAAGCAAATACTCACCAACAACCACATACCACACAACAGAACCACTAACCCAGGAACCTATCCTTGCAACAAAGCCCATTGCCAGCTGTGCCCACATATCTATTCAGGGGACACCATCACAGGGCCTAATAACATCAGCCACACTATCAGAGGCTCGTTCACCTGCACATCCACCAATGTGATATATGCCATCATGTGCCAGCAATGCCCCTCTGCCATGTACATTGGTCAAACTGGACAGTCTCTACATAAAAGAATAAATGGACACAAATTAGATGTCAAGAATTATAATATTCATAAACCAGTCGGAGAACACTTCAATCTCTCTGGTCACGCAATTACAGACATGAAGGTCGCTATCTTACAACAAAAAAACTTCAAATCCAGACTCCAGCGAGAAACTGCTGAATTGGAATTCATTTGCAAATTGGATACTATTAATTTAGGCTTAAATAGAGACTGGGAGTGGCTAAGTCATTATGCAAGGTAGCCTATTTCCCCTTGTTTTTTCCTACCCCCTCCCCCAGACATTCTGGTTAAACTTGGATTTATGCTGGAAATGGCCCACCTTGATTATCATGCACATTGTAGGGAGAGTGGTCACTTTGGATGGGCTATTACTGCAGGAGAGTGAGTTTGTGTGTGGGGGGCCACAGGGTGAGAAAACCTGGATTTGTGCTGGAAATGGCCCAACTTGATTATCATACACGTTGTAAGGAGAGTGATCACTTTAGATAAGCTATTACCAGCAGGAGAGTGGGGTGGGAGGAGGTATTTTTTCATCGTCTCTGTGTATATAATGTCTTCTGCAGTTTCCACAGTATGCATCCAATGAAGTGAGCTGTAGCTCACGAAAGCTTATGCTCAAATAAATTGGTTAGTCTCTAAGGTGCCACAAGTACTCCTTTTCTTTTTGTGGCACCTTAGAGATGAACATTTATTTCAGCATAAGCTTTCGTGTGTCGTCTTCAGGGATGCTCCTGGGGCAAGTCAGCTACTCTTCACTCCTTACTGAGGAGCAAAGACTTAATCTAGCCCCAAATGAGCAAAATAATTTCAGACTTTATTTATACTGCCTTTTATCCATCGATGATTAGCTGAAAAGAAACATCAGAATACAGAATACTAACATATAACAATAATTCAAACACTTTTTTTTTTAACAGATCTTGATAATGTTGAAGGCATAGCAGTGGACTGGATTGGAAATAATTTGTACTGGACAAATGATGGCCACAGGAAAACAATAACTGTAGCCAGATTGGAGAAAGCCTCTCAAAGTCGGAAAACTTTGTTAGAGGGAGATATGTCTCATCCGAGAGGAATTGTCGTTGATCCTGTCAATGGGTATGAAGTAATTTAATTTATTTTACTAGTTTTATTTTACTAAGTTTGTCTCCAATATGAATACATTTAGTGTCAAATTCCCCTCTCTGACAAACACAGCCGCTGTTAGAAATTTGGGCTAAATTATGCATATTAAAGAAGCTAGCAGACCTATGCATTAAGCATTTGATTCACTGGTATTCTGCTGTCTTCCAAAAAGCACAGGGCCTGTGATGGGGCAGATCTCACCCCTGCAGCGCCTCTTGCTGGTCATCCAGGGAATTAGTGTTTCCAGCCTCCGGAGCGCCCCCTGCAGGCCGGTGTCCCGCTTGCCGCTGGGCCCCAAGTCCCTCCCGGACCCCGGTGCCCCTTTCATGCCGGGGTGCTGCCCCCTGTGTCTCCCTTCTGGGAACCCCGCACCCTCTATCCCCACCTTGCCTCAGTCTTTGGCTACTGCCAGTCACCATCTAGCCCCTGCTCCCTGGGGCAGACTGCAGTATAATTGCCACTCATCATCGGCAAGGAAGGTCTGGACCTGCTGCTTCTGCCTACCCTTGGGCTGCCCTCTGCAACCCGAGTATCCTTTTCCTAGGCCTTCATCAAGGCCTGCAGCCTGGGGGTTTTTTCAGGCCGGAGCTCCACAGATCCTCTGGCCTTTCCCCAGCCCTGCTCCATTTATGTACCCTGCTTAGATCCCAGCAGTCAGGCCCCTCTCTCTCAACATTGGGGTGGGGGGGGAGGGAGGGAGGGAAGGAGAGAGAGAGAGAGAGAGACTGTGTCCTCCTGGCCCATTACCCTCTTATAAAGACCAGCTGGGCCTTGAATGGGGCGTGGCTGCAGCTGTGACTGTTTCCTCTATCAGCCAAGGCTTGCTGCTTTCCCTATCAGCAGCCGTCTCGTGGCCTCAGCCCTCTCTCAGGGCTGATTGCAAGCCCTTCAGGGCAGGAGAGAGTGACCCACCGCTACAGGGCCATATCATGCTCTCAATCTTACAGGTACAAATCCCATTGCTGTCTGTGGGAACTGAACACATGAATCAAGAACAAAATACAGTTTTAAATATTTTAATCCACACTTGTTTGTAAAACTGAGCATGGATTGGGTAAAAACAAACACTTTCCAAAAAGTCTTATATTATTCATATTCCACTATCTGAAAAGGACAGATCTAGATCCAATTCAATGAGCTTAACAATTGAATTTGAAAGGAATGGCATGCTCTTAAGTCTCCTCAGACATGCAACTAATAGGGCAATATCTAGCTACCTACATGTTTACACATTTTCCAGCTAACTCTTTATCCAAATGGAACACTATATGATGTGTGTTTGTAATAGTTTATGTAGGATCTTTGGCCCTGAATTTGATGAATGGATTACACTGATCCACAGAGACTTTTTTTTTCATCTGTGACGGATATAACTTTTGGTAATAGTCTTCATAATACTTAACTGTCATAGAATGCCCACAGTGAAAGAACAAAAGAGGGAAAATTGGCATTTAACATAATTTCCCCTTTTCTGAAAGGCATGCCACTTACCATGAAATGGTGCAATACATGTTAATCAGGTGTTTTTGTACTGTATATTATATATTTACTGCTCTATATAGGGACATAGGCACTATATCAGAATTGCCATACTGGATCAGACCCATGGTCCAGCTAGTCTAGTATCCTTTCTCCAACAGTGGCCAGCACCAGATGCCTCAAAGGAAGTTGCAAGAATCCCACAATGAGCAGATGTGGGATAATTCCTATTAGTTAGAGATTGGCTTAATCCCTGAAGCATAAGGTTGTCTTCTAAAACTCTCTGTATGCAGAGACTGTTCTTATTTGTGTAAATGAACCATCCCTCTTTGAATCTTACTAATTCTTGGCCTCAGCAGCTTCATATGTGGAACATGATTGTAGCAGTCACAATTAGGATATGTTAAAATTAATATAAATTGGGCAAATATATCACTATTCTACTGTTACTGTAGCAGGAAGAGATCCTTTTAAATTTACTCAAGAAGATAATTTGCCCCTTCAGTATTACTTAAATCTAACAATGAGGGAGACCATATAGAGGTTTTTTTCATGCATTTTAAAGCTTTTATTTATTTATTTATTTATTTATTTTAAGAATGGAGTAATCCTATACAACTTCAGATTTTTTACCAAAGAAGTAGAGATAACACTTGCAATAAATGTCATCTTAGTGCTACCCTATATTCTAAGGGACATACTGGTTACTAGGGATAAACAACAATGACAAAAACAAACAAGAACTGTTATAATGGCTTCAATAAAAAACATCTGTAGATATTTAGATGTGTCATGCAAATGCAGTGCATTTGAAAAAGAAATTGCCATATATCAACCAAATTTGTATTTTAACACAACCTTTCCTCTCCCCTCCCACAAATCTCAAGTTTGTTATCTTATTGTACATTATAAAAAAGTACTTGGATACACTGGCTTAATAAATCCACGAGACAGATCATTTTAATTGCTGGCAAAATTATACAAAGTTGGCAAAATGACAGAAATGACCTTATGTTGATGCAACATGAATTCAGTGTATCCATGACCCAGTTGGCAAGTCTGTTCTATGAAGTATCACTGGAGTGAGTCATCTAGATAATTCTAGTTTGGCTGAGCTGATTGCTATATTCCTAACACTTGGATTTATTTACATTATCAGTTTTTCATTTCCGAGTTTGTCTTTGGAAGAAGGCAAACTATTATAGGAAGGCTATAATTAGTTTAAGTCATATAGTAGTGATGTAAATTAGACCCCAAATCATTCCAGTACCTGAAATTATTTTGTCAAATTTTCCAGCTCACTGATTTCTATCAGTTAAATATGCAGCACAGGAAGGTATTGCATGAAGATGCATCGTCTGAGAAGGGATAACATACAGTGCTCTTTTCTAATAAAATAAAACACTTTCATGGTTATACTCCTTTATAAAAGTTGTCCTGAAGGAGAAGGTGTATTATGTCATTTTAATTATCTTCAGAATATTAGACTAGAAGATAAGCACTGCAAAGCAATAACTATATTTTGGTGTTAAAACACATATTAATACACGTCATTCACTTTGGGCATGTTTTGTCATCTGATGGGAAATAGCTACAAAAAGCCAAAGCATAAAGTTAAAAGAAAAAAAGTAATTGCCTTTTAACAAGTCATATAAATGTTTGCAAACTATATTGATTTATTGGGCCTTTCAGTAGAGTAAGTAGTATATTGACCTAGTTGTTTGCTTCAGTCCTAGAGAGCTGGTGCACAGGTTTCACTGATTCTGTAGTGAAACTGAATATGGTTCCAGTCAGATTTATAATGCAGTATATAAGCCCAGGGCATTGAATTTGGTTTTGTCCTTAGCATTAAATTAAAGCAATAAAAACCTTCCTTTTCTATTATGAGCTGAAAGAGATAGAAAAGATTGAAGAAAACAGATGTTTACTTCTGTCATTTTTCAAAGCGATTCAAATTATCCTGGCACATTTTTCATTTAATTTCTTACCAATTTGTGATGTAAAATAAAATAGATCAGTGATATTTATTCCATATAGCTGGGTTGAAGAAAACGGTTGCCTAGCAGACCAGAGCATCATTTCATACATTTGATGTAATCTAAGAATATGCTAAATAGGTTTGATAACAGAAGTATTGTTAGTGAAACATTTCATAACCCTGCTGGAAATGTAGTGATTTAAGAGCTAAAATTCTTGAGCTTTACTCTTTAAAATACAGGTAAGAATCGTAGACTTGATTCTGATCTCCCACCACTATAAATCAGAAGCAACTCCACTGTAGTTTGTGGAATTTAAATGACACAAAACTGCTGTGAGATCAGTATCAGCACAAAGCCTAACTGAGTCTTAAAATAATATTCATAAACAGGTAATTAATATTTTTACTAATATAGTCAGAATGGAATTCTGCTGAATTTAAGATCCAAATACCATGGCATAGTTCCTAGAATACCCCTATTTGTGAGATTCCTGTCTTAGTACTTCTGGTATGTGCTTTGTGTAAATCTAAAGAAGCATGGCCAGTATATTAATTCTCTTACTTATATTCAATAGTGCTTATTAAAAAGTTAACATTTGCCAATGGCTACCAAACAGCGATACTGCAGATACCATAATGTTCCCTGTAATTATATACAAATAAAATTATGTTAAAAGAACATAATTAAGGTTGCAGAGTCAAGCACTCAAAAGTTAGGAATTGCCAGAATTCAGGGTGCCTGTGCAACCCCCTTGTGCGTATGCATTATGATACCATCTTTAAGTTCATAATGATATACTATTTCTTCCATAAGACCCCTGCCTCATTCAGTGGACAGTGCTCAGTTATTGAGCAGCGGTTCAATATTAGGTTTTCTTCTCATTGTTCATTGTGTGGCCCAATACCTTACTTCACATTATACAAGCCCTGCTATGAAAACAGAGTTATTAATTTCCTCATGGACTTTTCTGTGGCACTCATCACTATTGTATTTGAGTGCTTCACAATCATTAATCAATTTATTTTCACTATACACCCGTGCGAAGAGAGGATAGCATTATCCCCATTTTACAGATTGGAAACTGATGCACAGAGAGATTAAGGTCAAAAGCATCCAATTTTGAGTGCCCAATTTGAGACACCTAGAACCTGATTTTTCAGAATACTTAGCATAATAGAACGTTTTGTATGTTCAAGCACATTGACTTCAGTTGCAGCTATGAGTGCTCAGCACATTTTTAAATAGGACCCCAGGGTCTCAAGTCAGACACCCAAAAAATTAGGGACATACACAAAAAGTTTTCTTTAAGTGACTCTCCTACCCTCACATAGGAACTCTGTTAATGAGGGAGGAATAGAATCCCATTCTTCTGGTCAGTATTCAACTGTCTTAACCAAGAGATCATCCTTTCTCTTCCTCCAATACCTTGCTTCATTCACTGCACACCTTCCAACTTCTTCAGCAAATGAAGGAGCGGTCAACAACCTCCTTTGCTACTGAAATCTGAGAACATCTCCAGAGTAGGTCCATCCTGTGCACCGTAGTATTTGATTATATAATTAGAGACTGCATATGCACAAGGTGCCAAATTAATGTTTGACAGGTAACCTTAAGTCTAGCATTTCCTAACTTCAGTGCTTGACTTAATAACGTTCTTTTAACATTTTTTCTTTCTTTTGTGAGTGTGTGTGTCCATGTGTGCGTGACATCCGAAGTTCTTAAAAAAGACAAATTGAAAAATCAGAAATTCTATCATGTTTTTTGCCACCTACATGGTTCACCAACGGGGTTGTACCTTTAGAGTCACCATTCAGACTTCTTCCACTTGAGCTAATGGAGTAACTGATAGCACTAGTAGGCTGTCATCCTCTATGCGGATCAGTACTACAAAGGGATGGGAAAATTTGCTAGTGGGTGTCAGACATTTGCTGACAGCAGAAGAATGTTTAGACTCCGGAATCTTGGGTTCCACCCCAGGAATTGGAGGGTTGAGCACAGACACTTCTGTACATTTCCTGCAAGTGTGATCCCCTTCTGCCCCTTACAACCTGTCCCTTTCCCAGTCCTGTCTCTTCCCCCCTTCATCCAAATCCCATTATCTTCACCTAGCTAGTTCCACTATCCACTCCTCAAACCTCTCATCCAGCAAGTTTTAGTCTCACCTCTCCACAGGGAGTCTCCCCCTTCCAGTCCCAGTCGCTTGTCCTGCTCCCAGTTCCAGTTTCCTTGCTCAGCCATTCCCAGTTCTGCCCCTTCCGACTCCTCATCCATTCTGTCTCCCAGCCCTGGCCTCCAGTCATCCTCACTGCTTCACCTACATTCTTTATCCCCACAAGCTCACACTCCTAAACTGCCTCCCTCCAATCTCAGTGTGTCTCCTCCCAGCTCCTTGTCCCAATCTCTTTGCTCAGCCAATCTCAATTCTCTCTCCTCACCTAAGTTCCTCTTCAGATCCATCTCCCTCACTTCTTTTCCGTCACCCTGCTTGTTCTCAGTCTCAGATGTCCTCTGATTTTTCATTTGATCTTACCCTCTATCCTCTCTGCAGGTCCAGCTTTTGTCTCTTCTGCCTTCAACTCAGGCAGCCTCCTCCTCCAGTCTGCCTGCACCCAATTGTGGGTGAGTGGCATAGAGAGCATAGGAGAAACAGCCTCCTTGCTCTCACTTTAGATATACAGACTCTGCATGACCCACAGCAGCCCAGAGCTGCAGTTTTAGGGAAAGTCTTGCTCAGCCCTGGGCTAGAGCATACTCAGTGCAGACAGAAACTTCGGGCAGTTTAGCTGTTCTCTCCAGAACATGTGTGAACTTCAATTTTTAAAGGCTTATAATTTGGTCAAATTTGGGTGGATTTTCACAGGGACAACAAAAGGCACGTCCCTGACACACAGGCTACACCATGTCAAATTTCAAGATTCTACTCCAAAGCATGGGAGCAGTAGGGCTTTTCAAAGAAAAGGTTGACAGACATTTTTAACATGGACAAAATATATTTTCCCCTAACCTTGTTCTGAGAAATGGCTGAACTCATGGCAGAAATTTTCCCAAAACATTCAACATGAGGCAGACATTCAGGATGGAAAATTTCAATCCAAACTGTTTGACAATGTGTTAAGCAACTGAAAACAGGGTCTTACAATGCGAAGTGTCAAGCAACCTTAATGATAGTCATCCTCATCCTATAATACCTGCGTGATATATTTTGGCAAATGTTCATTTTTTAATTGTAGCCACTTTATAAAACAAAGTAGTTAGTTTTTTTTAAAATAGTTCCATACTTATCTATTTTTGTTTGACCAGTCCCACGTTAAAGGACCTTCAAAGTGTTCAAGAACTGTACATAGTCCATCTTTTTCCCCCAGAAGAAATGATGTTGCAAATTTTTCACTTTTTTTTTTTTTTTTCATTTTGCCAAATTTGTGTCCCGGGAGTAAACTGCAGTTATAAGGCACAGTACTGCAAGGTGATGAGCACCGTGATCCCTGCATAGAAAAGCACTTAAGCGCATGCTTCACTTGAAGTCCCACTGAAGTCAAAACTACTCAGGTGTTTAAAGTTAAGCATGTGAGTAAGTGCATTTCTGAATTGGGGCCAGGGTGATAAGTACCTTGCCAGATCAAGTCCATATTGTACTACTGAAGATGTTTACATTCAAACAGCAGCTAATTTGTAGAGTCAATCAGTAAGAAGGCTCTGATCATTTAATTCCAGCAAAACATATATAAATGAAAACCCTAAAATACTGTTTGAAAATAATCTTCTATTTTATAAAAATACAAACGTGTTTGGTTAAAGGAGTTGTGTGGTAGTAAGGGAGCACTAAGGCACATACTTTGTGCTGCTGCTATTGGAAAAGTATATTAGCTGACTAAAGAAATGTACACAAGTCCCTTGTATTCCAGGAAAGTGGTAAATTCAAGTGAAAAATAAATATGGCCTACAAATATCCTAAATGAAAATGGGAAATATAACCAGTGCAACAAAAGCAGATACATTCAGCAGCCAGTATATGACTGATGGAAACTTAGAGTCTTTGAATACAAATAGACAAAAACAGCCTACGGTTTCTTTTTCTTTCTAACAATCTGTATAAGGTATAAACCAATCACAATATTGTTTTAAGTAAGTCATCAGCTTTTAATATGTGATAGAAGTAGTATTCAAAGTTTCAAGGTCACTTAACCTCCAGTTATTAAACTTGTGTGCAGTTAACTCATACTATGTGGAGCTTTCAATAGTGTTAAGCAGCAATAGAGAAAAGCAGATACTTTGCATCAAGAAGACAAAATAGGCTTGGCCAAATGATCCCAATACAATTCTGCGCTTTGGAACAAAGTCAATCCAATTCCTGGTCTTAAAAAAAATGATAATTGCTGAGATTAAATAAAGTCTCTAGCAGCTCATTAACGGTACTCTGACTTCTCATATCAGTCATCTCACTTTTTAATCACATAATTGATTATATTCTCTGTGTATAGAATAGTAGTTTAATAACACTGAACCTGAGGGATTTTTTTTCTTTGCTGTAAATGCTGCTATTCATTTGAAGAAATCAGCAGGTGTCATTCATGCAAAAGCCTAAAGCAAACTGCAATCATATGAAGTTACAAACTTTTTGTTGAAGGCCTTCTAAAATATAAATCAGATAGTTCAAATAATATCTAAATGCTTTTATTTATAATTTCATAGCTGGATGTATTGGACGGACTGGGAGGAAGATGAAATAGATGACAGTGTGGGAAGAATCGAGAAGGCATGGATGGATGGCTACAGCCGGCAGATTTTTGTGACATCAAAGATGCTGTGGCCAAATGGTTTAACTCTGGACTATCATACAAATGTATTGTACTGGTGTGATGCCTATTATGATCACATTGAAAGAATATTTTTGAATGGAACTGACAGAAAGGTAAAAGAAAAATGCTGCTGTTTTGTCCACAGGCTTCCGCTTTCACTGAATCATACTGTGTTGTGTTAAAAATATTTTTCAATGTTCTTTCCCCCTCCGCTCCTGCAGGGCTGCTGTAAGTAGACCCTGTGGGGTGCCTGGCATAAGCTCCATTGAAAACAGTGCAGTTGGCACTCTATTGTAGGAGAACATGGCATGGCCTGACGTATTTTTCTTAGCTTTAGAAGCAGTGATACAAAGGTGTGTTTTTTCAATCCAGTTTTCCCATGTAGCTGTGAACTGTGGTGTGATTGAGCCACCAGGCTACAGAGACTTCCAGTAGAGACAAATTTAACACAGCTCCTTCTGGCTCTGCCAGCGGGAGCCTTCTATCGGGCTCACCTGATAAAACATTTTTTCATGGACTGCGTAGGTCAGTGCTTGAGAAGCTGTTACAATGTGCAGGGGACACACACTAACGAAGTTCAGCCACTGGATTATGGAGCTTGCTTATTGATTTAGCCAGCTTCACCAGCTAGACACATAGATTCTGTGGCCTGAAAGAACCATTATGATCATCTAGTCTGATCTCCTGTGTAGCACAGGCCATAGAACTTCCCCAAAATACTTCCTTGAGCATATCTTTAAAAAAAATAATAATCCAGTCTTGATTTAAAAATAGTCAGTGATTGAGAATCCACTGTGAGCCTTGGTAAATTGTTCCAGTGGTTAATTACTCTCACCATTAAAAATGTACACCTTATTTCCTATCTGAATTTCTCTAGCTTCAATGTTCAGACCTCCACGATGATGAGTCCCTATTTACAGTTTCTGAGACCTATCAGTTAGCCAGTTTTTAATCTATTTAATGTGTGCCATGTTCATTTTATACCATTCTAGGTTTTTAATCAAAATGTTGTGTGTGGTACCAAATCCAATGCCTTACAGATTTCTAAGTATTATGTTGGCATTATTATCTTTGTCAACCAAACTTGTAATCGCATAAAAAAGAAAAATATCAAGTTAGTGTGATAGGATCTCTTTTCTATAAATCAATGTTGATTTACATTAATTACATTACCCTCCTTTAGTTATTTATTGAGTCCCATTATCTTTCAAGGCTCAATATCAGGCAGACAGTCCTGTGATTACCTGTGTCATCCTGTTTTTAAAAACTGGCAGAACATTAGCTTTCTTCCAGTCTTCTGATACTTCCCCAGTTCTCCAAGACTTATTTAAAATCAACAGTAACGGTCCAGCGAGCTCCTTAAACAAGTGTTGCAAGTCATCTGGACCTGCTGACTTAAAAATGTCTGACTTTAGTAGCTTTTCTTTAACTTCCTCAAGAGATACTAATGGAATGGTAAGAGTGTTATCATCACCATCTGATGAGACTCCGTCGTCTGCGTTTTCCCCAAATGCAGAACAGGAATATATATTGAACACTTCTGCCTTTTCTAAATTATTATTGTTAATTCTACCATTTCCATTTACTTGGAAGTTGTCAGACACAATAAATACTTTGTTATTTTAGAAGTTGCTGGAGGAAGTGGCAGTGACTCAGTGGTCAAGGGCACAACACCCACTTGTGGAAACCTGTTCCAAAGCCTGATAGTTTGTGGTGAAATTCACCTTATCTATCTAAGGATGGAAAAGTGAAATTCAACACATAAAACTGGGAGCAGGGCATTCCCCTCAATAGCCACTGCTTCAGATTATGGGATGGAATAACACACACAGACTGTCTGCACCCTTGAGCAGAGTGTGAGGGCCACAGGATCTACACAATCACAAATCCTGTGATCTCTGGTCTGACCCTTGCTGATTCAACCCTATGTGCTAGCCTACTTGGGACCAGTATGCAGACTCCTACATAGCACGGAGCAGTTGTGGGAACTACCCTTGTGTACATGGTTGCTCCATTGGTGCTTCCTCCTGCATAACCTCATTGTGTTGCTTATGTGATGCCAAAACATTTGTGCATATGCATTTGCTTCAGTTCTGTCTTCTTTGTGCCACTCCAGCAGTGTCAAGGGGTTGGTGACTTGCTCCAACAGTATAGCTAGGGAAGCTCTTTTATGCTTTTTCTCCCTCCCCCAACTCCACCGCCTGCCCCATCACAAAGGACGTGTTGGGGGTAGGGAAAGCATGGTCATAGAGCCTTGCATCCTACCAATCCTGGGTTAACAGAAAAGCTCCTAGGAAGTCATTGCAGCTGGTAAAGATTGGACTTGGTTGTTCTAACTTTTACTGAGGGCTGAATTGGCCTCTGCCCACCACCTAGTTTGGGAGTCTGCAATGGAGCATCTCCCTCTGCAGGCCTTGTTCTGAATATAGCTTGGCTGCACTCAAAGATCTCTCTCATTCTTTTTAAAAGTGTTGTTGATACAATTAAGATTTGGATGAAATGTTTGGTTCTTAAATTGTCATTTGTTAATTACCAGGTACACTTACCTTTTGTGTTTGGTAGTAAGTATTTTAACATTAAATATGGCAGATTATGGACCAAATTCAGAATTGGAGTAAGTGCATATTCAGCAGACTTACACATTTTCCTTGTGTGCCAGTACAGTGGGGAATTAGAGCGGGTAAAGAAGACTACACAGATCCACCAGTAGGGATGGTTTAAAATTATGTGTTGAAACTGTGTTTTTGAGGAAAATTTAGCTTTTGTAGTTGTGAAAATGAATGCTTGAAAATCCAAATATTTTGATTTGGAAATGCTGCACATGAGAATTGCCCTTTGATAATGCCTTATCTTCCCATTCTTCTCTATTGGTCAGGCTACCCGATGAACTACATTTTCTATGAAGCTGGATGGCCAGGGACTTCCATGATGCACTGCTTTCCTTCTCCAAGAAGGGAGACAGTGGTGCATCATGGGAAATGTTGCCTGACAAGAGCATTCAGCCGATAGAGGAAAATGAGAGCTTGTTGAACCCAAACTACAATTCTCATGAGGCACTGTAGAGGCATTAACAAAAGGAAATATTTGGGGGTTTGGCCATAAATTTTGGTATTTGAATTTCTGCCAAAAGTCAAAATTTAGTGTTGAAAGTTTAGATTAATTTTTTTTTTCATTTTCATCAAAACTTTACAGAGGAAGAAAACCCAAGTTTTTTAACTGCCTCTATATGGGGCAGTCCCTTTTATGTGAGGAGCTGCATTTATCACCAAGGCAGATCTGAGACTGGAGTAGTGGCTGTGAAGTGAGTTTTACAGCAACTCTGCAGCCTCTGTACTGGAGATAAGATTTTACACATATTTCCAGTGACTAGGTAATCATGGAAGATGCATTTAATTTGAAAGGTTGCCTTATTTTAGGGACCATGATGTGTATTCTCCTCCAACTTCAGTAACTCAGTTCCATTTAACAATAGTGAGAGTCATGACTGTGGGTCACTGGAAGAAGATAAATAACTGAGTGATATACCAATGGCACCCATAAAGCCACATGGTAGAACCTCAAAACAAAAAAAGGATACATGTGCATTATCAGAGTAGGGCCTCTTATTTAGAGTGTATTTAAATGTCTGAAAAACATTTGGGATATTGGAATATCAAGTCAATTAGAATCAAACTTTGATTGTACTGTATGTTATGAATAAAATCTCTATGTGTATGGACAGAGTTGCTCATTTCTGAGCTTTCTGTCTTCTCTTCCCAACTCTGACATATATACTAAAACATTTCAATTCTGACCAATATTCAGTTCACATTATTTAATTGCAGGTAGTCTACAATGGGAAGGAGCTGAATCATCCTTTTGGGCTATCACATCATGGAAATTATATTTTCTGGACAGATTATATGAATGGCTCTATTTTTCAGTTGGATCTGATGATGAGGAATGTGACACTACTAAGAAGTGAGAGACCACCTCTCTTTGGGCTTCAGATCTATGATCGCTACAAACAGCAAGGTATTGACAATATGTAACTTCTTTACAAGGTTTCCCACTAAACAATATTTCACAATAGTTATGTATACTGAATATTTTTTTCACGCTTCCTCAATGTTTGGAGGAAAATAGCTGGGTTCAAAACCAATGAAAATACTCATAAAGATCTAAAGATATTTCATGAGGTTTCAGCCCCTTATAGGATCTTAAAATTGATCATCTCCTTGCTCCTACCTGCCAACTACATTGACTCACAATATTATACCTAACTGCAGTTATTGGATGTGTGTTCGCACAGTCTTTGTGGATTGCCAGTTTTTCCATACATGAGAAAGGAATCTTGAAATACAATACATAATACATATTTTTTTGTTCAATCCATAGTGAAGATATTGTTGTAGCTACCTTTTCTCAATGGCTGGCAAGACCGGAAACATTTTCTGTCTTTTTTTTCTTTTGTAATTTTCTTCTCCTCTCCTTGATCTTTATCGGCTCCACCACAGCACAATTCAGTGGCTCAGTCAGCTGAGACTGCAATTATGCTTTGCTGTGCTGTATTGATTGACCAGTAGGGGGAGGCATACAGCACAATTTAAACCAGAGGAGAAGTTTTCCTCCTGAAATAAAAGGTCATAGAGAAAGAACATGGATATGGTTCAGATAATGTGATTCCTAGCTCACAGTTTAGTTTATAATTATGTTCAGTGAAGAAATGACTTGGGTTCTCATTACTTGTCTACAAGACAAAGCAGGGATTATTGTAAGAGCAAAATAGAGCAAAATATGAAATACCAACCCAGACATAGATTTAGTTGGAGTTTAAATAGCAGAAACTCAGAACTGAGAACCCCTCCAAAGGATAGTTACAGTATAACAAAATAACAGTATCTGGTATAGTTTTAGATACAAATATGAACTTGTGGAACTGTTTGATCAACACATTGGGAATGTGTGTAATGATCTTCAAAAGAACAGAATCAGACAGGGCTATCATTCTTTGTCTGGAATAAAAGTAGAATAATGCTTCCAGTTTCCATAGAAGATCAAAGTCTCCCACATGGCGGCTCATCTATTTAATCTTTTCTATGAGGCATTCAATATAATTTTCAAGCATAACTGAACCTAAAATGAAATGAAATGCTGTAACATTCATCTATGTGTTAAATGTCTGTATATTATGCCTATTGATTATTATACTATGGCTCTAAAATAAGTCTTGTTCAGCCGCAGATAACATATTAAGTTAGTGACTGTTACAGTTACTGAAACCAGTTACAGGCTGATTGTACCTCTGTCCCTTTACTGGTCTCTCTGAGTATACCCCCCTCAGATGTTAAGCCTCATGCTTTTACCTGTCTTGCAGTGGAATTTCTTAATCTCGATATAATGCCCCATCAAACTCAGTTGCTTCTTATCATGCAGATCTGGCTGGACACCTGCATTTCTTCCTTTGGGGGTTTCTGACCAGTGATATAGTGACCAACAGCCTTCTTAAAGTTAGTATGTGTATTAGAAAATGGAACAAAGCGTTAGAGAAAATGATTTAGAAACAACAAACAGCCTACCAGAACATTTATAGTCTCATCTGATCTTACACTTCACTACAAGCTAAGTTAGATGGGCTTTTCTCTTGAGTTACAGGAAAAGAACAGACTGAATTTACATTCTTTTAGGAAGTCAGGGTGCTCTCAGGACCCTTCCTGATCCTATTTTGTCTTCCAGAAAATATCTCTTCTATTCTGATCCCGCATTTTCTCAAAGCCCCACTGTCCTTGTGTATGCCAGGGCCCAATTACTGTATTGATGAATTATTTTTGTGACAGGACACCAAAGTATGAAGTCTTCTTTACGTCTTAGACTAGTGTTTCCCACTCTGCTGGTGAGGCTATCTAGAAGAGGTCCTATGTGACAACAGCTCCATTGTTTGGCATTTAGACCCATTCAGCCTTAATGGCTTTCAGTCACTAGTCGTGTGTGTGTGTGTGTGTGTGTGTGTGTGTGTCTCTGTCTGTGTGTGTGCGCGTAAGTTGTCTTTTCCCCTCTGAGACATTCCACCACACCAATTCAGAAATTCAATCCATAGACCATATTTTGGGATACATTTACTACCAAGTGCCATCACATTTGTCACACAGTGTTCAAGACTATCCGCTTTTGAGTAACTGTCCATCCCTTAGTCCAGGCACTTTTTCAAGTACTTCCAAAGTCATGGACCAAGATGGTTCAAGGCTTTTTCTAGTAATGTAGACTATAAAATTGAACACAGTTACCTAAAATATGGATGGAGTAGATTTTGAGTCAGAATTTCAAAAGAGCTCAATGCTCACAGTTGGAAACAGGGTTTCAAAAGAATTTTGCACCCAACTACTTACACTGAAAGCAATGCCAATATAGGAGCTATTGTTTGCTGAGCCCTTTTGAAAATGTGGCTCATAGTTGTTGCATAGTTCATGGTACATATATGTTGCATGTATGTAATAATATCAATAATTTAAGCAAATAATTACATTAGGTTATTATCAAGATAAAAATACAATTGGATATTTGATGAATTCATTTCTATCTATCCACTTATCTATATCTACCTTATAGATGCTATATGCTGTTTAGCTTACACATCTTTGACTATATTTGACACCATTAGGCTTGTGGTAAGGCACAGGCTAACATAATCATGCAAATATAGAGCTGAAGGAATTGCTCACTAGTTGTAAATACTTCAGTGTACCATTTGAATAAGAGGATTAACCCAATACATATTACATAATAAAACATTTTTATATGTGGACTACAAATTGGATGCAAGGTAACTGTGTCATTATGACTTTAGAACATAGCCCCATTTTTACTGAATTAAAATGGAATCCTGCCCTACTTTGGATCTTATGCAAAATTTCAGCGCAGCAGTTAAAAACTAATGCAAATGTTAGAAACAGGATAATCATTTTAAAAGCAGTAAATGGGGAGGCAATGTCAGAAAATAAAAGCTGTCTTGAAAAAGTCTGATTCTTGAAATGCCTGGTAGCTGAACAATAAGGGTCTTGGAAACAGTTCACAGCTGATGCCACAGAACAGACCAATTTCTGCATTGTATTACTGTTTCATGAGAGATTGCCAGCCCAGGAGTCTCTTCAGCAATTCCATTGTCATCCTTTCTTTGAATACTTGCTTAGAATTATTTGATATGTCTTGTCATTTAGGCTACCACTGATTTAATCCCCTATATTTAATCCTCTATATGCATTAACCTTGAAACCTTTAACTTGAATCCGAATCTAGCCATTTACTTTAATTTGGATGTCTGCTTTAGGACACCCCACTGGAATAAAAAAAGCAGGGTTGCAGGCTGAAGTACTCCAGAGCCAGACTGTGTCTTTTGCCTTTCCCCACTGTTTTGTGACTACCCTTTGGGCTGATCACCCTTCTCGTTCAAGTGATTATCTGAGAAACTCACTCTCATATCAAAAATTTTCATGTATTGTTTCTCTTGCATTTTTATAAGCCTTAAAATGGCTGTTTTATTACAGTTTGTATTTGTTTTCATGACTTTTGATATTCTCTTTGATCTCTGTGTTAGTTGGGTTCATTGGTTTGAACAATGAGTGACCCTGTAAAGATTTTGAAAGTCTATTGAGTTAACATTCCTGAGGTTCAGATGCTTATCCAAAATGTGTTCTGTTCTTCTTTTAGCTGGAAATATTATGAGATTAGGTTGTATTCAGCACTTTTCAGTACTTTTGATTTTGGCTGGTGTAGCTGTAAAAATGGAATAGTCTTTCACGCAGTATTTGGATATTTGTCTTTGAGTCCCAAATAAAGCTAGGAGGTTTAGACCTTAAGCTTTCTGAGTGAAGAACTTGTTTTGAAATTGGAGAGACTATCAAATGGAGAGAACAGGGTGGATCAGGCCCAGAAGGTTTAAGTGTACATTATTTTTTTTTTTACATTAACCAAACATTTTTCAATCCTCAAAACTAGTTTGGTTCATTTTGCTGTTGAGTGACAGTTCTGATAATTTCTGAGGACTTTTGCAATTGTTTATTTAGCATTTTCTATTAAACACACAAGTGAAAACATTATTGCTGGTGTAAGAAGAAAGAAGAATGGAGGGAAAAATATCATTAGGTATAAAACACTTGGCATTTACATCTTTCTAATCCTTCCACAGGAATGATACATCTTATTGAGCAACTGTCATATCAGGATTTAATCGTCACAGCGACCAATGTAATTGGCAGTTTTTCTGGTTCACCTTTGGGCTTCTCAAGGAGAACTAATGATACAAAAGAACTGCCTTTCCACCTTAGTTTCTGTTTGTCATATATAACTATCGAACTACGAAAAAAATGACTGTAGATACTTTGGTTCATCTGCCAGGGAATGTCATTTGGCGAAAGGTAGATAAAGGTTAAATCAGTGCCAAGATTTTTGTCAGCTTCTATTATATCCACTTCTCATTAACTACAATGCCCAAAATCTTACTGTAACACTAATCTGAATTTGGAAGCTTTTTTTCTTTTTCCTATGTTGTCAGCCATCTGGATGCCTTTAATATTGTAGGTGTGATAAAAGATTTCCATACGAACTAAATAAGGCAGATATCCTTTAATAATTATAATACAAGCAAATCTGTTGGTTCAGGGATAGTTTTTATTGTCAATGAACTAGCTTATCTTACCTGCTCTTTTTTCTCATGATTGATTTATTATTTATAATCCAATTTTCTAATTATTTTATTTCCTAGTGTAACACTAAGACAATCCTTGATTGTCATAATCAGTCAGAGCAGAAAGATATTCCCTAATTTGAGTACATAAATCTGGACAAACCTAATTTAATTTTGGAAATTTAGGTTTTTATCAGACAGATTTCAGAACAATATCTCTTGACATTAGAGTGTAAAATTATAACCGTTATCATGACATAAAAGAAAGACTAAAAGTAATCAACCTTCTTTGAGTAGCTATTCATATTCATACTTTGGGTTTTGTGCTGCGTAGTGGTGCCTAATGGCAGAATGGTCTCCAAAGAGTGTCCGTTAAAGCATTCCTCCCACCTCCTTTCTTGGTATAAGCATGGCAAATTATAAAGCTGTTATAGCCCACCATCAATTCCACCTGTGGCAAAAGATGGCACTGTTTGTGCAGGATTTGATGGATGACAAAAGGAGATTGTCAAATGAGATCCTAATAGAGGATCAAAATATGGCACTTTATCAGGGCTTTGTTTGATGCCTTGGACTCTTCTTCTAAAGCTTTCTGTAGTTTCTGTGAGGAGACATGCTTGGCCTCGCTCCTCTCCTCTGGCATTGAATACTAGAATCAAAGTGGAAGTTCTCCCCATCAAAGGAGATAGTGTTTTCACTGACAAGAAAGATGAGTTGCTAGAAAAGCTGGAGACAAGATTGATGGCCCACTCTTTGGATTTGATTTCTTTCAGCAGGAGACTTTTTCTAATCCTTCTTTCTGTTATCATGGTAGTATTCTCTTGGTAGTATTCACTTCTATCATGGTAGTAATCTTCCTTGGATTATTTCTTGTCAAATGAAAAATGTCAACAACAGCGGCTGCAGGCTGTCTTTCTATATGTCTTACCACCTCTCTGTAGTAGTGACTCATTTGAGAAAGCAGGGTATTTTTGTTTATATATTTAGACGATTGGCTGTTGAATGCTACAAGGAATCTATTAAGCCATATTGATTTTACATTCACCCTTTTTTTCAGACCTATGACTACTTCTGAATGTCATACAGTTGAATCTCCATACAACTCAGATAATTTTATTCATAGGCTCCATATTGGACTCAGTAGCAGGGAAAGCCTTTGTACCAGAGGATAGATTTCTTTTAAAAAATAGTGCAGTATGTTTTAAATATTCAAATATGTCAAATTCAGAAGGTAATTTTATTTCTCAGTCTCATGGGTCTCATTTGTACATCTCAGAATGAGGCCAGTGCAGCATTGGATGTCTCAGGTCTACAGACCAGATCTGGACAATCTTCAAATATTAGTCAACATGCTTTGAAACATTCTGAACTCATTGACATGGTGGTCAGTCAGGGATAGTGTTCTCACAGGTGTCCAGTTCAACTCCCCTTCATTATAGGTAAGGATAACTTCAGATGAATCAAGCAATGGTTGGAGGGTGCATCTGAGTCATCTAACAGTTCAAGTTTACTGAGCTTCTCAAGAGCAATGTTTGAACTTCAGCATGTTGGAGTTAAGAGCTATTTGTCTGTCCCTCAGATTATTCCCCACTCACTTGCATGGGAGGATTGTGCAATGGCCAATACATTCATTATGTATTATATCAATCAATGTGGCTGCTCACTGCTCTGCTATTCACAGAGGCAATCAGACTATAGGACTGTTGCATTCTCCACAGCATTTATACAATGGCTCTCCACTAAGTAGAAGAGAACAATATGATTGCAGATAATCTTAGCGGGGACAATTCCAGAAAGTGGTGTTTGAAATGGTGCAAGTTCATGGCTTGGATGCAGGAAGAAATGATTCTCTTCTATAAGCTTCCATAGTTTCTGGTTTGTAATATGTAATGCATTTAAAAATTGAGTGGTTATCTAAATCAATGGTTCTCAACCCGGGGTACACAAAGGTCTTCAAAAGGGTACATCAACTCATCTAGATATTTGCTTAGCTTTACAACAGGCTACATAAAAAGCACGAGCAAAGTCAATACAAACTAAAATTTCACACAGACAAAATGAGAAAGTAAGCAATTTTCAGTAATAGTGTGCTGTGATACTTTTGTATTTTTATGTCTGATTTTATAAGCAGTAGCTTTTAAATGAGGTGAAACTTGGGGTACATAAGAAAAATCAGAGTTCTGAAAGGGGTACAATAGTCTGGAAAGATTGAGAACCTCTGATCTAAATCATCTTTGAAAGTTCATTTGGCAGATATCTAATCTTAGCATACTTTCATTCATAGTAGATCACTATTCACCCATGATATGGTTAAGAAGTTTATGAAGGGGTTATCAAATATGTATCACCTTTGAGAAATCCTGTCCCTCCTTGGGATCTTAATTTGATCCTATCTACACTCATGAAACCACCTTTAGAATCATTGGCTGAATTTTTTTTCTATTATTTATCTTTCAAGACAGCATTCATTAGTGCCATAATATCAGCCAGAAAGATGAATGAATTAAATGCCTTGATGTCTGACCTGCCATTTACATCTTTTCATAAAGATAAGGTGGATCTTAGACCTGATCCCACGTTTTTGCCAAAAGTGGTTTCTGAATTTCACATCAATCAGACAATTATTCAGCCAGTATTTTTTTCCCAAATCCACATACTAATAAGGCGGGATCTGTTTTACATACTTTGGATTCAAGAAGAGCTCTTGCGTATTATTTGCATAGTACTAAAAGTTTTTGAAAATAATCTAAATTATTTGTGTTTTATGCTAAGAATCACATGGGTTATATTGTGTACTTCCAGACTATTTCTAGATGGATTAAAACAATGTATTAGTAATGTTACATGTTAACAGAAGTTCTTGTACCTACAACAGTACGATCTCATTACACCAGAGCTGTGGCAGCATCTTTTGCTTGCCTTAAGCAAATCACAGTTACTGAAATTTTCATGGCTTTAACTTAGAGTTCTGTGCATACTTTTACTGAACATTATTCTCTTGATTTGGCTTCAAGGGCTGATGGTAGATTTGGTGGAGCAGTGCATTGCTTTCTCTTTAATTAGGACTCTATTCCCTGCTCCAGCTTATTTCCAATCCTGTTTATCACACTACCAACAAGTGTGAATATATAAAGCCACTCAAAGAAATGAATGTTACTTACTTGTAACCAGAGTTCTTCGAGATGGGTCTGCATATTCACATTTCCTGTCCTCCTTCCCCTTTTTTTTCAGAATCTTTTTGTTCTGTATCTCTGGTTTGGCAGTGGAAGGAACTGAGATGATGGAGGGCACTGCACAGTGTCCTGTCCAACTTCACCTCATGTATCACCGGTACTACAGGCAATTAGATATTCCAGAGATCTTTTTGTTTCAGAGGAGCCGGAGTCTCCACTACTTGCTAATACTGCACACTTGCCCGTTCCAAGATTGTCTGCGTCACTGAGGCCACATCTCTCACAGAGGCCTCTTACCTCTCAAACACCTACTATTCAGGAAGAACATTTATCTCCATCTTCATTATGTAGATCTTCTCTGGACTATATTGAGGATGATTACACTGGTTCTCAGATTTCTGTCCAGGGATCCCCTGTCAATTGTACCAGAGACTATTCACCTGGCAGCTACACTGAGAGAAAAACTTTGAAAAAAAAAATCTTGAGCATAATGTCATTAGTCTGAACAACAATGGATGCCCCCTACGTTATGGGCCCCTTTAACGGCTTTATTGAGATATCTGGGCTCTCTATCACCAAGAGTTCTTGAGGACTCTGAGTTTCTCTCATAGAGAGCATACAGAGAGAAATTAACCTAACTCACTAGAGGAGGTTTCTGAGGAGCAAGAGGCAAGAACTGGTAATATTTCATCATTGTCACCAGATGAGGCTGTAATGCCTCTACCAGCCTCTATAAGTGAAGATTTCAAGCAGTTTTAGGATCTAATGAAATGTATTGCAGACATGCTTCAGATTTTGTTAGAGGAGGACTAGGAATCTCATCATAAACTTCTGGACGTTCTACACACAACAGCTTCTGCATGTGTGGCTCTTCCTGTGAATGAGACTCTATTAGAACTGCTAAGACCATCTGTGAGACTCCTACTTGTAATGCTGAAAAAAAAGTTCTGTTTAACCAAAAACTTGGTCTTGTTATTTTCATACCCTGCACTGAATTCTTTGATTGTAGAGAAAGTTAATGAGTATAGTAGACAACCATGCAAAATTCACTACTTATAGTGAGGACCAAAAGCAGCTCAGTCTCTTCTGTCACAAGAGTTGCTCCTCAGCCATCTTACAATTCAGCATCGCAGATCACCAAGCTTTCATGTCAAATATGATCACACTAATATAGTAAATGTAGTAGTTTTATTGAACATTTACCAAAGGAATATTGCAAGCAATTTAAAGTCATCATAACCAAAGGCAGTTTCTGCTTTTGGCAAGAAACTCATCCCAGGCCTCCTTAGATTCTGCTGACACGTAGCTTGGTCCACCATAATAGTAATATGATGAGCATGTTGGCCCCAGTTTTCCGGTTTCCCAGGGGAAGTACAGAGCAGTGTTAAGCCAACCCAGAACAACACATTTCAGTTAACAATGCAAAATGTGGTAGTTTGAAGTCACATCATGTTGGAGTGATATGATGCCATCAGTTTCTCGGCTTTCATTGCGAGTGTGTGTGTGTGTGTGTGTGTGTGTGTGTGTATACATATATAATTTTATATAATATAAAGTTGATTATATAACATACATACATACATATGGATTAAAAAGAAGGATTTGGTTTTCTCAACAATGGAATGCTATTCCTTGAAGGAGGAATACTGGGAAGAGATGGAGCCCACCTGATGAAGAAGGGGAACAGCATCTTTGGACACCGACTTGTAAGAGAGGCTTTAAACTAGGTTCAAAGGGGGCAGGTGATAAAAGCCCACATTTACTCCTTCTCATAGCACAGGAAATAGGGATCACCAAATGAAATTAATAGGCAGCAGGTTTAAAATAAAAGGCAATAGTTCTTCATTCTATACAATTCAATCTGTGGAACTTTTTCAGAGGATGTTGTGGAGGCCAAGACCATAACAGAGTTAAAAAAAAAAAACTAGGTAAATTCATGAAGAATAGCTCCATCGATGGCTTTTAGCCAGGATAGGCAGGGATGCAAAACCATGTTCTGAAGTGACCCTAGCCTCTCTTTGCCACTTGATGATTACCTGTTCTGTTCATTCCCTCTGAAGCAACTGGCATGGGCTACTGTCAGAAGACAGGATACTGGGCTAGATGAACCATTGGTCTGACCCAGTATGGCCATGCTTATGTTTTTATGTAAGCATTAAAAGGTGCCCTTGACAGAGGGCTGGAAGTTGGGGGAGGAGAGTGAAACAGTACAATAGAGTCATAGGAGAAAGAAAGGGGGGGAATACAGTTGGGGAATCTGCTCAACAGCTTACATTTCTATACAAAAATGCAAGGAGTATAGGGAATAAACAGAAAGAACTAGACGTCTTTGTATGCAAGCACATTTTTGACATATTTGGCATTACAGAGACTTGGTGGGATAAATCTCATAACTGGAATTCTGATATACAGGAGTATAGCCTGTTCAGAAGGTAAAAGGAGGAGTTTGTTGCATTGTACATCAAGATTGTATTCAGTTGTTTTGAGGTTCAGAAGGAAGTGAGTAGCAGAGCACTTGAAAGTCACTGGATGAAGATAAAGGGGGGGGGAATAGGGAGAATGGCATGGCAGTGATCTACTATAGATCATCAAATCAGAGGAGCAGGTGGATGAGGCATTTCTAGAAGAAATAACAGAAATACCCAAAACACAAGACCAGGTAATAATGGGAGACTTTAATTTCCTGGATATCTGTTGGAAAAGTAATATACAAAACACAATCTCCAGTACATTCTTAGAATGTGTTGGTGACAACTTCTTGTTTCAGAAGTTGGAGGAAGTAACTGGAAGTAGGAGAGAGTGACATTTTAAACTTGATTTGGATTAATAGGTAGGAACTGATTTCAAATCTGAAGATAGAAGGCAACTTGGGTTGAAGTGATCATGAAATGATAGATTTCATGATTCTAAACCAAGGAAGGAGTAAGAGCCACAGATGAAGAATGATGGACTTCAAAAAAGCTGTCTTTAACAAACTCAAGTAACTGGGAGGTAAAGTCCCTTGGGAAGAAAAAATATAAGGGAAAAAGGAGATCTGAAGAGGTGGATGTCCCTCAAAAAGAGTATTAAAGGCATAACAACACACTATTCTAATGTGAAAGAAAGGTAGGAAGAATAACAAGAAACCAGTATGGCTGTACCAGGTTTTTAATGAGGTGAAAATCTAAAAGGAAGCGTACAGAAAGTAGAAACATGGACAGATTGTTAAAGATGACTACAAGAGATATAAAAGGCAATAAGAAGAGGTTTTATAAATACATTAGGTGTAAGAGAAAGACAAAAGGAAAGTGTAGGCCCAATACTTAGTGGGGAAGGAGAGCTAATAAATGACACCAAGAAGGCTGAAATGTTCAATGTCTATTTTATTTCAGTTGTCACTAAAAATGTTAATGGTGACCAGCTGCTTAATGCAATTAATATTGACAACAAGGAGGAAGGAACACAAGCCAAAATAGGGAAAGAACTGGTTAAAGAATATTTAGATAAGTTATATGTATTCAAGGTGTATTCCTGATTAAATTCACCCTAGAGCACTTGAGAAACTAACTGAAACAATTTTGGAGCCGTATGCTTATAAAATTTGCAAATGACACCAAGCAGGTAAGGACTGCAAGAACTTTGGAGGACAAGATTAGAATTCCAAATGACCTGAAAGCAAGATGAAATTCTATAAAGACAAGTGCAAAGTATTTCACTTAAGAAGGAAAAATTAAATGCACAAATACAAAATGCAGAATAATGATCTACGCAGTAACACTGCTGAAAAGCATTTGCGGTTATAGTGGATCACGAATTGAGCATGAGCCAAAAATGTGATGCAGTTGTGAAAAAGGCTAATATCATTCAGAGATGTATTAAAAGGAGTGTCATATGTAAGGCACAGGAGATAATTGTTATGCTCTACTCAGCTCCAGTTCCACCTCAGCTAGAGTATTGTGTTCAATTTTGGGTGCCACACTTCAGGAAATATGTGGAGAAAGTCCAGAAGAGAGTATCAAAAATGATAAAAGGTTTAGAAAATGTGACATGTGAGCAAAGATTTAAAAAAAACAGACATGACTATTTTTGAGAAAAGGAGACTCACGTGGGTACCTGATAACAGTCATCAAATATGGTAAGGGCGGTTACAAAGGGAAAGATGGTGATTGTTCTCCTTGTCCACTGAAGTTAGAACCAGAAGTAACCTGCTTAATTTGCAGCAAGGGAGATTTAGTTTGGATATTAGGAAAAACTTTTCTATCTATAAGAATAGTTAAGTGCTGGAATAGGTTACAAAGGAAGATTGTGGAAGCCCTGTAATTGGAAGTTTTTAACAACAGGTTGCACAAACATCTGTCAGGGATGGTCTAGGTATACTTTGGTCCTGGCTCAGCACAAAGGGATGAGCTAGGTGACGTTCTGAGGTCCCTTCCAGCCATACATTTCTATAGTTATGACCCTAAATACCTAAAATGGAACATTTTATTTCAGGTCAACATGAATCTCTGCATTTTCCTGAGTGATGGAGGTGGCTCATGGGAGTTGCAGTTCTAGGTGCATCATGGGGGCCCAGATCCAAAGCTGGGCTATGTCTGCCAGGACACACTGTGCCTTCTCACTATAGCTGAGTTGCTTCTGTGAATCATGGGACTGGGCAAGACTCTGATACATTATGGGTGGCATAGTGAGGCCATGGAGCAGAGCCCATGGGGAGAGACGTGAGGGACTCAGAACTACAACTCCCACGAGGCATGGCATTGACTCAGGAAGACTTAGAGATTTATGTCAACCTGAAATGAAACATTTCAATTAGATTTTCGAAACAGAAAATTCTATCCAAAATATTTTTTCCTTTAGAAAATTTTTATTCCAATGAAATCCCAGATTCTGATAGGACAGTGTGAACTGTATGAATTTATTTGCTGATTGATAGCTGTGTGGTGTTATATATGATCCGATAAAGAATTACAATCTCTAGCTATGCTCCAATCCATCTCCTGCTGAAATCAACAGGCGTCTTTCACTAACTTTAATAGGAATTGGATAAAATCCTATCACAACTAGTCAAACAGTTTATCCAATGTTTTCTTAATCAATAATCCCCATATTAATGTCTTCTTCTGGCCTTGTAGAGGTAGTTTGGTAGGTAAGTAAACTTAGTTTTGATCTGGGTTTAAAGTGCGTATATCATGAATCATAGACTTTAAGGTCAGAAGGGACCATTATGATCGTCTAGTCTGACCTCCTGCACAATGCAGGCCACAGAATCTCACCCACCCATTCCTGTAACAAACCTCTAACCTATGTCTGAGCTATTGAAGTCCTCCAATTGTGGTTTAAAGACTTCAAGGTGCAGAGAATCCTCCAGCAATGACCCGTGCCCCATGCTGCAGGGGAAGGCGAAAAACCCCCAGGGCCTCTGCCAATGTGCCCTGGAGGAAAATTCCTTCCCAACCCCAAATATGGCGATCAGCTAAACCCTGAGCATGTGGGCAAGACTCACCAGCCAGGCACCCGGGAAAGAATTCTCTGTAGTAACTCAGATCCCACCCCATCTAAGATCCCATCACAGGCCATTGGGCATATCTACCGCTAATAGTCGAAGATCAATTAATTGCCAAAATTAGGCTATCCGATCATATCATCCCTTCCATAAACTTATCAAGCTTAGTCTTGAAGCCAGATATGTCTTTTGCCCCCACTGCTTCCCTTGGAAGGCTGTTCCAGAACTTCATTCCTCTGATGGTTAGAAACCTTCATCTAATTCCAAGTCTAAACTTCCTGATGGCCAGTTTATATCCATTTGTTCTTGTGTCCACATTGGTATTGAGCTTAAATAATTTTTTTCTCTTCATGGTATTTATCCCTCTGATATATTTATGGAGAGCAATCATAAAGAATGGAGGAGGAGAGATATTTTCAGTTTTCATATTGATCCCCATCTTTTCCAATCTAGCTAATAATTCTCCATGTGGAACCATATCAAATGCCTTTCTGAAATTGAGGTAAATTAGATCCACTGTGTTTCCTTTGTCTAAAAAAATCTGTTACATTCTCAAAGAAGGTGGTCAGGTTGGTTTGGCACGATCTACACTTTGTAAAACCATGTTGTATTTTGTCCCAATTACCATTGACCTCAATGTCCTTAACTACTTTCTCCTTCACATTTTTTTCCAAGACCTTGCATACTGCAGAGGTCAAACTAACAGGTCTGTAGTTGCCCAGATCACCTTTTTTTCCTTTCTTAAAAATAGGAACCATGTTAGCAATTCTCCAGCCATACGGTACAACCCCTGAGTTTACAGATTCATTAAATTTTTTTGCTAATGGGCTTGCCATTTCATGTGCCAGCTCCTTTAATATTCTTGGATGAAGATTATCTGGGCCCCCCGATTTAGTCCCATTAAGCTGTTTGAGTTTGGCTTCTACCTCGGA
This sequence comes from Eretmochelys imbricata, assembly GCF_965152235.1. NCBI lineage: Eukaryota > Metazoa > Chordata > Testudines > Cheloniidae > Eretmochelys > Eretmochelys imbricata. The sequence goes on along the minus strand of NC_135582.1, from coordinate 21,741,561 downwards.
TGTGGTAATATCTACCTCCATATCCTCTTTCCCATTTGTCATCCTACCATTATCCCTAAGCTCCTCATTATCCTCATTAAAGACTGAGGCAAAGTATTTGTTTAGATATTGGGCCATGCCTAGATTATCCTTAACCTCCACTCTATCCTCAGTGTTTAGCAGTCCCATTTCTTCTTTCATTGTTTTCTTCTTATTTATATGGCTATAGAACCTTTAACTATTGGTTTTAATTCCCTTTGCAAGGTCCAACGCTACATGGCTTTTGGCCTTTCTCACTTTATCCCTACGTGTTCTGACCTTAGTAAGGTAGCTTTCCTTGCTAAGCCCTCCCATCTTCCAGTCCTTGTAGGCTTTCTGCTTTTTCTTAATCACCTCTCTAAGGAGCTTGCTCATCCAGCTTGGTCTACAACATCTGCCTATGAATTTTTTCTCCTTTCTTGGGATGCAGGCTTCTGATAGTTTCTTCAACTTTGACTTGAAGTAATTCCAGGCCTCCTCCACAAGATCCTTTAGATCCACAAGTTCTTCAGTCCAATCCACTTCCCTAACTAATTTCCTTAATTTTTTTAAGTTAGTTCTTTTGAAATCAAAAACCCTAGTCACAGATTTTTTCTGTTTATCCTTCCATTTAGTTTGAACTGAATTAGCTCATGATCACTCCAAGCAAGGTTGTCCCCTACAACCATTTCTTCTATGAGGTCCTCACTACTCACCAAAAGCAAATCTAAAATGGCATCCCCTCTTGTTGGTTCAGCAGCTACTTGGTGAAGGAATCCATCAGCTATCGCATTCAGGAAAATCTGAGCTCTATTATTATTACTAGCACTTGTCCTCCAGTCTATATCTGGGAAGTTAGTCTCCCATGATCACACAATTCCCATTAGTATTTTCGTCATTAAAAACATTAAAGAGGTCTCTATCCATGTCCAGATCAGATCCCAGCAGTCTATCGCACACCCCAAGCACTATCCCAGGGGAGGCTCTAGTAGCTTTCTTCCCCAATGTGATTTTTGCCCAGACAGACTTTGTCTTATCCATTCCATCACTTCTAATTTCTTTACAGTCTACCTCATCATTGCTATACAATGCTACTCCACCACCTTTGCCTTTATTTCTGTCTTTTCTAAACAGGACGTACTCTTCAATACCTGTAGTCCAGTCGTTATTACTATTCCACCATGTTTCTGTTATCCCTATAATATCTGGTTTCACTTCTTGCACCAGTAGCTCTAGTTCCTCCATTTTGTTACCTAGGCTCCTCGCATTAGTGAACAAACAGCTTAATTTTTGCTGTTTGGCCTCGCTCACATTCTTTACCTGATTAGGCACAGACATTCTACTGCCAGTATCACCTATTAGCCTGGTATGTACACTACCCTTCCTCCTTATGTCCATTCTCCTACCCACAGCTGTATCCTTTCTTACTTCGTTTTCTTCCCTCTCAATTCAGCATGGAGATTACCTGGACATCTCCCAAACATCTCCCCCAGATTCCTAGTTTAAAGCTCTCTTGATCAGTTGTGCCATTCTCCATCCTACAAGTCTATTTCCCTCCTTACTCAGGTGAAGTCCATCCCCAGAGAACAGTCCTCTGTCCATGAATGCTTCCCAGTGGCCATACATTCCAAAGCTCTCCTTATAGCACCACTGCCTTAGCCATCTGTTGAGCATCATAATCTTGATGTTCCTGCTCTTAAAGAAACAGTTGAGGGACATAAATTTGATGCAGTGTATAATCAGACTTGAATAATTACTCCTTGTGGAATATTTCATACAGATATTTCAGCAGTTGACATTTTAGAACTTGTTTAACAGCTTTGTTTGTTTTTGTTTTTGTTTTATGTAATGTTCTTTCAGAATATAAACAGAAGTTTGCATGCAATACATACATATTTATTGACTAAAATATTTTATCCAACATCTTTAACAATTGTATAAACCTCAGTGGGACTATAGTCTTATTCTGTATACTTACATGTTTTTTATAGCATTCTTTTTTTCTGATCTAATATGATTAATTTCTTTAAAATGAATGTATATTTGAAATAATGTGCTACCCATTCATTATGTCACCCTTGCACTGCTTAAATAGACTAAGACACAGACAAATGGCTATTTATTCTTGTTGTGTATCTCCTGCTTAAATGCACAGTAAGCATAACATATATAGGTAGTACAATAGTTCTGAATACCAGTGGGTGATTTATACTGTAATCCCATCAGAAACGATAAACCATTCTTTCATAACTTTCCAGACAGCAAATAAAGGGTGCCACAATGATGGCCAGTACTAGATAGGAATGCCTACTCTGCTAGCTACATAAAAATTAGCACATTTAAACAGAAAAATTGTCCTCTCACTTGTTTTGCGTACCTATAGATGCCTCCAGGGATCTTAGCTTTTATTGCAAAAATTCAGGCACTGAGCGAGTTTAGGTGCTCATAGGATGCAGCTGAGTGATGGTTTTCTGAATTTCATGTTTTCTGAATCCTACTGGGGCCTGATTCTGGAATTTAGTCACCTAAAGTGTCAGACACCTAAATCCTTTAGTGAATCTTGCTGTGGGTGCTGAAGTCCAATAATCTTTAGGTAGGCAAAACAAAGTGACATTCATAACTTCTCCCCCCCCCTCAGCTAACCCTGTAGGCATTTAAATCTCCAGAGGTCCCTAAATTTCCATCAGTGGACATGTGCAAAGTTGCCTAAGTCCTGATGCCGCCATGTTGCTAATGAGGTGCTTGGAGCTCTCACACATGCTTAAGCCCTGCTGGGCTCTTCAAGGTACGTGTTCCTCATCTATCTTGTCTCTGGGGCCAGATCCAGAAGGCATGCTCAGGGCACACCTAACTTGAACAAAAGACAGCTGGGGTAAATAATCAGGAATTTTGGGCTGCCTGGCATTTGTGTGTCCAAAAATGTGCAGAAGCCCAGTGGGTAGAGCATGCCCCTGGAACATAGGGGAGCCAGGTTTGAATGCCTGTTTTGCATGCCTTAGAGCAGAGACTTGAGCCCAGATCTCCTACAAACTAGCTGTGTATCCTAACCACCAGGGTATTCTGGGTTGCGGGTTCTTCTGTTGAAGCTGTTGCACTTTGTATAAATAACTAAATATTAATTGAAGCAGAAACGCTAACCTTACTCTCCCACATCCAATGTGAATGCCCTAGCCACAGGGCTATAGAGTCAATCTTTCTCTTTGTCCCAAGATGTCCCAGGGCACCTAGGAGTTAGGCGGTGTAACACTTAAGTCCCCTTTGTGAATCTAGCCCAATAGAATCTTCTTCCTACATGCTGACTTCATCTCTGAACATAAACAGCTCCCTATAGTTCTGCACCTTTGCAATTAGCATTTGCAACCTCTCATGAGCAATAACTTGGACAAAATGTAGCATGGTTTCCTGAATGCAGATTTCAGAGTGTGTTTCTGCTACTTGTTTTCATTATTTGTGCTTATCCCTGGCCCTCTACCCCGACATACACACAAATATCAGAGCATCTGCTACACTACATTCTAATATATATGAGATATCGACTATCTTAAATAAGCTTGTTAAGACATAAAATAAATTCTCTTAATGGGGTATAGTGCCTATCAGTTCCTAGGAAAGATGGGTTAGGGTTATCCAGGCAGGGAAAAAACCTAGAGGTAAAATTTTGAAGCCTAACAGGCAGATTTTAAAGGTATTTAGGCACCTAAAAGTTGGGAGTTAGTTGGCTAGGTGCTTTTGAAAATCCACCCACTAGGTACTTTTGACAATTCCATACATCTTTAGGTGACTTAACACCTTAAAAATCTGGCACCAAGTCACTTTTGAAAATGGTACTTAGGCTCCTATGTCTCCTAGATCCAAATCCACAAAGGGACTTTGGTATTACAGTGTCCTGGAAAATCACCGGAATTACAATGGGATTCATAGAGCCTGAGATAGGCGCTTAGGATCCCTATACAATGCATGGGGAGAAATAAGCACCTTAGAATGAGATTTGCAAAAGCTATTTTGCTAGGTGGGAGCCTCCTAAATTAGCCAGTGGGAGATGCTGACAAAAGAAGTGTGTCCTGTGCCCCTTCCCTCTTGCAGAGTCAGGGCATGTCTACACTAAAAACTTAAGTGGACCTAACATATGTTAGGCTGACTTACAGCCACTGCAGTAATTACTGCAGTAGTTCTCATTCAAACTACGCTTCTTCTGTATGTGGTACAGTCCTCACCAGGAGAGCTTCCACTGACTTAAGAGGGGCAGTGTGAGGGGGCTGAAAGACCAGGCTTTTAGCTCCCTGCCTGAAGCCCACCTGCCCCCTGGCTTGCAGCTCCCCACTGGGATCCTGTCTGCCCCTCCACCTTGGATCCCTTCCCCCCACCAGGAGCAGTGCAGCTGCCCCAACTGTCGGCTCTTTGCTCCAACAGAAAGCACAGCGGACACCTGGGAACCCAGTGTGGAGCTTCTGATGGAGAGCGGGGAGCCCAGGGAGCAGCCCATCTGGGAGCAGGGACCCTGGGGGCAGCTCGGCTCTGAGTGGTATACAGGAAGCCCAGGCAATAGCCCAGCTCTGAGCAGGAAGCCTGGGGAGCAGGCGGCAACCTGACTGGGAGCAGGGACCCGGAAGCATGGGTCATAGGTACCGACTCCATGGGTGCTCCGGGGATGGAGCACACACTGGAAAAATGGTGGGTGCTTAACACCCACCAGCAGGCTCCCTATCAACACATCTCCCTCCTCACAGCACCTCCTGCCCACCGGTGGGCCCCACTGATAAGTGCTTCCCCCTCCCTCCCAGTACCTACCGCCTGCCGCGGATCAGCTGTTTTGCAGTGTCAGGAAGTGCGGGGGAAGGCGCAAGTGTGCAGCGCGCTAGGTGGAGGGGGGTGGGAAGAAACAGGGCTGGGTGGGGCACTGGGGGAAGGGGTGGGGTGAAGTGGGGGCGGGGCCTGGGCAGAGCAGGGGTCGGAGAACCCTGCCACAGATTAGAAACTCAGTACCTTTGGCCTGGGAAGCCGACTTTGCAGACTGCCCACTGAGATGAGGCAGAGGCAATGCATGGGATTCCAGTGGCAGGGGAGGAAAAGCAGGAGTCTACAACTGTAGGGGTGAGGGGAAGAGGAGCTCATCTGGCAGTCAGCCACCTGCTGCTGCTTCCCTCACCGGGCTGCAGGATCACATGGTGTTTGTGGGGGGGGAGGGGTTTGCCCCTCCTTGCTCCTCCTTGTGTATGCCCCTGGAATGGGGTATGGGGTATTCTAATGTGGGGCTCCCTCAGTCGCTCCTATTGAAGCTGTTGCACTTTGGATAAATAATTAATAATCATTCTTGAGAAAATTAAACTGTGGAAAAGGAGTGGAGTGGACATTGTTTTGTTTCCCTGTATGCTTCAGCCATCCTCACTGCACATAAGTGGAACGCCATCCAGTGATGGTATATTTTGGTGGACAGGCTGCTCCCAATTAACCAGCTGTCATTAAAAGAGGAGATGATTTTCCAAATCTAAAATGACTTGAATTGAAAAAAAAATGCTACTCTAAATAAGAATAAACAAATAAAATACATTCTGCATTTTATTATTTTTTCATTGTCTGTGTCTGATAAAATATTTTTTTGGAAAACCACTGTTAAACACTTCACACCTGGTTAAACACTATTTAGTCTCCTAGCAGTCACCGAATGTATCCTTATTTAGTGGAATTTTGCTAATAGTGGACTAAAGGAGTGGAAGATTTGGAAATCCATTACAAGATTTGTGCAAACCTGGATCATTGGTTATGGTCTCCCTACCCATGTGCATTACCAGCAACATCTGAAACCTAGCATTGCTTGAGAAGCAGCAGTCAAATGACAATGGCAGTGTATGACTAAGTAATTAGGATGTGACTCAAAGCCTACTAAAGTACTTAAGACTGGCTTCAATGGCTTTGAATCAGACCCTTGTAGTAGAGTATGTTGGAGAGTTGAGATGGTGGTTAGAGGGAATGTAGCAAGCATTGGCAGATTATAGAAACCCTGAGGCAAAATTTCCCCTTGTCTTAATGCTCTCCATACCTTAAAATAAATAAATAAAGTGGGATCTGATTTTTTTTTTCATTCCTCAAACACTCACATCCATCTGAGTGTCTATTCTGAGTGCATGAGGAATATAGGACCAAGACCTAGAAGTGTTTCAGTCTAATTCTAACTAAGCTTATGAAATTATTATAATGATTTTCTATTTAATGTCACTTCATGACAGGACAGAAAGTAACTTGTCAGTTTCTACTTTTTCATATGACAAAGGCATAAAATTCTGGCATAATAGTAATTTGTTCTTCAGAATTTAAAATTCATAGGCAGTAGCAAATTATGAGCATAACTCACATTAGAATACGTGAGTGCTTAACTCCCATTCACAACACTGAAAAGTATATCCTGATATATTTCAGCATTTCCTTTTCTTATTTATTCTCCATTATGAATTTATTGATTTTTCTATTTCTTTAGTTTTTCAGTTTTCAAACAGAGCTCTTGATATATAACTAAATGTGTAATTTATTTTGGCACATGAAAATGGTGACTGATCGCTTAGATAAAAAGCCAAACAGTACTATAAAGTATTACATATTTGGAACCAGGATCATGCAGTAATAGCAGGAAAACCATAGCCATCGCTGGAGACTGCTTTTTTAATGGTGGCAGTCCTGGTTGGAGGGAACAATATGATCCAAGCTTGATTACCTCTGAGTTCAGAAGTTAAGTGATGTTAAAGAGTTTATATAGGCTCATTGGCCTGTCTAGCTTTCACTTTCTTTCATTTCTAAGCTTTTGTAAGTGTGCCAAAGTAAATTTAGATTTGAGAATGATGAAAAGGATCCTAGTCTACTCTGAGTCAGTCAGTCTGAGTGCCAGACTACACTGTGAAAATTTGTGCATTTGAGTTAAATATTTATTGGTGATAAAATGATTTTGTACTATGCATTTTCCTCATTATTCTCCATGTAATACTTCCAGCCTCTCAGGCCTGGGATATAATAACCTAGTCTGTCATTGTAGTCGCATTTTTGCGCTTGAGTCTTAGCTGCCAATATAGTTGAGATTTTTTCATTTTATGTTGTTGTCTATTTAAAAATAATGAAGTTCACTTTAATTTTTGAACTCACGTGTCTGTGTCCTGTAAAAATGCTAATATTTTTTAAAGAGTGAGAGAGGACATTTGTGAACTGATATAATTTTTGTTGTCTATACCTGCAGGTTATACAATAACAGAAGAAGAACTACCACAATAACATGTCTCCTTGTAAATAAAAGCATATCTCAGTTAATTTTCTACATGCTCTTTTACATGGCTTTTGAGCTATTATGTCTTACGATTACTTTTTCTTTTTTAATTGCAGGTGACAATGCATGTCGTGTTAATAATGGAGGCTGCAGCACTCTTTGTTTAGCCATTCCCGGAGGCAGAGTTTGTGCCTGTGCTGATCATCAGCTCCTAGAGGAAAACAGTACAATGTGCATGAGTAAGATTTTCTTGAAGACTATCTGGGTATATATTACTGTTATGGGAGAGAAAAATCAAATCTGAAAAGTAAAAAAAAATCTCCTGGAGGCTTTATTGCTGTTCAGCAATTTTACATTGGGCAAATAACTATTAATTGAATAAACTTGCTAATTGAGCACAGATAGTTAAAGCTTGAAGAGTGAAACAAAACTATTAAATGTGCAATATTTGAAGTTAAATGCATCTGAAAATATTCCATAGTGTCTAATATAATAGAGTACTCTGATGCTTCCAAAGACTTTTTGTTACGTTTCACGGACATCAAAATAAAAGTCATAATAAAAGCATATTAACTGGCTTCATGGCATTCACTGAAGTAAATATCTTGAAGAGAAATCAAGCATAGCAAATCCTCAAGTTGAAACTGTGAAAAATTGAAGCTGACACTTTATATGTAAGACAAGACCAGGGATAGAAGATGCACCAATCTCTGAATAGCTTAACCATCCTCTGGATGTCTTTTTTCAAATACTGCTGAAAAAAACATGGGCTTGTAACAAAATTAAACCTGCTACTCCAAAAATATTAATTCACCAGTGTAATATTGGTACTGTTGCAAATTTCTAGCTTTAGTATTTTGGAACATATTCGATTATAGAATATGCCATTTTTTTCTAAGAACATCTGTGATTAATTTTACTTATATTAAATATTTTGTCCATCATATTGAACATTCCCGAACTTCTTTAACTATAGCTGTACAAAATGAGAATGTCTCATTAATTCATGCATTACTCATATTTTCAATTAACAGCTTAATTTTTATTAACACTATCCAGGGTAGTTGTATATTCTCGGGACATAACTATTATGCAAAGTTTGAAAACATAGGCAGATGAGTACCAGTGTATACAAAGAGCTAGTCTGACTCATATTGCTCATTCAAAACTCACACTCACAATGAAGTCAATGTGAATTTTGTGTGAGCAATATGAGAGTGAGAGTTGGCCTATGGAGTACAGAAAATCATAATAATTGTATAAGGAAGTGAAATCCAGATTTTCCCTTATTCAGAGGTTACATAGGGCTCCCCTTGTAGAGTTTCTATTATACTGTGAAATGGAGACCTACTGCCTACAAATTAACTTCTGCCAGGGGCAACTCCTCTTGGAGTCATGCTGCAGGGAAGTCTCAAACAAAACACTGTCCATAGGACTTCCACTTTGTTGGGGCTCCAAAATGCAGAGGAATAATGTGGGTAAATTAATGATGATTGGTAATGTTAAAGTGTGAATCGTTTTCTCACCTCTGCAGTTCTTTTGCCCCTGTCTGTTGAATTCTCCCTAATCAGCTGCATAGGTTGAACCCCATGGAGCCCGTATACAGAAACTTCTGAGGGGTCGGAGAAGAGAAGAACAATGTTGCAAAGGATTTTTTTCTCCTGTAAGCCAGTGTTTAACTCATTAGATGGAGAACGAAAAAGAAAAATCTGAGTTGCAGGTTACTTCACATCACTTTCCTCAGGGCTTGCTTTATTTCCAGAAACAAAACTCAAACCTACAATTTATGAACTCAAACTACTGGGTTTTAATCACTTGAGGCCTTTCCAGCTATAGATGGGAGGAGAGAAGATACACCCTCCTCTATAATAGCCTTCTATGTATCAGATTCTCCTGTCCTTATATAACTATGTCCAGATCAGCCATGTTATTAACAAGAACCTGATAACTTCTAATATGCTCAAGTATCTTTACACCCCATTTGTCCAAAGGAAATCTTCATTACACAATCCAAGTGCTTGGGCTATGTCTTGGGACACAAAATTGGGCCTTAGGTTATCATGATCTGACCTGTATCGCTGAGAACAAATTTGTCCTGTTATCTACGATTTTTTTTACTAGCTTTTGAGGTTGCATCAGCATATTTTAAAAGTCATTAGGAGAACACTGATTTCATGATGAGTTCTATGTCTGTTTTGTCTTCTGAACTTGTAAAAGTTGTTTCTGAGTGATAATGTAATCTGAGTGTGCACTTGTTTATTAAAAATATATTAAGTACATCCACCATAAATGTGGATACACATCCTATTGTAGGTTGGAATTAGTGTGAATATGTAAAGCTTATTAAGAATTGAATGTTCTTTAGAGATACATTATGAAGAAGAATTCATTTCTGTTTATATGCAGGTAATATTGCATTTTTTATATCAAGCTTAAACATATACTTGGATTTTTTTCTAGTTAATCCTGGAGAAGTGTTACCTCAGTTGTGCAAACCTGGAGAATTTCAGTGTAACAACAAGCGCTGTATCCAGGACCGCTGGCGCTGTGATGGAGATGATGATTGTTTGGATGCCAGTGATGAGCATTCAGAAATTTGCTGTATGTATTTCTCTAAATAATTTTAAAACTGCATTTCATGTTTTGTTTTCATTTTTAAAATTGTCAACATGATACCGTGAGTTTGTGCTAAATACTGAGGGGTGAGGGGAATAGGACTGAAGCAGCAGTTATTAAATAATGTATGCAAATAATTCACTTTCTTTTCCTGTTTAATGGCATCAGTTATTCCACATATGTGGTAAACAGGAGCATATTTGTTTCATAGTGTAATACAAGATACCTCCTCAGCGGTCTGCTTATGCCAGTGGTTGTAGTGATATTAATTCTGGTGCTCTAAAAGTGTCCATTTTTGTATCCTTTGCTGTTGGTGCCGTTCCAAATTTCCGGATGGTGGGCCAGGGACACACACTGGATCTCTGCTTGAAAAAAAAGGAGGAGAATCAATTCAAATACTCTAAAGACAGAATTACTGTGCAGAAGGTTCCTTAAACACTCCGCTGCTTTTTGGCAATGGTATCTTGAAGAGGGTCCAAGAAAACAGACGTAGGTTTGGAACAAGATACTCTACAGCAGTGATACTCAGACCTCAGTGGTTCAGTAGCCAAATTAGTGATCATCATTACCCTAAAGAGCCACAATAGTGTGCATTCATTGTTTCATTGACTGTTATTTATATAAATCATTCTCACAGCAAAATGACTAAGTATTATTATTTTATCAATTCAAATTGGTTAATAACATAGTAAAAACATCCTGAGTAGTTAATAAATTAGATTGGTTAATAATTAAATCACATGGTGTTTTTATTTTGTGCTGCAAAGAGCTGCAGGAGACACATTAAAGAACCACTTGTGGTTCAAAAGCCTCGATCTGACTATCACTGCTTTACAGCTTCACGGCTTAGGATATTGTAGAAGGGACATATGAGAACTGAAACACATGCGAGAAGAGTGGGGTTTTCTTCACATTGGTCCACATCTTACAGTAAAACAAGTGTTGGAACAAGGATGTTTGTTAATGAAAATAATTATTACTACAGCAGCCTTACATTAGCACCTTTCATGTGAGTAAATGAGTGCTCCAGTGCATTAAACTTTGCAACACCCCTATGAACTAGGCAAATATTATTTCAATTTTAAGTAAATAAATAAGTAAACTGTAGCACAGATAGGTGAATTGTTCTTTACCACATAGTAAGTCAGGGTAGAGCACGGAACAGAATCTTGTGTGAGATTCTGTGCTACACCTCTAATTTACAGCCGACAGGGAGGAGTGCTAAGATGGCTCTAAACCACCTTTGAAACTTCTGGATGCTGGGCTGCTCCTGAGACGGGTGCAATTTAGACAGTCCAGGAAGTCTGTCTAAATTACAGCAGCCTCCCTAGTGTCATCAATGCTGGCTAGAATCTCTGTAATGCCGTGTGCTGCAGCTGTGCCCAACACTTCCTGAAAGCCAGGGCTTATATGGGGTCCTTGGGAGGCAGACTTATGGCTGTTTTCAACAGTTCTTTCACCAGTGGAATCTTTCTGTGGCTGGATACGGGACTGTTAAGGCCCTTTTACACTGTTCTGGTCCCATTATTTTGTATAAAGCGGCCAGAGTATAAGTAAGGATTTCACCACATGAATCCTGAGTCCCAGTTCCTTGTTCTTACCATGGGAAAACAAATATATATGCATTAAAAATGCTCAAGAACAGGTCAATCAGTAATCATTTATACTGGCAAAGCCAGGTAGCTCGGATTTTCTGACACAGGTGTGGTTTGTACAAATAACATACCTTTTATCAGCACTGTAGCTAGTTGCTCATTTTCTCTTCAGTAAATTTCCCTTAATTTACTTTCATTTTGCAATTAGTACTTCCTCCAAAATAACAAATCTGCAGTTGACATACAGTATCATTAAAGACTACTTTACTTTAGCTGTATTGTGTACTGTAGAAGAGGCCTATAACACAATGCTGTATCTTCACTATAATTTGAGATTTTCTTAGACTTCCTTATTCTAAGACAAAGAGCTCTTAAATTGCAGTAAAGTATACATCTATTCATAATTCCATGAGGTAAAATATTTGGGTATAGCATGCCAATTTCTTATCTTACGTAAATTGATGCTAATCTAGAAAAAATTCCTTTACTTCTGTAGAGTTACTTATATTTACACATTTATAAATGAATTCAGAACTTGTTTCCAACTCTGTACATATTAAATAGTTTATTAGCAAAAATATGTTAAAAGTAATCCTCTTGAAGCAGTTTCTAAGGTAATTTAACATGGTTTTGGCTTAGTCTGAATTTGCTGAAATTGGGTGATATGGAGGGAAATTCTTGATTTAATTTGTATAAATAAAAGTGAATTTGCATTTCTAAAATAATTTTAAATGGGTTTTGTTTGTTATATTAGAGTCAGACAATTTAAAAAAAAATTGTTTAGTGCTTTTCAAATTTTAATTTTATCAGCCGGAGGAGATCAGCAATTTGGTTCTAGTCACATTTATACGCTAAATTGCTGAATAAGAATTATCAGATTTTGAACACTTTATTGCTAAAGTCACTAATGAAACCTTCCCTACAGTGTGCTTCTAAAATTTCATCAACATGATCTGGTAGGGTTGCACACATGTATGCACTTTGAATTCATGTCAATGAAAGCTTGTTTAGAAAGGTTGCTAAGCAGTAAAAGGTATACCTGCAATGATTTTTGTAATTCTAAATGCTGTGTGTTTTCAGACATGTTTATCTTCAAAATAAAACTCCCATCATAATGAATGGATGGGTGACAGAGAGAAACTAAAGGGAAGAGAGACTGACACTTGTTAAAGAAGGGTTCAAGTTGGTGCTTAGCATGCCTCTCTGCCTTTGTCATGCTACCTCAGATCTTGTTGTTAACATGAAGTCAGTGGAGCAGGGAATATAGCCTTGAACACTTAAAAAGCCCTGCAGCTTTGCTATGGTAATATTTAAAACCTCACTGAGATATATTTTAAGAAAAGTACATTTGGTAATAAAGTGGAAACACTGTAGTGCCATAAATGGTTACTTTTAAGTAGACCTACCAACTGTCCTCATTTGCACTGTTATCTCTAAATGCAAGTAAAAAAAGACTACAAGTGCATATGTGCATGTTAGAATCAACATGTAAGGGTTCAGAAGCGTTATCATTCTGCTCACATTCACCCCTGCCCATTACGGTATCTTGGCTGTGAACTTAGCTACTTTGGGAGAGTTCTGGTTTCAAAATTACCTTTATATCTTCGTTCTCTTTGATTTTTCCCCCCATCACTATTTTTGTTTTTTATCTTCTGCTATAATAGTTTTGCTAATAAAAAAGTGAAGACATACTCCTGTATTTATTGTACAGCCAAAATTCCAACTCAGTGGGAGTCTAATTGTTTCCCGGGGTTTTCAGAACCCCCAACAGGGGCAACTCAACTATTTCACTCCAGGTGGTGTAAGGAATAAATAAACAGGAACTCAGCACTTCCATCTGATCAAGGAGTAATGCAAGTTAGCATGCTCTTGTCTAAAACTGCAGTTTTTATTAGATTTAAGCACACACAAACATAAGCAAATAGGTTTAGAACATCCCAGATATTTACCTAACATCTGGAATGGCTTTGAGTAATTAACAGCAGATTCACAGTGGCCAGTTGCTTACCCACTGGGGATAAAGAGGTCAGGAAAACATCTCTCAAGGTGCCTTTAGTGATCTGCTCCAAAGTACACTCTATTAGCTAATCTTTTATAGCTAACTTCTACAAAAAACATAGGTCATAATGACCCTACTGTATCATCACTTTTCTAACTTTCAATAAACTTTTAACATCAGGGGCATCTAGAGTCAAGGTTTTCCAACCACCAAGGTATTTCAATCTCAGTTGTTTACTTGTTTGTCCCCTCCTCCCATTCTGATTAGCAGAAACTGTAGCTAGTTTTAACCTTGTTTCTGAAAGCCTGTCTCCAAATTAACCCTTAGCTATGTGGTGTTCTGTTTCATTACTTCAGGATGGCTGAATGCACATCATATGGTTGCAATTAGTCTGATCACATTCTGGGGTATACATGCTCCTCAAATCCAGGGCAACGTAACCTAATCAGGGACTGCAGGATCAGGCCCTTAGTTGCTCCTCTTTTAAACATGTTTCATGTAATTGCAGAAATTAAATGAAAAACAAACTCTATATTAATAAACAATCAGATTTAATGGGAGTTTCATACTTAGAAATGTTGTCTTCTAAATAGCGTACTTGACATTTTGGGTTCTCACCTGCACAAAACTTTATAAAACGGGGGGAGGGGGGTGGGATATTTCTATTATTTGGAAACTAGAAAATGCTAGAATTCACTCCTTCTGGGGCTTGACATGGATTTGCAGACCACTGCTACCATGGAGATCCCAATGATCGATGGGGAGCCAGTTCCCTATACACTGAATCTTGGACAATTCAGATTTGTCACTTTATTTAGCTTACAGGTACTTTACTGCCCTTTAGCAGTATGGCCTTAACATGACCATGCTACCATTGGCTCCTTCCCCCATAGTGATAAATAATTTGCTGGGAATGTGGAAACTACAGAAGAGCCATTAATGCTGAACCTAACACCATCAGTACTTGCTGGAATTTCAACAGGATATTCTGTAGGCTTGTTAGGGGATCAGTAACTTGTAGAGCAGCTGCCCACTGGGTCATCTAGCTCTGCCTGGTATTCCCTCCAGTCACCTATGGTGTTCCAGTCACTCAGTGTTTGCTTGGATGGTCATCAGTAGTTTTGGGAGGAGTGATGTTCCCTTAGGTTCTGATTTCCCTCATTCCATTGTCTGGCAGTTTGACAGGTTCTTGTTCTGCTTTTATGCTTTCTACATGTTGGAGAGGAAGGCAGGAACTACTTATGATTACCTGTGCTCTCTACTTGTGCCTCATTCTATTATTAAATTTGACTATTAACAAAGCGAATTTGCACAAACTACCACTAGCAGGCAAGCCAGGCAACTGCAGTGTCTGTGGGCTAGGAGAGCTGTTGGTTTACTCCTTGTTAGTTTACTCCCTGGTAAATCCTGGAAGAATTGGGGTTGTTGGATGGGTGCCCATAGGAGATTGTATTGCCATTTAAAGTATGGAACACAATCACCCAAGCATTTCCATACCACATTCCACATCATCAGTTTTGCACCTGAGCCATATTGAGAGGGAGAGGAATAGGGTGCCAGGAAGATGTAATATAGTGAGTGTGTACACCCATATGGATAACCATACCCGCTGAGATCCACAGGTCTGCTGACTCCCCTGCCTGTACTTTGAAAAGCGGGGAAAATTCATGGGAAAATTCTCCATGAAAGAATAAACTGCTGGACACTCCACAAGGGGAACTATAGTCTAGAATATATCTTTTTTTTTTATTCTAATTGTTAAGTTATGAAAGATAGCAATTAACACAAAACCATTCTTATCCATAGCAGGACAATGCTTGTAAACGGAAATATACATGAAATCCCACATTAACTTCTCATAACGTGACTTCATTCAGCTTCCTTCCTCCTTGTCTCACTCTAATGGGTATTTCCATGTCTTGTGTTTTTATGTGATACACAATAAGTAAATATATTTGCTCATACCTGAGCAGGAGCCAAATCCTGCCTACTTAAGATCTAGGGATGATAAGAGCTATATAAGAACCAAATGTCATTACAGTTTGCTTTCTTACTGCTCACATGAGTAAAAAGAGTGGATTTAACGATAATCTTGATGCAACAAGTTCCACCAGCACTTTAAAGAAATTCTAAAAACATAAATAACAAAACTAAAAGCCCTCATGCCATTGAAGTTGAATTCAGATTTTGAAATCATTCATAATATTCTTAACCATAAGTATTGATTACAAAGACCATTTTTTGTTTTAAAAGCTATACACGACAGTGTGTAAAATATTATTTAGCATAATTATTCTCCCAAGCGCTCGCTAGGATCTCCTTTCTACTTACCCATTCCATAAAATGTTCTAACTATGGCAAATGTTTCTCCAGGCAGGAGGGATGGAAACAGCTTCCACTGAAGTATTTTTTGCTACTGTTCAGTTGATCAAAGAGAGCCCTGAGAAGAAGAGGTGAAAGGTCCAAATTGGCCCTTTGGGATTTACAAAAGTGTGTAAGCAGGATAGACTCCTGAGTTCCATTGATTTCAATGGGAGTTAGACACTTAACCTGCTTAGGTGCTTTTGACAATCCCACTAGATGCTTAGCTGCTTTTTTTGAGGGACCTAAAACTCTTCAAAAATCTGTTCCTTGGTCCTTGCCAGTCTGAGGAGCAAGGGACTGAATTTTAGACCGGAACTTACATTTTGGGCCAAGTCTTCAGCTTGTGAAAATTGGCATAGCTCCAGTTATTTGAATGGAACTACATTGATTTACACCAGCTGAGGATCTGGTCCTTTACTTTTTCAAGAAAAAGATGTCTGAGGTATCCCCTCACATAACTCTCATGTAGTATGGGATCTATTACTTCTCCCCGGTGGTGGTTGCACCTGTAATGCAGGTAATGCAGTGTACCTCACCTCTGCTTTTTAAGAACAGTTCTATGATAAATCTGCTATTACATAAAAATATTTTATGTAATTTAAATCAGAAATAAAATATTAACTTCCCAAACTTTCAGTTTCAGTAGTCAGTTTCGGGGTTTTTTTAACCAAAGAAAACTATAACTTTCATCTATTTATAAATATATTCATCTATTTATAATAAATCATGAAAGTATTTTAAGTGGTTTAAATAAGTAATTTTTAGCTGATTCCTTGCTTTTGCTAATGTTACAGCTTGGTTACAGTGTCTGTAGTTGCAGTTAGATTCAGGGAAAACTGAGGGTTTATTTGTTAGTTCTCGGAATCACGTAGCAGCAATGACATTGGCTCTGATGACTTTTAGATCTTAACTAATTTCATACCTTGTAGGAACCACAGTTTTACGTTTCCCTATATTTGCAATCCAACAAAGGTTACTTTTTATCGTTTCAAAAGCATTGCAAAACTGCTTTTCCACACCGCTTACAGTATCTAGTAGACTAGATTACTGCCATTCCTTATCTATAGTTCTTTCAGGATCTGCTATCTCAAGGGTTATTTGTACAAAATTGAACTGCCTGTTTGATTACAAGTAACAGGTCCTTATGATGGCCACTTTGTATTACCTTTTACAGTGTAAGTCCTTGGATGGCTTCACTTTAGTGAATTATTGTATCCTATTCATTCCTTCAGATAGTCTAAAACTAAACCATTATTTTAATGGCTTTAAGAATATGGCTTTTTAAAATTATTTTATGTTTGCTAATGCTGAGTTATAAAAAATGTTAAAAACTTAAAAACTTATTTATATACCAAAGCCTCCCATCTTAGTTTAGACCGATTCAAAGCACACTGAAGTGAATGGGAATTTTCCCATTAGTTTCAATAGGCTTTGGATAAAGACCTTTGGTAGTATTTTTGTTGTTGTTGTTGTTGCAAATTTTAGATGAATCCTTATTTGATGAAGTGCATATGGAGAAATGGCCTGATCCTGCAGCCTCTCTGCACACAGAATGTTGACGTCAACAGGGCTTGGTGAATTGAGATTTTCAGTTGTATTTTAGAAAGAACTAGAAAAGGAAGTTCCCCCTTAGGCCTGATCCAGAGCCTACGAAAGTCAAAGGACATACTTATGCACTCCTTACTGACACAAAACTCTTATTGGCTTCAAGTGCAGTATCAGGCACCAAAGAGTAAAATGCAGCAATATTTGTTTTGCTTCAATATACTTTTTTATTAGTGTTATTCATTTTCTCACTTATCTGGGAATAATATGCACAAACATGACTTCAAGAGAATTTTAAAGATGTGAGATAAATACAAAAAAAGCATGAAAATTCAGTTAAAGACTTAGCCCCCTGTTCTTACATGCAATGAACATATTAGGTTAACATTTAAGATGGCACCCTGCTGTGTCTAGCTACTGGAGGATTAATCCTTAACTGTGAAATCTGTTGCTTTGGTAGGTTTGTCTGACATTGCTAATGTTTTCTTTATTGTTGTTGTTTGTGTTATGAATGTCCTTAAAAATGTTTTATTGTTGGTTGATAAGCATTGCTCTATGATAAGCATATATATATGCTCAGATAATTAGTGTGAATACATTGTCTCAAATAATTATATAATAAATTCCATATTAAATATTGGGAAAATATGCACAATAAACAATGTATAAGGTTTATTATCTTTACAGCTTAATTCTTTTTTCTAATAATGTGCCAGAATTGATTAGGCTACGTCATGGCATATCAGACAAATTAACATTCTGAGTCATAGAATTGCAACTATCTTTTTTACTTTGTTAGTACACTAAAATATGAATGAATACTCAAAATTTGAGAAGTTAAATGTTGGCTTATCATATTAGTTTAGTAAAAAATTCTGAAAATTTGAGTTCATAATAGTAATTCTTTGAATTTAGATTGTAGTTTTCATTTGAGGATCTCAAAGCACTTTAACCTTTAATGAAAATGCTAACATATCATTATAGTTAGGTAGTCAGATCCTCAGCTGATGAAAATTGTCATATCTACAATGGAGTTATACTGAGTTATGCTAGTTAAGGCGCTTATTCATAATGTTTATGAAAAATGCAAGGTGAAATCTGGCCCCGCTGAAGTCACTAGGAATTGTATCATTGACTTCAGTGGAGCTGGGTATTTACCTACAATCTTTAGCCATCCATTCCTATAAAGACTATACAATCTTATGGACCTTATTCTTCTCTCACTGATACCTGTTTACACTTGTATAACTCCTTTTATTTCAATAGAGTGTCCAGATTTTGTATTATTATATCTGAAATACTTCAGCAACTGTTTAACTGGGACTCAACTTTACCTGTTTGCAGTACAGTTCCGAGCTATGAAGATTATAAATTATGGGGTAATCATATTAATTGTATCTCTAGTTCTTCAATGAGTGAAACTTAATATAATCATGTTTCTTTCTGATGGTATGCTTAGGAGAAAGTAATATTTTTTTCCTAGTCAATCATAGCTGTCCTGATGATCAGTTTAAGTGCCAGAATAACCGCTGCATCCCCAAGAGGTGGCTTTGCGATGGAGCTAATGATTGTGGCAATAATGAAGATGAATCAAATGAAACCTGTGCAGGTAAAAACTTTACTTGGATGTGGTTAAATAACTTTTATCTAAATTCCACTTCAATAAAAATTCATGTCTGTACTCTGAACTGAGCTGAACCAACCTACTGCCGATGATCTGATTATTGCAGTTTTAAATGAATTCAGATTTTGATGCCACTAGGGCTAGAATATAAATTATATTTTACTTAATCCCTGTGCTTTACTTTGCTCTCCAAAGTAATTTGGCACTTAATCTACCCATATGGGTTGACTGTCAATGCACTACTTGGACGCAAACTTGCCCCTGCTAAATCTTTCTTGGCAGTTGGAAAGTAGTTTGTTATCATACTGTGATGTAAGTCATCTGACAAGTAAGCATTTTGTTCTTGTTGCTTTTTACCTTGACAAATATAATTTTACTCAGTTTCCCCTGAATTCATCTGCAAATAGTTTAGTATTTGTTATATTATTTATGTATGGGGTTTTATATGGAAGTCCCGTTTGACCTCATCTATTTATATTTCCATATAATCTGTCTCATTACAATAAATCTAGGAGTCCTAAACCAGTCCATTCTTGCACAGAAACATACAGTCTTTAGTACAGATCAGTAGACCATTCTAGAGAGGTCATTAGTAGTCTGATAAATGTTGAAAAATAGGCAGTAAACTTATTATTCTATTTAAGTACTGAGTGAAAGAAAGAGATTGGCAGCATGTATACACACATAGTGATGTTCCCTGAATCCATATTATCTGACTTAAAATGTCCTAAAACCAAACTGTGTGGATGCTTTACAAAAACATCCTTCCTTTCATATTTTGTTTAAAAATCTCTTTCACTACACTATATTTCATTTATTTTCTGATTCTTTATGTTGGCTGTTTCAAAGAACAAGAGGAAAAAATGCTCACTTATAGTAGCAAAGTAAGAAATCAATGGCTTTTATCTAGTGGGGTTTCTAATACATTAATTGATTTTAAGTTGGGGAGTGCAAATTGGCACATTTTAGAGAGCAGTTTCAGTTGAAACTCTAAAGGAAGCCTGTCACACAAATCATAATGTGCATTCTAATAATCTAGGTAAAAAGGATGGGAATTAGAGAACTACAGTCTTCACCCCATAGTACAGAGAAATATGCATTTTAATTACTTTTTATTGTTCGTACCCAAGTGCAGTTTAGGCCAGATCCTGTAAAAGTCTTGATCTGTTTACGTGAATACAAGGGTCTGTTGGGTAAGGGTTATTTATTTCAACAGGCTTTGTGGGATGAGATTCTTATTTGTTCTTCTCTCTGCAGTCCACTTCACCTATTGGCAATGACACAAACAACTATATTTTGTGAGCAAAAATAGAGGGTTAACTGTAGTTTATATAGGAATGATGGACTGGATCCTGCCTGACTGATAACTAGTATATAATTTATGTATGTTACCAGTAATGAAAATTTAAGGGCTGATTACATAGTTGGAGTCATATAGGTGGTGAGTTGTTTCCATTTGAAATAGATAAATTCCTTTGTGAAACCTTTTACAAAGTTTCATGTCAGTAAATATACCAAGAGGCCTCCTAAAACTAAAGTATATTTAAAAAAAAAGTTTTAAAGTTACAACGTGTAATGTTATACAGTCTTTGCTTGTCTGATATTTGTATGTTATTGATTAGCTGGATCAGTGCTGTTGTTGTTCAAGGTTTATAGACAGTAATATGAAAATAAAATATACTTTCTAATTACTATGTCCAGTACTTTGATAATCTGTTCATGGCTAGATTGCCTCTTCACTGCAGGGGCCATGCAAATGTTGCAAAGCTCACCTAGTTGTAGAGGAAGGATCTGAGGGGCCGTTGAGTGTAAAAGGGACAAAGTGTCCCAATTCTGCAGATCCAGGGATTGTAGAGGGAGGTGCAACCCTGAATTTGTGGAGGCTGAAGCCATCCTATATACATAGGTTGACTGTCCTTTTGTGCAGCTCAGATTAGTTCTCTTTTCCTACCCTCCTCCAACATGCAGTGTCGCTCCAGCAAGAACTTGTTGCAGTGTGCTGAGTTCCCCTATAGCTGTTCAGCTGCAGCTGTTGTGGAAACTGTGATGGAGTTTACACAACCAATAACCCAGAGCAAACCCAGGAGCAATACTGGGCTAAGGAGGCGTACCCCCTTCAGCACATGCAGGGCTTTAGGTGAAGAGACAGTTTGAAAGGGCACTGGCAGGCCAGGGGAAGGTGCTACAATCTGCACGAGGAAGTGAAGTTGAAGCCTGTGGGCAAAGTGACTGCTGTGCAGGTAAGACCACTCTGGGAGAAGTGATCCAAATCCCCCCTCCTTTTGGAGGTGGGAAGCCACAAGAGCCTCTGAACAACACCCCTTACCCCTGGGAAATTAACCTCCTACTAGTAAAACTTTGATCATGCCCCAAAGGGAGAGGCTGCAGCCTGGTTGGAGAAGATCCAGAGGGGAGTTTAACTTGGGGTAGACCAACAGGTCATCTGAAGACTGCAACATCCAGGGTTGGGACCATGCAGATCAGGAGGGCTTGGTTCCCTCTATCTTCCTCCCTCCACCCCACTGTTGTGACAGAGCCCTGAAGAGAGAAGAGGAAACACATAGGAGGGGCTGAGGCTCACGATATATGACTCAGCAGGGTCCCCCTCTGGAAAAGAGAGACTAAAAAGAACTGAGGAGCCATTGCCTGACCACTATGCGAGCTGGCTTTGAGACTGCCCCACCATAGGGACACGGCATGGGTTAATGCTGGTTCAATTGATATTGACTGAAATCTGGGGTTTCAGAAGGGAACAGTTTCAAGAAAAAGCGGGTTGCTCTGAGCTTCACTCCCACAATCCCACAGTGGAACTGTGGAGTACCAGCATAAGTCCTTCCATGGTGTATTGGGGCATGATCTGTGTTTGTGTGTGTTTGTGTGAGAGAGAGAGAGAGAGAGAGAGAGCGCAAGCTGAAGATAGACGCTCATCCAATAAGGAGCTGGTAAATTCCTCTCCTCAAGAGCTGGCATGAGGACCCATCTTGTCTTATTCTCTTCTACTTCTGCCAAAGCCCCACACCAATGAATTTAGCTGGGCATTTGCTCAAGATAATTTTGAAAAGGTAAACTGTTTTGGAACAAAGTTGTATGTTTTTATGAAGCACTGCTGAACATGCCTACTCTGATAGAAAGATTTCTATATGCAGAAAGTATGGAGAAGCTCTAAACAAGGAGAGTCTGACTCCTGCTGTTAAGCATTATATGTGGATGAATAGTGCTTTATTAGGTGTGAAGTATTAGGGTCATCTCAGCTAGTGTAAATTGGTTAGCTCCATTAAATGCAGGAGCTGTGCTCTTTTATATCAGCTGAGTATTTGTCATTATTTTACTTTATTTATTATTCACTAATAATGAATAATCGTCTCCATCAACTGCTCCAAGTGAAGTGACAAGACAAGATCAGAAGCCAGGACATTCAAAACCAAATCCAGCAATTATCTCCATCACCATTGGTTTGTTTTCTCAGCTTTTTTGGTATTATAATGATGGCAGACCAAAAAATTCTCAAGTGTGTGTACCAAGGAATGCTGATACGTGGCTGGCAATCACATGGGTGCCAAAAGCTTTGGTGGCACAGTAACATTGCCAGTGATGGATATAAACTGAATTTATAATCAGACTACCTTAAGCATCCTGCCAGAGACTGTACAAGATGGCACACGATTTACAAGGAATCCACATCTTTTTGGGGATTTACCATGATGATGATGAGTGTTATGATCATCATTGTCACAGTGTAGGACTGTATTTATTCCAGAAGATTTTGGTGAGCTATTTTTTTATATTGATGGCATAGCTGACAATGTGTTAAGCAATAATAACATCAAAATAATCCCATCAGGGAGGAAACCTGGAAGAGGATTTATTTTTCAACATGACGACAACCTAAAGCACACATCAAAATGCGTACAAATGTTCTTGAAGCAATAAAGATCAAGTGTTTAGCACTTTGCCCATCATAGTCACTTGAACTGAATCTAAAAGAAAAAAAAATCATAAGGATTTTTTTTCATTTTACATTAGCTAAATCTTCAGCAACAAAGAGCATCTGAAGTAGTGTAATATTATGTGCATCTGGAAGAAGCCTGTATTTACAAGATATATATATCTATACACACACACACACACACACACCCCATAGGCCAAATTCATCCCTGCCATAACTCCGCTAAGGTTAATGGCATTATGCCGGAAATGAATTAGGTCCAGTGTTCCCAAAAGACACTTCAGTGGTGTGTAAAAATAATAACTGGTTTACTATAATGAAAATCTATTATTCCCTTTGTCTTCATTGTCAATATGTGTCTATAAACCTTGGTGGATGACTGATGTCAGGTGAGCAATTACATGATTTCTTTACAAACCAGATTAAACCATCAATTTAATTCTTAAAGTGGAAAGAAAACCATAATACACAGAACTAATTAAACATAGCAAGCAACTGTCTGCACATTTGATAGGGAGAAGGGTTAATTGGTAATATGAACTGGATCATCTAATTCTGAATTAATTTTATTTAAGTACTAATCACTGCTCTGAATATTTAGGTTTGGATTTTCAAAGGAGACTAGGGAAATTAAGTACCCAACTTCCTCTGGAATTCAGTTGGATTTGGATGCCTAACTTCTTTTGCCTTCTTTGAGAATGCCAGCCTTAATCCTACTTTGGCATTTCCAGATTTTTGATGATTTTGACTACAACATTAATATTGTTTTAACATTTAATTTCCTGTAATTGCATAATTCTGTGAAACCTCACAAATTTCCCACCTACTGTGAAATCCATTATGAATGATTGAATGTAATGATAAGGGTACAGTCCTGCAGGTATCTTCAATTCCACTGAGAGGAAAGGAGATGGGGATAGCACTCAGTCAAGGGCAAAGCAAATACCATTTAGACCTCCACCTGCTAAGTTAGTTCTAAGAAAAGCCATGGACTGAATGATCTAGCAGATTGTACTCTATCTCTTGCTTTTAAGATTTTAAGATTTTGTGTGCCTTTGTCATTGCAGCAAGAACATGTCAAGTTGATCAGTTTTCTTGTGGGAATGGACGTTGTATTCCAAAATCATGGTTGTGTGATAGGGAGGATGACTGTGGTGATGAAACAGATGAAATGGCATCATGTGGTAAGTTACTAAGTATTTACCCTACATAAACTGGACATTAAAAACATCAAGTGAAGATTTAAAGTCTGGTATAAAAAGAGAAATAAGAGGATTTTAAAGGATATTTTAGCTCTTTATGTAAGTAAAGAACCAAATAGACAAGATATAGTAGGATTTTTTAATTTTTATTGAATCAATAAATAATTACTGCATTTCTGCCCTAAAAAACTTTTATTTTATTTATTTTGATTTAGAAGCTCATTTCCACTACCAAGCAGCAACTCATAATCAAATACTATCACCCCCCACAGTTTGGCCTATATCTCAGCCCCATATCTCTCTTTGAAGGCCAAATGAAATAAATAGGCCCTTCAGCATGCCCTGAATGTCATGTTATATTAATTTAGATTAAATATATGAACAAAGGTGTTAACGTAATCCAGTTGCTGTCCAATTTTAAACAGTTTTAAACGAGGGTTAGGGTTTGGTATACAGCGACCTCAGCCTGCTTCCTACCATGGCAATCACACCATTAAAGATACTTTGGACCTTTATGAAAGATACAAAAAAGAAGGAAAAACAGTTAAAGCATTCAAAATCTAAGCAGTAGATTTTAACAACATCCCAGAAGGCGAAAAACAGAACAAAACAAAAACTTGCCTGATTGTCTGGCAGTTTCTGAGAAGGTGTTAAAGATGGTAAAATCTGTTTGAGGAAAAGAGTAATTGAGAGGGGCTGGTTGCTGTTGTTGTTAAAGCCTGTTTGCTAAAAGACAAAACAAGACCTACCCATACGAAAGGGGAGAGAAAATAATAGCAAAGAGAAAATTCAGTTTCTGTCTCTGGCATTCACTCTCATTTGCAACCTCGTTGCTGGAAGAACAGTCACCGCATTCAGTCTTATCAGCCACCCCAAGACCTGATAAACTTGTAACAGTATGGGCTGTTTTAGGGCACTGGTTTAGCTGCCTGTTTCTGTTCACAGGCTAACAGCAGCATAGCAAGTCTTGGACAACTAAGCCAGACTCTTAATAGACAGAAGGAAGAAAGAGAGAGAGAGAGAGAGGAAAGAAAAGAAATAAGGTTGCAAAGGAAAGGACACATGGGGGTGAGGGTGTGGTGTTTGAGATTGAGCTGGTAGAGATGGTGATGTCATCTGGGTCCCTCTTTCTGGCCTTGTCTGGTCAGGACATATCTCAGGATTATGAAGAAGAAGGTCCAGGGTCCCGGGAGACAATGAGGGTAACAGCCATGATGGTGGAGCTTACTCCTTCCCTTTCTCTCATCTTTCAGTCAGCCATTATGGTTGCCAACTCTCCCCTCAAAGCCTCTTTTTCAGGACCCCAAAAGGGGAGAGATGGGCGGAATAGCCCATCCTTTCCTTATTTTGTTCACCATTAGGCCTAATTTTCAATACACCAATTTTGGTTCATCGATTTCTGGTTGTATACTGGTCTTGTTTACCAGGCATAATCCTATCCCATGCATATGCATATATAGGCGTTAGCAATATACAATGCTGGTGCTTACCGATTGGACCCTATGGGGGGCAATTTTACTGTGACTGGGATATTTCCATGGGGCAATTTTACTGTGACACCAGTACGCATGGAGTCCTGGGCCACCTCCCAGCACCCGCAGCCCCCGGCCCAAGTTTTAGTTAGGGGTATATAGTACAAGTCACAGACGGTCATGGGCCGTGAATTTTTGTTTACTGCCTGTGACCTGTCCATGACTTTTACTAAAAATACCTGTGACTAAAATGTAGCCTTACTCACAAGTAACTAGTATAGGTCTCAAAGCAGCCATGTCATGTGCTTTCTGCAAGAAGCCCTGTCAAGATGCTTCCTATTCACTAAATAATAATTATATAATTTCTGACTTGCTAATTTATATACTGTACTTGGGGAGGATAAGAATTGATAATCTAGTAGTGATGAAAAGAAGAAAATGTCTTTGAAGAGAGTATTTGAAAATACTTGTAAGCTATTGACTGCTTCAGACATTCTAACCATGTAAACTTGGAGTGAGAGTTTCTAAAGCACCTAGGAAAGTTAGAAACTGAAATACCATTTACTTTCCATAAGAATCAGGCATCTGATTTTATTAGGCACTTCTGAAAATTCCACCAGTAATCACTATTAAAATATATTAAATGTTTCTTACTTAAAATAAATCTAAAATAAAAGGAATGTACCTGAGAAAGTGTTATCATTGCAGTTTTATTTTATGTTTTCTGAAACTTCTCATTGCTCCAGACTTTTCATAGTCATTAGTGTAGTCAGCTTTCTGTAGTGTTTTGTCCAGGACCTCTTTTAATTTACATTTTTTTATTAAAAGAGATATAAAACTTTTTATTGCCAATTTTAGGGGCTCTTGTCTTGATTGTCATGTTTTTTTTAGCACATTTTTATTTTAAGCTTCATGATCCTTTCCTTTTTGTCCCAAAACCTTTAGAGGTGTTAGTCTAGTAATGATTCTGTTCTTGCTTTTAGATTTTTTTTTCAATAAAAAGTTTAAAAGGTTACATGTCACAAGTCTTGACTTAGAACTGCCAAAAGTTTCTTTAAAAATAGCTTTTTTATTTGATCACATTCGCATGGTTACGGCTTTCATTAGTACTTCTCCTATCACTGTGCTGGCTTTTTCCTTTCACTTTTTATTAAAACTAAAAGGTTTTCTTTTTTCAAAATGGAAACATATAAGCTATCAGTTACCGACTCAAAGAAACTCTACTAGCTTCCTGACAAATAATAAGTCATGCCAGATATACTGTTAAAAGTATAGAATATACATGTAAGTATAATAAATAGCAGTCATATAGCTGTATTCAATTCTACGTGTATATAGGTAAAATAGAGAGAGAGAAGTATGTAATTGAAAGAAAGAAAGTAAGAAAGAGAGTTATCATCCAAAACAATAGCAAATACCAATATAGTATTAAAATTTGATCTCAGATTGCCAACAAGCTCCAAAAAGTAGAACATATGAGTATAAAGGATCTAACAACAAAATGGTAGTGGCATGGAGAATGCTATCTTTCCAAAGTCAAGTTGGGATAGATAGACTTAACGAACATTTCTGTGCTTAAAGATCCTGGTAAAGGGCATAGTTTGACTAAGAGTGAGAAGTTTTAACATTATATCTCTGTTATTGTGATGTCCTATCCCTTTAAATCATTAGGCATCCTGTGCTTACTCAGGCCTTGTCTACACTACTGGGGTAAGTCGATCTAAGTTATGCTACTCCAGCTATGTGAATAATGTAGCTGGAGTTGACATAGCTTAGGTCGACTTACTGTGGTGTCTACACTGCGCTGCATCAACACTTTCCTGTCAATTTACCTTACTCCTCTTGTTCTGGTGAAGTACCGAAGTCACCCAGAGAGTGCTCTGTGTTCGATTTAGTAGGTCTTCAGTAGACCTGCTAAATCGACCCCTCCTGATTGATCATAGCAGCATTGATCCCTGGTAAGTGAAGACGTAGCCTCAGGCAACAGCCTCACTTTGGTTTTAGTTTCAGTTTTGCTGCCAGAACAATAAAGTCTCCACAGAAGACCAGCTGTGCTTTAAATCAGCTCCTCCTGTGTAAAAAGAACGAGGAGTACTTGTGGCACCTTAGAGACTAACAAATTTATTTGAGCATAAGCTTTCATGGGCTAAAACCCACTTCATCAGATGCATGCAGTGGAAAATACAGTAGGAAGATATATATATATGTATACACAGAGAACATGAAAAAAATGGGTGTTGCGAAACCCACTATAACGAGAGTGATCAGTTAAGGTGATCTATTATCAGTAGGAGGAAAACAAAAACAAAAAAACCTTTTGTAGTGATAATCAGGATGCTCAAATAAATTTGTTAGTCTCTAAGGTGCCACAAGTACTCCTCGTTCTTTTTGCTTATACAGACTAACACGGCTACCACTCTGAGACCTCCTCCTGTGTGTGTCTATCTCCTTTTTTGCTGGGTCCAGATATAAAATGTTGGCAATGAGGATCTTTTTTCCTAGGAGTGTCTAGTGGTTTCTACTGCCTGAAAAAGAAGAAGAAAAAGTAAGCACATACTATTTTTTTTTAAAAGGAAGAAAAATGTTCACCTGGACACAGAAGGTGGAAAACAGCTGCTGCATTTTGCTTCAGGTACAGCTGGAATCAGCTAGTTAGAGAAGGGGAAGTTGGCAATTAAAGACAGAACACAGCAGAAGTTTTCTGCTGCCTAGCTGCTGCAAAGACAGAATAGGGTGGGGAGGGCATCCATTTTTGTTCTCAAGTAAGCTAGAGAGAGAAGCAGTTTTAGCTTGTACTGAGGGTCTGCAGCCAGCCCAAGGAACCCAAGTACAATCAAAGGCTGTAGTATGAGCACACAGCCAGTAGGGGGAGATCAAGTGCCGGTAGTGCTGCACAGTAAAAAAAAAAAAGGCGAGGGGGGGGATGGGTTCTCTGTGGAAGTGAAGGCATCTGGGAGGGTGAGAAGCCCAGCAGAAAAATGGCAACTAGTGTGGGAAAGGTTGATGAGTTCGGTGAAAACTGCAGGTTTATGAGTGTTGTACCTCAAATGTTTAGACTAATTTGCAGCCTGCAATTGCATTCCAGACAGACAAGAAGTTTCAGCCTTGCTCACAGTGATAGGTCCTAAGGCATATGGACTGCTGCATGACTTCTTGTCTCCAGCTGTGCCTGGAATTGCCATGTATGCCACAATTACTATAGCAATGCAGGAACATTTTTCTCCTACTCTACCAAAGATAGCAGAATATTATTGGTTTCAACCGCGACATCAGGGAAGTGGAGAATTGGTAGCAAAATTTCGTGCTATTCCAAGGTTAAAGTTGTCAGAGCATTGTCAGTTTGGACAAATATTAAGTGATATCCTTCATGATCAGTTTGTCTCTGGGTTACACAATGACCAGATACAGAAAAAGTAACTATCTGTATCAATGCTTACATTCAAGAAAGCTGTTGAGGGAGCTATTGCCATGGAAACCACAGAGAAGGATTCTCTGGAATGTAGTGTGTACTGAGAAGTTCACCTCCTGAATCGGTGAGACAGAGAACCATAGGAACTTAAGGAATTTCCATGTGGCCATTGTGCATAAACTACCCACACTGAGGAGGACTGCTGGGCATGCCAGGTCATTTGCAGAAGGTGCCAGAAGAAAGGATATATTACTGTAATCTGTCTCACAGTTCAACAGTCAGCAACACAGCATAACCAAACATCCAAGACACCATGAAGATTGAACCTAAGAAAAGATGGAAATCAGGAATTCATAATGTGGAAAAAGACAAGAGCACTACTAACATTGACCAAGACCTCGCACTGTATGTGTTATCAGAAGCTGGAGTAAGAAAAGGAGTTCCTGCAAGAATGGATATTGATACTGGAGCTGCGATTTCACTGATTTTGTCACATCAGACTTTATCACAAGTTCCTCTGGAAGAAACCGCCATGGTTTTGATGACTCATTCTGGAGAAAAGTTAGTCTGAAAAGGGATATTCCAAATGACAATAGATGGACAATCCATTGTTTTCCCCTTGTATGTGATAGAAGGGAAGTATCCACCATTATTTAGCAGAACTTGGCTTGAGAAGTTCAAGGTGAATTGTACAAAGATCAAGGTGATCACCTTGGAGAAGATGAGCAGTGTGTCAGTCAAGCTCACGGTTCAGTCAGCCAGCCAGCCAAAATCATGTTAGCCCAGACTTGTGCTGTATGCTCTGAAGCCTCTGGGGGCTGATTTGGACCCTTTAGAGAACACTGGATTGATGTCACTAGTTTCACACACTGAGTGGACTATAACCATTGTACCACTGATCAAGGAAGATGCCTCTGTCAAATTTGTAGAGGTTTCAAAGTGACCCTGAATCCAGTTTTATGCTAACCAGTATCCACTACCTCATATTGAATATTTGTTTGCTACTGTTAGTGGAGGACAATGTTTCAGTAAATTGGATTTTCTCAATGCATACTTACAAATAGAGATTGATCTGGCATCTCACAAATACCTCAAAACCGACATGCTAAAAGGCTTATTTTGTTGCAACAGGTTGCCTTTCAGTGTCACAAGGGCAGCTGCCCTGTTCCAGGAAGCCATGAATGAGATTCTGAAGGGACTGCATGGAGTTCAATTCTATTGGATGCCATCCTTGTTGCAGGGAAGGATCAAGAGGGTCATCTTCAACATTTGGATGCTGTCTTGCAATGCTTGAAAGACTAAGGATTGAGAATATGTTGAGAAAAATATGAGTTTTTCAAACCTTCACGTCAATTCCTGGGACATGTAATTGATGTCAGAGTCTAAAGGAAATTGCCAGAGAAAGAGAAGGCAGTGTTTTCAAGTGCCACCACCAGAGAACGTGTCACAGTTATGTTCATGCTTAGGACTGCTTAATTACTACGGTAAATTTCTGCCTCATCTGGCGACAATATTGGTACTTTTACATGAACTGTTACAAGCAAAGAAGAAATGGACTAAGGAGTGAGTGTACATTTAAGGAAGCAAAGAAACTCTTGACATCAGCCAAAGTTCTTAGGCACTTTGGTGTCTCATTACCATTGCAATTAGCTTGTGCTGCTTCACCATATGCAGTGGGTATAGTTCTTTCCCACGTTTTCCCTAATGGCAGGGAGAAACCAATTGCCATTGTTTCACAAACACTTACTACCTCTAAGAAGAACAAGTACAAATGAAGCAAGAAGCTCTCAGCATTATCTTTGGATTTCAGAACTTCCATACTTATCTGTATGGTAGACATTTTATCTTGCTGATGGATCATCGCCTGTTACTTTCAATTTTTGGATTGAAACATAGAATTCTGTCATTAGCTGCAGCTCTCATGCAACAATATGCATTCTTTCTTTCAGCTCATTCCTATCCTATTCAATTCCATAAAAAGACTCAAAACGGCAATTCTGATGGTCTGATGCATCTGTCATCCCAAGCTCCCATCAGTCCAAAGAAATGTCTGACAAAGTGTTTTATCTCAATTTGACGGACAGGCACTAGTAAACATGTCAACAGAGAAACTGCTAAGGATGATGTGCTTTCTCTTGTGAAAGGGAATGGTACTACAAGGTACAGTGCTGGATTCTAAGAATCCTCAGTTTATTCAATTTGCGTGACAGCAATATGAATGATCTGCTACTCAAGATTGCATTTTATGGGGACTGTGAGTAATCATTGCAAAATCACTTCAATCTCAGGTTTTGAAAGTTCTTCACAAAGGTCATTTTGACATTGTACGGATGAAGGCCATATTCCAGATCCATGACTGGTGGGTGGGGATTGACAAAGACATTAAGAGAAAGGTGACATGCTGTACTACATGTCAGCAAATTCGTCATGATCCTGGCCCAGCTCATCTGGTCTTGACCTCAGACTCCTTGGATGCATATTCACATATACTTTGCAAGACTATTAGATTGCTGTATGTTTTTGGTTGTAGTTGATACCCATTCAAAATGACATCTACTATTGCTACTAAGACCATTGGACATAGTTGTACCTCAGTCAGTCAGTTTGGTTTGCCGTTACAGTTGGTGAGTGACAATGAACCTCAATTCTGTTCTGAAGAGTTTCAGAAGTTCCTAGCTTCAAATGGACATCAGCACATAATGTTGTGCTCTATACCATCCTGATACAAATGGACTAGTGGAGTGCTTTGAACAGATACTTAAGCATACCTTAAGAGCTAACCTTTTGAGTCATCAGCAGAAATTAGATAATTTCTTGCTTACCTACAGGAACATACCACATGCTACTACCTAAGAATCACCTGGAATGCTTTTCTTGAAGCAGTCTTTGTGTACCTGTTGTGTCCTGATGTTGCCTCACATGTAGCCAAATCCCAAGCTATGCAAATTGATTGACGTAAGACTCATCATCATTTTTATTCAAGTAAGAGACTTAGTGTGGACTTGCAACTGTGAAATGTGGTACTGGGAAAAAATGTAAAATGCATGGAACCTGTTTCACTCATGGTAAAACCATCTAATGGTATTTTATGGGAATGGCATATGGATCAGTTGTTGCTTCTAAGTACCAGAGTCCAGGGATGTCCCAGTAGAATTTCTGTTCCTCCAATTGAACCTTCTTCCGTTACAACCCATAATTTTGAAGACTTGGTGGAAGAAACTTAGATCGAGTTAATTCCTTACCAGATCTAATTGCTTCCTTACCACAGGCAATTCCTGTTTTTTCAGCACAATGCAACACCACCATCACCATGTTATCCCAAGAACATGTGAAAACCAATAATTTATAAATTGTTTAGTTAGTGAGTTTCTATCCTGGAATAGAATAATCCCTTGCAATTTAAGAGACTGCAGTAGTCCACCTGCAGATGTTACTTAGATTATATAGTGTTTTATGTTAGTCATGTAAAATATTAGGAAAGTGGTTTAAAATAGGGTGGAGTAATGTAGTTTCCTGTCCCTTTAAATTGTTAGGTAGTCTGTGTTCATGGAGGCATAGCCTCACATTGGTTTTCATTTAAGTTCTGCTGTCATAACAATAAAATCTCCACCACAGACAGCTGTGCTTTAAATCAGCTCCGCCTGTGTGTGTCTATCTCCTTTCTCTGCTGGGTCCATATATAATAACAGTTATATCTCTTTTAGAGAGGAATAGGACTATCTAGAGCACATTTTATGAGCGTGAGATATTTCAGATACTAGCTGGAACAAAAAACACACCTGTGCCAGCTCAGCAGCTAGTCAATAGTAGATAGATCTCTGCCTACCTTTGATTTTACTATTCTTTCATCTCATTCAGCATATACAGATACAAAATACATGAAGACAACATGGTCCTTTTACAAACTTCAAATGCATTCAGAACCTTATACTCCCAAAATGTGGGTCTCCATTCCTTTAGCTTCTAGAGAATCTTTGTTAGCTTTCAGTAGTATTAAGGCTTACATCCTTGTTACCTTTTTAGGGCCACCTGCTACTCTCACTCCTCCTTGGACTCTCAGAATCTCACTTGTACTGACTTCCTTGGCTGTCTGAAACACATCTCCTTGTGATACGATTCTCCAATCTTTGCCCTTTAGACCAGAACAAGAGTTAAATGCCTTTAAAACTTCAGAGTTTTGTAGTTGATAGTTCCTTATGTGTCTGTGCAGTTATTGTCCTTGGGGAAGGAAAACAGTGTGAATTCTTTGAACAGAGAGCAGTTCTCTTTTTTAAAAGAAAAAGAAAAGAAAATTAAAAGCATAGAGAAAAATGTATTAAGCGAAAATAAACTGATCCCTTAATTTACCTAAAGTTTGCATTGCCTAAAGTCTATCTAAGCAGGTTATTTTCATTTTTTCTTAACGTAAGACAAAAAAGGTTACTCATTCACATGCTTTCAGAGATCAAAGCTTGTGTCTGAGTCTCTTGTCTGCAAGAGCAGCATGTCTCCCCAGTATCTTGCCAGAGTGTGTCGTCTTGTCACATGAGCCCTCAAATAAAAATTTTAGAAATTAACCATATAATTCCTACTTTGACACAATACTGATTACAACCAGTCTCTACAGGGCAATAACATCAAAGACTTGAGCATGCTAATTCAGTCAAGCAAAGGATATTTTTATGCATCTAGCCCCCCACTATGATACAGTCATAGTACCCATTGACTTCAGTGGGACTACTCATATGCTTGAAGTATAAGTTTTTGCAGAGTCAGGGCCCTACTTGGTATCATGGAAAAACTTACAGGATGGTGGAATTGTAAAATCAAATGCATTAATCTTGTCTTTTTTCCTTTTTTAACTTCTCTCTAACTCATCCCTTCTTTTCTCTCATCTTCTCACCTTCCTCACTGAGTGTAGTGAAGGTAAACTGAAAGCCAGTATAGTATATGTGATGTTCCCCTCTCGTGTTATCCAGACCGGTGATCTGCTAGGTCACTCCGGTCCTTGACTCTGGGAGCCAGCCTTACCCTGCTTTGCTGTGAGAACCCCCACTCCTGGCCTGTTCATGTATAGCCTCTGGCATGTAAGCTGCCCCTTGGATTGTGCAACTGAATGACACTAGCCAATATCCCCGGTCCCAGACACAACCCTAGGAACCTCTGTCTTGCAGTATCCAGTTATGCCTGCTGGACACTGCAAGCTTATATGAGTTCATCAATTTAACAAAGAAATTGATATGTACCAGGGTTGTTATCCCAAGGGGAATCTCTGACATGCTTTGAACTAAACTTACTACTTCAAGTAGAATAAACAAACGGATTTATTCACTATAAAGATAGATTTTAAGTGATTATAAGTCAAAGCATAACAAGTCAGATTCAATCAAATGAAATAAAAGCAAAATGCATTCTAAACTGATCTTAGCACTTTCAATGCCCTTACAAACTTAGATGATTTTCCCCACAGACTGGCTGGTTGCTCTTCAGTCAGGCTCTCCCCTTTGATCAGCGCTTCAGTCACTTGGTGTGGCGTCTATAGATGTAGGTGGAAGAGAGAAAGAGAATGGCAAACGTCTCTCCCTTTTATCATGTTCTTTCTTCCCTCTTGGCTTTGTCCACCCCACCTTCAGAGTCAGTTGAGCATTACCTCATCACAGTTCCATACTGACCAAAGGAAGGGGGGTGATTCCCTCGACAGTCCAACAGATTCTTTTGTTGCTGTCTAGGCCAGCGTCCTTTGTTCCTGTGAGGCTGGGCTGGGTTTGTCCCATACATGCCCTGATGAGGTGTGAACTGCCTCTCAGCTCTTGGAGAGTTTTTGCCTGGGCTTATTTTAAACCATGAGGATACATTTTCAGCCTCATAACTCCATACATGAAATTATAACCTATAACAATTACTATAACATCACTATAACAACCATGCTCAGTGCATCATGAGCCTTCCGAAAACACCCAACATGACAAATTTTGCATTGGATACCACACAGTCATTTTATAGAGATGAACTTGAGGGTTGTAGAGTGTTTCCCCAGGATACAGAGCATCACAGTAGAATACTGATCATTCAGATTATTTACTTCAGAATCAATCACATGCTTTGAAAAAGCAAAATAAAACTATTTGAATGCAGAGGCAAGTCAGAATACCTTTAAGGTAAAACCTGTGGTGCTTTTAAAGTTGCATTTGCTGGTAGAGAGCATTTTTAGAAGTCCCTTGAGCCTCTGCCAAATCTAGGTATTATATATATTAGCATTTTTGCATATCTCTAGCATCCAGGTACAAGATGCTGAACGTTTGACAAATTATTTTAACACCTTACTTGAAAATATGCAGATATGAGAGGAAAGGTAATGTGTTAATTAGGAGATGCCATTTGTTTTCATCTCTGTCCTCGTAGCACTTAAAAAGTTATGATGCTGAACGCTTGTTCACTCAGCATTCTTCATGCAAGTGAACATACGGTAAGAAAAACACATATATTGCACCCTTGATATTGGTCTATCTGAGGGTTCGATTCTACGAGCATATCTTTATTTGTGCCTAGAATGAGGTAACAGATGCTTAATTAAGGATACTCTCTTTCTTTGTGTTCCTGTGCATAATTGTTAGCAGAAATTAAAATAAGGAATAGAGGAAACTATTCCTAATTTTTCTACTTTCTGTATGCCACACTTTAAACAGGGTAGTTGTATTTAAAAAAAAAATGCTGAGGTATAAAAATTCAGGTCTCAATCCTGAAAAAACCAGCACGTGTTTAACTTTAGCACACGAGTACTCTCACTGACTTCAATGGGACTACTCACATGTCTAAAATTAAGTATATGCATAAGTATTTGCAGGATTGGTGTCTCAAAAAGAGAACCCTTGAAGTTTGTGTGGCAAATATAAAAATTTTGAAGCTTCATGCACTTTAAATTTCAGCAAGCTGATGTATTTGAAAGCTTTCTATAGTTATTTGTCATTTCAATACAAATTCATGGGAGTATCCTTCGTTTGAAAAGGTGCATTTATGCAGCAAAATCCAACTTTAATTTGTTTAGTGTCTCTCAGACAAACTAAGATAAAATACAGTAGTACAGAATGAAGGATTTTTTTAGAGGAGAAAATTGTGGACTAAACTGTTCTTTACTTTCATCTTAGCTTGTAAACACTATTCCTTCATACAAATGTACAGCAAGTAACTTTTCCTGTAAAATCTGCTGATTCAGAATGGCTGCATTTATACCATGGACTTGCACTGATTACAGTGGACAGATGTGGAAGGGGAGGAGGAAAGGGAGTGGCTGCAAAATATGGATCTGTGGATACAGACTGCCCAATCCCTGACTTATAGCTGATGTGGTTCTACATATCCTTAGACTCCTTTACCGGCACTGGCAACACGGGTAACTCCCCAGGGAGCTGCAATCCTGTGACCACTGTGACAAGTTTCACAGGGCATATAAAAATGTTGAAAGCTGATCAGTGTAGCATTTACTTAAGTTAAAGAATATATTTTTATAGTTTATTTCCCCACTCTCTCTACATTTAGTCAATAACCTCTTTGTATATTTAATGTGACTCTTCTATGTAAATGGTGTGAGAGTCTTGGGGTAGTTGCACAGTGGTAAGGGACAGTTTCACGTAGCCACACTTCCTCTCTGTGCAGGCTTTCAAATAACTGTTCTGCTGACATTCATCAAACGGGTCCCTTCTGCTTTGCTTGAGAGAGGGAAAGGAACATATGGGTCTAAGTAACAAAGAGAATTTGACATCATACTATTATGTGACAGTTAATACAGTAGTTCATCTGA
The DNA here is from genome assembly GCF_965152235.1 of Eretmochelys imbricata. Lineage (NCBI taxonomy): Eukaryota > Metazoa > Chordata > Testudines > Cheloniidae > Eretmochelys > Eretmochelys imbricata. Next base: position 21,704,769 of record NC_135582.1, on the reverse strand, counting down.
CCAGTTCAGCTAGCTGTTTTATGCTTTTTGATTTTTCAGTTTATTTAGTTATTTTCATGTTTATGACATTCTTTATAATGTCTTGCAAAGGGTATTGGTTGTATCATCATGTCAGGTCATCTTGAATTTTTCTTGTCACTTTTTCAGTATCCACTTGGTTCACTCTTAATATTTCAGTGTGGTCAGACTTTACACTTCACTTATACATTTTAATCCTCTTGTCGTTTCAGACTCAAGCACTATAAACAGTAGTTTATGTGCTTAATGCTTCACTTGTCATTTTATATCACAATTGGATGCCAAGCATGAGTATACTGTAGGATTCTGACTATGAAAAACATTGTTACCAATTATACTTCTATTAAATAATTTACAATAGTTTCTGTATGCAATATTATTTTTCAAGAGAGACAAAATCATACTTTATTTCCTATTTTTGTGTGTGTTGCTATGACTGATCCTTGTTTTTAAACTGCATTTTTCCTCATGCATTTGAATAACTCTGGCTCCCCCTGTTGATTCAGCAATTTCCATATACTTACTAGGGTCGCCAAGCTTCCAGGATTGCCCTGGAGTCTCCAGGAAGTGACATGTGATGAAACCTCCAGATATGCCCAACCAAAATTGGCAACTCTGATACTTACACAAAATCATAGTTTTGCCACTTCAGAGGACGGTTATTTCTCCCAAGACGGTGGAGGGCTGAAAATTAGAGTGTGTCTGGTGGTTAGGATCAGAAACTGGTACCAGGATCAATTTAATCCACACTGTCACCTCCAAAGTACAAATACAGCAACTTTCAAGAATCCTGAGAAGTAGTTTTACAGGAAAAAACAAAGGTGAAGTTACTGATTTTTATTAGGATTCACTAGCCTATTGCTCCGATGTGGACTTAGTTCCTCACACCCTGTCCAGGTCCCTGACAGAGTGGAAGAAGTTCTTCATGGGAAATCTAAATCTGCAACATACAAACCCCACAAAATTCTAAAACAAATGCCAAGAGGCTTACTGAGCAAGTGGCTCTTTGCACAACACATTGTGTGATAATAAAGATGACACACAGGACATCAAAGAAAAAGTTCAAGAGGAGGCACACTGATTCAGGGGCATTAGAGACAGACACTCTAAAACCCATGCTCAAATCAATAAAAAATGATGCTGAAATTGCCAGAATGCAAAATCAATTGAAAAATCTGGCAAATAGAGAAAAAAAGATTTAATATAAGGTTATTGGGTCTTCCTGAAGGAGGAACTATGCTTTCCTTCATAAATAAGGTCATCAAGGAAATTTTTGCCATAGAGGACTCTGAGTTTGATGTTGAGATAGGAAGATCCCATCTCAATTCATTTTAATTAGTTCCTTTGTCTTTATCTAGGCCTCACAGGTGAACATAACATAGAACACAGTTTTGAAAGGCTCCATGCATCCAATTCCATGCTCCAAGTCATTCCATGCATCTGAAGAAGTAGGTTTTTTACCCACGAAAGCTTATGCCCAAATAAATCTGTTAGTCTCCGGACTTCTCGTTAGTTTTGAAAGGATATATGTTTGAAAAAGGAAAAAGGAATCTAGTTTTAATGTACAAATTGAATGCATCTTACAAAAGTGATCTATTAGTCTGATCTGTATAATATTTATATCTAAGACTTCAGTAAAGCTAAATTAGAAAACTTGAAATGCATGAAGCATGTTCATAACTAATTCCCATATCATTAGCACATCTTCATTTGTCTCAGAGCAAACTTTGGCAGAGACGTGCTGGTCCTTGAAAAAACAACAACAACAACAAAAAACAGACATCTTTAGGTAATAAGAAACAAAATCTCCAGGAATAATTGACAAAAGTGATCTCATCCGCATTTTTACTTTTCTTTTCGCCCTACCTAACAGCTGCTTCTTTTCAGTCTGTTGATACTTTCTCTGATCTCCAGTTGTATTGATTACTTGATGCAGCTCTCTCGCCTCTTCTGATCCTTTGTTACCTTATCTTTGATTCTGCTTAAGCCCACTGCTTTCACTTTGCTTCCTTAAAAGATAATCAAAATTCAAATAATAGGCATAGCTACTACACAAAAGACAGTAGCACATGTAAATCTAAATCCAGAAATGCAGTGATTAAAACAAGTCATAGTCATAAGGAGATAGTTCATATTATTAAACTTGTGTGTATTTAGAAAAACAAAGAACTCCTTTGTCATTGCAGGATTGTTTCCTATAATACAGTCTCAATTTATCTGTATAGCTGAGTGTTAAAGGAATGCAGAAGTCCCAATGTCTATTGGAAGACTATTTCATTGTCTGATAGATCTATTTAGAAAACCAGAAAACGGCTTTCTTGTTTTGCCAAAGGTTCTATGCACAGTTTTATCCCATTTTTTTTATACTCTTTGGGTAGTCTCAAACAATTCCTTTCCATCCTTGGGTGTTAATATCCTAGACTCATTATTTCCCTTCATTGTCAGTTAGCCAATAAATAGTTTTTTCTAGGTCCTATCTATGACATAACTAGGGTGACCAGACGTTCCGATTTTTTTTTCTTATATAGGCGCCTATTACCTGCCACCCCCTGTCCTGATTTTTCACACTTGCTATCTGGTCAACCTCGATATAGCTGAGCTTCTTGGTTGCACGACTGACTTTCAACATGGTCTGTTTCTATAGGCTACGTAGTTAATGCTGAATTAAGAAAAGGAGTACTTGTGGCACCTTAGAGACTAACCAATTTATTTGAGCATAAGGTTTCATGAGCTACAGCTCACTTCATCGGATGAAGTGAGCTGTAGCTCACGAAAGCTTATGCTCAAATAAGCTGTAGCTCATGAAACCTTATGCTCAAATAAATTGGTTAGTCTCTAAGGTGCCACAAGTACTCCTTTTCTTTTTGCGAATACAGACTAACACGGCTGTTACTCTGAAACCTGTCAATGCTGAATTAGTAATTGTGACAACTGCTCATGGGTTGTCCTTGCAAGAGGCCCGGAACAGTATGTGGATGGGCACCTCCCTTCCCTTTTAAACCTGTATAACCAGTTCGGCCAGGTTTCTTTTCTCCTAGTTTAAACTCTGTTAGCAATATGATAATCTATGCTTTGTCCACACTGCATAACAAGTGCAATATTATAAATTACAACAGTTCTTCTCTACTCCTGTAACAGTTCATTGTATAAACACTAGCAGTCTGGAGAGACTTAAAAATAAAATAAAATGTGAAATATATAAATTAGCATTTGTTAATGTCTGAAATACATTTATTGAAAATGTATCAGTATCAGTATTACTTCTTTTAAACCAAGACAACTACATGCATTGTACTATATGAAATGGAAATTTTGTATGCAAAAAAACTACAGAAGTTGCACTAATTTAAAACAAGAAAGTAATTGGAATTACAGGAATTTCTGCATAGAGTAGTCCCTGAAGGAGTTGCAGGAACATTGTGGGTTGGTGCTGGGAGGACCAAATGCAATGTAGCAACTGCAACACCAACATTTGCTCTATGCAGTAGAGGTGCAGAAGTGAAGTAAGCCAATGCAGGCAAAAGTGCAGAGACTTGCTCCAAGAAAGTTCAGTTTCAGTGTTGCTGGCAGAACTTGTGTACCTTTGTAAATATTCTTTTGTGTATGTGAACATAGGGCATTCAACAATTGTGGCAGAGGTTCCAGCACCAAAATATTCCAGCGTAGAAAGGAATGTAGATTCCATTGTTCCTTTAGCTAATGGTGGTGCTTGATATGCATATCCTTCCGGAGGTCTATTCCCTACTATGGGGGTGGTTACCCAGATTTTTTCAAACTGCACTGATACAAACACAGCTAAGCATTATGGTAACGCTGGATGCACAAACTTGGTTTACACTTGGTATTGTTATGAAAATAAAACTCTGGACACAACTCAACTGTTTGTTCTAACCAGAATTGGATGAGAGTATTAGAAAAACATGGGTAGACTTGGAGTTGTAGTGTGGCTGAGCCTTTACTTTGTAGCTCTGTACATATTCCAGTGTTTTAGCTTTCTGATAGCTTGACTGGAATATATGTGAGAACTGTTTGTAAGTATTCTCTCTTTAATGGTGACCTGCGGTGCGTAACTGTCAGAGCAGTTTATTTCCTACTTGTATTTCTAAAGTCTCCATGTCCCTTTGTATCACTTCTGTATTTTCCAATTGTTTCATTTCCTGCTTTTTACTAGCAGCTACATTGCAATCAGACATTTTATGATAAAAGTGAACATTTTGAAAGTGTAATTTCTCACATTTCAGGCTATATTTCATCATTAGTATTATGATGCATACATTTGACAGGGTGGGGTGTAACTTTACAATTAAATTTACTTCAGAAATAGCTAGAATCATCCTGCCTGCAGTGTGCTAAATCAGACAGAAAGCTCTCTGTGTGCTGGGTAAGGGAAGGGAGGGAATGAGTTTTGCCTAGGAGTAGCTCCTGTCCCTCCTAATTGCCAATGCATCATTTGCTCCCACTCTGCAGCCCCTGGGACTCTCAAGCACTCAAGAAGCACAAGCATCATGATTCTAGCTGACCCTCAGTGCAAAAGCCCTTTGCACCTTTTTGCTCCCCTTTTCTTTTAAACTTTTGTGTAAGTAGCCAGAATATAATCTTGTATGTGACAGCGCAGTGCAATATTGCTTCTGCCTCATGGAGGTTTTGAATTAGTAACTTAATTTATAGCTGTGTTGTGGTGCCTTTACCCATGCTGAGTAGCACCTTACTCCTCAAACAGACCCAAATCAGTGAATTAGAGTGAGTAATTCTTCTATTTAGTTTTCAGGTACTGCATAGCATTTTTATAACTTTATTCAAGAAAACTCATTTCTTTGCAGAAAGATGTATTTTCAGATTTTTTCTACTGTGTAAATCATATCAGATTTCATTGTCCTTTCTTTTTAAAAAAAAATACTAAGAAGATGTTTTTAACCCTACTTTTCTCTGTATTCATGGAGAGAACTGCACTTTTGTAACATCTGCATACACTTTAGAGAAGCAGAGCTTGGTGCTGCTTCCAGCTGTTGTTCATTTAAAGAAAACTGGTTTAGCTGGTAAAACTCCATAGTGTCTGTTTGCTCTGATAGCCTACAGCATTTACTGATTGTCCTTCAGCAGCACATGACTAACCTTCCCTTCTAGTAACTAGGAGACACTCATTTAAAAGATGTTGAAATTATCTTCCTGAAGCAATGGCCACTTCAATAAGTGATTCAATGATTCTCCTTTGCCTTTGTGCATGTATGCGGGAGGGGACACAAATATCTGGGATACAAATTAAATCTGGTATAGTCATTAACACATTTCATGTTGGATGCCTTCATATCCTTTGCAGAATTCCCAACCTGTGAACCACTAACTCAATTTATATGCAAAAATGGAAGATGTGTTAGTAGCAAATGGCACTGTGACTCAGGCAAGTACCAAATGTTCAGTATTCTAAACTGATTTAATCAAGGGGCTGGGGGTACTTTTGATAAAAATACTCATTTCCTACTGGGACTAGAGTAAATCCAGCTTGTAGCCCTGCATAAAATATACGTAATGGCTTTATTTTACTGATTTAAGATTAAAGGTTGTGAAACTGAGGCCACACACCTGGGAGAATGCAGTAGAAATAAGAATTGCTCTTGGCGTTAAACCTGGAACATCACTGCAAATATACTGAATTATATTAGACTAGAATGCAATATGAGACAATATTTGGTAATAAGAATGACCAAGAATCAGAGCATTTCCTTAAAATAAAATGATCAGTGGAATGTATATTTGGCTGGACAAGTGTGCAAAGTGAGCTTTAGTGTTTAATGCAGTATCTTTCCCTTTCTTGGGAATCACAGATTACAGGAATCATCAGACAGTATAGAAGTAAGGAAGCCCATTTCAACCCCCTTTTGATGAATTAATTAGTGTCTTTTTCTCCAGCTATCTGTTTCTAAATGTGTAATGAGAGCCTTTCCCCTGTGTTATTTTAAAAGGCTAATTCTGATCTGAGATTTTCATTTTGGCCTTAAGTTCTCTGAAACGGTTATCTGCAGCCCATTCATCAGTCTAATGCTTGACTTTGTTGTGAATAAAACTAAGGTCTTGTCTTTACCAAAACACAAGTCTTTACACCCAATTGCATAAAAGGGCCACCTTATATAGCTAAGACAGGACAGGGAATTGCTCATAGTGACATAACTGGTTTTGGTATGATCCAGCAGAGAAAGCAATATATAGAACTTTAACATACTGGCTATCACTTCTCTGTTTTCTTCTCAAGGACACTGTAGATACGAAAACAGTAAACGCAGCATTGTTGCTTCCATTTATTAACGTTTCTCATGAGGGTCAGGCTTCTATTCAGATTTTGCACCATTTAAAGCTGGTCTGGTGCTCTTTTTCTCATGTTGACTCTGAATGTTCACAGATGACGACTGTGGCGATGGGAGTGATGAGTTGGGTTGTGTTCACTCATGCTCCAGTAATCAGTACAGATGCTCCACTGGCAGATGCATACCAAGTCATTGGGCTTGTGATGGTGACAATGACTGTGGAGACTTCAGTGATGAAACCAAAGCAAACTGCCCCAAAGAAGGTTGGCTATTTTAATACTATGATAAAGGTTTGGTCTAAATGAATAGTGAACTTTCTCATCCATTGGAAAAGTGAAAGTTGTTTAAATTGTTGGTGGCAGAAAACAGATATTTAAGATGTGATACCCTTCTTAAAGTGAAGGAGGACTCGTGGCACCTTAGAGACTAACCAATTTATTTGAGCATAAGCTTTTGTGAGCTACAGCTCACTTCATCGGATGCATACTGTGGTGATTCAAACAGGATATAAAGGGGATAGGGAGTTAAGCCCTGGATAGCTCAAAGGACAAATCTTAGGGACAGCCAAACAGGCAGGCTGAAGATTTTGTAGTGTTTTTGTTTTTGAGTTACTAGTAAAACTGAACTCTAGGAAGGAGTAATACTCTCTTTCTCAATTATCCTTTACAGGTAACAGGAGAGAGAAAAATAGTGCCAATCAATTAAACAAACAAAAACCTACCTTGTCACTGGGGAATGGCACGACCAAATTTGCTTTCCTAGGTAGCTGCCTTGTTTGCCTATGGCTAGAGCAGCCTCTGCTGAAACAAATCCAGCACAATGTTGATAGTTTTACTTCATTGAATTACACTGTACATGATTCTTGTCCTTTTAATAGAGACAGATGTTTCCTGGATCAAGATACACTAGGCAAAGTAACATTGCTTAAGTTAGCACTTTAATATCTGCAAGTATTTTTACACAACAGTTTAGCTCAATATAATATTAAAATAATAAGAATTTCCTATAATTTCCATTTTACCAAAGAATAATCCCTACAATTTCTTGTACTCAGTATTTCTTTCTTATTCAAAACCAATCAACTAAACAAAAAACCGTAGCTATGCTTTACAATGAAAACACATCTGATCTCCAATTTACAGTAGTCATTCTTTTGTTCCTACTGTTTGGTTTACTAAAAAGGCAACATCTACTGTCTTGTGCGGCAATTTAACAAAATGAGCACGTGGTGAATTTCTTAATTTTTCAATAAAAATTAAAGGAAAGCTTCTATTATTATGTCATTAGTGACAGTATTGACTTTCTGCTGTGACTTGTGATGTAGCAAGTTTCCAAATTAATTTGATTACGTACTAAGATTTAATTCTCCAGTCACAAACTACTCTGAAACCTCCAAATGTATAAAACCAGGGAAATATAGTTAAAATACTGTAGAAACATATTTGATCTCAAATACAAAGGATATCACAAAAATCTATCTTTATTGTGTCATTGTAATTAAACTTTGTGTTATTTGCAATATTTTCTATAGTCTGAATAATTTTACCATAAAGTAAAATATGGCTGTATTGTAAAGTTGAGTTTTGTGTGGTGCCCAAACTACCTACAGTTAAAATGGGAGCTATCACTATGTTTTGAAGTTTTTATCCTGTTGCCCATATATAGGGGAATATAAGGTAAGACAAACATAATATTTTAGATATAAAAACAATATTACTCAATAAAAGAGAAAATCAACAGAATATGTATGTTCCACTAGAAACCCTGAACCAAGTTTGTAAAGAAAGTGATGATAAACATTGCACTAAACAGGCCCCAAATTTTATAATTCTATGATGTTTTTCTTAGCTAAAGTGAGGAATGAAAACCTGGATATATTCTGCTGTTATAGCCCTGTCATTTTGTATCATCCGCTTAAATGAATTTTGAATAATTTTATTTGCACATCAGTTGGGTTCAAATCATGGAATTAAACCTCAGCAATGAGGCTTTATTATTTTTGACATAACATTAACTTTAATTTAGTTTTCCTGTTTGTACTCATGTAATAAATTTTATCTTTCTAAATCTAGTTCAGAGCAAAGCTATGAAAAATGTTTACAATTTTTAGTTAGTGGTAAGAACCTTGTGGAACTGTGAACACATTCAGCTGCCCTTAGGTTTAATGGGAAACAGCAGAAAGGCTTGAGCATGCCTCTGGAGGCACTCAGTATGCTTGAGCTTCCAGGTACTTTGTAAACAAAAACTGTAAATAGTTGTAGTCAAATTTATTCCCAACTGCTATAATGCATATCATTTTTTAATGGAGAGTAAAACATATTTCTGGTTTGGAAAACTCCCTTATATGGTTGTGGAAATTTTTAATGTTGTGCATCATGACCTCTTCTTAAAATTAAAACAGAAAATTATTCAGCTGCTTTTAACCTGAGTCCTTCATCTTTATTAAAACAACAGTTAATTATCAAAACACTGTGAATTATTAAAAAGGAACTTGTATTTCTTCAAGTAATATACCTATGGGTACTCCACTTCAGGTGCACCTTTGATTGGAGGCTTTCTGTGTCAGTGCCCATTCAGTCCTCACCTGACCTTAGCTATTGTTGCAACCTGTACTGAGGGTATATAGCGCAGAGAGTCATGAACTGCCCCCAGATGGTCCTCAACTGCTTCAGCCTGAGATGGAGCATCTTGTGGTGCCTGCTTTTTACCTTATTTACCTTTAGGGAATAGCTTTATTAGTTTCACAGTTGTTATTTTTAGGTTTTTAGTTAGCCTTTTAGCTCTTACTAATTTTAGTAGTTTTAGTAGTGTTATTTTTGGGAGGAATATTTCTTTGGGAGACTCCTGTTCTCTCCCCCCACCCCCGCCCCCACACCCAGTATCCCCCCTCTCTGGGGTCTCTTCTTTTTCAGGGAGTCTATCCTTGGATTATGCCTATATCCTCTTGTCATAAATATAAAGGAAGGGTAAACACCTTTAAAATCCCTCCTGGCCAGAGGAAAAACCCTTTCACCTGTAAAGGGTTAAGAAGCTAGGATAACCTCGCTGGCACCTGACCACAATGACCAATGCGGACAGAAGATACTTTCAAAGCTGGAGTGGGGGGGAAACAAAGGGTCTGGGTCAGTCTGTGTGATGCTTTTGCTGGGGTCAGAACAGGAATGGAGTCTTAGAACTTAGTAAGTAATCTAGCTAGATATGTGTTAGATTATGATTTCTTTAAATGGCTGAGAAAATAAGCTGTGCTGAATGGAATGGATATTCCTGTTTTTGTGGTTTTTGTAACTTAAGGTTTTGCCTAGAGGGATTCTCTATGTTTTGAGCCTAATTACCCTGTAAGGTATTTACCATCCTGATTTTACAGAGGTGATTCTTTTTTACCTTTTCTTCTATTAAAATTCTCCTTTTAAGAAACTGATTTTTTTTATTGTTCTTAAGATCCAAGGGTTTGGGTCTGTGTTCACCTATGCAAATTGGTGAGGATTTTTATCAAATCTTCCCCAGAAAAAAGGGGGTAAGATTTGGGAGGATTTTGGGGGGAAAGACGTTTCCAAAAGGCTCTTTCCTAATAAAAAACCCAGTTAGACATTTGGTGGTGGCAGCGAAAGTCCAAGGGCAAAAGGTAAAATAGTTTGTACCTTGGGGAAGTTTTAACCTAAGCTGGTAAAAGTAAGCTTAGGAGGTTTTCATGCAGGTCCCCATATCTGTACCCTAGAGTTCAGAGTGAGGAAGGAACCTTGACACCTCTAGATTTAGATGCTGCCTCATTTTCTGGGATCCTATCCCAGTTAGTGACAGCCACTCTCACTGTATCCACTACTTAGGGGTCCATGTCTCATTTAAGTATAAAACTTATTCAGGTTTTAAAGTATGTCTAGAAAGAACAAGGAGATAAAGCTTAGGCTTCTCATGATGGAGCGCTCCCTTCAACCTTCCTCAGACCCAGGCCCAGATACCCAGTCTTGGGTGCCCCTCTGTTTTTCTTTTTGGCCCATCCTGAATGGCCATAAAGGGACCTCTGGGTTACTTATCAGCAATAATGCTCCAAAGCACTCAGCTAGACTCATGGGGAGTGCCAGAGGCATCAATCACTTGCACCTCCTGTCCCTCCAAGTCAGTCTCCATCTCAGGATGAATCTTTCAAGCAACAGGAGAGAAGAGCTGATGAGGAAGCTACACCATAGACTAACATCTCCTCCTCTTCACAAGATGAAGTGCTGACACTTCCTACCCCTTATATATGGATGATTTTAGGCAGTTATTTTTCAAATGATTGCCCAAGGCCTGGTCTACACTGGTGGGGGGTGGATCAATCTAAGGTACACAATTTCAGCTACGAGAACCGCGTAGCTGAAGTTGACGTATCTTAGATCGACTTAGAATCATTTACTTTGCGTCCTTGCCGCGTGGGATCGTGAGGACGCGAAGTAAATGATTCTAAGTTGATCTAAGATACGTCAACTTCATCTCGCCGTGGTGGAGTTCCAGAGTCGACGGCAGAGCAATCAGGGATCAATTTATCACGTCTACACTAGATGTGATAAATCGATCCCCGATAGATGGATCACTACCTGCCGATCCGGGTATGGCCCAAGTCTGTTTGGCTGTATGTGTTTGTGTGCTCCAGTGCACAATTGTTAGAGAGTTTTTCCCTTGGTGGTGCCCTCTGGGGAAGGCACAAGCACCTTCTGTTGCCCACACACCATGAGCAGACATAAAGAACTAAGCTGCCTCTCAGCTCATGACTATGGTTGTGGACAAATGCTGGTAAAAATTGTTCAAATTATACTTTTCAGAATGCAGGACTTTTCAAGACATGACTTTAAAATATGCCTTAATACAATTCAGAAGTTTGGAATACTATAAATAATCTTCGTGGTGATAATTAGGTTAGCAGAGTACAGCTGAGGAATCCAAAAAATGCAAAATAAGGCTCTAATCTTGGAAACACACATATGCTTAATGTTAAGCATGTGGCTAATCCAAATGAAGTCTTATCACATAATTACTGTGCTTCAATACATATGGGTCTGAATCCTCAACTATACAGAGCTCATGTTCAGTATAGCTGAGTGGGGAAAGACCAAGATAACTGTCACCTTTTCTACCTTCAAGATCCTTGGAGGTAGCTGAGGGGTGAACTGGCCCATGGTGCATGTAAGAGCAGTTACATGGCTGTTCTAACTTATGCCAACTGGAAGCATCACCCAGGGACCATTCTGCTAGTCCAGCTATGTTAGATCACATTGTTTTCCAATGCCATCCCTAGTAGAACATCTACTAGGCCAGGGATCGGCAACCTTTGGCACCCAGCCCGCCAGGGTAAGCCCCCTGGCGGGCGGGGCTGGTTTATTTACCTACTGTGTCCGCAGGTTCGGCCAATCGCAGCTCCCACTGGCCGTGGTTTGCCATTCCAGGCCAATGTGGGCTGTGGGAAGTGGCGGCCAGCACCCTCGGCCCGCGCCATTTCCTGCACCCCCCATTGGCATGAAGCAGTGAACCGCAACCAGTGGGAGCTGCAATCAGCCAAACCTGCGAACAGAGCAGGTAAACAAACTGGCCCAGCGTGCCAGGGGAGTTACCCTGGCAGGCGGCATGCCAAAAGTTGCCGATCCCTGTACTAGGCCAATGCAAGATTAAAACTAGATATGTCAGCTTGTGAGCTGAGGATTTCACTGTGCTGCAGAAGAATCCTCATCTTTCTTATTAAAGCAGCTTTAAATCCCTTTTGGGCGGATCTAGCTGTGCAAAGGGGGCTTATCTATGACCAGGGATCTGGCCCCTTCTCCTGAAAACCACTTGAAAATAAATGCCTGCAGACTTTCTTATTAAATTTTAGATGTACTTAAATGTGTTGTCTTCTTGGGCTCTGAATTCAGGGTTCCATATTGTAAACGTTCTCTAATTGAGCAATTTCCATATTTCTTTTCAACATTTCAGCGAAGACTTTCAAAAGTGAGTAGTGATATTTTGGGAGCCACTGGTACAGGGTGTTCAGAAATTAAGTCACCCAGAATCACTAGATGCATTTAGATATCTTGGCCTTCATTCCCCTGATTACTGTAGAGCTGATTTCCCTAACCATTTACTGTGGGATGAAACAATTTGGAAATGAAAGGATCAACCAAAGCCCTAAAGCTCATGATCCCTAAAGACTCATTTTATAAACTTGTGGTCCATGCTCATAACATATTTTGTAGACTCAGTAATTCCATTTGTTTTAATTAAATTGCTGGTTATGCATGCACTCTGTGTTTTTCTTCCTCTGACGATATGTGTAACTTTTTCTTTAGGTATACGGTGTGATAGAGGAGATACTTATTTCAGTTAAAAAAAACAACAACACTGGCTGTTCCTGTTATTCTGCACAAATTGCCAAATTTAACTGAGCAAACGAGACAGCTGTACTGCTGTGTTTATATAAACTAGTTTCTTCATATATAACTGGAGATAGAAAAAACAAACATTGTGAACAAGCTATTCACTATAGTTAATCTTGTCTCTTGATTATTTTATCTAAGAAACTCCCTCTCCTGGAGGATGCAATGAGAAAGAATTTCAGTGTAACCCTGATGGGAATTGTGTTCCTGTGTTGTGGCGCTGCGATGGAGAAAAGGATTGTGAAGATGGCAGTGATGAAAAGGGCTGTAATGGAACTATACGCTTGTGCGATGAGAGAACCAAGTTTTCCTGCAAGAATACAGGTACATTATTTTTTCCTCCAATTCAATTGTTTCTTTCTCAAGGCCATTTAAAATAAAACTTTTTTATTATTTGTATGACAGTAGTGTCCACAATATGCTACATGCTATACAGACATACATAGCAGGAATACACCATCCCTATTCTGAAGAAGTTACAATTTAAAAAGTTCAAACCAACAAAACTAAAATCAACAAACAAAACTAAATGGTGAAGGGCTGGTGAAAGGGATACAACTTACACAGAGCAGTGTCAATCCTGCAGAGACATTCAGGTGCTTAAGTATGTGCGTAGTTCTATTAAAGGCCTCAACACACTTCCTTGCATGGCTCCATTAGCATTGTCTTTGGGCACTGTGGAGAGAGATGGGGCTGTGCCTAAGATGGTCTTTCTTCTAAGTAACTGGGTACGGAGGATCAGAACAGTGGCTCACCCGTCCATCGCTCTCCATGTTCCATCCAGCATTGCTGGCTGGACACTCAGGGAGGATTATTACTTCATCCTGTTAGGAGCTGTTACTTCATCCTGTTCGAACCTACTGCCCTCATCCCAACCAGGAGCAACAGAGGAACTGTGTCTTAAGGGGTATCTCAGAGGTAGGATGTGCTCCTGTGGGGGCTGACATGCCTGCATAATTTGCATTCCTCAGCGTTAAGAAAAGGAGTACTTGTGGCACCTTAGAGACTAACCAATTTATTTGAGCATGAGCTTTCGTGAGCTACAGCTCATTTCATCGGATGCATACTGTGGAAACTGCAGAAGACATTATATGCACAGAGACCATGAAACAATACCTCCTCCCACCCCACTCTCCTGCTGGTAATAGCTTATCTAAAGTGTTCATCAAGTTGGGCCATTTCCAGCACAAATCCAGGTTTTCTCACCCTCCGCCCCCCCCCTCCCCCCACACAAACTCACTCTCCTGCTGGTAATAGCCCATCCAAAGTGACCACTCTCTTTAAAATGTGTATGATAATCAAGGTGGGCCATTTCCAGCACAAATCCAGGTTTTCTCACCCCCTCACCCCCCTCCAAAAACCACACACACAAACTCACTCTCCTGCTCGTAATAGCTCATCCAAAGCGACTACTCTCCCTACAATGTGCATGATAATCAAGGTGGGCCATTTCAAGCACAAATACAGGTTTTCTCACCCCCCCACCCCCATACACACACAAACTCACTCTCCTGCTGGCAATAGCTCATCCAAACTGACCACTCTCCTTACAATGTGCATGATAATCAAGGTGGGCCATTTCCAGCATAAATCCAAGTTTAACCAGAACGTCGGTGGGGGGTGGGGGGATAGAAAAAAACAAGGGGAAATAGGCTACCTTGCATAATGACTTAGTCACTCCCAGTCTCTATTTAAGCCTAAATTAATAGTATCCAATTTGCAAATGAATTCCAATTCAGCAGTTTCTCGCTGGAGTCTGGATTTGAAGTTTTTTTGTTGTAAGATAGCGACCTTCACGTCTGTGATTGCGTCACCAGAGAGATTGAAGTGTTCTCCGACTGGTTTATGAATGTTATAATTCTTGACATCTGATTTGTGTCCATTTATTCTTTTATGTAGAGATTGTCCAGTTTGACCAATGTACATGGCAGAGGGGCATTGCTTGCACATGATGGCATATATCACATTGGTGGATGTGCAGGTGAACGAGCCTCTGATAGTGTGGCTGATGTTATTAGGTCCTGTGATGGTGTCCCCTGAATAGATATGTGGGCACAGCTGGCAACGGGCTTTGTTGCAAGGATAGGTTCCTAGCTTAGTGGTTCTGTTGTGTGGTATGTGGTTGTTGGTGAGTATTTGCTTCAGGTTGGGGGGCTGTCTGTAGGCAAGGACTGGCCTGTCTCCCGAGATTTGTGAGAGTGTCGGGTCATCCTTCAGGATGGGTTGTAGATCCTTAATAATGCGTTGGAGGGGTTTTAGTTGGGGGCTGAAGGTGACGGCGAGTGGCGTTCTGTTATTTTCTTTGTTAGGCCTGTCCTGTAGTAGGTGACTTCTGGGAACTCTTCTGGCTCTATCAATCTGTTTCTTCACTTCCGCAGGTGGGTATTGTAGTTGTAAGAATGCTTGATAGAGATCTTGTAGGTGATTGTCTCTGTCCGAGGGGTTGGAGCAAATGCGGTTGTATCGCAGAGCTTGGCTGTAGATGATGGATCGTGTGGTGTGGTCAGGGTGAAAGCTGGAGGCATGTAGGTAGGAATAGCGGTCAGTAGGTTTCCGGTATAGGGTGGTGTTTATGTGACCATTGTTTATTAGCACTGTAGTGTCCAGGAAGTGGATCTCTTGTGTGGACTGGACCAAGCTGAGGTTGATGGTGGGATGGAAATTGTTGAAATCCTGGTGGAATTCCTCAAGGGCTTCTTTTCCATGGGTCCAGATGATGAAGATGTCATCAATATAGCGCAAGTAGAGTAGGGGCGTTAGGGGACGAGAGCTGAGGAAGCGTTGTTCTAATTCAGCCATAAAAATGTTGGCATACTGTGGGGCCATGCGGGTACCCATAGCAGTGCCGCTGATCTGAAGGTATACATTGTCCCCAAATGTAAAATAGTTATGGGTAAGGACAAAGTCACAAAGTTCAGCCACCAGGTTAGCCGTGACATTATCGGGGATAGTGTTCTTGACGGTTTGTAGTCCATCTTTGTGTGGAATGTTGGTGTAGAGGGCTTCTACATCCATAGTGGCCAAGATGGTGTTATCAGGAAGATCACCGATGGATTGTAGTTTCCTCAGGAAGTCAGTGGTGTCTCGAAGGTAGCTGGGAGTGCTGGTAGCGTAGGGCCTGAGGAGGGAGTCTACATAGCCAGACAATCCTGCTGTCAGGGTGCCAATGCCTGAGATGATGGGGCGCCCAGCATTTCCAGGTTTATGGATCTTGGGTAGTAGATAGAATATCCCAGGTCGGGGTTCCAGGGGTGTGTCTGTGCGGATTTGATCTTGTGCTTTTTCAGGAAGTTTCTTGAGCAAATGCTGTAGTTGCTTTTGGTAACTCTCAGTGGGATCATAGGGTAATGGCTTGTAGAGAGTGGTGTTGAAGAGCTGCCGAGCAGCCTCTTGTTCATATTCCGACCTATTCATGATGACAACAGCACCTCCTTTGTCAGCCTTTTTGATTATGATGTCAGAGTTGTTTCTGAGGCTGTGGATGGCATTGTGTTCTGCACGGCTGAGGTTATGGGGCAAGTGATGCTGCTTTTCCACAATTTCAGCCCGTGCACGTTGGCGGAAAAGCAGTCTATGTAGAAGTCCAGTCTGCTGTTTCGACCTTCAGGAGGAGTCCACCTAGAATCCTTCTTTTTGTTATGTTGGTAGGGAGGCCTCTGTGGATTAGTATGTTGTTCAGAGGTATTTTGGAAATATTCCTTGAGTCGGAGACGTCGAAAATAGGATTCTAGGTCACCACAGAACTGTATCATGTTCGTGGGGGTGGAGGGGCAGAAGGAGAGGCCCCGAGATAGGACAGCTGCTTCTGCTGGGCTGAGAGTATAGTTGGATAGGTTAACAATATTGCTGGGTGGGTTGAGGGAACCATTGCTGTGGTCCCTTGTAGCATGTAGTAGTTTAGAAAGTTTAGTGTCCTTTTTCTTTTGTAGAGAAGCAAAGTGTGAGTTGTAAATGGCTTGTCTAGTTTTAGTAAAATCCAGCCAAGAGGAAGTTTCTGTGGAAGGTTGTTTTTTTATGAGAGTATCCATTTTTGAGAGCTCATTCTTAATCTTTCCCTGTTTGCTGTAGAGGATGTTGATCAGGTGATTCCGCAGTTTCTTTGAGAGCGTGTGGCACAAGCTGTCAGCATAGTCTGTGTGGTATGTAGATTGTAATGGATTTTTTACCTTCAGTCCTTTTGGTACAATGTCCATCTGTTTGCATTTGGAAAGGAAGATGATGTCTGTCTGTATCTGTATAAGTTTTTTCATGCAGTTGATAGATTTCCACTCCATACGGCTAAATGCAGTGCCTTGCATAATGACAGGTTTCAGAGTAACAGCCGTGTTAGTCTGTATTCGCAAAAAGAAAAGGAGTACCCTCCGCCCCCCCACACACAAACTCACTCTCCTGCTGGCAATAGCTCATCCAAACTGACTACTCTCCTTACAATGTGCATGATAATCAAGGTGGGCCATTTCCAGCATAAATCCAAGTTTAACCAGAACGTCGGCGGGGGAGGAGGGGGTTGAAAAAAACAAGGGGAAATAGGCTACCTTGAATAATGACTTAGCCACTCCCAGTCTCTATTTAAGCCTAAATTAATAGTATCCAATTTGCAAATGAATTCCAATTCAGCAGTTTCTCGCTGGAGTCTGGATTTGAAGTTTTTTTGTTTTAAGATAGCGACCTTCATGTCTGTGATTGCGTGACCAGAGAGATTGAAGTGTTCTCCGACTGGTTTATGAATGTTATAATTCTTGACATCTGATTTGTGTCCATTTATTCTTTTACATAGAGATTGTCCAGTTTGACCAATGTACATGGCAGAGGGGCATTGCTTGCACATGATGGCATATATCACATTGGTGGATGTGCAGGTGAACGAGCCTCTGATAGTTTGGCTGATGTTATTAGGCCCTTTGATGGTGTCCCCCGAATAGATATGTGGGCACAGTTGGCAACGGGCTTTGTTGCAAGGATAGGTTCCTGGGTTAGTGGTTCTGTTGTGTGGTATGTGGTTGTTGGTGAGTATTTGCTTCAGGTTGGGGGGCTGTCTGTAGGCAAGGACTGGCCTGTCTCCCAAGATTTGTGAGTGTGTCGGGTCATCCTTCAGGATGGGTTGTAGATCCTTAATAATGCGTTGGAGGGGTTTTAGTTGGGGGCTGAAGGTGACGGCTAGTGGCGTTCTGTTATTTTCTTTGTTAGGCCTGTCCTGTAGTAGGTGACTTCTGGGAACTCGTCTGGCTCTATCAATCTGTGTGTGTGGGGGCGGAGGGTGAGAAAACCTGGATTTGTGCTGGAAATGGCCCAACTTGATGAACACTTTAAATAAGCTATTACCAGCAGGAGAGTGGGGTGGGAGGAGGTATTGTTTCATGGTCTCTGTGCATATAATGTCTTCTGCAGTTTCCACAGTATGCATCCGATGAAGTGAGCTGTAGCTCACGAAAGCTCATGCTCAAATAAATTGGTTAGTCTCTAAGGTGCCACAAGTACTCCTTTTCTTTTTGCGAATACAGACTAACATGGCTGTTACTCTGAAACCATTCCTCAGCATTGCGCCTAGGATTTTAGTTCTTTTTGAGCAGGTCCTTAATCCTGAACTATCTGTGTTATTGTTCCAGAGGATGATTTTTTGTGGGGGTTACTAAATCTGCTAGTCTGTTTTAACTATGGTCTTCTGGGGACTGATCTCAGAGATATTGATTGAATTGACAGAGAAGAATGGACTGTGATTAAGTGGAGTATATGCTTATTACTAGGCACAGAGCTGTTTGGTAATGTTGGGAGTGGGAGACTCAGTATAACACACTCCGCCATTCCACTCAAA
Source organism: Eretmochelys imbricata (assembly GCF_965152235.1). Classification (NCBI taxonomy): domain Eukaryota; kingdom Metazoa; phylum Chordata; order Testudines; family Cheloniidae; genus Eretmochelys; species Eretmochelys imbricata. The sequence continues at coordinate 21,686,260 of NC_135582.1, read as the reverse complement.
GAAACTGGTTACAGGTTTCAGTATCTTTTCCCACAGCATTGTGTCTGTTTTGAAATATTAACATTCTATTGAAATAGCTTAATTGAGGTATTTTATTATTTCTATTGCTGCCATTAAATGCTCTAAATAAAAGATAAAAATGCTGTGAGCAAGCAAACACTGTGGAAACTACATGGCCATGGGGTGTTGAGAGATGCAACATGTCTTAAACATGCCTGCTGGCCACAATTAAGCATGTTAAATAAAACGCTGAAAGCAGACAAGGCTGTAAGTGGTATTTGAGCCCACTGCTGGCAGGCACTTCCGTTTTACGAGCAGGCATTTTAAGCAATAACAAATATACAATTATACAGTAATTCACAGTGACTTTACATCTTTTAATTCGTGGGTATGATGTAACTCTGATTTGGGAGTGTGTACAAATTATGAGTTCTAGATCATGTGTATGAAGTTATTATAAAATACTGTATATGTTGGAATGTCTCTGTGCATTTGAAATTCACCATTTGCTAACATTGCCTTTAGCATGGTAACCATCAGCCTAGGGACAATGAAGAGCCCTAGGGACAAAGAAGAGTCATTAAATTTAACAGCTGTGCTCTGACTGTACAATTGGTATGCGAAAGATAGTTCCAGAGTTAGAAAACCAGTGTGACCAAATGTCGCTGCATGGGGGTGCTGAAGTGGAGAGTGGAAAATTCCCAAACAGGACAGTGAGACAGAGATGATAAAGCAGGGGTTTAAAAAGATCTCAGGGGGAAGGATTTGGGGGGGCAGGAAGCTTTAGGCAGAAGAGGGGACAATACAGGCATGGTTTGTATGGGGGTGAGGAGCTGTGGTAGTTATGATAATAAACTTAAATAAAGTCCAATATTTGTAAATTGCTTGTTTTGAATTCCAAGCAGTATCCATGGTTCGTATGCTTTAAACACATGAACATAATACCACCACTTTTATATTTATGTCATTTAATTGTGTAGGCCTAGTCTCTAGTAAATAAATTAAACTGATTAAATACCCTAGGATATTTGTAGAAGACATTGCATCCACATACAGAAACATCCCATACAGTCTGCAAAACAGTTCACAGATGTTCTAATAACCAGTTACAATAGACTATTTTTCCAGCAGGCTTTCCTGTTAAAGCTTACCTAGTTTAATGACATTGTGGATGTAGAAAAGGTGAAATAGTTCAAATAGTCTTCTCACTACTGTCCTACAGTGCACTGATGACCTTGCTGAATCTCTCAGGATGAACTGCTTCTGAGAGCTGAAGTGGGAATTGTGGGAGAGAGAGTATTGTGACTAAAGAGTTAGGGATAGCTCTGATGTGCACAGAGGTAAAACTTAAACCGATTTAGTCTGGCTAATGTGACTGAACTAAACTGTGTGCCTAGACCTGTTCAATACAACCAGTTCAATTACAAATGGCTTAGATCTCTAGTATAGACAAGATGTTACAGAACTTTTTAGTTCCCTCAGCTCTGGTCTTTTAAAAAAGAAATCCCAAAAGACTAGAACTAAATTTAATTGTTTATTTTTTTAAAAAAATCTTGACCACTATTTTTGAGGTATTAAGGGAGCGTTTTAATATGATTTTTCTGTCTTCTATTTTAGGATTTTAAAGGATTCAATTTTAACTTGGTATTGTTCTCTATTTCTAGGGGTTGATTCCATGCAACCTCTACTTTCAATGTTTTATAGCACTCACGTGGTGTTTGTTTCATGAGTCTGGACTGTTAATTTCCTCACTTTTTGTATATATAAAACTACATATATGAGAAATTTAAATTACTGTATGGGATGTTATGTCACATTGAAAAAATGTGAAGAAAATGTAGCTCCTTTTCTGTCATTTTTTATCCTGGAACTACTACTTCTTACCCAATTATAAATTCCATAAATAGGTGTTTTACTATGATCTGACTAAATTCCTGACTAAAGCTTGATCATACTAATGTGTCAGTGAAGTCTTTAAACAAGCAAACAATAAAGAGGCAGTTCAGCCAATTTAAGTGGATTATTCATAGTGCTGGGGGAACATCCAAAGATTTACCTCAGGGAAGTGAGAGCTTTCCTAAGTAGCTTGATTCCAATACATGGAAATTCACTAGGGAATTTAGTTTGAGGTATGACTCTTCCACTAGCTCTAAAATACTACACATAATAATACATACTTTTTGTCTAGTAGTGCACAGCTGATGCTTGCCCGGAGAAAGCACTGATACACTTTCTTTGGCTTATTTTTAGTCATGGTATAAAAATAATGGTTTTCAAGATTACATAAGCAGCAAGTGTAAAATGTGGTGTGTGTGTGGTGGGTGTGTGTGTGTGCATCAAAGTAAAAAGTTAAATGTATTTCTAGTTCACAGTCCATGCTTTTGCTTGCATTTCCCATCGAACTAACTACATGCAAATTTATTAAAATAGAATAAGGAAAATAGATTGACAGTGACACAGAATTGAAACTATAGCATGTAAGTAAAACATATTAAAATCAGGGTGGATTGATTTAAATCAAGGCGATTTTAAATCATGGTTTAAATAAGCATTTCTATTTGAACTTCAGTTATTTTCTAAAGAAAGATGCAGTCTCATTGGTTGATATAACCATTAAAACATGTTATTAAAACATGTTGATTTACCACTAATAGAGCCCTTACAATGAATTTGGCACAGCTTTTTGCTACCAAGGAGGGTACTTTATTATTATATACATTTATTTAAGCAATAATATAGCTTAATTGTTAAAGTATGTTTGTCATTTATCTAATGTTTAAAGATACTTTGAAACAAAACAAAACCTGATCTAGAGCATTTTTCTCAGGAATAGTCCAATTAAAGAAGTAAGTCACCATTGTATCTATCTTTATGGAACCCATTTCAAAGCTGCTATTGCAAGTTTTCTTAATTTGGGAACACAATATATCTTTAAAGCAAATGATAAACCCAGAGATAGTTAGAAAATAGATATTTTAATTAGCATTTTAGTATCCAGTCTTTAAGACCTTTGTAACATCTGAATAGGAGTAGTGTTCACATCCAGCCCCATTCAAAAGTATTTTAATGTTATATAGATACTGGATTATATTTAATCTGGAGCTGCAGCATAATGTTGGGCAGAGATTCAGACTGATATGTAATCCCTTTTAGGTTTTCTTTTAAATTTACTGCCATTTGGCTTTTTGAACTATGTACAGAAATCAGGTCCTAAATGTATTTTTTAAAAAAGTTAATTACGTCATCTCAACAAAATAATTAAAACATTGCTCTTAGTGACTATACTTTAATAAGGAATACAACTATGTGAAATAAATAAAAAACTGGTATCTGTTATTAGAAACTTTAATTAATCTCAAAATTAGATAAAAAGGGAGATACTAATAGAGGAAGCATAAGTCATGCCATGGCAGATCCAATCACTGGTCCATCAAATCCAGTTCCTGTCTCTGGTAGTGTGTAATTCCCTCAGTGCAATGTCAGTCATCCCACCTTATGCATTTAGCCATTTGTATAGTGCTGAACCTGGGATGGGATCTGAGCAGTTTACATTATGAATCATGACATTTGAATGCTCTCACTTTACATATGTAACTGTTTGGTTTCAATCCTGCTGCCAATGATCCTAAGGAATTTTTGGCATTGACTTTGGGAACAGGATCAGACCTGTTGTTACTGGTCATGCAGTTATATACATTTAAAAAAAACCAAACTTCCAGTAGAACTTTTGTCTTTTAAACACAAATATCCCATCTAGAAGTGCTATTGTTTTCTCTGGATTTTTCCCCTTCAGTTTGCTCCTTAGTTAATTACCTTGTAGACTTTTAAAATTAAAAAATCACTTTGGGGCATATATTTCCCAAACTTTTAGAGGTCAGCCACTTATTTCAAATGTAAGCTTTACTAGTCTTTCATTTATCTTCATTTATGTGTATACATATACACACACAATCCTTGCAGTGTGGTGCTAGAGAAGAGAACTTGGCGATAGAGGGCATAACCTTCAGCAAGTTACTTTAGTGGGGATGCACTGGTGTAACCAAACGCAGAACTCAAACCATAATTTCTCTTTATTCTCACTGGACTTTAAACCTTTCTTTAATTGTGAAATAAGAAACCATGTAAATAGGTACTATTATCTTCCTGATTAAATTGAATGAACACTGAAATATGAGAAAACAAAAGCTGGTGCACTTAAAGACGATGAGCACTGAAAACTCTCATTGACTTTAAAGAGGATTGTGAGCACTCAGCTTCTCTCAGGCCTTATAAGGAAAAGCAAACGTTAAATGAAAATACTTGTAAGATAAAATCTTGAACCTGTATAGAAACACCATACTGCTGGGACTCCAGGTTTTATACTTTTTGGAGGGGGTGGCAAAAGCATCTGTCTGGAAGTCATCATTCTGTGGTAAACCCATGGTATTGCCCTTGGAAATCCCTGCAGGAGTTGATTCTGACACTTTAAGCCTTAATTTTTGCTTTATACTTTTCCTTGGAGAGACAACTATGGAATCAGTGGCACTATCATTCTAGAGGGAGCCATGTTTCCAGAGTATTGGAGAGCCATGTATGGAAAAATAGAGAGGCCAGCCCTTTGTGCAAATATCTTAAAATGCATTGGATTTTCTGACCAATGGTAGTGCAACTGAATGATGTTGATGGTGAGGGAGGTTGATGTGCAGCCTGCTCTCTTTGCATGCCAACAAATCCCTTAACCAAAATGAAAGATGTATCAGGAACGAGAGTTCCCACATTGACGCAGAGATTCCAGAATAAATGTTCTTGTTTCATGGCTTATTCTCGGGAAGGGGGTGATACACAGCTGCAAAGTTTTCTGGAGCTTCTTGAATGATGGTTAGTGCAAGAATGGGTTTTGGTAGAACGTGTTGGGTAGCCCCTTGTGTTCCCCACATCCACTGCTGCTGACTTAGAGGAAAATCAGCATCTTTTTTTCACCATCAAGAAATTTGACAAATATTGCTGCACAAAAACTTGTCACTTCTGCACTGGGGCCACTGAATGGGGGAAACTGGGGCAGCTGGTCTATTGGTGGGGGGGTGAAGCTGATGGGTTGTGGGAATCAGAGGATGTGTATTAATAGCCAGAATCTTCTCTTCCCATCTTTTCTCGGGCTGCTAAAGCCCTGCTTTACTGTCTGGTGGCCTGGAGGAACAACTGCAGGGAGTTCCCTGCTACCTGTCCACAACTCAGCTGAATGCCTGACACTTAAGTTGGACTGTGGTCAGGTATGACAAGGCTGCGGGAATGTGTCAGATGAGATGCATGTCACTTGGCAGCTTTGAGTGATATATAGCCCAGTATTTCTTATATAATTAACCAAATGGTAAGGAAAACACATGCTAGGTGAATAGATTCAAATTTGAAAGTCCTTCTTTAAGGCCAATAATTTGATCTGTGAGGGTGGAGCAATGCTAATTTTTCTAGAAAGCTGGAATTCTTTTCATAGTAGCACAGGTAAAAAAGACAATGAAATTGAGGAAGAAAAAATATAAAGAACTAATTTATTTGCATTCATTAATAAATATTAAATATTTGGAGTTGGATATACCAGTTACAGTTTATCCCAATGGATTTTTACCTTTCATGTCCATACCTTATGCTGCAAGTAGAAAAAAAAATCTAACTAATCTTGGTCATATTACAAGGGTACCCCTCTCATAAGGTTGAGGTATTATTGAACGTAGTATTCTGTATCATTTAGTTTAACTTTTTTTTTACACTGTCCTTTCCCTCTTCATCCATCTTCAACTACATTTTATTGTCAGTGCTATTTTGATGAACACCCTTTAATAGTGAATCACCTCTTTGCCTCCTTAAAAGATACCATGTTATTGAGGGAATACTGATTGAACTCCATAATTACATTATTATAGTTGGTGCCGGTTGGGTCACCTGTAGTTAAAGCTGCCCAATACTTTTTACATAATAAGACTGTTTTAAGTTTTTTATAACTTTGCTAAGCTTTAACCGCTTGGGTTGATATATATATATATATAGTCTCAGGGACATGCCTTTTGCTTTCCTTGTGGAAATTCAACCAAACTATCTATTGTTTGTACCAGGCATGTTGTACCTCAGGGGCTGAGCAGGATTTTCCCTTCAATTTCTTCTCCCAAATGCTGTAGTGTCTGCCACATGAACTGGCAGCAGGGACACTGTCTCTCTTAAGGTGTTGATGCCATTATGTATAATATGGTGTCAAGGTTCCTTCTCCACTCTGAACTCTAGGGTACAGATGTGGGGACCTCCATGAAAGATCCCCAAGCTTATTCTTACCAGCTTAGGTTAAAAACTTCCCCAAGGTACAAACTTTGCCTTGTCCTTGAACCCTATGCTGCCACAACCAAGCGTGTTAAACAAAGACCAGGGAAAGAGCCCACTTGGAGATGTCTTCCCCAAAATATCCCCCCAAGCACTACACTCCCTTTCCTGGGGAAGGCTTGATAAAAATCCTCACCAATTTGTACAGGTGAACACAGACCCAAACTCTTGGATCTTAAGAACAATGAAAAATCAATCAGGTTCTTAAAAGAAGAACTTTAATTAAAGAAAAGGTGAAAGAATCACCTCTGTAAAATCAGGATGGTAAATATCTTACAGGGTAATCAGATTCAAAACATAGAGAATCCCCCTAGGCAAAACCTTAAGTTACAAAAAAGACACAAAAACAGGAATATACATTCCATTCAGCATAGCGTATTTTACCAGCCATTAAACAAAAGGAAATCTAACGCATTTCTAGCTAGATTACTTACTAATTTAACAGAGTTTCTGAGACTGCATTCCTGATCTGTTCCTGGCAAAAGCTTCACACAGAGAGACAGACCCTTTGTTCCCCCCCTCCAGATTTGAAAGTGTCTTGTCTCCTCATTGGTCATTTTGGTCAGGTGCCAGCGAGGTTATTTTAGCTTCTTAATCCTTTACAGGTGAAAGGGTTTTGCCTCTGGCCAGGAGGGATTTTATAGCACTGTATACAGAAAGGTGGTTACCCTTCCCTTTATTTTTATGACATATGGGGAGAGAGGGCGAGAGAGTGGAAGCAGCCTGATCAGAATGCAGAGGAGACAAGAGCTGGATGTGGGGAGGAAGGGGCAGCAGAGAGAATAGTTTGGGACAGGTACCTCAGTGGGTGAGACAGGAACTGCCTGGGCAAAGATACTGGCACTAGGATGTAGAAATGGAGACAGCTGGGAGACTGGACTGGCTGGTAAGGAGTTTCAGAGGCAGAGAGGAGACTGGTAATGTGGGAACTGAGGTTGGAGACTGAAGGAAGATACTGGCAAGGAGACTGGGCCTAGGACAGTGCTAGGCTGAGCTGGGGAGAATACTGGGCTGAGGAATCAGGGATCAGAGTTGGGAAAAGGCTACTACTGGGACAAGGACAGGTTGGAGGGGATGGGGGAAGAAGGTCTGTGACCACTAGAGCAATCCTTTCCAGAACCTGGAATTGAGCCCTAATTTGCTGAATTTCGATGTTCTACGGAGAGTTAGTACATATCTAGGAAATTCACTTCCAAAGAGTGTGTCTCATCCTGCTCTAGTGGCTGATCCACCTAGAGAATAACAGCCTACTACTGCTACCAGTTACTCTGTTAGCTTAAGTGGCAGAGGTCTGTGCAGATGGCCTATAGATATCCACCCTGCTAATGACCCCTGTGAGTTTCAATATGGTTTCACACAATTATTTTTTCAGTTGGCTTTTTTTTTTTTAATTAAAAAAATGTCAACATTGCAAAGTCAAGTGCTGCTGGCTCTTAATGGTGATTTCCTCTGAGTACCCAGCTTGAAACACTGGGGGAAAAATAGTATGTGATGATATAATTAAATGATCATAGAATCATAGAATATCAGGGTTGGAAGGGACCTCAGGAGGTCATCTAGTCCAACCCCCTGCTCAAAAGCAGGACCCATCCCCAATTAAATCATCCCAGCCAGGGCTTTGTCAAGCCTGACCTTAAAAACTTCTAAGGAAGGAGATTCCACCACCTCCCTAGGCAACACATTCCAGTGTTTCACCACCCTCAAACTGAAGTAAAGTTGAACAGGCAACCTTACTGCTGGCATTTCCTAACTTTTCAACCATAACATTTTGTAATATATATTTTTGTGTGTAATTATGATTTATACTACAGTAGTATAAGCATCCAAACGCCGCAGTCAGACTGGGGCACAATCTTTTAGATAGTGATATAGAACACATTGTTCTTTCTGTGATCTGCAATAATAGTTATCCCGTTTGGGAATTGAAATGGCCTCTCCTGGCGTAATAGCCAAGAGGCACACTTGATGTGGGTGAACAAATTGTTGCTTTTGGGAAAGCCTTTAAATAACAATATTGCTCTCTCCTCCCACTCTCCTTGAAATGAAGTAGGTTAAAATGACTATATTGAAACAAATAAGATGACCCATTGCAGTCATTAATAAAGCCTGCTCCTGATGAGTTGGGGGGAGAAAACACTCCCTAATTTCAATGGGAACCTCTAGTGTAGAATGGGAGGATACCAGTATTTTAGATACTAGTAGAAAACTGTCATCTTGCAGTTCAATAGACAATACAACCAAAGGCTTCCTATGCTCCACATACCGAACAGTATGTAAATGTTAAGTCTCTGTTTAGGATTGCTAATTTTCATAGACAATCAAAACCACTAGAAAATGCATTTTGATCAAGCTTTCCAGCATACCTATGCCTATTATTTGAGGCCTTTTTATTGAGTACATTGCAGACAATACATCTATCTTCATGTATATAAGAGATATGGAAAACAGTAGATATATGCATATGAATTGATGCAGCTCTTGTACTAGAAAAGGTGTCTGGAAAATAAAAAATGTATGTCTCATGCTAGGGCAATAATTTGAAATAATGACATCAATATAGACATAAATATGTGTGCCTCATTTAAATCTGGACAAAATTAATTTGTTCACATAAGTATATACTTTTATTTAATAAGATATGTCAAACCTATCATAGTTGAAGAGGAATCCTGTGTTATAGAATATATCTTCTTTTCATTAACATGAAAAAAAGTCAAGTAAACAGGTTTGTTCTTTAAGCGGCTGTATCTATAAAACAGATTGAAATAGAGGTTAGAGGCTGTACTGGAATCAACATCAATTTACTTTGGGATATGGCCAATTTGCATGGCACAAACATTTTCCATTATTTTCTTTGCTGCTTCTGTCTTTGTGATGGTATTTAAATTCCAGTGTTCTTTTCAAGGTAAAGATGAAGATGGAAGTTCTCTAGAAGCACTTTTGATTGAATGTACGTATTTAAGTTTATGCATACAACTTTGTTTCCTGGTTGCTCTAACTTATTTCTTCTTTACTTGTGTAACTGTAAGTGAGTAGGTAGAAACAAAGTTGTTCATTTTTTCAGTTTGGGAGGAATAAGGATTACAGTTCCCTTTGTTGTCAGTGGAATGATGGATGTGCTTTGGGCTCCAACTTGGAAGATGCTGAGCGTTTTTATGAGGTGCACTGCACCCTGAACTTCCATTAAAATCAATAGGAATTGGAGGTGCTCAGCACCTTTCAAAAGTGCTCAGCGTCCTCCAGATCCAGCTCCTAATTCTTTGTACTCTATACTGTTACCCCACAGTGAAATATCCCCTTGGTAATGTACCTTTTGCCATGCTCTTTTATGTGTAATTCAGGATCGGTAAGCATAAATAAATATTAAATTGCTTTTAAATGTATGGGTATTTTAATATTTTGGGGTTATTCCTATTTAGTACAGGATGTTCATGAGTTCTTTATGTGTAGTTTTATAACATTTAAATGGTGGGTCTCTCACCATTTGCACAAGGTCTCACAGGAAGTCTGTAGCAGAGCTGGAAATTGAAGCCAGAACTCCTGAATCCCAGTCTGGTGCCTTAATCATAAGACTGACTCTCATTGTATTTTGCTATTTATGGTTGTGGTCTTGGCAAAAACCCGGAAGATCAGAGGAAAACAAACATGAACTCAATTCTTTTCAAACCTCAAGAAAGATCAGATTTAGTATAATCCAATTTTTAAGTGAAAGTATGAATTTGTTCTTATATCATCTGAATTAGTTTGCCGCTGCCTAATATACATTATGGTATACATTCATACAGAGTACTGTGCTGTAAGTTGATGAGCAGAAAACACCAGCTAAGGAAGGTAAAATAATGCCCAAACTGCAGTTCAATCCAAAGTCCTTTACCCAAGGCCAGCTTTATTATCACGAAAGGATTTAAAATGAGCAAATCACTTGATCCCAGCCATCAAAGACCATTCTAGTTTTTAGCAAACTGGGAGGAGAGGACATAACCTTCTCTCTGAGTAACCTTTCCTGATTATTGTGTGGGCCTCTTGCCATGTCCCCAGAGAGATTGTCTCAAGCCTTATCTTCTTGAGACTGAGCCAGGAGTATTTCTTTCAGCTTTCAACAGGTAGTCCCATGATACGTAGTCAGCTGACCCATTCCCATTATGTGCCCTTTCTGAAGACTACAACTCCCAACAATGAGCAGCCTTAAAGGAGCTATGTCCCTGTAACAGATGTGCTGCCTGCCCTTGCAGACCAGTGTTCTGTTACATGTGTGTTAGTAAAAGTTTTGACTGTTAAAAATATTTATTTGAAAATACAAACTGATGATGAGAAGTATTTAAAATATTTGGGGCCAGAGGTGGGAGGTGCCTGTTCCCCTCTCCCATCAACTCTGAAAGTCCCTCTGCATGACTAGTCCATGTACTGTGGTGGGGATAGAGAGAGAGGAGTTTCCTGGCAGAAAGAAGGAGGAACCTGGGATGGTGGCATTGTCTCAATAAAGAACTACAATTCCTAAGCACATTACCAGCTTTAATGCTTGTCTGACTAGCATAAACACCATTAAAAGGAGATTGAAATGTGCTGATGAATAGTTGGAGACGGTGGCATCAGAGCTTGATGGCAACTGTCAGCGTGTGTGAACAATTGTGGGGGATCTGTTTTTTGGCATGGATTTGTATAGATGCGGGTTTTTACCCCAAGTGACTCCACTTCCACAGCCATATACTTCTGAGAGGTTACAAACCCTATCTCTATCAGCAGACAATGCTGCAACTGTAACATTTCTAACATACACGTGTAGCATAAACTGGAGTACATTTTTCCCTTGTGTAGTCATTTCCAGTGAAGGAAATGAGTTGGGTATTGCCTATTTAAAACTTTGTGAAAGTGTTTCATTTGCTAGAAATGTTTCATTTAAAGTTAATTTCAGTGATGTCACCCCATGGAGGGTTCGGCTCTGGCAGCTCTGTCTCAAGTTCAACAGAGTTCTCTCTGCTTGCATTAGATCTAGAACTCATAGGAACACATGAAACCATAGGCCAGTAACACAAGAACAATCACAAGAACAAGGTCCACTATCTTTTATCATTTTTATTAAAGTTACCAACAAAGTTCTGAATGTCACAGCACATACAACTCCTAGATATATCCATACAGTTACAGCTACAAACATATTCTCATCCTCCTAGACAGTGTTAGAGACTGATGGCTCTCTCATGGATTGACCATCCGTACAGGGATGGTTCCTGCTGGAGTTCTCCCATAGGAAGCTCAATTTTCCCACTTTGGGCACCCCCTTTTTTATAATGTAATTCTGTCTATACCTATGTTCTGCACGTGTGCATGGAAGTGTCAGCCCTCTTTTTTCCCTTATTGGTCTTTGTCCCCTAGAAACATAAGGGATCCCAAATGCTATGGGTTGTATAGGTTCTCTTTATTCTCGTTAGCGTTGACGTACAACTTGTATCCTGTGCTAAGGCACATGTTGGAAACAGATGTGCCTCTACAGCATTTTTATTATTTAAAATTAATCTTCCAGCTAATTTTTTGCAATATTATCATTTGGTACCACTTTCCTCATAATCTTAGGGCATCGGGTTATTATTTGGTCACTAACTTATGACAGCATTTTTTATCTCCAAAGCCTAAATTAGGTAAGCTAGAATCTGGAAGGCCTCACCCTACAGGTCTTGTGTTTCAGCCTTTCTGACGTAGATATCTAATAAATTATCAATCTAAGTACTGATCAATTTTATACTTCTATAATCCAACAGTTTAACTCTATTTAACATACAATAATTATATATATCATGTTCATTAATCGTAACATCACACAATACATGGATAATAAACTAAAATCATTGGCTAAAATTTGAAGTATGATTACTGCTTTGGCATTATATGGAAACATATTGTATATAATTATTAGACTATTTTTGTAACTACATGGTAACTACTAGTTTAAGTCAGTGTCAGATTGGGATCTTTCTCTTACTAGGGGTGAGTGGGGGTGGAGAGAAAAGAAAATGGGGAGGAAAGCAGGAGAAGAAATATTGTAACAATTTTGGGCAACCTATACAACTGTAATTCAGTATATTTTACTTAGGTTGCATAGCTGCCTGCATGCAGTTTCATTGAACATAGAACCTATTAGGTTTGACATTGGTCAAGAAATTAAGAGTGCCTATTTAGATGTAGATGACTTAAAATACAAAGCTGAGCTTGTTTAGAGCCTTTCTGTTAATTTAGGAAGAGAGACCATTAATGCTAAAATGTAATACAACAGTAGATTTCTCTGTAATGTTACCATAGGTTTTCCTATGTTTATTTTCAGTCTGATTTCTTGTGTTTGTCTCTTTTCTCCAAGGGAGATGCATTAGCAAAGCGTGGCTATGTGATGGAGATATTGATTGTGACGATCAGTCTGATGAGGATAATTGCGAGAGCTATATGTGTGGACCACCAAAATATCCTTGTGCTAATGATACCTCCATCTGCCTACAGCCTGAGAAGCTCTGTAATGGGAGAAGAGATTGTCCTGATGGATCTGATGAAGGCGACCTCTGTGGTATTTTCTTTTTAGGCGCACTCACATCTATAAAGCATTCAAAATTATTTTGTTTCCCTAATACCACTTGATGTTTTTTGTTTCCATCTTCCCTTTCTAAAGAATCTTATGTTAGCAGGGTATTTAAATTTTCTCACGAGTAATTTGTGCATTTTATTTTAATGTCCATGTTGTGCTTGAAATTGTATCAAGCCTCTCCAAAATGAAACATGGTGAACAACATAGGTTCTCTAATCTAAGAACCTATCTTTTAATCTCTTAAAACATCCCTTACAAGGTACATGGTTGTAGCCATAAGCAGTTGGAAAGCTCTCTTACACATATAAGAACACCTGTACTTAAGTGTGCCTATAATACTGTCACACAACACAAACTTAACCACTGTTGAATTAGATCACTACTTAGATGGGAGGGTTTGTCCCCCCCGAAATAGATTAGTATGCTGCAAAAAAATTGTGGGGTGTGTTTTTTTTAATTATTCCATGGGTGTCATTCTTTCTTCTAAGTCAGTACTGAAGATTTGACATTGCATGTTATTAAGATGCACTATGCTCATCCTTTAGATGAAATGTAAAAAGAGGACTGTTCTGGTGAGCATACTCTATCATGCTGTCCAATATTATCTCACTGTTTCCTTGTACTCCACCATTAGTCTTTCTGAATCCATCTGTTCTTTCTTATTTTATATTTAATTTTCCTTTTTTGGGGCAGGGACTGCCTTTTTGTTCAATGTTTGTACAGTGCCCAGCATAATGATGTCCTGCTCTGTGATTAGGGCTCCTAGGCAATACTTTAATATATATAATAAATAATGGAATGGCTGAAAGGTAGGAAAGGAGAGGTGATTACAGGAGTAGAGGTTTTTATGTCCTCAGGTGGACAACTCCTTGTTAATGCTCTAGTAAAGTTTCTTTGGCTTGAGAGACAAGGCACATAATGATCTCATTAACTCCCAGTGATAGTAACCCCTTTAGGACCCATATATGCTGCCAGAGCACCACATAAGAGTCAGGATCGGCCCCCATATATTTATTGTATTGTACTGTATTGCTTAATTTAATAAACCATTCATAGCACTTTTTATAGACCTCATTTAGGCCTTCGATTCAGTGCATTGAGCAGGTTTGGGAGATCTGATGAGGCAACCAGGAAGTTTGTGGGATCTGGGAAAGTAGTGTCATTGATAAAAGAGCTCTATAAAGGAATAGAAATCTGTGTTTGAGTGAATGGCAGTTTCACAGCATGGTTTCCTATCTACATGGGAGTTGGGCAAGGCAGCGCTCTGCACCATCGTTGGTCAATATTAGAATTAATTAGTTGATTGGTAAGCTTGAGGAGGCAGCTGTAGGTGGTTTTGAGCAGAATGCCATTCTGCTTTGAGATCTCTAATATGCTGATGACACTCTGTTGTTGACTCAATCTGGTGAATTGCTGAAGCTGATGGCTGATCTAGTTGAGCAAGAAGCAACACACTTTGGACCTTATGAATCTGGATAAAACTAAATCCCTGACCATTACCATCAAACAGCCTCCAGCGCTAGATTACAGCTAACTCAGTATTTACTTGTCTGGACAGGCCATTGAGCAGGTGGCAACTCAAATATTTGGGCATCATCATAGACCATGCTAGAAGTTGCCTGAAAGATTTGGACACTCATATGGCAGCAGCTGCTGCCAGGTTTCAGGCATGCTTCAGCGGCCTTGGTGGGGATGTCATGACATCAAACTTGCCAAAGAGCTGGGGATCTATAGAACCACAATTATACCTACTCTATTGTATGGCAATAAAACATGGGTCCAGAGGAAGGCCAAAGAACACTGTATTTACATTTTCGATTCTCATCATCTTCATCTGCTGTTCCAGATCAAGTGTCACAACAGGAACACAAATGAGGATATTTGAAGCCAAACCCAGCAACCACCTTTATCAGCACTAGTTTCAGCAGCTTCCTTGGTATGGACATATTATTAGAACGGATGATCAGCAAATTCTGGATCATGCGTACCAAGGAATGCCACTACAGAGATGAAGCTTTGGTGGTGCGATAAGATTGCCAGTGATAGACATAACTGACATAAACATAGCCAGACCACCTTAGGCACCAAGGCAGAGATTGATCCAGGTGGCATTTTGACTGCAAAGAGGCCATGTCCCTTTGAGATTTTCTGGGATTAAGATAATGATAATAAGTTATTATTCAACAGTGGTTTACTACTCATTTACTAATTAGCATGCGGGTATTTATGACTGTTGCCTTAAAGTGTTAATATGCATTGCAGGATATTGGCAGCACGTTTGCCTATCAGTGTTATTTTAATGAATTTGCGCCCTTTTTTCCCCATCATTGAGAACCCTGAAGTCTGGAAAAATAAAGACCCTAAGAAGAAAGGGAACTGTTTTAAAAAATCACGAGGGAAACTGTTCTATAGAAGGACCGCTGGATTGTGTATATTTTCTTGTGCAGATGTAAAATTCAGTTTTAGAGATACATGTGAATCAGATTAGCTAAGAGGCATGAATAAATTAGAAGATTCAGAAGAAAATCTAACTTTCAGTAAATAAATACATTAGTGCACTTGTCCTGTACTCCCAAAATTCACATTGACATTCGTACTTATAGGAAATGCAGGACAAGCTCCTTAATGTTCTTTAGTGTTTGTTTTCACAGCATTCTTTAAATAAAATAAAATAAAATAAAATAAAATAAAATGGAGAACTAGGTCCTGAATTTCCTTTCACACTGGCTTCTTTGACACCACTGTAGTCACCACAGGGATGCACAAATGTAACTGAGAGCAGACTCAGAATCTGTTGGAAAAAAGCATACCCTTTGCCTCCTAATCTCAGAGACCATCCATGCATAGGTTTAGGAAATAAAAGACACAGAAGACTCAGGGAACATAAGGAACAAGGCATTGAAGCCTCAGATTGCTGAAGGAATAAGGCACTTTGACACAGAGCCAAGTGTGCTGAGACACTAAATGCATTCCAAGACATATTTGGGGTTAGTGTACACTGGTTAGGAACAGAAAAGGATATCACTGAGCTAAATAGCCTTTAGCCAATTTAAACAAAATCCAACCATGTGAAAATATGAAATGTAAAGTTAGGGCACCTTAACTCTGTCCTGTAATAACACCATGCAATAGCTATGCAATTAAAATGAACACATTTTAGTGTTTGTAGTTCCAGATTAGATTAGACACATAGTGTTCCCCCCCGCACCTCTTTTTCTCATGGTGTCACTGCAGGGCAGATTTGGACACTAAATGCTTATTTTGGAGAGAATTACAACATCCCTGTAATGTATTTTACTCTGAAATATATTGTCAACCTTTACTCCCATCTTAATGTAGCTTTTGTCTGAAAATTCTGTTGTTCTTTTTTGCAACTGTTTTTAAAAACCCATACATGAATAGTAAGCAAGAAGCCCAAAGAATGATAGCATTAAGTAAATGAGAAAAGAAGTGTACCATCCAGTAAATACAAAGTGTACTGAATACGTGAATGGTAAAATACCTTTGATAATCTGTCAAAATTTATAATATATATTGTAGTTCTACAATGCTAAAAACTTGCTATCCTCTAACAGTAATGCAACCTCAGATGTATGCAAATTGAATGCACTACTTTTCCGCATAAGTATTCCAAACAAATAGTTGTTCAGCCAGATTTAAATTCAGTTAGTGATTACTTGAGGTTTTTAATTTCTTTTATTACCGAGAAGGTCTTGAAACGTACAATATAATACAGCTGATATCGTTTGCAATTTTTAATGTTCTTTTCCTGTTATTTCAGATGAATGTTCGCTTAACAATGGTGGATGTAGCCACCAGTGTTCTGTAGTTCCTGGAAGAAGAATTGTGTGTTCCTGCCCTACAGGACTTTATCTAAATCCAGACAACAAAACCTGTGAAATTGTGGATTACTGTACCAAACATCTTAAATGTAGTCAAGTGTGTGAACAGCACAAACATAGTGTCAAGTGCTCCTGTTATGAAGGCTGGAAGATCAGTAATGATGGTGAAAGTTGCACTAGTATTGGTAAGCTGAGATTTAGGGCTTCTGCACTATTGTAAGGTTCCTTATTCCTTCTAATAGGAAGTGTAAAAACCAGTAAAATAGGATTAATCTCCAGGAATCTGAGATCCAGTGTCCTTCTACTTTGGACCTCAGTAGAGAGTCTGGACCATAACTTTTAATGGAGGGTGTCATCTCTTCTATGGGAATAGAATCATCATAATATTATAATTGCATTATTTATTTTGTGCGCTGAAGTAGTGCCCAGAGGCCCAAATCAGGAGAATAAGGGCTCCAGTTTGCTAGTTGCAATATAAATATAGAAAGACAGTCCCTGCCCCTGCCTAGAGGAGCTTGGATATTAAATGAAAGCTACTGGGTTACCTACAGCAGTGGTTCTCAACCTCTCCAGACTACTGTACCCCTTTCAGGAATCTGATTTATCTTGCATACCCCAACTTTCACCTCACTTAAAACCCACTTGCCTTCAAAATCAGACATAAAACTACAGAAGTGTCACAGAACACTTACTGAAAAGTTGCTTACTTTCTCATTTTTACCATATAATTATAAAATAAATTGATTGGAATATAAATTTTGTACTTACCTTTCATTGTATAGTATATAGAGCAGTGTAAACAAGTCTTTGTATAACATTTTAGTTTGCACTGACTTTGCTAGTGTTTTTTATGTAGCCTGTTGTAAAAGTAGGCACATATCTAGGTGAGTTGATGTACCCCCTGGAAAACCTCTGTGTACCCTCAAGGGTATTCATACCTATTGTTAAGAACCGCTGACTTAGAGCTTCCACTTGCAATTTGAGGATTGTTCCTTACAGTTATTTTTCTCATATTTTTGACAACTCTGATTTTAAATATCTCTGAACTATGATGCTTCACCAAGTCTTTTCGGTGACTGTTTCACAGGTCATTAGATTTCACCACTAAGAAATTATTCCAGTTGCTCACCTTTTTCTCACATTCATGCCATGGGCCATTTTTGAACAAATGAGCTAGAAATGAAAGCTTGTGTATCACATTATCAGTCACCTGAGATAATTTCATTAATACCCAATTCAGATATTTTGTAAATGGCCTATTAGAAACCATCTAATTTGACAGTAGCTGAGCTAATTCAAACATTTCATTACATATTCTTTACAGTTATGGTGTAGTCACAATTTAGTTCCAATTAACAGCATGCCAAAGTACAAATTACACCTTATCAGAATAATTACTTTTTAGTTTGTTCTTCTAAAATAATGAATTAAGATTAAAATATATTCAGTATAACTCAAATCAAAGAGTTCCTTGCAACTCCCATTGGATTAGATAATTCTCATTGTGTTTTCTTCAAATTCAGTAGGAGTTTGTTTGCTTATTCCAAAGTAGAATTTGATTTGAGCTCTTTGATTTATTCCAGATTATTCCCATTGTTATCTCTTAGTCAACTTTTCTGGGTCATCTTCTAATTTTTTGCTACCTTTTCTATTAGATACAGTTCATTTGTCTGACCTTTCAAATCACACAGAAACCACCCTGAGCTCCATCCACAATGGGAAAAACATTTTAAGGTGTTCATTTTAACCTTTTTTCCCACCATTCCACTGACCAATTTAAAGATGTTTACTACTGCACTGTGGGATCAGGAATATATACTCTTTTTCAAGGAATGTCCCTGTGAGTGCTGCACTTTAGGAGAATCTGAGTTCTTGTGCTTGTAATTGGAGAATTTCAGTAACAGTGCCTGGTTGGGTCACACAGGCAGTGTTCCCATCTTGTGCCACTTCTGTCAGTTACATAGTGCAGTGCGACCGACCCCCCTCTCAGTTCCTTCTCTACCACCATCCGCATGAGATTGAGCAATCGTCAGAGCCTCTCAGGATTATCTTTAGCTTAGCTGTTATCTTTAGAGTATTAGTTTTTTAGAACCCAGTTATTTAGTTAAATAGTTAACTACCCTACCTTTTTCTTACTTTATTTATTTATTTTTTCCCCGCTTAGGAATTTAAGTTTCAGTTATTTGTATACCCCTTAATATAGTACAGTTACCATCCCTCATGGGAGAAACCCTATTCGAAGGGGCATGCCTGGCTTCCTGGTTTTCAACATTCCCTCACTTGCCAGTCTGATGGACATTCACAGTATGTCTGCTGGTGCTTCCACTTCCATGATATGAAGGCTTGCACCAGAAAAGCAAGGAATTTACAGCTAAAACTCCTCACGATGGAGAAGTCTGCACGCGGTGTCCAGTATGGGATCATGAACCCCTCCTGGCCACTGGTCTCCAACGGTAGTATCTGACCAAGATTAATCATCTCTCTGTGAGAGAAAGGAGCATTCCTCCAAGAAGGAAACAAAAAACAGTCTCCAACCTCCCCTTGTCAGGAACTCACCAAAAAGAAACATTCCCCAACCCGTCAGACTACCTCGGTGCCAACTGCACCAAGACCATCCATCTCTGAGGCAGCAGGACCATCCGTTTCCATAGATACCATTCAAGCCAAAGACTCTAGGCGGGTGAGCTCAGACAAAGGCACAAAAGGGAAACCTACAAGCCCTGCCTCAGTACCGCAGCAGCTGCTCAGACTGTGGCAACAAGCAGCTCAGCAGTGCTACAAACTATAGAACCACCTCTTGCCTCCACAATGCACAGTGCATAACCTCTGCACTGACTGCTGTGGTAAAGGCATAGGTACTGCCAATAACACCCTCCTCAGTACCAATGCTCTCTGTACTGCAGCAGTTTCTCCAGCATAAAGACCTTTTGGTCTTGTTAGCACCAGAATCCCCACTCCTCAGTACCGACATTACTCCAGTACACTTGGTATCATGCCAGCTTACAACACCAACCAGGTCAGCTCCTCCTTTATCCAACAATGAGGAGGGGGAGGAGGAGGATCCTATAACTCCTTGCCTATGCAGACAGCCACCAGGCTGAGTCTACTAGAACAACATCAATACCTCCCCAGTTTCCACGGTATGCATCCGATGAAGTGAGCTGTAGCTCACGAAAGCTCATGCTCAGATAAATTGGTTAGTCTCTAAGGTGCCACAAGTACTCCTTTTCTTTTTGCGAATACAGACTAACACGGCTGTTACTCTGAAACCTCCCCAGACCTGAAACTCAAGGATGGTAGAGACACCCACGGATGCCATCATCGCTGCCATTCCTACTACATTGGTCCTACTGGGACCCGTGGGCAGTGTACCACCAACACTACCCTAAGCCTCAGAATTCACACAGGGAGTGATTGAGGCAGTCTCCATCGTCCTTAGTACTTGGATCCTCTGAACCTCCAGAAGAGGGAATCGGGGAACTGAAGGATACATCAGATCAATAAGTCACATCAGCTGCCAATTCATACCCCCACCACCAATGACAGGGGATGACTTTATACAGTTCCAAGAGCTGTTTAAGAGGATCACAGGCTCATTGGAGATACCACTGGAAGAAACTGTGGAGTCCCAACATAAGTTGCTGGACATCCTCCGTTCTTCAACCTCTTCCAAGATAGCTTTCCCAATAAATGAGGCTCTCATGGCTGTAGTCATGGCAAGTTTCCTGGCTCCCTCTGTCAGGTTTCCTGAAGAGGTACAATCTACTGTTGAGCACATACCATTTGAAGGCCCCAAACTGTTCTCAACCAAAACAGATGAGTCCCTTCACATGTTGAAGTACTCCAGGATGACACTGAGATCCTTTGGCATATATACACCTACACAAAAGAAGAAATGGGGAGTACAAAGAACAAGATCTGCACCCTACACCCAGCCTTAGAGGCAATACTACCCACAAAGGTGGAGGCAGAGACCCACAAGTTGGAGACCACTCCCTTCTCAGCCTCGATATCCCAACAACCTCCCTCTAAACAGAAGTTTTGAGGATTTGGTCAAGTACCGGAGACACCTCCCACACTTTCTATTGCTGGACCCATCCAACACCATCCATCCATTCGTAGACCATCTGACCCCATTCCATGCAGCATGGTGAAATGTCACATCAGACAATCTAGACAATAGAATTTATCAAGATTGGCTGTTCCATCCAATTTACCTCCATCCCCCCCTACATACCCTATGTCCCTATCCATCTTCAAAGACCTTTCTCACGAACACCTATTATGACAGAAGGTAAACCATCTCATATACCTGGGCGCAATAGAACCAGTATCTACACAACACAGACGGAAGGGTTTCTACTCCCATTATTTTTTAACCCAGAAAAAAAATGGAGGATGGAGACCCATTCTCAACCTAAGAAGACTCAACAAATTCATGAAGACTGAATGATTCAGGATGGTCGTGCTAGCAACGATAATTCCAGCACTAGAATGAGGGGACTGCTTCTCAGCCCTTGAACTCCAGGATGAATATTTCCACATAATGATTCATCCCTCACACAGGAAGTTTTTCAGATTTGTTGTGGGAATGGATAATTTCCAATACAAGGTATTCCCTTTCAACTTGTCCATGGCTCTACAGGTATTCTCAAAAGTCTTCACAGTGATAGCGGCTCACCTCAGCAGACAAGGGATCATAATATTCCCCTATCTGGATGATTGGTTACTCAAAGCCACGATTTGAGAAGATTTCAGAGTAGACTTGAGAAGAGGCACTAGAAGCTACTCCAAAGACATTAGCTCTCTTCACACAGCTGGGTCTACAAATAAACCAACAAAAATCAACGTTCACACCTGTGCTGATACTGGAATTCGTCCGGGCCTACCTCTACTCTCTGGCTACAGCCTTTCTGCCCACTTACAGGTTTACCACTGTAGTCAACCTAATCACGATAATGTAAGCAGCCCACAGACATCAGCCAGGATCTGCCTCCAACTGTTAGGCCATATGTCAGCAATGGCATTTGTTGTCAAGCACACCAGACTACACATGTGATGCCTGAAGGGCTGGCTCAGGATACTACACATCCCACACAGACATAGTATAAACAAGCGCCTTACAATGCCAAGCAAAATAAAAAATTCTCCACACTGGTGGACTCAACCACACCACATTTGTGCAGGAGTTCCCTTTGCACAGACCTCTTCATTGATTTGCTTTGGATGTATGGTTAGAGAAGGCACAGTATAAGGTAACAAATAAGTCTGGTAATGCACCTCAGCCTAAGCTCCAGTGACAGTGACATTTCAGTTAACGACCCATCTAAAACAGAATACCAGAATAAAAACATTGCAGGAAAATTACACTTTACTATTTGTCCCACATTTTATTTTCTGCCATGGGTGGTTTGTGTAGCCCAACTTCTCATACCAAATGATATTAGAAAAAAAATATTTTTTTCAATCTAGAATCCTCCTGCATATAAACTGTTCTGTGCACAGCATGACATTTCTCTTTTGTGCATCAGCTGCATTTCTTTATTTATAATTTGTATTTGTTGAAGACTAATTGTGTAAACATCATAAACCATGTTGCCTATAAGCATGTTTTTTGTCAAATATATGACTATTTATAGAGCAAAGAAGCTATTTTGTCCAGCTCTATTTCTTAAACATTCTTTGTATTACTATAGCAGAACTGTTGTTGCCATGGTTAAGGCTGCATTCTGTTTTGCACTTAAAACAGTAGTTAAACCCATAAAGCACAAAATACCTGGCCCAAAGTTTCAAAAGATAATCTGTTGAGTAAAACCTGAATTTTCTGCCCCAGGAGATGTGGGGGAGGGGATGATGGAGGGGGAGTGTTGAAGAGAATTGGTTAATTTTAGTTCCCAAATGCTAGTTGATTTAAAAAAGGGCCAAAAATTTCATCTTTGGAGTTTGCATGATTTTTCTCACTGACATAACACAGTCTTTCTGTGCCACAGTTAGCCAATAAAGGACAAGATTTATGATGAACAGGGTACTCTACAACATACCTGCTGATTTGTCAAAGATCAGGAGCTTAATTAAATTGTTCATCAAGTTTATGAGCTTTTGACCTTTGTGATGCAACAGCTGCTAATGTTGAAGAGCTTATTGATCATCATATAGTTCAGCCATTTCAGGATCTGCAAAATCAGACACTGCTTTGACAAATATGAGAAGCTTTGTGAAAGTGCCTGTTGGTTCAGAGGCAAATACTGCTCTTCATGTAAGGAACCCTTATTCTGTTGGAGATGATTATTTAATGTGCTACAAGTCACAACTGAATCTTTATGTGCAATTATTAGTTAATGGAGACCATGAAAAAGTTTAATTTTTTAAAAGGAAGTGAAAAGTTTCTTTTTTGAAACATTTTGACTGACTCTGTTTTTCGACACCTTAGAAGGCACTGAAATCCTGCCTGTTGTCGTGTTCCCCCAGTAATACGCATACCATCCAAAACTGAAGCCTAGTATGGTAGAGGAAAAGAGATTTTACTAGTTCAGCGGTATTATTGTTGCATTGTAGAGGAAGATCTTCAAGAAAGCAATGTCTGTTTTCCAAAATAAAATAATATTTGCAAAGGTCTCTGTTCTTTAAAGCAGAGCTCTTGAACTGGCTGGATAATTTCATTAAGATTTTCTTTTTTTGCTCCAGACCTGGCTGGTCACTTTGACAGAGATCTTGTTCTTTGTGAAAGTAGTCATTGCAGTGTTTGACAGCTTTTCTTAACTTAAATTAGCACTGCATTATGTGTGAGTTAAGGGTACATACATAACATACTTAACACAAATCCACAGCTACAAGGAAATAAAAAGTTAAGGCATCTAACATTACATTCCTTTTACTCATCCACCCAGAGACGTACATTTCATCAGTAGAACAAATGCCATGCACCAGACAATACAAAATATCCTCAATTCTGTCTCAGTAGAGAAGCCAGGGTTCTAGCACCCTTTCTCAAAACACAAGTGAGTATGATTTTTCAAGAACAGTTCAGAATGGTTAGCGGAGGGAAAGTCTGTTCTGTTTGTGGTAGTGGTGGTGAATTTGAAGAAGTTGTGTGCTGTTAGATGCCTTAATTTTACAATTCCTTGTTTTTGTGGTTTTGTGTTAGATAAGTTGTTTATGCAGTTTAACTCACACAAAGTAATCTTTTTTGTATTATATTAGTTGCAGTACATAGTTTTCAACTAATTGTTAATTAGAGCAATACTAGATAACTTTTAACAGACTTATTTTCTCTGAAGCATTTAAGAAAGTAAAAACTTCACCCAAGTTCTTATTTTAATTTTGATAGCTTAAACTTTTTTTCTGGCCTTAATCCTGGAAGTCCAGGGAGGGAGAGGAGAGGGGAGGAAAGAACTCCACCACTTAGCTCTCATCCAGAAGACATTCTTTGTGCTTTGCCTGTGGACCGCTGACTGACTGAGTCAGATATCCTTGTTGTTAATATCCATTCAACACCTTTAGTTGAGGCAGGTGAGCAGAAGTCTAAATTGGTCTGAAATATATATATTTGCAAAATTTACTCTTTGTTGGAAAATGAATGAGCTAGTAAGGTTTACAAGATCTATTATTTTAATCAAATTGTTCCTCCAATAAAGTACTCTGCCATTCTCGTTCAGCTATGTGTGCCTCATATCAGTAAGTCTACTAAAATTCTACTCTTTATTATACATTTTAATGTATAATCCATTGTACTTCCAGATCCATTTGAAGCTTTCATCATTTTTTCCATTCGTCACGAGATCAGAAAGATTGATCTTCAGAAGCGAGACTACAGTCTCTTAGTTCCTGGTTTAAGAAACACAATAGCACTTGATTTTCATTTCAATCAGAGCTTACTGTACTGGACAGATGTGGTGGAAGATAAAATTTACCGAGGCAAGCTTTCTGAAACTGGAGGTATGAATTTAACTTTTGACTTATTTTAGTAGGTCCTTAAAAAGAGAGTACCAGCCAAAGTAATGCAACCATAGTACATCAAACTCTTCAGATTCTGGCCAAGCTATTATTCTTACTCCTCTGAGAGCGATTGTTTTAGGTTATCTCCAAAATCAGGCAGGTGTCACTGGTTTAGTTATGCTTGGTTTACAACTTGAATATTATCTTTGGAACTGTAAAGTCTAGAGACTTAATTTTTAATGTGATACTTTAGATTTTGGTACACAATATTATAGCCTTTTTTTTTTTTTTTTTTACACAAATGCAGAAATACGAGGCCTTTAACATGGTGACCCAACCACAATATATGTGGTCCCGGCCTATAGCACATCATACTCTCACAGTGTATGTAGAAATACTTTCATAAAAATGTTTTCTAGGTTGATATGCACCTAAGTGTTCTTTCACTGAAAACCTAGCAAACAAAATCACACATTATTTAAAGTTTCAATATGTTCAGAAATTTGATTTCTAAATTTCCCCTGGTTTCCTATTCCTGTAAACTAAAACAGTTCATTTTTCAAGATATTGACCCAAAATGTATTTTATACATAAGCACATACTCTCTCATTACTTGTGAGAAAAGAAAAATAACTAATGAAGATAAATATCATGTCAGATTAGCTATTATGTGGTCTCTCACTGAAAAATATGCATAAAGACTCATTAAATGGAGAGGTTTTAGAGTAGTAGCCGTATTAGTCTGTATCAGCAAAATCAATGAGGAGTCCTTGTGGTACCTTAAAGACTAGTAAGGGTATGTCTACACTACGAAATTAGGTCGAATTTATAGAAGTCAGTTTTCTAGAAAGCGTTTTTATACAGTCGACTGTGTGTCCCCCCACACAAATGCTCTCAGTGCATGTAGTCGGCGGAGTGTGTCCACAGTACCGAGGCAACCATCGACTTCCGGAGAGTTGCGCTGTGGGTGGCTATCCCACAGTTCCCGCAGTCTCCACCGCCCCTTTGAATTCTGGGTAGAAATCCCAGTGCCTGATGGGGCTAAAACATTGTCGCGGGTGGTTCTGGGTACATATCGTCAGGCCCCCATTCCCTCCCTCCCTCCGTGAAAGCAAGGGCAGACAATCGTTTTGCGCCTTTTTTCTTGAGTTACATGTGCAGATGCCATACCACGGCAAGCATGGTGCCCACTCAGGTAACCATCACCGTATGTCTCTTGGGTGCTGGCAGACGTGGTACTGCATTGTTACACAGCAGCAGTTTATTGCCTGTTGGCAGCAGACAGTTCAGTATGACTGGTAGCCGTCATCGACGTAGTCCTGGGTGCTCTTTTAACCGGGTGCCTGGGCAAACATGGGAGTGACTCAGCCAGGTCATTTCCCTTGATTTGTCTCATTGCGATTGAGTCCTATCGGCAGTGCACTGTCTTTTAATCTGCAGCTAGCAGAAGATGGCGGCCAGTAGTCATACTGCACCATCTTCTGCCGAACACCCAGGTGTTGACGATGGCTAGCAGACGTACTGCACAGTCTGCTGTCAGCAAGATGTATAAAGATAGATGAAGTGGCTCAAAACAAGAAATAGACCAGATTTGTTTTGTATTCATTTTCTCCTCCCTCCCTCTGTGAAATCAACGGCCTGCTAAACCTAGTTTTGAGTTCTATCCTTGAGGGGGCCATTCAGTTTCTTGCAAAGCCACCCCCTTTGTTGATTTTAATTCCCTGTAAGCCAACCGTGTAAGCCATGTTGTCAGTCGCCCCTCCCTCCATCAGGGCAATGGCAGACAATCGTTCCGCGCCTTTTTTCTTTGCAGACACCACACCGCGGCAACCATGAAGCCCGCTCAGATCACTTTGGCAATTAGGATCACATTAAACACCACATGCATTATCCAGCAGTATATGCAGCACCAGAACCTGGCAAAGCAATACCGGGCGAGTAGGCGACGTCAGCGCGGTGACATGAGTGACGAGGACATGGACACAGACTTCTCTCAAAGCACGGGCCCTGGCAATGTGGGCATCATGGTGCTAATGGGGCAGGTTCATGCGGTGGAAAGCCGATTCTGGGCCTGGGAAACAAGCACAGACTGGTGTGACCGCATAGTATTGCAGGTTTGGGACGATTCCCAGTGGCTGCGAAACTTTCACATGCGTAAGGGCACTTTCATGGAACTTTGTGACTTGCTTTCCCCTGCCCTGAGGCACAAGAATACCAAGATGAGAGCAGCCCTCACAGTTGAGAAGTGAGTGGCAATAGCCCTGTGGAAGTGTGCAACGCCAGACAGCTACTGGTCAGTTGGGAATCAATTTGGAGTGGGCAAATCTACTGTGGGGGCGGCTGTGATGCAAGTAGCCAATGCAATCAAAGATCTGCTGCTATCAAGAGTAGTGACCCTGGGAAATGTGCAGGTCATAGTGGATGGCTTTGCTGCAATGGGATTCCCTAACCGTGGTGGGGTCATAGACGGAACCCATATCCCTATCTTGGCACCGGAGCACCAAGCCAGTGAGTACATAAACCGCAAGGGGTACTTTTCAATAGTGCTGCAAGCACTGGTGGATCACAAGGGACGTTTCACCAACATCAGTGTGGGACGGCCAGGAAAGGTACATGACGCTCACATCTTCAGGAACTCTGATCTGTTTCAAAAGCTGCAGGAAGGGACTTTATTCCCAGACCAGAAAATAAACCTTGGGGATGTTGAAATGCCTATCCTTGGGGACCCAGCCTACCCCTTAATGCCATGGCTCATGAAGCCATCCACAGGCAGCCTGGACAGTAGTCAGGAGCTGTTCAATTACAGGCTGAGCAAGTGCAGAATGGTGGTAGAATGTGCATTTGGACGTATAAAAGCGCACTGGAGCAGTTTACTGACTTGGTTAGACCTCAGCAAAACCAATATTCCCTCTCTGGTTACTCGATTTCTGATCTCAAAGCGACTATCCTTCAACAAAAAAACTTCAAAAACAGACTCCAACGAGAGACTGCTGAATTGGAATTAATTTGCAAATTGGATACAATTAACTTAGGCTTGAATAGAGACTGGGAATGGTTCATAGAATCATAGAATCATAGAATATCAGGGTTGGAAGGGACCCCTGAAGATCATCTAGTCCAACCCCCTGCTCGAAGCAGGACCAATTCCCAGTTAAATGATCCCAGCCAGGGCTTTGTCAAGCCTGACCTTAAAAACCTATAAGGAAGGAGATTCTACCACCTCCCTAGGTAACGCATTCCAGTGTTTCACCACCCTCTTAGTGAAAAAGTTTTTCCTAATATCCAATCTAAACCTCCCCCACTGCAACTTGAGACCATTACTCCTCGTTCTGTCATCTGCTACCATTGAGAACAGTCTAGAGCCATCCTCTTTGGAACCCCCTTTCAGTTAGTTGAAAGCAGCTATTAAATCCCCCCTCATTCTTCTCTTCTGCAGGCTAAACAATCCCAGCTCCCTCAGCCTCTCCTCATAAGTCATGTGTTCTAGACCCCTAATCATTTTTGTTGCCCTTCGCTGGACTCTCTCCAATTTATCCACATCCTTCTTGTAGTGTGGGGTCCAAAACTGGACACAGTACTCCAGATGAGGCCTCACCAATGTCGAATAGAGGGGAACGATCACGTCCCTCGATCTGCTCGCTATGCCCCTACTTATACATCCCAAAATGCCATTGGCCTTCTTGGCAACAAGGGCACACTGCTGACTCATATCCAGCTTCTCGTCCACTGTCACCCCTAGGTCCTTTTCCGCAGAACTGCTGCCTAGCCATTCGGTCCCTAGTCTGTAGCGGTGCATTGGATTCTTCCGTCCTAAGTGCAGGACCCTGCACTTATCCTTATTGAACCTCATCAGATTTCTTTTGGCCCAATCCTCCAATTTGTCTAGGTCCTTCTGTATCCTATCCCTCCCCTCCAGCGTATCTACCACTCCTCCCAGTTTAGTATCATCCGCAAATTTGCTGAGAGTGCAATCCACACCATCCTCCAGATCATTGATGAAGATATTGAACAAAACCGGCCCCAGGACCGACCCTTGGGGCACTCCACTTGATACCGGCTGCCAACTAGACATGGAGCCATTGATCACTACCCGTTGAGCCCGACAATCTAACCATCTTTCTACCCACCTTATAGTGCATTCATCCAGCCCATACTTCCTTAACTTGCTGACAAGAATACTGTGGGAGACTGTGTCAAAAGCTTTGCTAAAGTCAAGAAACAATACATCCACTGCTTTCCCTTCATCCACAGAACCAGTAATCTCATCATAAAAGGCGATTAGATTAGTCAGGCATGACCTTCCCTTGGTGAATCCATGCTGGCTATTCCTGATCACTTTCCTCTCATGCAAGTGCATCAGGATTGATTCTTTGAGGACCTGCTCCATGAAGCAGTTGATTCATTATAAAAAGTAACCTATTTCCCCTTGTTTATTCCTTTCCCCCTCCCCCCCCCCCCGTTCCTCAGACGTTCTTGTTAAACCCTGGATTTGTGCTGGAAATGGCCCACCTTGATTATCATAGACATTGTAAGGAGAGTGCTAACTTTAGAGAAGCTATTACCAACAGGAGAGTGGTT
Organism: Eretmochelys imbricata; assembly: GCF_965152235.1. Lineage (NCBI taxonomy): Eukaryota > Metazoa > Chordata > Testudines > Cheloniidae > Eretmochelys > Eretmochelys imbricata. The sequence continues at coordinate 21,656,992 of NC_135582.1, read as the reverse complement.
TTGGGGGGCGGGGGGAGAGAAAACCTGGATTTGTGCTGGAAATGGCCCACCTTGATTATCATACACATTGTAAGGAGAGTGATCACTTTAGATAAGCTATTACCAGCAGGAGAGTGGGGTGGGGGGAGAGAAAACCTTTTGTAGTGATAAAAACCCATTTTTTCATGGTCTGTGTGTAGAAAAACATCTTCTGTATTTTCCACAGTATGTATCCGATGAAGTGAGCTGTAGCTCACGAAAGCTTATGCTCAAATAAATTGGTTAGTCTCTAAGGTGCCACAAGTACTCCTTTTCTTTTTGCGAATACAGACTAACATAGCTGTTACTCTGAAACCCTGAAATATTCCCACTGTTATTACTGCTTGCTGTGCGCTCCACAATATCTGTGAGAGTAAGGGGGAGACGTTTATGGCGGGGTGGGAGGTTGAGGCAAATCGCCTGGCTGCTGGTTACGCACAGCCAGACACCAGGGCGGTTAGAAGAGCACAGGAGGGTGCAGTGCACATCAGAGAAGCTTTGAAAACCAGTTTAATGACTGGCCAGGCTACGGTGTGAAAGTTCTGTTTGTTTTTCCTTGATGAAACCCCCTGCCCCTTGCTTCACTCTACTTCCCTGTAAGCTAACCACCCTCCCCTCCTCCCTTCGATCACCGCTTGCAGAGGCAATAAAGTCATTGTTGCTTCACATTCATGCATTCTTTATTAATTCATCACACAAATAGGGGGATAACTACCAAGGTAGCCCAGGAGGGGTGGTGGAGGAGAGAAGCACCAGAAGGGGTAGTGGAGGAGGGAAGGACAAGGCCACAAAGCACTTTAAAAGTTTCAAACTTTAAAACTTGTTGAATGCCAGCCTTCTGTTGTTTGGGCAATCCTCTGGGGTGGAGTGGCTGGGTGGCCAGAGGCCCCCCCACCGCGTTCTTGGGTGTCTGGGTGAGGAGGCTATGGAACTTGGGGAGAAGTGCGGTTGGTTACACAGGGGCTGTAGCGGCGGTCTGTGCTCCTGCTGCCTTTCCTGCAGCTCAACCATACGCTGGAGCATATTAGTTTGATCCTCCAGCAGCCTCAGCATTGAATCCTGCCTCCTCTCATCATGCTGCCGCCACCTTTCAGCTTCAGCCCTCTCTTCAGCCCACCACTTACTCTCTTCAGCCCAGACATTTTGTGCTTTCCTGCACTCTGACATTGTCTGCCTCCACGCATTCATCTGTGCTCTGTCAGTGTGGGAGGACAGCATAAGCTCAGAGAACATTTCATCACGAGTGCATTTTTTTTTTTTGCCTTCTAATCTTCGCTAGCATCTGGGAAGAAGATCCTGTGATCCTTGAAACACATGCAGCTGGTGGAGAAAAAAAAAGGGACAGTGGTATTTAAAGACACATTTTATAGAACAATGGGTACACTCTTTCACGGTAAACCTTGCTGTTAACATTACATACATAGCACATGTGCTTTCATTCCAAGGTCACATTTTGCCTCCCCCCAGCTTGTGGCTAGCCCCTCCCCCTCTCCGTGGCTAACAGCGGGGATCATTTCTGTTCAGCCACAGGCAAACAGCCCAGCAGGAATGGGCACCTCTGAATGACCCCTTAAGAAAAGCACCCTATTTCAACCAGGTGACCATGAATCAGTCTCCGGAGGATAACACAGAGAGATAAAGAACGGATGTTGTTTAAACGCCAGCAAACATACACTGCAATGCTTTGTTCTACAATGATTCCCGAGTACATGCTACTGGCCTGAAGTGGTAAAGTGTCCTACCATGGTGGATGGAATAAGGCTGCCCTCCCGAGAAACCTTTTGCAAAGGCTTTGGGAGTATTTCCAGGAGAGCCACGAATGCCAGGGCAAATCAATCCTTTCACATGCTTGCTTTTAAACCATGTATAGTATTTTAAAAGGTACACTCACCAGAGGTCCCTTCTCCACCTGGCGGGTCTGGGAGGCAGCCTTGGGTGGGTTCAGGGGGTAGTGGGTCCAGGTCCAGGGTGAGAAACAGTTCCTGGCTGTTGGGAAAACCGGTTTCTCTGCTTGCTTGCTGTGAACTATCTACAACCTCATCATCATCATCTTCCTCGTCTCCAAAACCTGCTTCCTTGTTGCCTCCATCTCCATTGAAGGAGTCAAACAACACGACTGGGGTAGTGGTGGCTGAACCCCCTAAAATGGCATGCAGCTCATCATAGAAGTGGCACGTTTTGGGCTCTGACCCAGAGCGGCTGTTCGCCTCTCTGGTAGGCTTGCCTCAGCTCCCTAAGTTTCACGTGGCACTGCTTCGGGTCCCTGTTATGGCCTCTGTGCTTCATGTCTTGGGAGATTTTGACAAATGTTTTGGCATTTCGAAAACTGGAATGTAGTTCTGATAGCACGGATTCCTCTCCCCATACAGTGATCAGATCCTGTACCTCCCATTCGGTCCATGCTGGAGCTCTTTTGCAATTCTGGGACTCCATCATGGTCTCCTCTGCTGATGAGCTCTGCATGGTCACCTGCAGCTTGTCATGCTGGCCAAACAGGAAATTGAAATTCAAAAGTTTGTGTGCCTTTTTCTGTCTACCTAGCCAGTGCATCTGAGTTGAGAGTGCTGTCCAGAGTGGTCAAAATAGAGCACTCTGAGATAGCTCCTGGAGGCCAATACCGTCTAATTGCGTCCACAGTACCCCAAATTCGACCCGGCAAGGCCAATTTCAGCGCTAATCCTCTTGTCGGGGGTGGAGTAAGGAAATTGATTTTAAGAGCCCTTTAAGTCGAAAAAAAGGGCTTAGTTGTGTGGACGGGTGCAGGGTTAAATTCATTTAACGCTGCTATATTCAACCTCAACTCCTCGTGTAGACCAGGGCTAACAAATTTATTAGGACATAAGCTTTCGTGGGCTAAAACCCACTTCATCAGATGCATGGAGTGGAAAATACAGTAAAGAGGTATAAATACACAGGATATGAAAAGATGGGAGTTGCCTTACCAAGTGGGGGATCAGGGACCAAACCCTGCAACAAACCCAGTGCCAACTCTGTCCACATATCTATTCAAGGGACACTATTATAAGACTAACCACATCAGCCACACCATCAGGGGCTCGTTCACCTGCACATCTACCAGTGTGATATATGCCATCATGTGCCAGCAATGCCCCTCTGCCTTGTACATTGGCCAAACCAGACAGTCTCTAAACAAAAGAATAAATGGACACAAATCTGACATCAAGAATTATAACATTCAAAAACCAGTAGGAGAACACTTCAGTCTCCCTGGAACTCAATAACAGACTTAAAAGTGGCAATTCTTCAACAAAAAACCTTCAAAAATGGACTGCAATGAGAAACTGCAGAACTGGAATTAATTTGCAAACTGGACAACATCACATTAGGCCTGAATAAAGACTGGGAGTGGATAGGTCACTACAAAAACGAATCTCCCCCCCTGCTGATACTCACACCATCTTGTCCACTGGTTGAAATGGGCCACCTTGATTACATTGAACTCATTAGCACTACAAAAGTGATTTTTCCTCCCTTCTTGTCAACTGTTGAGAATAGCCCACTTCCACGTTAATTGAATTGGCTCATTAGCACTGACCCCACACTTGGTAAGGCAACTCCCATCTTTTCATATCTTGTGTATTTATACCTCTCTACTATATTTTCCACTCCATGCATCTGATGAAGTGGGTTTTAGCCCATGACAGTTTATGCCCTAGTAAATTTGTTATTCTCTAAGGTGCAACAAGGACTCCTCATTAAATGGAGACTTTCTTAACTATAGCATCAGAAAAGTTTTATATACCGTTTTGCATATTTTAATTATTTTTGTTTGGCACGCAGTGTGATCATGCATTTATCACATTTTAAGTGTTGTTCCTCTGTTCTAACCCTTTTATATGTTTGCAACCTTTTGATCTTTCTTAGGTGTGAGTGCCATTGAAGTGGTAGTGCAACATGGCCTGGCCACTCCTGAGGGTCTTACAGTAGATTGGATTGCAGGAAACATATACTGGATAGACAGCAATTTGGATCAAATCGAAGTAGCAAAATTAGATGGCACTTTGAGAACAACATTAATAGCAGGCGCTATGGAGCATCCCAGGGCTATTGCCTTGGACCCTAGATATGGGTAAATATACAATAGTTCTTTTTTTCATGATTGCTTATAAAAACACTTTGAGGAAGGAGCTTGAAATATATTAATGTTTCTTGGTTTATTTGGAGTGAGCTCTTACATTTAACTTACCTTTAACAATACTTGAAGAACTAATTTTTTTGGTGCAGTGAACCAGAGCATCAGGAGACGTAGGAGTCAGTCTAGTCTTGCCTTTTTTACTGACGCACTATGTGACTGTGCGCAAGTAACTTAACCTCCCTGTTTGTTTCTCCATCTCTAAAATAGGGATAATAATGTTTACCAGCCTTTGTAAATAGCTTGTAGATCTGCAGATGAAGAGTACTATATGAGTTCCAAGCATTATTATTTAGTAATAAGCAAAAGCAAAATATGTACTAGCTAAACTGGTTAATTCATTTATTTTACCCAATACCATACAGAATGAATTGCATTTCTATGGCTGTTAGGATACATATTTAATAAAGCAAACTGTTCAATTAAAGGTAGTCCTAAAATCATGTGTCAAAGAAACAGTATATTCTTCTATTCCACATAATACTGCATGTGATTTGTAGGTCATATTTTTTAACAGTAGTGTATCTGTCCTGATACTATGGGAAAAATGGTCTAATGTTTCAGTACACTACAGCCAAGTCAAGTAAGGGTAAAATTAAACAAATGTCTTTATATTTCTCAAAATTGTTGTTGGTTGCTCTATTTAAAGTTTAAATGAAATTCATAAATACATCGACTAAAAAGTTAGCTTAGTGGAGTCTCTCGTCCTGATTGTCCTTGAATGTAGCTGCAAACAGGGAATAATTTAGTTGGCATAAGTGAAGTTAACTCAGTGTAAAACTGGTGAAAGTGAAAAGAAAATGAAGTTCCATTCCTGGAATCTGTAAGTCAATTTTCAGCCAGCTGTTGAATGACACAAGACTCACGTCTGGAAATATGTTTGTTTACTACATAAAAGATTTTGAAAATTATTTGAGTTAGACCATTTTATTGAGATAAATGAAAAATAATGATCAAGAGACAGAACACTGTTAAATCAATACTGGACAGAGTTTGATTTATTAAAATATTTTTGGAAGCCAAGATGTAATGTCTAAAGGCCAACTGGCCACAAAGACAAAGCCACTGTCTTTATACATAACAGCCTTTTCCCATTGATGATAAATTCAAAAATGGGTGTAAAAGATAGGGTAAGTTAGAAAGAATTTGTAGACAATAACATTTTCTAGAAAAGCAACTGTGTACACCTTTCCTTCTGGTAGTAACGGAAAAAAATAAAACCTTTGAACACACAAAGCATTACCTGCCACATGTATTCTAAAGAACTTTTGAATAACAAAATTGTATGTGATTCAAATCAAAGATTTGTTTGTATTGCTGCTAAATACTTAGTTCTAGTTTTTCTTTGTAAGCATACGACTGTGACAATCCTTATAAAAATTATTGAACCAAATCTCTAGATGTTTTCAGTCACAGAATATGCTCAACGAAGAGTGTAACTATCCGCATATATGGTGAGCTGCAGATATAGCCAAGTAAGCATCATCCGAAAAAATTGGTTATACAGAAAACAGCTTTACATTCCTTAAAATGAGAATCCAACCAGAAGAAAAGCAATCTTAGGTCTTCTGATAATTTGATTTTGAGTCCTCCCTCCTTATCTATTTTATGGTTAATTTCTAACTTTAACTTTAAACATTTTGAAAAAGATATTAGAAAGCTGTTTCAAAAAAAAAATAAGGGATGTTTTTCAAAAAAGAGTGCACATGTGGGCTTTACACTTAACTTACCATATGTACATACAAATCAAGAGTGAAACTGGCTAACAGGGGCATAAAGGCGTCAAGGGAGCAGCGTGGGAGGGAAAACAGACAAAACAGAGTTGCTGTGTCCTTGCCTCACATGTTTGAGTCCCAAGTATATGAGCTTTCTGACAGGTAGTTAGTTGTGCACATTGAGTATTTACGCAAGTTTCAATTGTGCATTCACAGATGTGTGCAAGCAATTGTGCAGGCCTAAAAACTAGATCATAATGTCTAGATTTGATTCAATCCTTAATAAGTACACACAATGTGGAAGACTTCAACTTCAACTTCAACTCCACTGACACTGTACATCAAAATATTCGTGTTTTTATCCACTTATATATATTTAAATCTTGTATTAGATTTTGTTGAGATGGTAAACTTGTAAAAGATGACTGAAATCTTTAATTTTTACCTCTGGTGAAATGTACTCCCCCAAAAAACTGGAATTGGTTAATTTTACTTAAGCATGATCACGTATCAAATAACACAGCTTGTTCCAAATCCAACTTTGAATAAGTGCATTAGTTTAGAAAATACATATTTAAAACATTTAACGATCTCTGGGAAATGCATAATAATTGTAAGGCATTTTCTTGAATAGCTTTACACAGCAGTGTATATGTTCAGATTGCTCGTATTAAAGTGACTAAATAGACTTACCGAGAAAGCAGTGTAAAGAAGCACTCTGAACTGGCTCTAGATCAGAGAAATAGCTCTTACCAAAGCCAATCAGAGAAGCAGGTGTATGAGTTCTCTGAGGGAGTGCATATTCTTTTTGAAATGGACGCAGCTTGGGGGAATTGGCATGTGGAATTATTCTGAACTTTTAAAAAATGTTACAGGCCCATTTCTAGCCTGTTTAATTTAAAGCATCCCTAGGCTCCTTTAAATTACATCCAAAATGTCTTTCAGGTCAGGAGCAAGAAGGCTGTAGCTGACAGCAGAAGCTTTTAATACCTGTGAAAAGGCATACCCCTCTTATAGCCAATCAGTGTTTACAGTGAGTGATTTAAGCAGGTTATCTTAAAAATCACCCATTGGACTGCACGACTCCTGAGTACAGAATCCAGGGAACCCCAAAATATTTCTTCAGTCTGGTACAGCCACAGATATTCTATTATGGCTTCACTCTTCATATAGGAAGAGAAGAAAGGAATATCCAGAAGGAAGCATTTAGACATGGGAGCCCAGGCAAACCAAAAAGGGGAGAAATGTGCACAGTAAAAAAAATTAACATAACTACATATGGAAACATGGATAAACCGCCACAGTTTCAAACCCCTCTTGCTACAAATGGGCTACAGATATGCTCAGCTCCTACACAGTCAGTAACATCATAGAGAGCCAATAATTGCTCATAACTCCAGCATCCAAAAAATACAGACATAACATTTCTGGAATAGGTTTTCTGTTAAACATATGGTTTATGAAGAGTACTCGATGGAGTGGTGCACTATAAAGAGTGTATTGGCTCTCGTTTGAAATGACCTACACAGCTCACTTGTCGCTTTGCTGTTCATTGGTAATATACCCATCCCAAACTCATGGTAATAAAACCTTTATGCCATGTGAAATCATCATGTATACAATTGTGCATATTAGATATATATAAAGTTGCTGGTGATACACATTGGTATGAAATATTATTAAAATATGTTCTTTCATTTTAGAATCTATTTGGATATTTTTAGGCTATAAATCAATTACCTTATTTTTGAGACAGTGGAAGTAATTTGCATCTGATTATGCACACAGAATAGATAATAGTGGCTTTTTTAGAATAATAATATCTATACTTTAATGGTCTGTAGCTCATTTACTTGATTATAGATACACTAGAGTCTAATGAATGTAGATACCCTTGACTCCATATGCGGTAATGGCTTCTTACAAGCAGTTTTGGTATATCATTTCCATGCCTATACAGTGGCTTCTCAGTTTGTTGATGATTGACCTGTCTGAGCTCAAAGTGGGTGTTTCACATGAAGTGAACGTTGTCTTGCTATAAAATATTAAGGGGAAAAGTGTAATGAACTCCTCGGAAGACATATTTATAACACAGAGTAATTGCTTTAAAGATTATAAGATTTTGAGTGGCGTAGGGAGTCAGCGTACAACAAATCTTTACTTACTGCAACACAAAAGGCCCTAAGGTGCCACAAGTACTCCTTTTATTTTTGCGGATACAGACTCACACGGCTGCTACTCTGAAACCTTCCAAATTTGAGTGAGTGGTGATGTGGCCTGGCACAAACTTCAGTGGTGCTGCAACCCCAACCAGCTCGCAATACCACTCACTCAAATTTGGCCTGGCTAAGCATTGCAACCTCGTGCACAGGGTTGTAGCAGCACTCATATTTGGCCTGGCCAAAATGTGGTCGGGCCATGGCCTGAGTGGCCTCTCAGGCTCCACTGACTATAGCCTAAACTTTCTCCTGTTCAGTCCTCTCTACTACTACTTCCTTTATAATTATTTATGTATAAAATCAAGTGTCTGTAAAGCACTTTACATATATGAGCTGTTATCTGCCCTAGAGAACTTTATCATCTGAATGGTTTTTCAATCTAAGGGTGAGATCCTGACCTCCAATGAGACTGCTTAAAACTTCCCTAATTTGGAATGAGTGAATGAAATTCCTTGCTCCTGCAGAGCTGATGTAGCCAGCTCTACACCATTCCTTCTCAGTTCTCCCAGAATAGGATACATACTGGACAAAGAGAGGCTAGAGCAATTCCTGGGTGACATAACAGACACTGGAGGCCAAAACTGCCCTGAGGCTGCCGTAACTAACTTCACGGGATAAACAGCTGTATTTAGGGGAACACAGTGTAGTTGTAGCTGTGTCAGTCCCAGGATATTAGAGAGAAAAGTGGGTGAGGTAATACCTTTTATTGGATCAACTTCTGTTGGTGAGAGAAACAAACTTTTGAACCATACAAAGCTCTTCTTCAGCTGTGGGAAAGGTACTCTGAGCCTCACAACAAAATGCAAGATGGAACAGATTATTTAGCATAAGAAGTTAGCACATACTGTAAGGGACCATTCAAGGCTGAGTGGCCCATTAACAGCTCTGCAGTCACAGGACAAAAAGAGAAAACGAGTACTTGTGGCACCTTAGAGACTAACAAATTTATTTGAGCATAAGCTTTCAAGAGCTACAGCTCACTTCATCGGATGCATGCAGTGGAAAATACAGTGGGGAGATTTTATATACACAGAGAACATGAAACAATGGGTGTTACCATACAGACTGTAATAAGAGTGATCAGGTAAAGTGAGCTATTACCAGAAGGAGATCGGCAGCGGGGGGGGGGTGGGGTGGGGGGAGAGGCGGGGGGGGAACCTTTTGTAGTGCTAATCAAGGTGGGCCATTTCCAGCAGTTGACAAGAACGTGTGAGGAACTGTAGGGGGGAAAATAAACATGGGGAAATAGTTTTACTTTGTGTAATGACACATCCACTCCAGTCTTTATTGAAGCCTAATGTAATGTTGTCCAGTTTGCAAATTAATTCCAATTCGGCAGTCTCTCTTTGGGAGTCTGTTTTCAAAGTTTTTTTGTTGAAGAATTGCCACTTTTAGGTCTGTAATCGAGTGACCAGAGAGATTGAAGTGTTCTCCGACTGGTTTTTGAATGTTATAATTCTTGACATCTGATTTGTATCCATTTATTCTTTTACGTAGAGACTGTCCAGTTTGGCCAATGTACATGGCAGAGGGGCATTGCTGGCACATGATGGCATATATCACATTGGTAGATACACAGTGAACGAGCCTCTGGTAGCGTGGCTGATATGATAAGGCTCTATGATGGTGTCCCCTGAGTAGATATGTGAACACAGTTGGCAACAGGCTTAGTTGCAAGGATAGGTTCCTGGGTTAGTGTTTTTGTTGTGTGGTGTGTGGTTGCTGGTGAATATCTGCTTCAGGTTGGGGGGCTGTCTGTAAGCAAGGACTGGCCTGTCTCCCAAGATCTGTGAGAGTGATGTGTCATCCTTCAGCATAGGTTGTAGATCCTTGATGATGTGTTGGAGAGGTTTTAGTTGGGGGCTGAAGGTGACGGCTAGTGGCGTTCTGTTACTTTCTTTGTTGCGTCTGTCCTGTAGTAGGTGACTTCTGGGTACTCTTCTGGCTCTGTCAATCTCTTTCTTCACTTCAGCAGGTGGGTCTTGTAGTTGTAAGAATGCTTGATAGAGATCTTGTAGGTGTTTGTCTCTGTCTGAGGGGTTGGAGCAAATGCGGTTGTATTGTAGAGCTTGGTTGTAGACAATGGATCGTGTGGTGTGGTCTGGATGAAAGCTGGAGGCATGTAGGTAAGTATAGTGGTCAGTAGGTTTCCGGTACAGGGTGGTGTTTATGTGACCATCACTTATTAGCACCGTAGTGTCCAGGAAGTGGATCTCTTGTGTGGACTGGTCTAGGCTGAGGTTGATGGTGGGATGGAAATCGTTGAAATCCTGGTGGAATTCCTCAAGGGCTTCTTTTCCATGGGTCCAGATGATGAAGATGTCATCAATGTAGCGCAAGTAGAGTAGGAGCATTAGGGGACGAGAGCTGAGGAAGCGTTCTTCTAAGTCAGCCATAAAAATATTGGCATACTGTGGGGCCATGCGGGTACCCATAGCAGTGCTGCTGATTTGAAGGTATACATTGTCCCCAAATGTGAAATAGTTATGGGTGAGGACAAAGTCACGAAGTTCAGCCACCAGGTTTGCTGTGACATTACTGTTCCTGATGGCCTGTAGTCCATCTTTGTGTGGAATGTTGGTGTAGAGGGCTTCTACATCCATAGTGGCTTGGATGGTGTTTTGAGGAAGATCACCGATGGATTGTAGTTTCCTCAGGAAGTCAGTGGTGTCTCGAAGATAGCTGGGAGTGCTGGTAGCATAGTGTTTGAGGAGGGAGTCTACATAGCCAGACAATCCTGCTGTCAGGGTGCCAATGCCTGAGATGATGGGGCGTCCAGGATTTCCAGGTTTATGGATCTTGGGTAGCAGATAGAATACCCCAGGTCGCGGTTCCAGGGGTGTGTCCGTGTGGATTTGTTCTTGTGCTTTTTCAGGGAGTTTCTTGAGCAAATGGTGTAGTTTCTTTTGGTAACCCCCAGTGGGATCAGAGGGTAATGGCTTGTAGAAAGTAGTGTTGGAGAGCTGCCTAGCAGCCTCTTGTTCATATTCCGACCTATTCATGATGACGACAGCACCTCCTTTGTCAGCCTTTTTGATTATGATATCAGAGTTGTTTCTAAGGCTGTGGATGGCATTGTGTTCTGCACGGCTGAGGTTATGGGGCAAGTGATGCTGCTTTTCCACAATTTCAGCCCGTGCACGTCGGTGGAAGCACTCTATGTAGAAGTCCAGTCTGTTGTTTCAACCTTCAGGAGGAGTCCACCCAGAATCCTTCTTTTTGTAGTCTTGGTAGGAAGGTCTCTGTGGGTTAGTATGTTGTTCAGAGGTGTATTGGAAATATTCCTTGAGTCGGAGACGTCGAAAATAGGATTCCAGGTTACCACAGAACTGTATCATGTTTGGACAAAAAAAGAGGCATAGTGGGTTACAGATTGTGTAATGGGCCATAACTCCGGTGTCTCTGTTCAGTCCATGATTTTATATCTATCTCTCAATACTGTGTTTCTCCCCTGTCCCCTCTATCCCCCCAGATTTTAATTCTTTCAAAGGCCACTCTTTCTCCTCAAAACTGATTAGGTCTCTGATGAAGCAACAGTTTTTGCTGAGTTTTTAATTATAAGGGGACAACATGACTTGTTACTAACACTAGTACACTGTAGAGAAAGGGAACTGTTAATGCCAGGTGGCAAAAGCCCAAATGTTAGCATAAAACGAGGTGACCTTAACAGAAGGTAAGATTTTTGGGGGGGAAATTACTTTTGAGTCAATGGAGCAACAAGAAGGAAATCAGTGGAGGAATCTGTTCCACATCTTAAATGTCTGTACACAAATGCAGGGAGTTTGGGGAATAAACAGGAAGAACTAACTGTATTAGTACATAAGCTGAATTATGATTTAATTGGCATCTGTCAAGGCTAAATCCCCACTCTGTCACTCCAAGTTCAGAAAGTGGGGGCTTGCAAGGATTCTCAAAATTAATACTTGCCACCTCAGGCTTGTATTACACTCCCAAGGTTACAGCTTTTCTGTGACCTCGGCTTGGTAAACGCTGCCACAACCCAAATGCAAAAAAAAAAAAAAAAAACAACCCCACCTTGGACCCAGGAAGGAGCACTTGGGAATTACTCCCTGTGGGGTACCCTCAAGCCCTTTCACACACCCCTCCTGGGAAGAGCTGAGAAAGAAAACAAAGGAAATTAGCTGTTGCCCCCAGCTAATCAAACAGCATATGCACAAACCTCTTAGGACACGAAAAAACCAATCCTGTTCTTTAATAAGGTAAATTGTATTAACAACAAAAAGAAAGAAAATACATTTGGAATTTAGGCTTTTGCTAGATTTTAAAAGAGCCATTCCAAAAATTAAGCACACAAAATAGCTTTCTTGGGGGTTTAGCTTAAAGATTACATGAAACAAAAGCATCTGCGGTTAGCACAGAGGAGATTCGCAAGCCAAAATAAAAAAAAATAAACCTGATTCTGTCTAACTAAACATTCCCTATCCAAATAATTTCTTCTAGGTATGGAAGATGAATTTTCAGGCCTTACATAGCGTTGTTGCTCCATATCTCTGCAGCCCAGAGAGACCAACAAACAAAGGGAAGGTTTCTTTCCCCATTTTAAAAAAAATCTAGCTTTCCCACTGGCTTTTTTGGTCAGGTGCCCACTTTTTTTTCTTTACCTGGGGGACATTTTAACCCTTTACAGGTAAAGCAAGTAAAAAACAGCTACTAAGAGGTATTTTACAGCTAACTGGCTGGCTGGGTGTCCATCAGAGGGATCTATGCCCCCTTTATTTATCACAGCATCACAGGGAGTTAGTGAGAAAAGTGTCATGACTAGAATATTGACATAGAGGGATATAACTTGTTCAGAAAGGACAGGGAGGGAAAAAAGGTAGTAGGGGTTGCATGTTCTGAGATCCAGTAGGAGGTGGGAGGAAGACCAGCTGAGAGTCTCTGGGTAAAGATAAAAGGGTTAACAAACAGGGGTGGTGTCAGAATGAGGGTCTACTGTACACCAACGCATCAGGAAGAGGACGTGGATGAGGCACTTCTAAAACACATAACAGAAATATCCAAACAGGCCCTGGTGGTAATGGGGGACTTTAACTACCCAGATATCTGTTGGAAAAGTAATACTGCAAAACACAAAATCTTCAATAAGTTCTTGGTCTGTATCAGAGATAAATTTTTGTTCCAGAAACTGGAAGAAGTATCCAGGGACACAGTCATTTTAGACTTGATTCTGACCCACATGAAGGATTTGATAGTAAATCTGAAGGTGAAAGGCAATTTGGGTGACAGTGATCATGAAATGATTGATTTCATGAGTCTAAGGAAAGGAAGTAGTGAGAGCAGTGGAATAAGGGTAGAGGACTTCAAGAAAGCAGACTTTAACAAACTCAGAGAACGGAGGGTTTGGAAGGGGGTGGGAGGGGGCTCCAGGCTGAGCCTGGGCCAGGGGGTTGGGGTACAGGAGGAGGTGAGGGTGTGCAAGCTCTGGGAGGGAGCTGGTGTGCAGGAGGAGGCTCCAGGCTTGGGCAGAATGTTGGGGTGCAGGAGGGGGTCCAGGGCAACAAAAACCTGACCTAGGCAGAAAGGATGAAGAAACTGGGTGTATTTAGTCTTGAGAAAAGAAGACTGAGGGGTGACCTGATAGTCTTCTAATGTGTTAAGGGCTCTTATAAAGAGGATGGTGATTCTCCATGTCCACTGAACGTAGGACAAAACGTAATCGGCTTAGTATTCCTCAAGGGAGATTTAGTTTAGATATTAGGAAAAAAAATATCAGTTATAAGGATATTTAAGCTCTGGAATAGGCTTCCAGGGGAGGTTGTGGAATCCCTATCATTGGAAGCTTTTAAAAACAAGTTGGACAAACACGTGTCAGAGATGGTCTGGGTTTATTTGGTACTGCCTTGGTGCAGGGGGTGGACTTGATGACTTCGCAAGGTCCTTCCAGCTCTACACTTCTATGATCCTATGAAATGTGGAATTGAATTGCTTGTGCTTTTGATTTCATAGCTGTTTTGAAAATAGCAAAACTTTTTGATAAAGAAGGACTATTGCCATTCCAGCCTACCTCTGCATGAGTTATAATTCCCAAGACTTCTTATGTGCCTTAGTTTCTTCTGAAATATTTAAATATTGGAGACTTTCTTGCCCTTTCTTTAAGTAGTCTGTAAATTTTTTTGGTGCATACTTCATTGTGTTTCATTTGGACACTGAAATTATAACTTTCCCTCTCCTCCCCCATAACCCTACAGAATTCTGTTTTGGACAGACTGGGATGCTAATTTTCCTCGCATTGAGTCTGCTTCCATGAGTGGGGCGGGAAGAAAAATCATCTATAAAGACATGGATACCGGAGCCTGGCCGAATGGTCTTACTGTTGATCACTTTGAGAAAAGAATAGTATGGACAGATGCTAGGTAAAAACAAAAATAAAATATTTATTATCAGTTTACTACTATTTGATGTTTTATGTAACGGCTAATCTGGATTGGAAGCAAATATGCTACTTTCTCCCCATTTAATTAAACACATTATGTATTTTCTGTTTTATGTTTCGATTCACCAAAGTCAATCAGAGTTGAGATCCTTAATATACATTTTATGTTTCTATAAACAAATATTGAACTTTTTCAAATGTATGTAATGACCCAAATCCTACTTACCTTTCTCATGCAAATAGTGTCATTAGCACTTGAGAGCTATGTACATGTCAAAGGCCCAGTTGTTGGTAAAGATTTTTCCTTTTAATTCAGGTGAATGGAAATTATTTTGTTTTTATTTCAACTGAATGGATAAAAGTCTAACTTTTAAATTTGAGAGAATACAAGCAGAAGAGTGACCCATATATATTTTAATCAAGAAATTCTAGATAAATTGTGCTAGAGGCACTCTAAGGTGATGATTGTTCTTATGTGCTTTGTCAGTAAACTTCTGGCTTTGCTGTCTGTAGTGACAAGGCCATGAATAAATTCTGAGAATATTCACTGAAGCATTTACAGGCCTACAGTACTATCAAGTTATCCCTACAGATGTCCTAATTTTTATAAATTATTTTTTTTATTTGGGTTTATCTTGTAGGTCTGATGCAATTTATTCTGCATTATATGATGGAACTGACATGATAGAGATCATACGAGGTCATGAATATCTTTCTCACCCCTTTGCTGTCTCTTTGTATGGAAGTGAAGTGTATTGGACTGACTGGAGGACCAATACATTGTCAAAAGCCAATAAATGGACTGGGCAAAATGTTAGTGTGATACAGAAAACCAGTGCACAGCCTTTTGACCTTCAAATATACCATCCCAGTCGACAACCACAAGGTAACCTAAACATAAATATGTATTATTTGTCTGATCACATATATGTTTACGTCTGTATAATCCAATTTTGGGGGTATGTACTGTTTTTTCTTCTTTTTTGATGTCCCAAGAAACATCTGAATTGAGTTGTGGAATGGATAACAAGAAAAAACTTGGTGGAGGTCACAATGTTCAAATGTCACTTTTTTGTTTGGTGGAAGGGAAGAATTAAATGAAAATTCCTTAATTTGAGTATCACTTTCTGGTTTGAATTTTCTTTTGCTTTGTCAATATGAAATTTAGCTCACAATGTATGTCTAATACTTTCCATTTTGGTTTTCTAAAAACAATTGAAGTGTTGTCTGCTAGTACAAAAACCTACATGTACTTTCATAAAAGTCAGCTTGTGTCAGGCCTTGTCATTGGTTAAATTAAATATCGGTTGTTTTAAGTTTTGACAATGATCCATTTTAAATAAATACATTATCAGGATCACTAGATACATAATAATCATTGAACTATCTGCCCTGTTTATCTGCCTCGGTGAAGTATTACACCTACTTACACTGAGGACAGAATTACAATGAATGTAATTCAGTTTGCATTAATTCAGTAAAAGCGAATCATCAGTATAATTGTTTGTAGTTCTGGAAGAAATTACCACCAGACCTTGAACTTCTTATTCACAGTGGTGGGCACTTGCTCCTGTAAATAGAACCACTGATATTAGTGGGAGTAAGTGCTCACCAATACACATAATGGGTTCACAATCTGCCATTATGAAAATATATGCATTATTATTATCTAGAAAAGTATATTTAAATTATAGGAATAAATGTTTAAAATTCATCTTATAGCTGTCTTAACCTGCTTGTGAGAAACTATTAGGATTTTTTTTTAATAGAATGAACAACATTTAGAAAGCTAATGTTTGCCTGAACAATATGGGATAATATGATACGCCTGACAGAGTTCCATTTTTTTCAGTTCTAAATTTTCTAACTTGTATTCTTGCTATATGCAATATAGAAAAGATGGTCCTAAGAAAGTTGCTTGTAATTGCTAAAATCTATACAGGACCCAAGAATAATTGAAGAACTTGAAGTGTGGCGTCCTCTGTTGAGGGCATTTTGTTACAATTTCATCTTGATCCCTGACTACCCTTTATTTGAAACTCTTTCCTACCACTCCAGTTGTTATTATATTTTTTCTAAGAATTAGGTAACAGAGAATATATAAATAAAACAAATTATTCCTTCCTCTCTTCAGCAAGTCCGTCTGCTTTTGCCCATATGCTGTTAAAAAAACTATTGCAACATTTCATCAGGTTTTGCATTCACACCTATGCTAACTATTTTCTTATTGTATATACTCAATGTGTTCCTTGAAGTCAGAGCTGATCCAGAATACATTGAATGCCATAGATTTTGGCATCACAACTGTTGATACAAAAAGATGCAAGAGAAATTTAATATATTAGGTGGAGGAAAAATAGTGACTAGATACTGTGCAGGGCTGAGGGGACATAAGTCTGAAAGTTGAGTGTAGTCATTGTATTCAGTGGGGAAGAAAGGGAGTCAATCAGTTTAAGGCAATTGTTGCAGCAGTAGTTGGAAGGATCTTATTTTCAAAAGAAAAACAGAAGTTTGAAACCCTGAGCTGTCAAAAGACCTAAAATGTGTTTTAGTTGAACATCTGAAGTTATTTTGGCTTATTTGAACTGAAACCAAGCTTCTGAACTTCTTTAGGTTCAAAACTGTTAATTTTGCACTATTTTAGTCCATCAGTTATGTATCTTCTAAATAGTACTGGTACTTTAAAATATTTTTAAGGGGTGCTGGAAGTTTCTTCCACAAATATTCTCCTCACCTTTTTATTTCTCCTTATTGAGTATCATGTTAATTACTTCTGCTGAAAACCAAATGGGCCAAAAACACAGGGGGATCAGAATGGAGTAGGGAGATCTTGGCCACGTCCTTTTCCTTTGGCTTTGCCCTCTTTTCTTTTATGCCAGCATCAGAGAAAAGGAGGATCATAAGAGTACCTGTGCGGGCTGTATGCTACTAGTGAATCACTCTTGCACGTGAGAGATCCCCTGGGCTAATTATGTTGGTTTGAGGGTCAATTTACGGTGCTAGTGCAGTACAAAGTGACTGCACCACATTAGGTTATATGGCACTATGCCTGAAACGTTAGTGGTCTATATTACATACACACAAAAAGCTGCATTAAAAGAACATTACAGTTTCTAAGTCAAGTACTCACAAGTTTAGGAAATGCCAGAATTAAGGTTGCCTGTGGAACCTTAAATTGTTTTCTTTGTGTATCTGCATTATGAGCGTCTTTAATTCATAATCACATTTTTTTCTACGGAAACAACCTCACACCCTAAATTTTACAACACCTTCATCCTAAAGCAGAGTTTGCCATGTAACATTGTATTTTTACTTACTCATCATTAAACCCGCAGGCCACTCATGTCCCACCTCACTGCTGACAATCCCCATGAGAAGATGACCATGGACATCACTAGGATATTACCTACAATGTAATATGAGGTATATTGGGTATCTCAAGGTGCACATCCACCTCTTTACTTTGGTCACATATGTGGTGAGGGCAGAGAGAGTCTATCTCCTTCCCTAGGAGCTGGGACCCCTCATATCACCTTATATCACAGTCACAGTTCTGCCAAACAGTTTCAGCTAGTGCCCGACCCATTCAATAGTACATCTAACACAATGAATGCAATTGGACTGCATGCAGATAATTCTCTGTGGTTGTTAATATCTCCAGAGGGACAGAGTTAAGGTTGTGTTGGTGTGCACCTTAATTCTATATTTCCTGGTTTTCAAAGGTTTGAGTTTTGCTTTTGATCAGTGAATACATCTAGGAACTTGAAATGCAGGATGGAGCACTGTGTACTAGAAAACAGCAACTCTGGAAAAACAGGGGTAATGGTGGACAAGTAATTGAACATAGGCCCTGATACTATGCCAAAAAAGGAGCAAATGTGATCCTTGGATCTATAAACAGGGTAGTGGGAAAGAGTAGGAAGATGATTTTATCTCTGTACTCTGGACTGATACTGAAATGCTGCACTTAGTCCTGCTGTGCACATTTTTAAAGGATGTTGAAAAATTGGAGAGGATGTAAAAAAAGCTATTTAAAATTATTTGAGCATTGGAAAAAATGTCTTACGGTGACAGATTTAAAGAGAGTGCTTAATCTGTTTAGTTTATGAAAGAAAGATTGAGCAATGATTGATAGGTAAGTACCTTCCTACGGAGAAAATATTGGTTACTAACAGACTCTCTCATCTCAGGGAGAAAGGCATAACAAGAACCAGTGCTTGGAAGTTGAAGCCAGACAAATTAGAAATTAGGCACACATTTTTAACAGTGAAGGTTATTAACCATTCGTACAAACAACCAGGGGAAGTGGTAGATTCTCTAGAGCTTTATGTCTTCATGTCAAGACTGGATGCCTTTCTGGAAGACGCGCATTAGCCAAACACAAGTTATACTTCAGTCAGACACAAGTTATTGGTCTCAGTACATAAATAACTGGGCAAAATGTAATGTCCTGTGAAATAGAGGAGGTCAGACTTCATGATCTAATGATCCCTTCTGGTCTTAAACTCTATTAATCTATGTATTATGCCATTGCTTTTCAAGATGTCTTGCAATATTTTTAGTTTATTGTATCACTTTCTAAAAGCTGAAAACTTCAGTGTCAAGAACCTTTGACACCACAAAGACAACAGAATGTTTGGCTTCAGTCTTGTTATATCTTTATCTATATTGTCTTTTTGGAATACTGGAGAAGAGAAGACATTAAAATAGAAAGTTTATTCTGGTATGGACTGGGAACAGGTTTGCTATGTGGCTTGCCATAAATAGAAGTAAATAAATAGAAAGGATTACATTGATGTTAAAATAGCTAGATTGGGACCAGGTATCTAACTTTAGACAACAAAGTCTGAATATTTTCAAACTTAGTTTTGCTAAGATATATTCAGATTGATTTTTCCCCATGTCATAAATATAAAGGGAAGGGTAAACCCCTTTGAAATCCCTCCTGGCCAGGGGAAAGCTCCTCTCACCTGTAAAGGGTTAAGAAGCTGAAGGTAACCTCGCTGGCACCTGACCAAAATGACCAATGAGGAGACAAGATACTTTCAAAAGCTGGGAGGAGGGAGAGAAACAAAGGGTCTGTGTGTCTGTCTATATTCTGTCTTTCCGGGGATAGACCAGGAATGGAGTCTTAGAACTTTTAGTAAGTAATCTAGCTAGGTATGTGTTAGATTATGATTTCTTTAAATGGCTGAGAAAAGAACTGTGCTGAATAGAATAACTATTTCTGTCTGTGTATCTTTTTTGTAACTTAAGGTTTTGCCTAGAGGGGTTCTCTATGTTTTAAATCTAATTACCCTGTAAGGTATCTACCATCCTGATTTTACAGGGGGGATTTCTTTATTTCTATTTACTTCTATTTTTATTAAAAGTCTTCTTGTAAGAAAACTGAATGCTTTTTCATTGTTCTCAGATCCAAGGGTTTGGGTCTGTGGTCACCTATGCAAATTGGTGAGGCTTTTTATCCAACATTTCCCAGGAAAGCGGGGCTGCAAGTGTTGGGAGGATTATTCATTGTTCTTAAGATCCAAGGGTCTGGGTCTGTAGTCACCTAGGCAAATTGGTGAGGCTTTTTACCAAACCTTGTCCAGGAAGTGGGGTGCAAGGTTTTGGGAAGTATTTTGGGGGGAAAGACGTGTCCAAACAGCTCTTCCCCAGTAACCAGTATTAGTTTGGTGGTGGTAGCAGCCAATCCAAGGACAAAGGGTAGAATATTTTGTACTTTGGGGAAGTTTTGACCTAAGCTGGTAAAGATAAGCTTAGGAGGTTTTTCATGCAGGTCCCCACATCTGTACCCTAGAGTTCAGAGTGGGGGAGGAACCTTGACACCCCCAAATATTACTTTTTATGTAACATTCTGGTTTTTTTTGTGGGGAGTGTCCCCTGAAAAATGGGGCCAGTACTGTCAAGTTTTCTAAACTCTTAAAGCTCTGAATCCTTGGAAAACTGAAAACATGCTGAGTTTTCCATTTTTTCCCAATTCAAGGTTATACTTTAAAATCATACTTTTAAAAGGCACTTTCATACTTGAGCAACCATGAAAACAATATCATTTATATAAAAGTAATCTATTTTGTCAGTAACTTTCATTGTTCCCTTTTCTTTTTTATAAGATACATATTTGAATTAGTTGTCTTCATCACAGTTCTGCTGTTTCTGCTTGATTCTTCAGTGAAATAATTCTCTAATTGTTACATCAAACCGTTGCCATGAGAGTGACTGATGTTGAAATTCCATGCACTTTATTACACGATAAAGTGAAAGGAAGAGGTGGGTGGTGAAGGACTGTATTTCATCATTTGAAAAACTCGCATAAGTAACTGGGAAGAGCACAAGTCAGAAACATAAACCTGTATTATTAGTATAGTTTAGAATATGGCATAAAAATGGCTGTGCTAGGTCAGACCAATGTTCCATCTAGCCCAGTATCCTGTCTTCCAACAGTGGTCAGTGCTTCAGAAGGAATTGAGTGAATAGGACAGTTACTGAGTGATCCATCTCCTGTCTTACAGTTCCAGCTTCTTGCAATCTTCAGTTTAGGGACACACGGAGCATGAGGTTGCATCCTGACCGTCTTGGCTAATAGCCACTGATGGACCTATCCTCCATGAACTTATCTGATTCTTTTTTGAACCCAACTGTATTTTTGGCCTTCACAATATCCCCTGGCAATGAGTTCCACTGGTTGGCTGTGCATTGTGTGAAGAAGTACTTGTTTATATTCGTTTAAACTAAATAGGGAGCAGGTTTGAAAGTGTTTCTCATTGTGGTCGGCCTTTAAAACTATGCAAATGTATAAATGGCTCTCCACGTCTAATTATTTTAAAATTAGGAACCGTATGACTTTGAATTATATATATATATATATTTATATATATATATATATATATAATGGAGATTAAATAGACTCATTTTAAAATTATTTCATTATTAATGTGATTATATTTATCAGATATTTTCAGAGAAAGAGTATAAACAAAAATGTAAAATGTTCAAACAGAATCAAGGAGGAAAAATCAGCACATAAATATAATTTTCAAGAACATGACATAGCCCCAGATTATCCAAATTTTGGCATTTTTGTAATGAATCCATGTCCAGTAGTCAATGAGTATAGAACTCAGGACCCACAGCACTAAAACATAAACCAGTGGCATCTGAGTTAAAGAAGTAACTCAAGTTAGCTGTAGGTTAATATGGTATCAAATTCTTAACCTCTCTCAGCCAGTTACTAGAGGGAGACAGTGTCACAGACACTTAGTCCCCAATCCTTCAAGTTACACATGTGCTTAACTTTAACTTCAATAGGACTACTCACATGCTTAAAATTAAGCCTTTAGATAAGTGTTTGCAGAATCGTGGCTTTATCTATAATAATATCCACACTCACTAACATCAGCAAGAAATATAATGAAAGTTATGTTTGACACTCACATGTTAAGAAGTTTAGCAATCATGAAATCATTACTCCATCATGTAGTTTTCTGGACTGAGAATGTCTTCTAGCCTGAATGAGTCTATTTATAAGAACCAGAAATCTTATGGGAGAATTTTTTTAAAAAAAGGACTGAAGGTTAATGAAAACTTTAGTGTAGACCAGTGACTTACTAGAGTAGCAAAGATGGAAACAATATTTCATGGAAATGTTATAACACAAGCAAAATTTACTATTGAGATGTTGGTATGTTGCATACAAAAGTCCTTTGTAAGTGGCCATTGCTACTTAAATGTGCACTTTGTGTGGAAATACCTAGTTATTTCTCAAGCTATTGTGGTGTATGATGTATTCAAATAAAGATTTAAACCAACATTAAAAATGTGGGCTCTTAAAGATAGACAAATACACACATATTTAGGCACTGTAAACAATCAATGTACTTTAAGGTTGATGTATTTGTTGTAATCATCCCTGATTTAAATAAATATTAAACTGGAGTAAAACTTGAGAATATGCATTGATAGCTTAAGACCAAACAATGACAGGGATGGTGTAATTATCTACTCCCCCTTCCCCCCAAAAAGCATTGAAAACCTAGGAGATTTAGAGTCAAGGTTAAATTTAATAGAAATTTTAACATATATTAAAGTATGAAAATGCATTGTTTAAGGCCTCCAAACCACTTTAATTTGGTTCTTTAGTGATACTATGAGAGGAAAATAATACAGATACCTAATGTCTTTTTAAAAATCAGTTTCATGTAACAAGCGCTAATAGGCATAGTTACGTATCTTTTGCCAGTAACCCTTACACCGTCCCTGTAAGGCACTTTGGGCTTGCACAATAGCCAAGAAACTCACATTGCACCCCTGAAAATGTCAGATCTCTTGAAGCAGGGACTCTTTCATCTGGAGCAGAAACACCGTTAACAACCCAGGCAAACCAACCCAACTTCTCAGAAGAGAAGCATAGTTCAGGAGGATTCTCTGATGCTTTTTCTTATCTAGACAGAAGTCAAGCAGGAAATTTCAGTCATTGATCTTGTCAAATTTTAAATTCTGGTGTGAGGGGAAACAAAAAGATTTTAGAAGCAGGGACTACCTCTTTGTTTGTACAATACTCAGCACAGTAGGCTTGTAGATGCTACCGTAATATAAATATAATTCTTATAATAATCACAAAGTTCTGATGATCTCAACTACACTAGAGTTTCTCCAGAATGGTTGATTGGAGTTCTACAACCAAACAACAAAGAAACATGGGTACAAGCTCTAATAGTGTTCCTTTGGTAGGCATATCCAATTCTCCATCTGAATATTGTCAGGGTTGACCAGCATGACAGATTTATACAAGCCCCTGGCTGGCCTTTCTAACTGCCAGTATCTCTGAAAGGCAGGTTTTGGATTTAGTAGTTCTACTCATACAAAAACCACACAGCTGCCAGTGTAAAGAAAATGTTATTCTTATAGCTCCAGAAACGTTTCTGTTCAAGGTAAGTTCATCTTTCCATAGTTCCTGGGAAATAATTATCCCTTCATTTTGTTCTAACTCTTAGCAATCCTTTGAAAGGATGTGACGTATAATGGTCCTTTCTGGGCTCTAAAGATTGTATATAAAGCATTTGGTGTACCCATGCCAATTGCACCCTTCTCAAATCCTCCCAGCTAAAAAATACCTGGGCCTCAAAGCGATGAGCCTAACCTGAGGAAGATTTGCAAAGTAAGTTTCCGTACCTCCACAGAGGCATCCTTTGGTAGTAATATGATACTGGGTTGGTTCCCACATAATTCCTTACTTTATGAAGGGGAAGTTCCAGTCTGCAACCCAGTATCTCCCTCAGTTCAGTGTGAGCTATTTCCCTCCTGTCTGCAGTTTCCGGAGTCAGTTAAAAGCTGTAGCGCAGCCCCTGCTAGCCACAAGCCCTTGTCTGGCCTGCTGCCAGATCTGCTGTCTCCACTGCAGCAATCAAGAGGTGGTTCACTTTGCTCCTGACTTTTTTTACCGGCTTGCTATTTCACCTGTTTTTCCAGGCAGCAGTGAGCACTCTTCTTACTTCCTCTTCTCTTGGATCCATTATTTAGCAGTGGCATGGTCTCAGCCTCCCAGAGTCAGCAGTGCAGCACTTCCCTGCCAATATCTTTCCCCACCCTCTGCCACTGCGCCTACAGACATGGCAAAACTGTCACATAAACAGCAAACTAAATCCAAGCAGTGGTCTATTTGTGAACTGTTCCCTGCCTATTCTCAGCCAGCCAACGCTTGCACTGCTAGGGCATGGGACTCTGAGCTGGACAGGAATGTTGAGTGCCTCCCACCCCAAGAAGCTGCAACTCCAACACACAAAAGCCTGATCTAGAGATGAAGAGCAGAGAGGGGAGAGATGCCAAGGATGAGAAGGATGTTCAGCAAGTCATGCCAGTGGTAAGTGCTGGGACAGAATGAGACCAGAAAGAAAAACCATTAAGGGGCTCCAGGTTCCCACTCAAGTCCTAAAATGGATCCTAAATTCCTTGGAGAAAGAAGACTCAGCTGCCCTTCTTCCCAGCTCAAATCTGGGATCTCCAGCAATTAAATCCCATCCCTTGGGCAGGAGAACTGGGATCTGGATGGGGAGTACTTCCTTTGCCTCTTCAGGTGCAGTGAATGGGCAGAAAGAATGAGAGGGGATTCCTTGGTATGTTTGTCCCTCCTTTTTATTCACTGAAAAACATTCCCAGCTAAGAACCAGGAGCCAAAGAGTCTATATGAAAGGACATTCCCTGCTGTTTTTTTCACCTGTTTAAACTTCCTTTGTCTTCCCTTTATGCTTGATGACTCAGTGGACTGCTTAAATGCAAATTTACCAGAACACACATTCCTTTGTTTAGGACAGACCTTTTTGCGAACATCTGTTTGGGCAGGGCTGTGGGTTTGGAACGTGTTAATAACACCATACAAGGGAATCTTATAGCTCGCATACAATGTTGCCACACACATTTTACCAGCAAATACTGACAAGCAAATCCTGACTTTTTCAAATGATACCTTAAAGGTCATGCTTTGTACAAAGATTATTACAATATTATGTAGGGTGTGAATACAGGGGTGTGTTCTGTCACAAAAACCCTGCATTGTCCTAGGATATGCTGTTTTGGGAATCTCTATATCTATATACATGTAAATAGTTAAGGTGCCAATAGATGGTCTATAATATGTAGCATAATTCCTGGAGGGGGTTAGGAGGAACAAAACTTGCTCACTGCAAGCAATTTCTTTCGGCAGCTGTTTACATCCATGCAACATTATTTGAACCAAAGGGCTGTTTAAGTTTATTTTGAAAAGAGTGATGATTTCTTGAATTGTGTTACCTGTGAAAAGTCTATTTAGCAATAATGTAATCTACAGCGAATTATGTTATTTGAATTCAGAATTGATATTATTTGGGGTACTTTCTCTTTAAACTAGGATTGGCTTAGGAGACCCCTGAAAATGATATAAAAGATTTGGCATTTTTGCAAATATGTGACAAAGCTTTTCAGCAGCTACACTGCTGGTATGCAGAGAGGTCAAATTGAGTGGGGGGAAACTATCAGTACTTTCCTAAACACAGCTTGCAGCCTAAGTTGTGGTTTACAATCACAAGTGACTATACAGATCTTCATAATATGATCATCCTTCTTTTATGTGCTTCGATCACCAGTGAAATAGTCAATTGTTCACTTTTAAATCATCATAATTGGACTACAGATTTAGTACCATAGTAAGACATAGTTCACACCCTTTCACTGACACAGTTCAATAGACGCAGTTCACATCTTTTCACTGTTGTGTCAGGCTTTCATAGAATATCAGGGTTGGAAGGGACCTCAGGAGGTCATCTAGTCCAATCCCCTGTTCAAAGCAGGACCAGTCCCCAACTAAATCATCCCAGCCAGGCCTTTGTCAAGCCTGACTTTAAAAATATCTAAGGAAGGAGATTTCACAACCTCCCTAGGTAACGCATTCCAGTGTTTCACCACCCTCCTAGTGAAAAAGTTTTTCCTAATATCCAACCTAAACCTCCCCCACTGCAACTTGAGACCATTACTCCTCGTTCTGTCATCTGCTACCACTGAGAACAGTCTAGATCCATCCTCTTTGGAACCCCCTTTCAGTTAGTTGAAAGCAGCTATCAAATCCCCCCTCATTCTTCTCTTCCGCAGACTAAACAATCCCAGTTCCCTCAGCCTCTCCTCATAACTCATGTGTTCCAGCCCCCTAATCATTTTTGTTGCCCTCCGCTGGACACTTTCCAATTTTTCCATATCCTTCTTGTAGTGTGGGGCCCAAAACTGGACACAGTACTCCAGATGAGGCCTCACCAATGTTGAATAGAGGGGAACGATCACGTCCCTCGATCTGCTGGCAATGCCCCTACTTATACATCCCAAAATGCCATTGGCCTTCTTGGCAACAAGGGCACACTGTTGACTCATATCCAGCTTCTCGTCCACTGTAACCCCTAGGTCCTTTTCTGCAGAACTGCTGCCTAGCCGTTCGGTCCCTAGTCTGTAGCAGTGCGTGGGATTCTTCCGTCCTAAGTGCAGGACTCTGCACTTGTCCTAGTTGAACCTCATCAGATTTCTTTTGGCCCAATCCTCTAATTTGTCTAGGTCCCTCTGTATCCTATCCCTACCCTCCAGCATATCTACCTCTCCTCCCAGTTTAGTGTCATCATCAAACTGGCTGAGGGTGCAATCCACGCCATTCTCCAGATCATTAATGAAGATATTGAACAAAACCGGCCCGAGGACCGACCCTTGAGGCACTCCACTTGATACCAGTTGCCAGCTAGACATGGAGCCATTGATCACTACCTGTTGAGCCCGACAATCTAGCCAGCTTTCTATCCACCTTATAGTCCATTCATCCAGCCCATACTTCTTTATCTTGCTGGCAAGAATACTGTGGGAGACTCTGTCAAAAGCTTTGCTAAAGTCAAGGAACAACACGTCCACTGCTTTTCCCTCATCCACAGAGCCAGTTATCTCATCATAGAAGGCAATTAGATTAGTCAGGCATGAGTTTCCCTGGGTGAATCCATGCTGACTGTTCCTGATCCTTTCTGCTGACGTAGGCATACATGACAGTATTAATTTACATCGGTGGTACATTATGAATGTTTTCTACAATGATAAGAGCTAGAGACCTTTTTATTGTCCCTTTAAACAAAAGCTTAAGATTCTGGAGCACAAGATGGCAGCCACTGAGGGGGAAAAAAGTAATTGGCTGAGCACCTGAGAACTTTCACCATTTTATGACAGAACTTAGGCGCCTTTAGGTTTTCTTCAGTGATGTTTCGTACTTTCCATACTTCTTATAGTGTATTTATTTATTTAATAGGTTTACCTTTTTATTTTTCAAAAAGGAGTATATAGATGTTTGAAAAAATGATATTTTCAGAGAGTTTTGGATCTCATTACTTTAAATATATTGAAGACATTTTTTTTTCTTGGAAAATATTTCTTGATGCTGATTGTTTTAAGAAATAAAAGAGCATTTTCCTGCATTGTACAGTAGGGTTTTATAAAAACCTTGAAGATATTCAGTCATTAAAACCTTATGTATATATTACAAATATACCTGGTTTTAAACCCTGTATTCAGACCAAATTCCTCCTTCTGCTGTTTACCATTCTCTTTGCAATTTCAGTTGGAGAGGTTGTTGTTCCCTTCCCTTCCTCTGTGTGTGTGTGTGTGTCTGTGTTTGTGTGTGTGTGTCTGTGTGTGTGTGTCTGTGTCTATGTCTATGTCTGTGTGGTGGTGTTGCTTATGTACCTTGGTTGGCTGTTTCTTTCCCCAGTATTTTTTTGTTTTGTTTTCAGCAATGGATGAAGTGATCTCTATTTATGTATGTAAAGTGCTTTGTAATCATTTATGATAGACGTCGACAAACACCATGATATAAATGACATTGAAAGGAGTTGTATGGTTACATTCTCTGTGCATTGATGGAAGATTGATTCCTGGCCCCAGGAGGTTGTTTTTATTTAAACTCTTTATTCTATCCAGTATTAATATCTCATTATATAATTCCAGCTCCTAATCCTTGTGCTGCTAACAATGGCAGAGGTCCGTGTTCTCATATGTGTCTGATCAATCACAATAGAAGTGCTGCATGTACATGCCCTCATCTGATGAAACTGTCCATAGACAAGAAAACATGTTATGGTAAGTTTTATTTTTTCTTGGGAACCAAATTTTCTTTGATTTTATTAGCATTAAAATTTTAAACTGGACAGAATAGAGCTTAATAATCTTAAAAATGGTCTGTACGGTGCTTTTTAGTGATAATTTTGAAGGTATACCTACTTTTTTGAGAGCGGATAAATTATTCTAATATATGCAGTGTGTGGAACTTTGATATTTATAAACGTTCATTTTTTCTGTTGCTTATGTATGTCGTGTGTTAGTAGAACTTATCTCTGTAGTACAGGAAGATTTATAAGTGTAAAGTGCAGCATCAGAAAATGATGACATAAAAAATACTTAATAGCTTTAATCTCTACCTGCTCTTCTTCTGAAGTCTTCTTAGCATAATTTTGGGGGATTAAGAACTAAAATGAAGAAGACGCATAAAACAGCTAGCTTTGCAGGGGGCGTGTGTGTGTGTGTATAAAGATTATAAGCAAAGCTTTATAATAGCCCCAGAAATGTCAAATAATTGTGTTCATTATTTGTAAAAGCTTTTAATGCATTCTTCTTTGCAGTACCTAAATAGGAAATCTCTAGAATAATATTTTGCTATACCAAAATGTGTTAAAGAAAACAAAATTTACCACTGCAATTCATACACTGACGCATTTCTCTAAAACATTTTAAGTAGTTTAGAGACAAGGAAAACAGGTTCTGTTTGTCCTTGATATTTTCTATTCATGTATCATATATTAACATTATTATTATGTATTTTGTAAGTGGATTCAGCTGAACAATAGGCCCCTTCTTTGTTCTCCCCATGCTTCTGTCTCATCTATTCGTAATCAGTGCAGACATTGGAGAGCTTCTTGTAACTACTTCTATTTGTAATTCTTTCCTGATGTACATCAGTGATTTTCCTGAGATTTCAAATGCCATTTGGTATTACAAAGATATGCAAATAAAGAACTAGATTATTATAACACTTAGGGCAGGTCTACACTTAAAAAGCTCCCATTGGCATAATTAATTCTCCTCTGCAAGAGGCGCTAACTATGTTGACGGGAGAAGTCCTCTCATCGACATAGGGCTGTCTACACCGGGATTAGGTCAGTATAACTGCATCACTTAGGGGTTTTCATACCCCCGAGTGACATAGTAATACTGATGTAAGTTTGTACCGTAGACCTGGCCTCAGGGAGCTAATCATTTTAAAATACTCCTTCCAGTCTTTTCTTTCTTTGGAATCCTGCAAGACTACATTGATATAATCGATTAAGAAAAGATTTTAAATATGTGTAAATTAATACGTATTACTTCTCTATAGTATCTTGCTACACATTTTATCCACAGATTTGCATACAAGATATTGTTCTTACATCATTGATACAAACTTTGCTTAAAATTTGTAAAATAATATTTAGGTGATAACTTTGAATCCAGTCAGTTGTAATTAAGGAACAAAATATTTTCCTTTTTTTGTACAGAAATGAAGAAATTTCTTCTTTATGCAAGACGTTCAGAAATAAGAGGTGTGGATATAGAGAATCCATACTTCAACTTCATCACTGCCTTCACAGTCCCTGACATTGATGATGTCACTGTCATAGATTTTGATTCAGCAGAGGAACGCTTGTACTGGACTGATGTAAAAACACAAACCATCAAGCGTGCTTTTATTAATGGCACTGGTTTGGAAACAGTTATCTCAAGAGGTGAACAACATGATGTTTATTTAAAAGTAGTAGTCATTCATTATAATAAATATGCATGTGTACTAACTATGGAATATTTAAATTTGTCCACATTTCTTGTGATTTGTATTTTAAATGGATTACAGAAAATTGGAGCAGAACAATAATGTTTATTAATAGGCCAATACTAATTTAGTAAGACCATAAAACATATATGCTTTCAAATATAATTAAGATTTAGCTGGGATATATAATATTTATTAAAAAAATTAATTTGTTTTATCTAACAGAACAAATGCTGCCTTCCTAGAAAAGTTAGAAAGGAGAAAATTAAAAACAAAAAGCAGGAAAAAAATAGTGTACTGAAAATAGCTTTACATTTCATGCATTTTTATGCTCCATTTCATGGTCAGTTACACTGACTTTGGGCAGAAAAGATGAGTTCCCTCTGGACCATTGTTCTTGCCTAATTGTCCCCACTCAGATATATTTTGTGAACCACAACCCGAAATTCAAATACAAAAAATACAAAGTGGCAGTAACTTTGGGGTGATGCCTGCATAGTTTACACCTTCAAGCGTTGTACTCTATATGGGCTTTAGAATGTTTGTGATATCATCATGATTAATATACCTGATACTTTCTTCCAGTGTGTCCAGGCTTCAACTGATTGGATCAAAAGGTTGCACTCCTCAACAATGAACGTTCATTGTTGAGGAGTGCAACCTTTTGATCCTGTTTCCTTCCATTACACTTGGCCTGTGTCAGTTTTCTGGCTGATTGATGCTTCAATGCTGTATTGGTTTTTCTCTATTTTCATTATTGGCCAGCTCTTCTTATGACAGTAGACAAAGGAAACTGATAAAAAGACAGTATTTTTCTTAGATGACGTAAGTGTGTACATGAACAACTACTAAGTCATTTGTCCAGAAAAGAATCATGATTGGCTAGGTGCATAATGCATCCTCAGTTGTACTCCTCATCCTTCTGTAGAAACACCAATATCCTTCTTTAGAAATACTGATATTCCTAATGCTTACTGGGCTCGCTGTGCTTCACAAAAGTTGATCTCCAGTGGGGAGCATCAAGCATTTTGACATCAACCACTCTGGTGCAGGTCCAGGGAAAGCCTAGACTGATGGTTTCCCTGCCATCCTGCAAATAATTCTCCTCAAAAAGATGTAGGGATCTCCTGAGCTGAGTTGAGGTATCAGTGCCCTCCATTTTTGTGTGCCATCCTTCTAGTACTGAAGGGTGACATGTTTCTTTCCCCCCCCCCCACCTAAGTGAGGTATTGGCCCTGAAGAGCACTCTGCTTGCCTTGAGAAGTTCCAGTCACTACATTCTCGGCATTTGATTCCTGTTTGTGTTACACAAAGCTTGTACATTCCAGGAGGCAACAACAGAAATATTTTCAGATTTGATAGCACACAAGTAGATTGCACCGTGCTGTTGTGAAGCATCAGCACTGTGGATGCAGAGACTGCATTGGCTCTGGGTTCTGAACTCTGCTGTCTCCACCTACTCAGCACCAATATTCACCAGTACTGATGTTACTCCATTTGTTGGCTTCATTAGCAGTTTTGGTGCAACCAGTGTCAATTCCTGTACTGGGAACAGCAGGTCTCCTGTTCAGCAGCAGGTCTCCTCTCCTCTGTATGAACACATCATTCCAAACCACCTGCTTGAAATCAGGAGGGCCAGTCTAATGAGGACTTTCTGTAGGAATATGTATCTATTTGAAAACTGAAGTGATGGTTGACTCCTCAGAGGCAAAATCCAAACAAGAACAGTACAAGGATAATAGCACTCCTGTTGAGGGTTCTACATTTTCTCATTTTATGATCAAATAAGTAATATTGAAGGCTTTTCTTTAGCTCCTCTCCAGACAGAGCCAGCTTCAGGTTTTTTGCCACCCCAAGCGGCGAAGAAAAAAAGAAAAACCCGATTGAGCTGCCGCCAAATTGCCGCCGAAGAGGAAAAGAGGGAATGAAGGACCCGCTGCCGAATTGTCGCCTAAGACCTGAACGTGCCATCCCAATAACTCAGGAAGTGCCTCCACTTTCTATTGGCCGCCCCAGACACCTGCTTCCTTCACTGGTGCCTGGAGCCGGCCCTGTCTCCAGACAATCCCAAAGACAAAGTTTGACAAGTAGAGAGACCATGCTCTCCTTTGCAATATGCCTGCTGTGTACTTGTATTATTTTCTGGATCAACTGGTGAAGAAATGGCAGCATTTTCATTTAATTTTGGATGTTGCTAAGTTCGCTGATATATGTGTTTTAGGGAGAATGTTGCGCTGTTTCCCACTGTCTTCATGAATCCGGTGATGAAGTCAACAGTGGCCAGATCAAAAACCACACAGACTCTCAGTTCTGTATGTTGGACCTGAACTGAGGTACTGGAATTCTTCTAGAAAAAAAGAGTTTATCAGCAAAAGTGGCTGAATGCCAGAAAAAATTGAGTTGTTGTATAAACTATTCAATAAAAAAATGCAAAACTTGTCAATGAATTTGATGAGTAATGTATTGTTTTTCTCTTTATATCTATCTGTCTTCGGCAGTGGCTACAGTTCATATTGCAAATTACCTTTCCTTTATAGACCAGATGCAATTTGACCTGAATAAAAAAGCTTGCAAAATCTATAATGCCAGAACATGGCTTGAAATCAGCTGCATATGCTCTTTGATGTCAGAGATAAAGCAAAAAGGTTGAATGCACAAGGATTCAGTTCAAGGGTACTTAGCAGGGGCTGTCATTGTGTTCAACTTCCTCAGATACCAATGAGTTTTAAGCCCCATTTCCAAAAGGAGCAAAAGTTTCCAAGTTTCTGAAATATTTCCAAGCATATAGCCAGTTTAGCAATCTCAGCTTGACAAAATCTTGGAGGGAGACCAAGAATCAGTTTTCCTTTAAAGTATTTTCTGCATATTCCCACTTGTGGGCAAAGAGGA
This sequence comes from Eretmochelys imbricata, assembly GCF_965152235.1. Taxonomy (NCBI): domain Eukaryota; kingdom Metazoa; phylum Chordata; order Testudines; family Cheloniidae; genus Eretmochelys; species Eretmochelys imbricata. The sequence continues at coordinate 21,624,255 of NC_135582.1, read as the reverse complement.
CTCATACTGCAGAGTTTCAGCGCCTACCGGAAAGCTGTGGTATTGGGCCGTATGAACAGCTTCAGACATTTGGAACAAGGTGATAAAAGTGCCTTGTGGCTCCACTTGCCTTAGTCCCTTCTCTTTCTCAGTCAGTTGTGGACAGAAGAACTGTGCTGCCCCTGGACCTCTGGTCTTTCATCAGATTTCTCTAATATACCTTTTTATGGGTATGCATTGGTTTAGGGTTTTTTTTTTTTCAATAGTAGTTTTTAGATTGATAATGATAGCTCTGGCATCATGGCCAAGTAAGACCTTGAAACATATGGATTCTAGAAGTGTGTCTCTTGCCTCTATAGTTTTCCTGAATTTGATGTTCATATCCAGTGTCTCATCTAACTTGAGCGTAGTCATTCCCAGTTTGGTGCTTGGTTTACTGGGCTTTTGTGTCTGAACCTGTAAAAAAAAAAATAGTAGACTTTGGTGCTGGCTTGTCTCAGGAAGGAGGCTGTAAGAACTTTGGATGTGGTCCAGGTTCAAGGCTGTTGTTCTGTACAGGGCCACATAGTATGCCATCCTTGGCTTCTATGTCCCACAAAGCTGAAGCCTTCATTACAGGGACCTTTTTCAAGAGCCTAGTTGGAGTCCTGTTCTGGAATTAGGTACTACAACACTGGCAATGCTATATCTATCTTCCTACATTACTGGTGCCATGGAGCCCTCAGGTTTGGAGTCATCCTTAGTGCTTTCTTTGGCTCTAGTGCTGACCAGAGTCACTGAATCTGTATTTTTGGTGCCAGGGTGCTCCTTGACGCTGAGAAAGTAGGGAGAAACAGCACTTGTGGAACCGTGCTGGACTCCCATGGAATCAATCAGTGCAGTTGGGCTCATTGTTTGAGGAGGCCTTTTAACAGCCTGCCTATGAACCATCATCCCCCTCAGAGTGAGCATGAGGTTTCATCACACATCATGATTGATTTTGTATAAATTAACTTTAAAAATAGAAATTAATTTCTGAACCTGTTAAGGGAGGGTGATTTTTTTCCAAATCATGTTTGTCAAACTGATGCTTTTTAAACAGCACACCTGTTGCAGAGGTATTAAAACCAAACAAATAATGTTTTCCCCCTAAGCTGGAAAATGCACTAACAGTTATACAGTTTATAGTTGGTTATTATCCTTGGATAATACGATTGATGTCTATTTTTTACTCCTCAGTGTTTGCTGAGAATTATTGACTGTGTAGTGCAATTTCAGTGTTAATTGTTGCTGTAGGCTTTCATCTGGCTCATCAGAACATTAACAATTATTCATGCTTTAACAATGGTTGATAAGTGAATGAGATTGAAATCTTGAACAATTTTGCTAACAAATTAAAATATAAATTATTTTTCCCTAAAACAGAAAATAATTTATTTGGAAAGGAAACCAAATGAACAACCTATATTCACTTTTAATTTGCTCTTTCACATTTTGCAGATATTCAGAGTATTAGAGGCCTTGCAGTGGATTGGGTGTCACGAAATTTGTACTGGATTAGCTCGGAGTTTGATGAAACTCAAATTAATGTGGCACATTTAGATGGTTCTTTGAAAACCTCAATCATCCATGGAATCGATAAACCCCAGTGTCTTGCAGTGCACCCTGTCAGGGGGTAAAGTATGATTGTTCTTAACTGGTGGGATTTCATAAAATATATGGAAAGATTCCTTGTATTTGTCACTATGTATGGTGGCTTTTCAGTACTTACTTTTATTTTTAGGACTACTAAGAAAAAAATTGAATAACTTGGATTTGACAACTCATTTTCTCAGTCTTAATAATACAGATAGATGTTATTACAATTATTTCTGACATTTTATTAACATGCCTTATATAATTGCAGGCCAGCAAGGGAAAAGAAAAGTCTGTGTGTGTACGTGTGTGCACACAAACAACCATTTGTCTAAACTTAGGGAAAAAGCATACGTACAGGTGCTAAACTTGCTGATGTCTATTTTATTTGTACTAAATGCATGTGCTTCAGAACTTTTGTACAGAATTACTTGCACTGAATACAGAAGACTTTTATAACAAACCTTATGAACTAGGTAGTACAGCCATTCATACTGTAACAACATTGTATGTATTATTCATTTGATCATCTTTTCAAAACAGACACATTTAGAACATGGTGTATATGAAACCAAATTTTCAATCAATCTTGTTTCTTGTTAAGGAAGCTTTACTGGACTGATGGGAACACAATTAATATGGCAAACATGGATGGCAGTAACAGCAAAATACTCTTTCAGAATCAAAAAGACCCAGTTGGTAAATATTGCTTTATGCTATTCCTTTTTATTTAAAATTGTTTTAATAATGAAATTATTTTATGTGATATTTAAAGTGCTGTGTTTCATGTAGTATGTATCAGTAATATAGAAATATAGTAATATAGAATATGCAATATACATGTATGTGTCATTATTGTATTTAATCCTTTTAAGGCGTTTGGTCAGAGTTCACTGCCCATTGGAGTCAATGGGAGTTAGAGTAGATTTGTTATAACTGTATGAACTGCATAAAGGACTGTAATTAACAGTATATAGGCTGAAGTTGAAATTAATTATCCAAGAGGCATATTCTTGTATCCAACAAAGACCCTTGGAAGTCTTTGAATATAGTTTAATGGGTGTGTTTCTGTCATGGGTATAGGAAGGAAAGACATGGGGAACCCAAGCATGAGGCTCACAACCCCTCGATGCTCAGTCTGGAACATATCTCTAAAGGGTTGCCTGCACCAATTGCAGAAGTAAAGGTGTTGGATATGTGACTTCATGAATCCCTCCCATTTGTTCCCCCTGAAGAGGTGGTGTTCAATAGTAGAGCCGCTTTTCTGGTGCTGTGTGAAATGGTAGGGAAGTGGCCCACAGCTCTGCTCAGAATCCCATCTTTTTGATGAAAGAGAATTTGCCCCTTAAATTTTAGTTCATAGAAAAGGATAGAAATAGAAGTAAATGTACTATATATAACTGCTTTTTACTAAATGTTAATGTTGCTTAATGTGTGCCATTGATGTAATATGTTAACATTTATTTTTAATACTGTTGATATATTAGCTAGGATATAGTATCTGAGAAACTATTAACATTATGACTCTTTTTGACAAAATTATCTGCTATCATGTTTTATTCCTATCTTGTGTGATGGTGGGTCATTCTGTTTTCTTTCTGGTGATTTCATTTCTTCTGGGTGTTTAAATATCCCATTATTCATTTTGTCTTTTTGAACATAAGTCTTATAATTAGAGTGTTTTTATCACATATTGTTTTATGGTATCATATTTAGTAAGCATGAATATGCAAAGTAAGCAAGAGAACAAATTACTGAAATAATTAAATTGGCATTAAAGCAAATACAAAGTGCTTTTCATTCTGAAACCAATCTTTGGCATTTCTCTTTTGATACCTTTTACGTTTTAAGAATATAAATTAGAGATGATTCAGTACAGGCACTTTATTGCCAAATCCTGGAATAAATCTTACTGCACAATCCAGAGAATAAACCTCCTATGGAGAATATTCAACAAGCCTTTACCCTCACACTTGTATAGTTTCACCTGTGTCATGAGACACAGAGATAAATTATGCACTTGGAGAGAAAAAGGTAAGTTCAAGAGCTAAATCTGCTATGGTATACAAGATAATAAAAAATAGAAAAGGAATAAGTATGCAAGATTAGGATACTATTTGATTGCGACCTTATAAAGGTGGACTAAATGTGGACTACAGAAGTTTCTTCAGTGTTTATCTGAATTGTGCAGAACACTTTACATTGACTGTGAATATGATCATAGGGTCATATGCCCTTCTTGAGAAGACATGCAAAAAGGCAATTTGTATTAACGAAGGCGCAAAGCAAGCTAAACTGCATGTGTGGGTGAAAGGAAAGTGGTATACTCCCGCTGCTGGATGTATAGCAGTATTGCCACATCTGCAGCCCCAGTGTTACAAAGATTTACTCTACATTGGTCAAAATCAGTCCCCACCTCAATGATCAGTCTGACAACTTTGGCTTGATTTAGGATAATTATCTTTTGTAACTGGTTTGATTTTTTGGTTTGTTTTTTGGGAATTTTTACACGTGCATTCAGTAGTGTAATAACCTTAGTTGAGGAACATTTTAGAACATTTAATGGCATAGTGTTATCTGAATAGTTTCTGATAGATGTCCTGCAGACCAGTGGCTCTCAGCTTTTCCAGACTACGAATTAGGAGTCTCATTTGTCTTGCATTACCCCTAAGTTTCACCTCACTTAAAAACTACTTGCTTACAAAATCAGACAAAAAACTACAAAAGTATCACAGCACGCTGTCACTGAAAAATTACTTACTTTCTCATTTTCACCATGTAACTGTAAAATAAATCAATTGGAATATAAATATTGTACTTACATTTCAGTGTATAGTATATAGAACAGTGTAGACAAGTCATTGTCTGTACGAAATTTTAGTTTGTAATGACTTCGCTAGTGATTTTTATGTAGCCTGTTGTAAAACTAAGCAACTATCTAGAAAAGCTTAGAAATATCTAAGCAAGACTTCTGGTATGCGTACTCCTGGTTGAGAACCACTGCTGTTGACAGTGCTTAGTTAAATAATAAGGTCCTGGATGAGCTATTGTGGGAAACTTTTTCTTAGTAATAACCCTCCAAATATTGTATTAGTAACCTAACAATAACAGATATATAACAGACTAATCTAGAATGAATAAATTAACTCTTTGTGTTATCAATGGGCATGTAGGATCATGCTAGTGATTAAACTATAATTGGATGTGTTAGTGCAAGACCATTACAGCAGGAAAACAACATATAGCAAAAGAGGGAAACATAACTTAGAATAAAAATTATATACATATATAACATTGGAAGAATGTTATTAAGGTTGTGGAGACATGCACCTGAAAGTTGGTGAATGTGAGAATGAATGTTGCCCATGCATTTCTGTATCAAATGCTGAAGCAAAATGGGGAAGCATGTGTGCAGTGTTATAGAATGTGAAGGGTCTGTAGCATGCTACCAGAAACAAGCTCTACTACTAAAGTCACAGGAGGAAAATGGTGATTTTAAGCATCTTATAACTGCCAACTCTGTGTGGATTTTCGCAATGCCAGAAAAAGGCACCCCTCCAATCCTAGGAGTTTTCCCCCTACAACATTTCAGAGTGAAAAGTGGTCTCAAGAACCTTTTTAAGGTACAAAGTGTTAGGCACCTTTAATATGGGGTTTGCTGTCATACTCCCTATAATGTACTTTTTACAATAGTAGCATGTTTCTTGGAAATCAGGATATGGTTGTGAGGAGAGAAGACAAGGACAGCATAGGGAGAATGAGAAAAAAAATGAGAAAAAAACATTATACAAAAAAGCAACATAAAATGCAATTTCCATGTTCACTGGACAAAGACAACATGGAATGTTGGGTATGAGCTGAATGGTGTCAGGTGCATTAGTATTTTAAATTGCAAGAGAGAATCAGTGGTGCTAGCTGAATGGGAGTGGAGCAAAGGAAGCCAAGCTTATATGACTAGAGAGAAGAAGGGCCTCAACAGAGCAACTGTAAATTGACAGTAACAGGAGGAGTGGCTGAGCAGAACAGTAGAGCTGAGTTGGGGATGAGACTTGCCACACATTAGAGTAATGCCTTTGTGGAAATGAGGGTGGAACCAAGCAGAAAATTTCAATTTCTTTATTTTTGACTTTAGAAACTTTATCTAGCATCCTCATTTTTTTTTTTTAAAAAGTCCCTCTTTCAAAAGTTAATTTCACTACATTAGTTATTTTGCATATTTCTCTCTAGGATGTTGAGCGTAATTATTTAGGTTCATTATTACTCACTGGCTCAACTATAGTTACTTCTTGAACCAACTCCTGCATATTACTTTGTACTAGCTAGTATTCTCTTGTGTGCTTGTTACAGGTTAGCTGGCCCTTGAGGGTGGTCATGTTGTCAGCTTGCCGGAGACAAGCTCTGCTACAGAAAGAGCCAACCCAGATCCACCTGGGGATAACTGATTGCCTGTGTAGCTGGGCAGTAGTTAAATAGTTCAGGAACAGCTGGGTCTTATAACAGGTGATGTGGCCTCAGGCAGGAGAGAACACAGGGAGGAAGTACCTGGGGAAAGAATTCCCCAGGGGAGCTAGCTAGGAAGCTACTTCCAGTGGGGTCTTCTAGAGAAAAGAGCTTCCTGGCCAGAGGAACAGTCCCCAGAATACAGAAAGACAAAGTTTCCAAAGGGAGGTCTTCTCAGGGAGTTCACCAGGAAAGGAAGTCATGGAAGAATGCTCCTAGGTGGGGGAGGCTCTGAAAGGGAAGAACTACAAATGCCAAGGCTCAGCAAAACCATCAAAGGACTTTACTAGGTAGCATGTGAGCCCCAGATCAAAGGAATTGTGTGCTGTTCTGAGGAAGGGTTATCACTGTTTGACCCCTGTAGGGACCATGACTCAAGAGGAGAGACCCTTTCCCAGCTAACGACAGAGGCCTGGACTCCGGAAGAGGGTTCTGGGTCAACAAGGCCTCACTTGTATGAGACATGGACATAAGTGGGGTTAATAGACTACGGTTAACTGAGTCCCTCCCCCCCTCCAGCGAGGGTACTGGGGCGAAGGCCTATTTATGTAATTCTCTGCCTTTAGATTATATAAACTAGATCTCTGAAGGTACACAGTTCAGTATACATAAGCCTTATTGGATTTACTGGGTGCCCAGTAGGGGAAACTCAGGCAGAAACTTAATTTTAGCACTGCATGGGACCACTGCAGGGTGCACCAAGGGTGAGGGCCCCCATTACAGTGCTCTAGAATGATTTGTTCCAAGAAGTAAAGAATTAGCATACGGAATATATGAATGGCCATACTGGGTCACATCTAGCCCAATATCCTGTCTTCCAACAGCGGCCAATGTCAGGTGCCCTAGAGGGAATGAACAAACAGGTAATCATCAGGTGACTCATTTCTTGTTGCCCATTCCCAGCTTCTGGCAAACAGAGGCTAGGGACACCATCCCTTCCCCTCCTGGCTAGTAGCCATTGAGCAATTATAATGAGAATTAATTTTAAAACTGGGCTGTAATTTCACAAAACCTGGCTTCCTTACAAGAGTTCTGAAACTTTTGGTTAAGTCAGAGAAAAGTCTTTGTAACATCCTGAATGGAACTCTGAATTGCAGCAATGCTCAGAAATATTCTTTTGTTTTGCCTGGTTCTTTCTGTTACTCTTTGAACATATTTTATGTGCAGATTCACTGGAGTTGTTTTTATTTGGTGAAAAGAAGATCCAGTAATAGACTGGCTTATGTTGCTGGCTTGTCTTTGAAACTATGTGTGCAACATTCTTGAAATAGAAGTTTATCATAATCTTATCAAAACAGTAAACTTGTATTTTCTGAGTTTGTACTGCTACAGAGTGAGTAACTGAAGCCTTCAGGCAGTTTTGGCTGAATAACTTTGTTTCTTTTAAGAAGAAAGCAGCATTCCAAGCAATCCATTGTTAAACTAGACATTCCCAATTACTATTTATTGCTTGGTTCAGTTGTACTAAGTACTCAGAGCTGTTTACACTTGGATTTAAATTTACTAATTGGAGCTATTTTCATATTTAAATCAAAATTCACACCAGGCAAATATATGTCCAAATATATTAAAATCAAACTTGCATTTGTCAGTCCAATATATCCAATATAGAAATCCCCTCTCCAATTTTGCCACCTGCTGTAATTATTAATTTATTCTAATTTCAATTTCAATCAGTTGTTTATGGGTACAACCATTAAGACCATCATTAGAATGTTAAGAGGACAGAATGTCCAGAGAATGATAAACTCATGTATGAATGGATTACCATAGGGGTATTTAGTTTACAAAAAAACTTCTTGAATTTATTGCCTAAAGCAGTGTTTCCCAAACTTGGGACGCAGCTTGTTCAGGGAAAGCCCCTGGCGGGCCCGGCCAGTTTGTTTACCTGCTGCGTCCGCAGGTTTGGCCAACGCGGCTCCCACTGGCCGCGGTTCACTGTGCCCGGCCAATGGGGGCTGTGGGACGTGGTGCGGGTCGAGGGACATACTGGCCGCCACGTCCCACAGCCCCCATTGGCTGGGCACAGCAAACCGCAGCCAGTGGGAGCCGCGATCGGCCAAACCTGCGGACGCGGCAGGTAAACAAACCGGCCGGGCCCGTCAGGGGCTTTCTCTGAACAAGCGGCATCTCAAGTTCGGGAAACACTGGCCTAAAAGATGGTGGGTTCAAGTTGCATAGAAGTGCAGATTGGTGGAGGAGTGGCAAACATTCTTCCAAACAATATTTCACCAGGATGGAGGCATAATTAAATTGATCCATATGGTTGGTTTTCATATATAAAATTGGTTTTAAATTAGATAACAAATGTTCCCTTTTCTTTCCTGTTTACTAGAACTCCAGAATCATCTTACCTAAGAAAGTTGCTGTAAAGATTGCCAAAGAGTGTCCTCCTTAATCGGGTTAATGCACACATGCAGAAATCCAAAATATTCTCGGTTTCCAAATTGAAGCATTTTCCATTGAGAGGGTTTTGTGGTACACCACACATTAAATAGTGTGTATGTGGTGTGGAGGGTCATTGTAGAAATTAAAGTTTTGTATTTATTTGTGGGTACAGCTATACCAGAGGGGGAAATTCAATCCCCAAGAGGAACAGGTAGCATTACCAATGCTGCCCTCCTCCTTGGGTTATTCTGCTGAGGATTGGGAGTGGCAGGTACAGAAAATATTACAAATAATACAGATACCTTCCAATTCTACTGAAGAAGAAAAATGGAGAAAGAGAAAGCAAAAGTAAAAGCGGGGGGATATTGGCCACTATGAACACTCAGAAGCACCCAAGGAACCATTAGGTCCCCAGATTATGAATATTGGTAGTAAAAATAAAGCAAATGCCTCTATCAAAGAAGCCAAAATTAACTCTTATCTCCTGCAACTCTTGTTTCTCCAACTCATCACAATTACCTCTGTCTTTATATCAGTTGAATCACAACATTGGGGGGATCATCCAATATGTGATCTCTGGTAGATTGTGAAAGTCGAACCATTGTTCTGTCTATATCTAAAGAAATGGAGACACAACTGAGAGCCATTAGCATACTAAGTGAGCTGTAGCTCATGAAAGCTTATGCTCAAATAAATTTGTTAGTCTCTAAGGTGCCACAAGTACTCCTTTTCTATTAGCATACTTATAACACTATACACTAAATCATCTCCTTATATTCCCCCAGTAGTTTCATATAGGCATTGAACAGGAGAGATGATAGAATAGGAATAATGTGGCACTTCTCATAATTAAACAATCATCTTAACCTTCTCTCTGAGTCTTCTGAAGGAAAGAAAGATGGATCGAATTCAACATAACTGTTTACTGTTGATATAGTATGCAGCCCTGTCATCAGCACCTCATTGTGTGTGGTATGAAAGGCTACTGACGGGTGTAGGACCTGATATGTTCCTACAATACACTAAACTCCTTCCACAGGCACAGGAAGACACAATTTCTGAACACAAGAGATAACATACTAAACAAGACTAAAACCAGATGAGCCAAGGATATACGGTCAGAAATGCTTCACTGACACTTCTGGTATCAGGAGGTACTCACAATGTCATGTCACACTCTCTTACAGCCAAATGTTGCAGGTTCTGGCTGAACTGTGAGAGAAGCCGTGACTGAATGCTTTCTTAAAGAAGCAGGAGTGCGGGAGAAAGAAGGCTATGAGAGGATAGTTGGTCTTGTGGTAAAGACCCTAGACTGGGACTTGTGATTTGGGTTCTGTTCCTGCCCTTCAAAGTTCTTTTTAAGCATCCCACATGAATTGTTTATTGGTTTTGGAGTAGCATCTCCCTAGTAGAAAATAGCCTCTGACAGACAGCTAAAGTCTCTAGCTATGCATTTTTGACAGGAGACTTTCATGGGGAAACTAATAATGGAGGTGAGTAGGAGAACTACCATCCCCCCTGGCTATTGGGGTAACACTCCAAGTCCCTTAGGCAGAACATTAGAGGATTTACCAAAGGGATATTTGAATGTTCAGGGACTTCTCTATAGACCTGAGTCTGTGTTCCTGAAGATTCTTCAGGAGCTGTCATCTGCAGAAACTCAGCAAATTTCTGGCTGACAGTGGCTTTGTCCAAGATCTAGGCTTGGTTTGGCATCATCTTTCTTCTGTGTCATGGGAGACAAACATCACCAGAACCGACTCATATTTCCATTTGATTATACTGAAAACTAACTTTCTGAGAGTCAATAGAAACTGCTGCTGCAGGACCATCTTATTTCTGCTACCTGTGAGGTGTGCTACCCCCTCACCCCCACCCTTATATTATTGGTCTTTTTATCAAACCATACCCTCCAATTCCTGTTCTGTCCACAAACATTTTAGCATATATTTTCACATCAAATTTTATCAAAGACACAGGGAATGATTTTCACAGTTGTTCTGCTCTTTTTTTAAAGTCAACTATCCATCATGGAGATGTGCTGCAATTACCATAAGATTGGAAATAGTCTTCTCCTTTCAGGAGAATTCTGCAAGACCATCATCTCATATTTTTCACTTTGCCATATTTTTTCCCCTCTATTGCAATGATTTGATTAGGTCTGGCAAGCATTTTATGTTCTTCATCTGGTCAATATAACATTTTGAAAGTATTTCTGTATATCTTGTCTTGAGTGTCTAATTCTGGTTAACATAATTTGAAGTAGAATTTTAATTAGTATTATTGATCTAGTAAGAAGTTTTGCTTTCTTCTTGGTTAAATTTCTAATCTTTTAAGGGCCTCCAGTATTGCAAATATAATCTTGTATGTACATGGAGGGAAAAAATAGGGCTGTCAAATGATTACAAAAATAACTGCCATTAATCGCACAATTAGAAAAATTAATCATGATTAATTGCACAATTAAAAAAAATATTGCAATTAATTGCATGAGTATTGCACTGTTAATAATAGAATACCATTTATTTTAAAATGTTTGGATGTTTTCTACATTTTCAAATATATTGATTTCAATTACAACACAATACAAAGGTACAGTGCTCACTTTATATTTATTTTTGATTACAAGTATTTGCACTGTAAAAAATAAATAGCATTTTGCAATTCATCTAATACAAGTACTGTAGTGCAATCTCTTTATCATGAAAGTTGAACTTATAAATGTATAATTATTTACAAAAAAACACCCTGCATTCAAAAATAAAACAATGTAAAATTTTAGAGTCTGCAAGTCCAGTCAGTCCTACTTCTTGTGCAGCCAATCACTCAGACAAACAAGTTTATTTATATTTGCAGGAGATAATGCTTCCTGCTTCTTGTTTACAATATCACCTGAAAGTGAGAATAGGTGTTCTCATGGCACTGTTGTAACAGTCGTCGCAAGATATTTACATGCCAGATGTGCTAAAGATTCATATGTCCCTTCATGCTTCAATCATCATTCCAGGGGACATGCGTCCATGCTGATGTCGGGTTCTGCTTGATAACAATCCAAAGCAGTGTCGACCGACGCATGTTCATTTTCATTATCTGAGTCAGATGGCACCAGCAGAAGGTTGATTTTCTTTTTTGATGGTTTGGGTTCTGTGGTTTCTGCATCAGAGTCTTGCTCTTTTAAGACTTCTGAAAGCATGCTCCACACTTCGTCCCTCACAGATTTTGCAAGTCACTTCAGATTCTTAAATCTTATCCTTAGAATAAGGATATCTATGCTTAGAAATCTCACATTGTGCCTTCTTTGCATTTTGTGAAATCTGCAGTGAAAGTGTTCTTAAAATGAACAACATGTGCTGGTCATCATTCAAGACGGCTATAACATGAAATATATGCAGAATGCGGGTAAAACAGAGCAGGGACATACGATTCTCCTCCAAGGAGTTCTGTTACAAATTTAATTAGCACATTATTTTTTTTAACAAGCATCATCAACATGGAAGCATGTCCTCTGGAATGGTGGCCAAAGCATGAAGGGGCATATGAATATTTAGCATATCTAGCAAGTAAATATCTTGCAATGCCGGCAACAAAAATGCCATGCATATGTCTGTTCTCACTTTCTGGTGATATTGTAAATAAGAAGAGGGCAGGATTATCTCTGGTAAATGTTAACAAACTACTTTGTCTTAGCGATTGATTGAACGAGAAGTAGTTCTGAAGTTTTACATTGTTTTGTTATGGAGTGCAGTTACGTAATAAAAAAGAAAATCTACATTTGTAAGTTGCACTTTCACGACCAAGAAATTGCACTACAGTCCTTGTATGAGGTGAATTGAAAAATACTATTTCTTTTGTTTATAATTTTTACAGCGCAAATGCTTGTAATAAAAAATAATATACACTTTGATTTCAATTACAACACAGAATACAATATATACAAAAATGTAGAAAAACATCTAAAATATTTAATATATTTCAATTGGTATTCTGTTGTTTAAGAGGGCTATTAAAACTGTGATTAATCGTGATTAATTTTTTTTAGTTAATCGCATGAGTTAACTGCAATTAATCAGCAGCCTTAAAAAAAATGTCATTTCTCTTCCAGTTTTGAATACACAGGTGATTACAATGTTTTCCCTATTTTGTACTTTTACAGTTTGTAATAGCAATAATGGCCTCTTTGGGGCATTTATTGTTAGTTAATGACCTCTCCTAGGACCTCAGCTCATCCAGCTAGTTGTTCACTGCCACAAAATGTCCTTCCATTAGTCAGTTACAGATAAATTTACATTTGTGAGGAGGAAATATGAATAGAATTAAATCTATCTCAAAACACAAGCTATTTTTCACTGTAAATTGTCTGTTTTACTGTGCTTTCATCTTTGCTTTTGTAACCTACATTAAAACAAGAGAACATTTTACATTTAGATTTCTTTGTTACTGGCTCAAAATCTTTGAATATGCTTTTCTTTGATAAAAATAGCCTAAATATGAATTAAAATTACATGTTAAGAGGCCACAATTATGTTTTAATTGTATAAATTAATTACAGGTCTATCTATAGATTATCTGGAGGACAAGCTTTATTGGATCAGTTCAGGAAATGGAACCATAAATAGATGCAACCAGGATGGTGGTAATTTAGAAATAATAGAGTCAATGAAGGAAGAATTAACAAAAGCTACAGCTTTAACCATCATGGGTAAGTGCTGGGGTACGGTATTACTTATGCTTTTATATTGATTGGCTACTAATTAATTGTGACCTGAAAAATGCTTGGAAAAGTTACTGCTGTACTAGCGCAAGTAGTACACTTGAAATGAACTTCACCCGTGATTTTACACACACACTCACACTCACACTCACACTCACACACACATATTTAAATTTCAGCTAAGTGGTTTCAGAGGTCATAGAAGTCTGAACTTAAAGCCTCTTACTATAAAGATACATATTTCTAAATGATTTGACATTCTATATACATTTTAAAGTTTCGTATAGATTTTTATTTTATTCAAATAGTATTATTTCACATCTACATTCCAAATTTATACTGCTATCCTTTCTTTCCTAAAAAAAACCCCAACACCTAATGCGAAGATAAAAATTAAAAAAAAAGTTTTAAACTACCACTTAATTGTTTTCTATACTTAAGCCTAAACTGCTATGTTTACCTTAATAAATATGTCTCCAGGGAGTCACAGGCACTAACAGAATCCTTTTGAGCAGTATCAAAAAGTACTGTGGCGAAGGGGCAGAGGGTGTCTAAATAGCCTTGCCCTGAATAACAATTCTTTCCTCTCTTCCTAACAGATAAAGCTGCTTAGGAGCTTGTCTCCATACCTTTCTCTTCTGCACAATGCTTTCCTACAAGCTTATAAATAATTAAACTACTTATCTTAGTGTTAAGATTTGTTATTCTTAAAGAAATCCAGCAAAACAAACAAATATGTGTTACATTAGTCGTCCCCCATCCCCCCCCCACCCCCCCCGTTGGCTCTGACTGCATGGTGGACTCTGAATTGGGGAAATAAGGATTTAAGAGTTGTCTCTCTTGCTCTAACACATTTTCCTCCTCCATCAGATATAAGCATTGTCTCTTTTACCTGGGGAGGGAAGTACTGCAAAAAATTGTATAGTCTAAAAGAAAATGTCTAGGAAGGTTAGAAATGTGGTCAGGAAATAACTACGTATGATTCAGTTCAAACTAAAACACGGAATACCTGTGGGAGATATCTATTCAAAATATGCAAAAAGAAAAGGAGTCCTTGTGGCACCTTAGAGACTAACCAATTTATTTGAGCATGAGCTTTCGTGAGCTACAGCTCACTTCATCAGATGCATAACGTGGAAACTGCAGCAGACTTTATATATACACAGAGAATATGAAACAATACCTCCTCCCACCCCACTGTCCTGCTGGTAATAGCTTATCTAAAGTGAGCAACAGGTTAGGCCATTTCCAGCACAAATCCAGGTTTTCTCACCCTCCACCCCCCCACACAAATTCACTCTCCTGCTGGTGATAGCCCATCCAAAGTGACAACTCTTTACACAATGTGCATGATAATGAAGTTAGGCCATTTCCTGCACAAATCCAGGTTCTCTCACTCCCTCACCCCCCTCCAAAAACCCACCCCCATACACACACAGACTCACTCTCCTGCTGGTAATAGCTCATCCAAACTGACCACTCTCCAAGTTTAAAACCAAGTTAAACCAGAACATCTGGGGGGGGGGGTAGGAAAAAACAAGAGGAAATAGGCTACCTTGCATAATGACTTAGCCACTCCCAGTCTCTATTTAAGCCTAAATTAATAGTATCCAATTTGCAAATGAATTCCAATTCAGCAGTTTCTCGCTGGAGTCTGGATTTGAAGTTTCTTTGTTTTAAGATAGCGACCTTCATGTCTGTGATTGCGTGACCAGAGAGATTGAAGTGAAGACTGCGAATACAGACTAACACGGCTGTTACTCTGAAACCATTCAAAATATGGACATTTTTAAATGGGAGAGAAGTTCTTGAAAGAATACTGTGAAAACTGCACAAGAGCTTGGATTGATAGTGGACAGCAAATTAGAAATGAGTTCTCAATGCGAAATGGTGACAATAAAACCTGTGAGCCATATTGTCACTGATTTTTGTATAGCAGTGAGGAGGTGTGCAAGGAGACTTCAATCCTCCCTGTGTGAAGGCTAGAGGCAGGCATTATCCCTTTGCTCTAGGGAAGACAGAGACTTCTCCTGTCCTCCCCCAGAGGCAAACTGAATCCCTTTTATGGTCATGGCCCATCACCCTTCTTCATGAGCCCCCCAAGTTGAACTTAAGGTCCACTTATTGAAGTCTTATATATGCTTTAAAAACATAAAGATATTTAACAGAGGCAGGACATCTAACTAGAAAAGCTGAACACTGAAAAAATTAAGGGAGCTGGGAGGTGACACTAGGATACTGATGACTAAGACTCTCCTGGTGACGAGAATTATTTTCCTGCACTGGCGAAAAAAATAAAGACTTAAGGGTTTTTTTGTTTGTTTTCTGTTCTGCATCAGAACAAAACAGACATTTTGAATTTTTTCACATGAAAAATCAGAGAGAGAGAACACAACCCACCTCAGAATAGCTAATAGCCCACTGGGCAGTTTTTGAAAGATTTACAAAATTCTCCCTATGTTCACCCCTCTGTCTCCAGCTGAGTTCATATAAATCAGTGATGTTGGTTTTAGCTATGTGAAATCAGGTGTGTTTAATAAACTTGATTTATGTTCGTATGTATAGAGATATCTGCCCATATTTTTGCTTATGTTTATACATACAGATAAAATAGGTGGTTTCATAGCTGGCATTTAATTACTAATATTGAATAATAATACATGGAGTATCAGCTGAACTTCAGAGTTTTTGCCACAGCATAAATACAAACCAATATTAATATAAAAAGAAAAGGAGTACTTGTGGCACCTTAGAGACTAACGAATTTATTTGAGCATGAGCTTTCGTGAGCTACAGCTCACTTCATCAGATGCATACCGTGGAAACTGCAGCAGACTCTAAGTTTCCACGGTATGCATCTGATGAAGTGAGCTGTAGCTCACGAAAGCTCATGCTCAAATAAATTCGTTAGTCTCTAAGGTGCCACAAGTACTCCTTTTCTTTTTGCGAATACAGACTAACACGGCTGTTACTCTGAAACCAATATTAATATGTTTTCACTGGCAATTTGCTAAAATAGGTTCAATATCAGAATCATATTTTCATATTAAATTTTGTGTGCTGTGGAAATCAACTGAGGAAAAAAGATCTTTGTGTATTTTAACTCTTGTCTTAAAAAGATTCAAAGATGTTTAATGTATAATTTCACTGACTTGATTATAACTGAGGTCTTTTATATAAATCAATGCTAATAGAATAAAAACATTGTCTTTCCTTTAGAGAACTATAGGAGGTATTTTATGGCGGGAATAAGGATATTTGTTCATACTTTCACTGTGATGTCCTCCTAGATTATATATCTGCCTGAAGTCTGCAGTTGAGACTCTCAGTAATTGTTACCAATATTGAGATCAAGAGAGTCAATGCTTTCAGATTAAACAGTTTGTTGGTACTATCAGAATAGAAACGCTTCATGTTCTTCTTACATTAAGAATTAATAGAGTGCAGTTAGTTCATGTTACCATGTGATACTTGCTGCTACATATTTTTAAAATAAATTTAATATATATATTTGCATCTTTCCAAAATAAAATAATATCTTTTTATATTAATACTTCTTCCTTTTCTCAGTTAGTTATCTCTTTTGTCGGGATGTCTAGATTTTTTTTAAAGCCCATATTATGGATTTTGGCCCAGATTTTTAAAGATATTTAGGCACTACTGTGTTCAGTGTTGCAACATCTGATTTAGCAGAGTATGGCCTCTTTAGGCACAGAATCAGGACTCATTTGGATTCTTTTAAACCCTCCCCTGTTGGGAGAAGGGGGGGAAAGAGAGAGAGGGAAGGAATCAAGCTACCAGTAGGCGAGTAGCAGCAAGCGAGCACGCTTGTCCCGGAGGGGAGGCTGCATTCCCTCCCATAAGGGAGAAAAAAAAGCCAAAACACTGGCTGAGAGAAATACGGACTGCCCCTGTGCAGCCAAGAGGGACTGTTTTACCCAAGGCCATCTCACCAAGGCAAAAAAACAGCTAAGGCTGGTGAGACTGAGTAGGTGCCACACTGTAAGGAGAGGTTTCAGAGTAGCAGCCTTGTTAGTCTATATTTGCAAAAAGAAAAGGAGTACTTGTGGCACCTTAGAGACTATTTTCTTCTTACTGTAAGGAGAGTGATCAGGTAAGGTGAGCTATTACCAGCAGGAGAGTGGGGGGGGAAACCTTTTGTAGTGATAATCAAGGTGGGCCATTTCCAGCAGTTGACAAGAACATCTAAGGAACAATGGGGGGCGGGGGGGATAAACATGGGGAAATAGTTTTACTTTGTGTAATGACACATCCATTCCCAGTCTTTATTCAAGCCTAAGTTAATTGTATCCAGTTTGCAAATTAATTCCAATTTAGCAGTGTCTCATTGGAGTCCGTTTCTGAAGTTTTGAAGAAGCCTTTGAGGAACTTCAAGCAGGAGCATTTCAAAAGCATCAACATATGCCTTTTAATAGGAATTAATACATTAACAGGATGACCTTTTGAAAATGAATCAATATTTGTATTTATTTTACTAGTCATATTACAGTACATTCCAAAGTCTAGTAAAATTACTATACTTTTAATATTTCATATAGAAAATGCCTGAACTATAAAATATATTTGTTTTGTAATTTCAGTTATATTGGATTACTAATTTGATATAACTGATCGATCAACTACTGGATTTTGATATGGTCTTGAATTAATTTAACAAAATGGCATCAGTAGTGGTTAACTATACAAATAGTCCCATTTACTTCTGTAGTGAGAGGTGCTACTTAGTTCAAAAATACTCAGTTACATGTACCTAAATTTTCCAAACCATCAGTCTTCTAATTGCCATAACACTTCATTACATTAACAGTAATATATGAAATATATCTAGGCAATTTGCCCAGTGCTAAGTGCAATGCATAGTTGTCTTCCTAAGTACTCAAACTACCATTAATGAAAACTAATGACCCATCAAAATTTGCATTCAGGGTACTGCTTGAAATCTCCAAAGGACAGTATGCAATTCTAGTGTAGCAATTTTTGTCACTGTAAATTGCTGTTTCCCAATATGTTGTTCCTCTTAATGCTAATTACCCTACAAAGTGGATAAATATAACTATTGTAATGTATATTATAGCCTGGTTTCAGCTACAAGATTGTAATTAGTGTTTGGAGAACACTCTCATTAGCATAAATGCAACAATTAAATCATTTAAATTTAGGAATATCACTTAAAGGCTTAAAATAGTGTTGATGCATCTTCTCCTATGTGGTAAAGGTGAAATTCTTTAAAAACATTCAAAGTGTTTTTTATGTTAAATCATGAACTATATTTAAAGATAAAACATAGGTTTGTGTAAAGATAATTTTATAATCTTTTTTTCTTATTCTGTCTTTATACTTTGATATTTGACTATCATTCCATTATGAGAGTATTATTTTGAGTTTGAAATACAATTGTTAATGAACTGTTTAGGCTGAGGGGAAAGTTGTATTTTGGATTGTGGTACATTTAGAGTAAATGAATTCAATCTAACATTTAATTAGAATTCAGGAATGAATGAAT
This sequence comes from Eretmochelys imbricata, assembly GCF_965152235.1. NCBI lineage: Eukaryota > Metazoa > Chordata > Testudines > Cheloniidae > Eretmochelys > Eretmochelys imbricata. The sequence goes on along the minus strand of NC_135582.1, from coordinate 21,605,539 downwards.
GAAGTTGAAAGATTCATTCCAAAATTCTGCTTATAAGGAACATTTACAGTCAAATGTAGAAATGTTGTGGATTGTTTGGAATCACGCAGTTATCTGATATTGCCCATTCAAATTGAATCAAAACACTTTGCTCTTTAGCTCTTAGTTATAGCTGGCCAGCTCAGACTGGCTCTGATTTTTGGCAGGTAGGTCATGAGAGGATTTTCCCCAGGATATCTAGACTTTAGAACTTCATATTTCTTTAATACAATTGAAATGTCAGGATGTGCATTGACTTCAAGATACTTAAACTCCCAGTCCAACTTTCTTATGTGATTGAGACCTTTAACTCTCAGCTCTTCTATACCTTACAGTCTTCTTAACACCTTTTACACCCTATTTCCCTTATTTCTCCCCCAAGGCCTTCTTAAGGAAATATAATCAAAAATAGATCCATATTTTTATATTTCTATTGAAATATTTTTAGTTATTAAAAAGTTTTTGTAAACACCCAGGAATCATGTTGACAATAATGGAGAGGAAGATGGAAGAATCAGTGTGTGATGTATTTTGATCTATTAGACTTTTTAAAATGTGTAGATGCAGGAGACCATTTATCTTCTATATCCAAAGAAGGCCAATGCTCCAAGGGCTAGTGATGAGATTATCTTATGGTGAATAGTTTTGTAATTCTGATGTCTATTGTGAAAAAATGATTCTGTGATCTACGAACAAAGATACTAGGATTGTCTAATTACATGATGGGAATTAGCAGGAGAGGTAGGTGGTCTAGATACAGTTTACTGTTTATGAGAGCAGTAATAGTCTCATTTAGCAGCACAGTAAGCAAAATAGTCTGACTAAATATACCACTGAGGGATGCAGAAATGGATTGAACATATTATTCAGAAAGAAAAGGAGAGAGGAAACTGTATTTTCAGTACGGCGAGCTATCTGAAATGGAGCTTTTGGTACAACCAGTCTTTCTGCTTACATCCAGTGGTGAAAAAATGTGAAGTTTTCTGTATTAATTATATAGGAACAAGATGTCAGATTGCTGCTTTGCTAGAGCACCCCAAGTGCCAGTATACAGAGGGCCAGATCGTGGCTCCCAACTCTCTGTGCTCCCAGAGCAACACAAAGGTTATGCTGGGGATTTCACTGACATAAGGGATGTCCCCAGGTAATATAAAGTCAGCGTGTGTAGCTCTATATCACCTGTGTCCTTCCTGAAACCTAGTTATGAATTCTTCTTGGGCAGGTTGCAAGTGTGAGGGGTGGAGCTAGAGTACAGTAAGCAGCTGCATCACTTGTTGGTTCATGTTCAGTGTATGATCCATGTTAACCCCCGGATCATTTTCAGTAGTACACTACCTAGCCAGTTTGTCCTCATTTTGTATTTGTGCATTTGATTTTTCCTCCCTAAGTGTAGTATTTTTTACTTGTTTTTATTAAATTTCATCTTGTTGATTTCAGACCAAATCTCCTATTTGCCGAGGTAATTTTGAATTCTAATCAAATTATTAATTAATTATTTCTGAATTGAAAGTGATTATATTTTTATTTAAGATTATTCAGATGTGCTTGGTTTGATCCCCTTTAAATTAAAAAAAAAAATCTAAAAAAAAGCACGAGAGTGCAGGAAAATTGGAAACACACATTCTTCATACAGAAACCACTCCAGGATCATATTTTATAGAAATGAATAATTTGAATCTATTTAGCATTTAGATTCTGAACAATTAGAAAATGTTAGATTACAGTAATATGTGTTTATAGTAACTGCTTCTCTGACATTGATTTCCCATGCAGCAGTGCTTACATTATTGAAATTTATATTATTTTCATTTCAAAAATACATAAATAAGCAGCACCGACCAAAGAAAGTTATGGTTGAAATTGTTTCCCCCCATACACCCAGTTTGGTCCCCTTTTTCATCCCTCATGTATAGACAAAATCAAAATTATGTTACTTCTGGGATTGAGGTAGTCTATTGGAAGAAAATATTAAGTCAATTTGACAAAAGGTTCATAAAACACCCTAAAAATAGAGCTGTTAAACACGATTTCTAAAGGGCTAGTGCTGGCAGTAGTGATGGTGTCCCGACCCTCTCAACCCCCTTATAATGAAAGATTGGAAAGAAGACTGCTTAAACTTTCCTTCTTTACTGGACTTGCCTAGAAAAGATATAATGTCAGGGCCAAATTTTAGTTGATTAACATATCATAACTGAAGATATTAATATTTTGTTTAATATTGCACACAGGGAACAACAGCTATAGCAAGGTTAGCATAGTATTTCAAAGGACTGCTGGAATTTAATTTCCGTAGGCCCTTTCTTTGCTGAGGTGTAATCTGTAGGGTGGGCTTGGTAATGGAATGCTTACAAGGACAGTAGCAACCCTCCTAAGATTTGCCTGGGGCGATTGACTCAACAAGTAACCTGAGGCATACAAAGGAGGCTGATGATCCTTTTAACATTTGCTTGGGGGGAGGATGGGGGGTCTCTTCTGCAGGACGTATGGTGCAGCACATGGTTTTGTGGGGCTATGTTAGATGGCCATAGTCTTAACCCATATATCTGTGCACTCTCTGAAGTTAGTGTTAGGGTCAGGATAAGATATTGTAGGGATGGATATTATTCTGATGTCATGGACTGATCATTACCTCCTACAGTATGAGGTTAAGACTGGAGCAAAATTATTTCAGTGAATGAGGAAAAACCCATTTTATCTCACCTTTTATTTTCTCCTAAAAAGAAAAAAGACTGTGGCATTTCTCACAGCAAAATGAAACAAAGCAAAATTAACAAATTTGTATTTAGAATGTTTTCTTTGAAAACCAAAATGGTAGAGAAAATAGATATTTTCTGGTGAAAATTTCTGCTGGCAAAACAACCTCCCCTCCTCCCACAACGCTATTTTTTTGTTTTACGAAAAATATTCAACCAGCTCTAGTTGGGACCCATATTTTCTCTCACAGCAGAGGTCTTGTTTTCACCCTTTGAAGCTAACAGAATCTGAGTGCTTCCAGAGGGTTCTGAAGCAAAAATAAGTTACTGCCAGATGAATGCTCAGCAGTATTTTGTGACAACTCCATAATGATCTTTTTTGTACTCAATAACAGGCAGAAAGGTCTCTTGGCAGTTTCTTCCCTGGCTTCACCCTAACATATCACTATGATTTGTGGGTTCCCTGTAACAACTAATGGAAGAGGGAGTGTCAGAAGTCACTTGCTCTGAAGCTGATAGCTTGTGTCATGAAGATCTTTTTTTTTTAAATTCTTATGCTATGTCTCTGAGATGCAAATATGCTAAGACTCTTATTCAGCAGATGTGTTCTGAGTGTTATCTAGCCTATATAACCCAGACTCTTTCTGTCTGGTTGCTGTTGCAAATGCCTCCTGTTGTGAAGACATTTTTTCTTTACTTTGCAGATAAACACTCATAGCTTTGGGCAGATCTGGCTAGGACCATGAAGAAAATTCATTTTCCGGAGGGGCTAATTGCTAGATATTTTGTGCTTGAATTTTGGGCAGTACTATTTACAGAGATTCTAGATGTATTTAGGAGAAGTTTGTGTCACAGCCTCTGTCTTGGATCCTGTCCTTCCTGGCTGATGAAGGACCAGCTGGGAAGTACTGGCCTTTTGTTGGTGGAGATAGTAAATTCCTCCCTAAGGGTGGCAAAGTGCTGATTATCAGAAGTTCAAAGAAGCCCATCTTTTCATAGATTCTGAGTGCAAAAGGGACCATTGTGATAATCTTGTCTGAACTCTTGTAAAGCACATGCCATAATTCTGCCCCAAAATAATTCCTAGAGGATATTTTTTTAGAAAAAGCCCTCATCCTATTTAAAAATTGTCCATGATGGAAAATCCAGCACAATGTTGGTAAATTGTTCCAATGGTTAATTACTCTAACCATTAAAAAAAATTATGCGTTATTTCCAGTCTGAATTTGTCTAGCTTCAACTTCCAGCCATTGGATCAAACCTTTTTTCTGCTAGATTGAAGAGCCCATAATCACATTTTGGTTCCCCATATAGGCACTTATAAACTATCTAATAACCCCATTACTTTCTATTTGTTAAGCTACACAGACTGAGCTTCTTGAGTCTGTCGTTACAAAGCATGTTTTTCTAATCCTCTAATCATTCTTATGTCTCTACTCTGAACCCTCTCCAATTTATCAATATCCTTCTTGAATTGTGGGCCAATGAGGGCTGCAGGAAGTGGTGGCCAGCACATCCCTCAGACCACGCCGCTTCCCACAACCCCCATTGGCCTGGAACGGCGAACTGCAGCCAGTGGGAGCTGCGATCGGCCGAACCTGCGGATGAGGCAGGTAAACAAACCGGCCCAGCCAGCCAGGGGGCTTACCCTGGCGGGCTGTGTGCCAAAGGTTGACAATCCCTGGTTTAGGATATACAGATTTTTCACAATCTCAGTGTAGATGATGCATTTTTTTGAGGTAGTAAGGTGAACAAACATCCCCATCAAAAGGTTGAGGCAGCTTTTAAGGACCTCCTCAATGGGCTTTTTTAAGAAAAAATGTTTCTGGATCATCACGCTTGTGACCTATGTTTGAGGGCAGCTCTCAGTTCCCTAGAATCAAGGGATGATATCAACACTATAACACTATAAAGGTGACATCACCTAAATCAACAAGGAAGCCCGAAAAGCAATGAAGTGTACACAGATCACACCCTCATGTGGATATGTGTTGAATAGAATGCAGATAGGTCCAGGAGAATGAAAAGTCAATTCCACATAATCAAGTCTGCAAATGAAAGGGCCAGTCCCAGAAGACCAGAGGAAAGTGATGTATTCAGAATAAAACCAAGAAGAGACGCGTGTATTCCACAGGTTGAAGAACCATCAGCAAGCCTAACAGACTCCTAACAAAAGATTTGGACTTTGAGCTCACATCCCTCTGGCCTTTGATAAGAGAGCCCAGCAGAATATCACCAGGTTTCTGAAGTAGTTAATTCTGAAAGCCCAGACAAAACGAGACTGATTTTTGGAACTAGTGTTATGTCCAAGGAAATCACATCAGATTAGCAGTTATTACGAGTGTATTGAGACAAAGTTCAAGTTTTCATGAGTAGTCCGTTTGCTATAGGTTTACAGTCTGCCTTTTAAGTGTGCAAAATACCTACCCTATTACACTCTAGGGGTATGTCTACATCACGAAAATAGGTCGAATTTATAGAAGTCGGTTTTGTAGAAAGCGTTTTTATACAGTTGATTGTGTGTGTCCCCACACAAATGCTCTCAGTGCATGTAGTCAGCAGAGTGTGTCCACAGTACCAAGGCAACCATCGACTTCCGGAGCGTTGCACTGTGGGTGGCTATCCCACAGTTCCCGCAGTCTCCACCGCCCATTTGAATTCTGCGTAGAAATCCCAGTGCCTGATGGGGCTAAAACATTGTTGTGGGTGGTTCAGGGTACATATCGTCAGGCCCCCGTTCCCTCCCTCCTTCCATGAAAGCAAGGGCAGACAATCGTTTTGCTCCTTTTTTCGTGAGTTACCTGTACAGACGCCATACCACGGCAAGCATGGAGCCCGCTCAGGTAACCGTCACCGTATATCTCCTGGGTGCTGGCAGACGTGGTACTGCATTACTACACAGCAGCAGTTTATTGCCTTTTGGCAGCAGACAGTGCAGTATGGCTGGTAGCCATCATCGACGTAGTCCTGGGTGCTCTTTTAACCGGGCGCCTGGGCAAACATGGGAGTGACTCAGCCAGTTCATTTCCCTTGTTTCGTCTCGTGGCGATTCAGTCCCGCACTGTCTTTTAATCTGCAGCTAGCAGAAGATGATGGCCAGTAGTCATACTGCACTGTCTTCTGCCGAACACCCAGGTGTTGACGATGGCTAGCAGATGTACTGCACAGTTTGCTGCCAGCAAGATGTATAAAGATAGATGAAGTGGCTCAAAACAAGAAATAGATCAGATTTGTTTTGAATTCATTTTCTCCTCCCTCCCTCCCTCTGTGAAATCAACGGCCTGCTAAACCCAGTTTTGAGTTCTATCCTTGAGGTTTTGAGTTCTATCCTTGAGGGGGCCATTCAGTTTCTCGGAAAGCCACCCCCTTTGTTGATTTTAATTCCCTGTAAGCCAACCCTGTAAGCCATTTTGTCAGTTGCCCCTCCCTCCATCAGGGCAATGGCAGACAATCGTTCTGCGCCTTTTTTCTGTGCACACGCGATACCACGGCAAGCATAGAGCCCGCTCAGATCACTTTGGCAGTTAGGATCACATTAAACACCACATGCAATATCCAGCAGTATATGCAGCACCAGTACCTGGCAAAGCGATACCGGGCGAGTAGGCGACGTCAGCACGGTGACGTGAGAGATGAGGACATGGACACAGACTTCTCTCAAAGCACGGGCCCTGGCAATGTGGGCATCATGGTGCTAATGGGGCAGGTTCATACAGTGGAACGCCGATTCTGGGCTCGGGAAACAAGCAAAGACTGGTGGGACCACATAGTGTTGCAGGTCTGGGACGATTCCCAGTGACTGCGAAACTTTCCCATGCGTAAGGGCACTTTCATGGAACTTTGTGACTTGTTTTCCCCTCCCCTGAGGCGCAAGAATACCAAGATGAGAGCAGCCCTCACAGTTGAGAAGTGAGTGGCAATAGCCCTGTGGAAGCTTGCAATGCCAGAGAGCTACCGGTCAGTTGGGAATCAATTTGGAGTGGGCAAATCTACTGTGGGGGCTGCTGTGATGCAAGTAGCCAATGCAATCAAAGATCTGCTGATATCAAGGGTAGTTACCCTGGGAAATGTGCAGGTCATAGTGGATGGCTTTGCTGCAATGGGATTCCCTAACTGTGGTGGGGCCATAGATGGAACCCATATCCCTATCTTGGCACCTGAGCACCAAGTCGGCGAGTACATAAACCACAAGGGTTACTTCTCAATAGTGCTGCAAGCACTGGTGGATCACAAGGGACGTTTCATCAACATCAACGTGGGATGGCCGGGAAAGGTACATGACGCTCACATCTTCAGGAACTCTGGTCTGTTTCAAAAGCTGCAGGAAGGGACTTTATTCCCAGACCAGAAAATAAACCTTGGGGATGTTGAAATGCCTATAGTTATCCTTGGGGACCCAGCCTACCCCTTAATGCCATGGCTCATGAAGCCATCCACAGGCAGCCTGGACAGTAGTCAGGAGCTGTTCAACTACAGGCTGAGCAAGTGCAGAATGGTGGTAGAATGTGCATTTGGACATATAAAAGCGCGCTGGCGCAGTTTACTGACTCAGGTTAGACCTCAGCAAAACCAATATTCCCACTGTTATTACTGCTTGCTGTGCGCTCCACAATATCTGTGAGAGTAAGGGGGAGACGTTTATGGCGGGGTGAGAGGTGGAGGCAAATTGTCTGGCTGCTTGTAACGCACAGCCAGATACCAGGGTGGTTAGAAGAGCACAGGAGGGCACGGTGCGCATCAGAGAAGCTTTGAAAACCAGTTTTATGACTGGCCAGGCTATGGTGTGAAAGTTCTGTTTGTTTCTCCTTGATGAAACCGTCTGCCCCTTGGTTCACTCTACTTCCCTGTAAGCTAACCACCCTCCCCTCCTCCCTTCGATCACCGCTTGCAGAGGCAATAAAGTCATTGTTGCTTCACATTTATGCATTCTTTATTAATTCATCACTCAAATAGGGGGATAACTACCAAGGTAGCCCAGGAGGGGTGGTGGAGGAGAGAAGCACCAGGAGGGGTAGTGGAGGAGGGAAGGACAAGGCCACAAAGCACTTTAAAAGTTTCAAACTTTAAAACTTGTTGAATGCCAGCCTTCTGTTGTTTGGGCAATCCTCTGGGGTGGAGTGGCTCGGTGGCCGGAGGCCTCCCCACCACGTTCTTGGGCGTCTGGGTGAGGAGGCTATGGAACTTGGGGAGGAGGGTGGTTGGTAACACAGGGGCTGTAGCGGCGGTCTGTGCTCCTGCTGCCTTTCCTGCAGCTCAACCATACGCTGGAGCATATTAGTTTGATCCTCCAGCAGCCTCAGCATTGAATCCTGCCTCCTCTCATCATGCTGCCGCCACCTTTCAGCTTCAGCCCTCTCTTCAGCCCACCACTTACTCTCTTCAGCCCGCCACCTCTCCTCCCGGTCATTTTGTGCTTTCCTGCACTCTGACATTGTCTGCCTCCACGCATTCGTCTGTGCTCTGTCAGTGTGGGAAGACAGCATGAGCTCAGAGAACATTTCATCACGAGGGCATTTTTTTCGCCTTCTAATCTTCGCTAGCCTCTGGGAAGGAGAAGATCCTGTGATCCTTGAAACACATGCAACTGGTGGAGAAAAAAAAGGGACAGTGGTATTTAAAAAGACATTTTATAGAACAATGGGTACACTCTTTCATGGTAAACCTTTCTGTTAACATTACATACATAGCACATGTGCTTTCATTCCAAGATCGCATTTTGCCTCCCCCCAGCGCATAGTTAGCCCCTCCCCCCATCCTCTTCCCTGTGGCGAACAGCGGGGAACATTTCTGTTCAGCCACAGGCAAACAGCCCAGCAGGAACGGGCACCTCTGAGTGTCCCCTTAAGAAAAGCACCCTGGGAGGCACTGCGGCAGGGCAAGGGGAGGAGATGGCTAACAGTGGGTGTTAAGCACATGCTAATTTTTTTTCGTGGGTGCTCCAGCCCTGGAACACCCACGGAGTCAGCACCTATGACATAGAGAGCAATGAGAAGAGAAATAATCTAATGAACAAGGTCTCTCTAAAGGAGTGACAAAGTGTGATCTAATGCAATTCACTGTCCCACAATTAAACAAAACCAAGAAGAAAAATTTGGAAAAAAACTACTCACTACATCCATAAAAAACACAGACTTACGTTCCGTTCTGTAAAACGTAATCTCTAACTTTTAGAGGAAATAAGTACATTAATGAAAAGGTGTAAAGTTGATATAGGCATAGTCACAAAAACTGAGAACTGAACATATGGAACAATGGTCCCTAAACCATTAATCAGTAATCACAATTAAAGAGAACTATGTTAAACATCTTTATCCTCTTTTTAAAATTAAACAAATGTATGGTATTGGGATGGGAAAATGCTGCAGAGAATGTAATCAAATGGAAGGATTTCTGCATATTTAATAGACATGCCCCCAAAAATAAGACATTTGGGAAGATGTCTGGAGACATCATAGAGAGATAATGGTGTTGGCTGTTGGATAAGCTCTGAGTATTTTCATTAAGTTGTCCTAAAAACTTTGTTTCTTATAAATGCCATAAAGAGTTGATCACTTATCTCCTAGTTGCTCCTAAAATTACTGTAGTAAGGTGGGTTAAGAGGAGCAACTCCCCTAAATCTATTACCTGCTATCCAAAAATGAGTGGAAATACCGGTATAGAAAAATTAACTCATTAAGGGTATGTCTACACTACGAAATTAGGTCGAATTTATAGAAGTCGGTTTTTTAGAAATTGGTTTTATATATTCGAGTGTGTGTGTCCCCACAGAAAATGCTCTAAGTGCATTAAGTGAATTAACTCGGCGGAGCGCTTCCACAGTACCGAGGCTAGAGTCGACTTCCGGAGTGTTGCACTGTGGGTAGCTATCCCACAGTTCCCGCAGTCTCCGCTGCCCATTGGAATTCTGGGTTGAGATCCCAATGCCTGATGAGGCTAAAACATTATCGCGGGTGGTTCTGGGTACATATCGTCAGGCCCCCGTTCCCTTCCTCCCTCCGTGAAAGCAAGGGCAGACAATCGTTTTGTGCCTTTTTTCTTTAGTTACCTGTGCAGACGCCGTACCACGGCAAGCATGGAGCCCGCTCAGGTAACCGTCACCGTATGTCTCCTGGGTGCTGGCAGACATGGTACTGCATTGCTACACAGTAGCAGCAACCCATTGCCTTGTGGCAGCAGACGGTGCAATAGGACTGGTAGACGTCATCGTCATGTCCGAGGTGCTCCTGGCCACATCGGCCAGGAGCACCTGGGCAGACATGGGCGCAGGGACTAAATTTGGAGTGACTTGATCAAGTCATTCTCTTTAGTCCTGCAGTCAGTCCTATTGAACCATCTTATGGTGAGCAGGCAGGTGATATGGATTGCTAGCAGTCGTATTGTACCATTTTCTGCCAGGCAGGCAAGAGTTGAGGATGGCTAGCAGTCGTATTGTACCATCTTCTGCCAGGCAGGCAAGAGATGAGGATGGCTAGCAGTCATATTGTACCATCTTCTGCCGAGCAGCCCTGAGATGTGGATGGCATGCAGTCCTTCTGCACAGTCTGCTGCCAGCCAAAGATGTAAAAGATAGATGGAGTGTATCAAAACAAGAAATAGACCAGATTTGTTTTGTAATCATTTGCTTCCCTCCTCTCCCCCCGTCTAGTGGACTCATTCCTCTAGATCACACTGCAGTCACTCACAGAGAAGGTGCAGCGAGGTAAATCTAGCCATGTATCAATCAGAGGCCAGACTAACCTCCTTGTTCCAATAAGAACAATAACTTAGGTGCACCATTTCTTATTGGAACCCTTCGTGAAGTCCTGCCTGAAATACTCCTTGATGTAAAGCCACCCCCTTTGTTGATTTTAGCTCCCTGAAGCCAACCCTGTAAGCTGTGTCATCAGTCGCCCCTCCCTGCGACAGAGCAACAGCAAACAATCAATCGTGCATCTGAGTTGAGAGAGCTGTCCAGAGCGGTCACAGTGGAGCACTCTGGGATAGCTCCCGGAGGCCAGTACCGTCAAATTGTGTCCACAGTACCCCAAATTCGACCCGGCAAGGCCGATTTAAGCACTAATCCACCTGTCAGGGGTGGAGTAAGGAAATCGATTTTAAGAGCCCTTTAAGTCGAAATAAAGGGCTTCATCATGTGGACGGGTGCAGGTTTACATCGATTTAACGCTGCTAAATTCAACCTAAAGTCCTAGTGTAGACCAGGGCTAAGTCAGAGTTTTATGAGAGAGAGAGGAAAAAATAACTACTTAGCAATCTGGTAGAACTTTTTGGAGTTCATTGGCAGAGTTTTGTTGGCTGTCACCATCCTAATAATTTAAGAACTTTTTTTTTATTAATGAGGGAGAAACCCCTTCAGCAGTAGTCAAAGTTAAACTAAAAAAATGAGATATCAAAATAAGGAAAATAGAAGAAGAGGAAGAAGGAATAAACCTTAATATTTAGTAGAGTTTTGATAGGAGAACTAAGGAACAGGTTACACATCTAAATGTAAGAAAAACAGTACTTTCAACCTAACCATGAGATCAAAGACTTTAAAAGACAGATCAAGAAGACAAAGAGTAGAAAAGCATCAACTACAATATGTGATCAATATCATAAAGATGAAGAAAGTGATTGGTAGCAGGTTTTGTCAGTATAGCTTTACAGATTTTCACAGGCTATTTTATAACTGTGTATTTGTGTAAAATACTACACTTATCTCATTTAAGTTGTAAACCAAGTTTTATAGATTTTTGTTATAAAATAATGGATCTGTTAATATGTTTCGACAAAAGTTGTTAGTTTGCTCCTTTTGTAATCTGTGTGAAATTGGTTGATGGTCTCTGCATAATTGGAGATATTTAAGAACAGGTTAGCCAAACCACCTGTCAGGGATGACCTAGGTATATTAATTGTACCTCAGAGTGTGGGGAATGGACTAGATGACTTCTTGCTGTCCCGTTTAGCCCTACATTTCTGTGATTCTATAATCATTCCTTGCAGATAGCGGTTACATAAAAAAATAATAATAGTGTTTACATATCAATGTGCTGTTTATTAATTTGAACACTAAGGCCAAGAACTGAAAGTATGGAGACTGCCTGCTCATCTCTAAATATGGTCAAGTCAAAAAGAATTTGAGGATATTCTGATAACATTTATGCTCTCATATTGCTGTGCTTTTTTCTGTAGATATAAGACTTCAATTTCCATGGCTCTTACTCAGGCATCCTTCTCAAGCATTATGTTCACTACAAAATGCTTGGAACCCTAATTTGTGGAGGGAGGGAAAGGAATGAAAGTGTGATTTCTATACTTTTAAATTATGATGAACTTCCTCAGACTTTAAGGAACCAACAGTTAATTAAAACTGAATGATTTGGAAACTAAGGATTTATTTGTGTCAAATGTATATTGTTTGATAAGATGATTATCTTTATTTTTTAAATAAAAAAAAAAACCTTGACATTTTTACAGATAAAAAACTCTGGTGGGCAGACCACAACTTAGCTCAGCTGGGTACATGCAACAAAAGAGATGGAAGAACCCCCATTGTCCTGCGAAACAAGACTTCAGGGGTTGTACATATGAAAGTGTATGATAAAGCAGCACAGCAAGGTAAATTGTATTTTAAATATCTTTAAACTACCATTAGAGTACATAATGTATTCATCTTCCATATTATTCCCAAAATGCATAGAGATTTATATTTGTTCCCATTCGTTATCTGATACACTGACTAAAAGTAGAGCTTCTATCCATAGTGTATTACAATGTAGTTAATAACTTTCAAAATATTAGGTAATAGTTTAGAAATCTTTCTTTAATGTGTATTCAAAATATTTGAATATGATGCATAATGCAAATAGAAATTCCTATGGTACTGTGAAGCTTAAATTTGGTAATCAGAACTAAGACATAAATGTGAATATTTTCTTTTTCATTCACTTGTTAATGCTGTGTGTCTCTCAATAAATTATGAAAAAAATAAATATAAGAAATAGTATTTGAAAAATCATTGATGTTTTTCATTCATCTCAATGGTTTTAAGCCAATGTAATTTATTTTACTTCATTGAAGTTGCACTGATGTAAATTGGGAGTAAGTGACAAGAAAAATCAGGCAATTTTATTTTTGTTTGGTAGGAGAATGAATTAGTATGTTTCCCTATTATTATCATGAAAAAAATCTATAATCAAGGACATTGCAAATTGTGAGCTTGTTTTTAGACATACATACTATCCCACGAAGTAAACTATTCATAAAATAAACTCTGTGTGTGTGTGTGTGTGTGTGAGAGAGAGAGAGAGAGAGAGAGAGAGAGAGAGAGAGAGAGTCTGTGTTTCAGTTTCCTTTCTCTATTACATACACCTCAAGAGGTAAACTGCAAAGCAGGAGGCTATTGCTTCCAGTAGGATTCCAGGGAATGTGAAAGAGCCACTGCAGAGGCTTTTATTTCTGTTATTGAGTGTCCAGGGAGATTGAAGTGCTCTCCTACTGGTTTTTGAATGTTACTATTCTTGATGTCTGATTTGTGTCCATTTATTCTTTTGTGTAGAGACTGTCTGGTTTGGCCAATGTACATGGCAGAGAGCTCTGTATAACCTCAAAAACTTGTCTCTCTCACCAGCAGAAGTTGGTCCAATCAAACGTATTACCTCACCTACCTGCCTCTCTAATATTCTGGGAATGACACAGCTACAAACACACTGCATTCAGCTTTTAAGCATGTCTTTATGTTCCTAAAGACAGGTTGATTTTCTTTCTTTGGTAACTACTAAAACATGTCGATCTGCAACTAAATATAGTCGTTATAGTAAATTGGTGGTATTTTTTGCCAACCAGAAGGATACACAATATCTATATAAATTTATTTCAGTAATTATTTAGTTTAACTGTACTGGATAGAAAAGAAAAAAAAAGTTTAACCAAACATGTTTTGTATTTAAATCTAACTGATTTATTCAACAAAGGAAGTATTATCTATAGTTAGTGAATTGAATGAATAGTGTCTGCTCACTATGTTCTTCAAGACTTTAGAACTAGTATATCTTATCCTCTCATACCTAGTTTCATAGATTGGAAGAGAAAAACAAGTTTTTCTTCTTTTTCAACGTCCAATTGGTTTATAAACTTTGAGTGAACTAATCATTGAACTGAACTAGTTGAATAAACTGGAATGAAGATAATATTCTCTCTGTACCTGCAAAAGAGGCTACTCCTGTCAAAAGCTGGTTGGTTTCAGATCCTTAGCAAGTGACTTCCACCCATCATTGGTGGTTTGAGTTTCTTTAAAACTGGACAACAAACATAATTCTTAATGTTGTTTGGAGTTTTATTATTGTTTGAATGTTTATGCCACGGAGGTTCTGGAAGTCACTGAATCTCTGTTTCAGCCCCTGGGGCTGTGGGATGCTGGAGCTGGCAGCCAGTGGGGCCCTGACTTTAGGAAATTTTCTCTTTGGGAAATGAGGTCACCTTCCAGCTGCCGTAGGCAGAGCAGGAACCCCACAGCTCCCAGCCACCACTTCTGCAGCAGCAAAAGTTACCTGCTTCGGTAAATTTTTATTTATTGCCCGTGACCTGTCCATGACTTTTACTAAAAATAACTATGAGAAAATCTTAACTTTAATTATTATTATTATTTAATTTTAATTCTTTTAATTGACTACAATAAGCTTGGGCCTTAACTTAGGTTGTCAATTTCAAATTTAATTTTAAATATTTTTTTAAAATGCAACCCTGCATTTAATATTTTTTTTAATTCTGTTGTAAATAAAAAAATATTTTAATTAAAAATGTTGATTATTATCAAGCCTGCTGAAATTTAATCATTCAGCCTCCTCAGGCAGACCATCAGAACATATCCATCATCTCAACTAGGTAAATCTATCTCAGAGTTTAAGTGGGTTCAAAATGAAGGTGACAAGTTAAAAGAAGTCAGAATATTCAATCAAACCCCATAATATGAGTTGAGATGAAGAAATTAACTATGTTGTTATATTAAATTTTCTTTAGAGATATTTGATGTATACTTTTTTTATGGTACTTTAAAATCCTCAGAGGGATCTTTTACACTTTGTATCATTGCCTAACATGCTGTGAATAGCATCACATGGCCCAACATAATAAAAGTGCTATAATAATTAGATATTTAATGAACTGGGAGAGTTCATAAATTATTGAAATTCAAATAATCAGTTTTAATTAGTAAAGTGAGCCTGGAATAATCTGTGGGATATCTCTGTGGAATATATGTCTATGATTATCTAGGTAATACTTGTCACTGTTGCTACACATAGATAATGAGAATTAATATGCTAGATAAATAGATAAATCTTAAAGGTACAAGTTTAATGTTGTGTTTGGGGAATTATGTGCACAGTTCTACAAACAGGAAAATGTATAAGTGCTTTTTTAACAGTAAATTTATTTTAAAAATGCCTTTTATTTAGTGACATGGTACTGAGGTTTTAGCACTCACTCATGGAGTGCTAAGCTTGAACTTGACATGTTTCCAGTTTCATCATGTTCTCTTAGTTTAAAATAGACAAGCTCAGTCAGGTCTATTTTAGTTTAAAGAGATTTGTAAAATATTCTAAACATAAAACATAATGTTATGCTGAGGTTTTCATGGTTTTCAGCATGTGTGTGTTTTCAATTTCAAATAAATCAGGTGAATAATATGCTATGAATTGTTAATCAATTGGTATTAAAATACTAATACTAAGCAACAGAACAGCTTAAACTTCAGTAGGCTCCACAGAGTTGTAACCATCCATTTCCCTCCTTTTTTTCCATGGTGCAGGTAGCAATTCCTGTCAACTAAACAATGGCGGGTGTTCCCAGCTTTGCTTACCAACATCAGAAACTACCAGAACATGCATGTGTACAGTGGGTTATAACCTCCGAAAAAATCGTATGTCATGTCAAGGTATTGAGCTTTTCAGTTCTTTCTTTTGCTAAACAAATGTTGTGACAACATTGAGACAGAAGAAGAGTCCTTATTTGTTTTTTTTTAAACCTAAATGAACAATTTTACTGAGAAAAGCATGGCTAGATTATGGCAGAAGAAAGGAGGTTCCACTTTAGCTAAGGATTAATTGCACCTTTGATTCTAATTTCCATATTTGTGTTCCTCATAACTTTTTCAGATTTATTTTGGAGAAAAAAAGTAATGCTATGAAACTTGTATATGTCCCCTTCTTTTAGATACACAGATGAGCAGGAACATTTTGAAGGACAGGACCATCATTCTGTAGCTCTTTATTGGTTCACATCTGCTAGATCTGTTTTTACAAACCATGCGGGTGTACAAACTTTTCAGTAGGGGTCTCTACTACAACAGGATATGAAGAGGCTAACTTTAACATCTTGGAACCTGAAGGGTAAAATTATAAGAAATGGCTGCTGATAGGAGCTACTGCAGTTATTTTATCCTAAATTCCAGTAAAGATTTTGCCTCCAGAATGGATTATAGAAGTTAAAGGACCTTTTCCAATTTGTTGAAAAGTTTTTAAATTGAATATTTGGGAAGGTTCCCCGAAATTTTTGGACTTTTGTTTTACGCAAGAAAAGCATTATGGTTCTCAATAGGTATAACATTTAGTGTGGAACTTTGGTTCCTCAAGAGGCCTCCAGGCTCAGGACTTCTAATTCTACATCCAGGGGAAAAAATATAATTTTGTTGGAAGTTGGTAATGACCCCTATATTTACACTGCCTAACACTTTCCATTATAAAAGATTCTTATGACCCTTTTTGAGAAACTTTAAGATTTCCATTGTTTGGAATAGACCTTTGGAATTCAACACAGGATAAGACATCTGACCAGAGAATTACCTTTCCTTTGACCCTGGAAATTCCATTCATGTTTTGCTGAGATATACACTGTTGAAAATCTCTTATTTGCTTGTGTTCCCCAGGAAGATTTTGTCAGTAGACCAAAATGACTGAACATGGACATTCTAAGGACAGACTCACATTGCTGCTACTGTGTATATACATTATGATAGTCTTTAAAAACATGATTACATACTATTTTTTCTAGAAGATCCCTGTTTCATTCAATGCACAGGATAGACACACAAGATGGCAGACTTAAGCAACCTTAAATCTGGCATTTCCTAACTTTTGAATGCTTGGCTTTTAAAACTAAATAAAATTATTTTAATATGGTGGTTTTTTTTTGTTTTCTTTTTAAATGTAATTTTAATTTGCTTTTACAGGCAATTGTAACTTTTGAATCCATGGCAGTGGTTTCCCTGAAGTAGTTGTCACTAGATGTTCCCTTTCTGCTAGTTATGACTTGAGCTATAAGAATGAATGAACGAGGGGATTGATCTATTAAAAAACGTATTTTCTTCATTTGTAACCAAATTAAATATTTCCTAAATCATCTCAACAGTTATTTTGCAAGACTAAATCTGCCTTTAATTTCAATCAATTCATATCTATGAAAAGACGTGTATTCAGAATAACTTCAGTCTCCAGATGTTCAAAGAACACAGAACTAGAAAAATAAATATTATCTTTCGACTCTTTAGGAAGGTAGTAGTACTTTACAGAGTTCGCATACCAAAAAAGAAATGTCAGCATGCAAAATCTCCATGTCTCAATGGATTCATTTGCTACAATTTGCTTATACTAACCCAAAACACAATAGAGATGTCAGGTGATGCTGTGGTATGTGAATTTCCTATCCACATCTTGAATTTAATTCAAGGAAATCTGTACAGCAGTCTTTTCTTTTAGAGTCTTGCAAGCACCATATTTATTTTTAAACTGTAACAATGTCTTTTCAGTATTACATGATTACTCCCATGCTTTTTTGGCAATGGTCAAAGCTTTACCTACTTTCTGCTTTCCAATGTAATAAGAATGAATATATATAATTCACAACGTATATGAAACTGATGGATGTTTTCCTGCTATGAGTTTGTATAGTACTTAGTACAATGGGATCCAAATCCTGGCTGGGACCCGTGAATGCCACTACAATAGAAATCAATTAATTATGATCAATATTATCATCTTAAATCTAGTAATTCTCAGTGTGATGAGACAGTCACAGAAAGCATGGAGACCCAAAGAGTTGGTTGATGAAAGGATTAAATGGGTAATGTGTGTTCTTTTTCAAGTGTCTGCTGCATATTTCCACTTGTGGGATACCATGTCACTGATATCCAGCTATATCATTTAAAATTATTCATTTTTCTAGGAAGCAGCATCCATGGGACTCTTATACTCTTTCTGCCCTCCTGTCTGTGAAGCATTCCGAGTGTATAAAAGGGGGAGGGGCCCAAACTACTTCTGTTTCGTTTTAACTGCTGAAGGTGCAGCAAGTTCGAATATTACGCAATGTCCTCAGTGCTTTTCTCATCAGCTTCTTTCTTGGATTCTGCCTTTGTGGGGTATTTTCTTTATAGCTAGTTAGGTAAACAGTGTTGGTACAGGTTTCTTCAGTTTGAAGACTATATAGTACCCAACGGGCACATACAACACCTGAACAACCTGTAGGAAAGGGAGGGTAACCCCATTCACTGTTGCTGATGGTGGGAGGTCTTCAACTAAGTCTGGCAATGTGTAAGTTCAGCATTGACTTTGGACATCTGTTAGTCTCAAGTGGCTCTGTGCTTGGCTTCAGCAACATCCATCTCCCTGATCTTACCTGGTGTTCAGATTCCCTCTGAGATCTTTTCCACTTGAATTATCTAGAACACCTTGTCCAGTTCTGGGAGAACACTTAAGCCAGTTCTCTGGAATCCAAAAAACTCTGTTAAACTTCAGCTCATCATTCAGGTTACTTTATTGTACTTGGTCACCGCATGTAACAGCTCTTTGTCTATGCTGGCCAGACCTAGATGCAGGAAGTTAAGATGCAAGTTAAGATCAGTTCATGTCACACACTGCACAGTTTATAGACATGTTTACTAACTACAAACATCTATACTTTTTGTATGTAAAGACCAATTGCTTTGCAGATTGCATAAGGCAATCTTATTAGTTCAGGTGTTTTGCCTACTTTGTTTACTATAAACATACCCACAATAGTTAGTTGTTTCAATAACTACTTGTTTGGGTTTGTTCAGCAATTACTTGTTCAGGCATGTCTTGTCTTAACTTGGGCCTCCTCATATCAGCTAAGCCAGCCCTATATTGCACTCCTTTTCATTTTCTCTTATGTTAGCATTTGTTCCATTTGCATAATATTTCTCTCTTTTTGTGCTTGCTTTTTCAATTTTATTATCCAGCAACACATTCCTATGACCACACCAAGCATTATTATTTGAACTCCCATTAAGACTAAACTTAAAGTATGTACCAGGAGGTATGGCCTCTCCTCCTTTGGTATGGCCCACCAGAGTGTTTCCACAGCCTGTACAGTATTGTCCCCAATTTGTTGTTGCTCAGCTATCTGGTGGGTAATGGGCACCAATTGCTTCATATTTCTCTTTACTAAATCGGTTATGTTAATGGACATGGGCAGTAAAGGTACAAAGAGATTAGTCACTGAGTTCCATTCAGTGTTGTCCATCACTTCCTCTATCACATTCTTCTCAGTCCATTCACTTAGCCGTAAAGCATGAGTCCCAATCTGAGTCAAAAAGATGAGGTTTAAACAAAACCCATCTAGGTTGCTCTGGCATGTCATTGTCCCAACTGAAAAGTGATGGTATCCCAATGCACACAAGATATCACCAAGCCTTTCCATCTCTTTCACTTCTCCTTTGTGATTAGTTGGTCCCATGCATTCACAGAATCATCTATGCCACGTTCTTTGACAAAATGCAGTGTTTATCTCAACACTATCATTTTTTGCCAACTCAACGCTAGGATAATGTTGTCTATATGTTCCATTCTCAATAATACCCATACTGTTACCATACACTAATTCTGTAGGACTCCATGTCCATCTAGGAATAACAGTTATAATTTGCACAGTTGAATTATTAATTTTATGTGGTACCCAGTGTCCTAGCCTTGCAATGTACAAATTTTCCTCCCAAACATTCTTAATTCCCTTTTCCACAGACAAGTGTGCTGTTTAACAGTCTGCCCCCCCGCCCCCCGCCCCGCTTTATTCCCTGCATTAGATGCATAAAGAGTTTGGTACCATACATGCTGTAACGAGTTGCTTTTGTAGCTAATGAGTTTAGTTTATTGTTCATTTATTGTGTGGTTATGATTAACTAACATGTTATGTCATATATAATCATTGAATGTTAAATAGAGTTAAGTTGTAGGATTGTAGAAGTATAAGATTGATCAGTAGTTAGAAGGGATAATTTAAGTAAGTAGGGCTTAAATACCAGGTATTCTTTCACTTGGATATATCAAAAATATTCAACTAATCTGAAGACATTGTAGGCCTTCTGTCTTTTTGTGTAGAATGTACAGAGCTGTTGCTTGAAGCTCTGTAGGTACATATATGCAAAAGGACCCCCAAAAATCAAAACCAGAAGTCTTTAATTGAGGTCTAATATGGAGACTGAAATTGTGGTAATTTCCAGTACTCTTTTGGACTGTCATCCAGAGCTAATCCAGTGTTTGTTCACCTAGAATTCCTCAGCCCACCTTCCTAAAGCATTGTTTGCTTGGCAATCTCCCAGAAGTGAGAATATGCAAAGACCACTCAAAGAAGAAGAACAACAGTTATGGGTGAATGTTGCCACTTCATATTTACACTTCACCACTCATCTCCCCCATTTTTTTTGGAGTCTCAGTGAACAATTTCCCAGGTTAGGGAAGGAACTGAAGGGTGGTTGGGGCCTCTCCCTTTGTATACCATCAGAATCCTCCATGGGGGAGGAGACAGTTGGTCCCAATGTGGACGCTGCTTGATAGAACATTTCTACAGCTTGAAGCAGGGGGTGTGCTATGCCCACAAGTGGGATTATGCAGAGGTGACACTCTTGAAGGACAACAGTTACTGGTAGGTAACTTCTCTGTATTAAAAATAATTACATTCCAAAGAGAAATTTGAAAATAAAATCCAGCTACACAGTGTGCTCTGCAGGGTTGGATGAGATTCACAATAAAATGAGAGTTGGAAACACTATGTCATGGATGTTGAGAGAGTTTGACATTTGTATTTGTATAGGACTAAGACTTTTAGGAAGTAAGAAACTTTTTGTAGCCTATGGGAATTGGGAAATACTATTTACACATTGTGCCTTAGTGGATTGGTTTGTGGACTGAGGCATGGTATACCATAGCTAGGTGTTAGTTCCTCAGAGCTTTAGAGCTCAATATACAAGGGTAAGGTTGCATTGATAGCAAATTTGTCAATGTTTCCCTCTTAGAAATCTGCATAGAAAACTCCCACTTAAATTCTGTACACACATTTACTCATCAGTACCCTTTCCACTTGCAATCTAATTCAGTTCTTCACTTTGGGATGGTGGTTCTATAATCCCTATTTAATTGGAACTCCTCAACTGATGTACCCAGGGTCAGACTGCTAGCAAATCCCCTACAAGTGGGACTATGCAGACGTGATATCTGTGGTTCTTCAGGAGTGTTGTCTGTGTATATTCACACACACTGACTGCACTTTCTCCCTTTCTTAGAACTTTTTGTTCTAGGACTCTTGGGTTTAGCAGAAAAAAAATGAGCTGGTTGGGGTCAGAAGGCCCTTTTTATAACTGGCTCCAAATGTATAGTGTTTTAAGAGTATCTCTTTCCAGAAGGTTCTTGAAGCTTGGTGGTGGGAAGCATAATCTACAAGTGTTAATATGAAGTGACAACACTCTTGAATTAGCCATGACTTTTTAACTTAATTGTGTGTTAATGCTGTGGGGGGAGGGGTTGCATGCAAAATATCAATTTTTTTGAAAGTAAAAGATGAAGCTTGAATTGGAGAAGAGTTCTTTTTAAACTGTTTTATTCAGAAATATCAAAAACAGCACAGTCCAATATTTCTAGTGGTTAAAGAGCAACAACCTGAATTAATATTTCCAGATTTTCTTTAATAATTTCTTTAAATAGCTGCCCAGTATGTTGCACTACAAAATATTAATTCATTAAAATTTGTTCATTTGAATGTTAACCTATGGTTGCAGTATTTTGCTCTTATTAACTATTTAATTTTCCCTTAGGTATTGAGTCATTTCTCATGTATTCTGTTCATGAAGGAATTAGAGGAATTCCTCTTGATCCAAATGACAAAACGGATGCTTTAATGCCCATATCTGGAACTTCGTTTGCTGTGGGTATAGATTTCTATGGAGGTAAGTAAAATATTATGTAGATGTATTTTATATTTAAATTAAAAGACTATTTTTTTCAAAACTGCTAAGTAACTACAACTGCATTTTAAGCCAATGGGAGCTACCAGTGCTTGACCCCACCTAAAAACCGATCCTTAAATACATAACTGACCAGAGTACTCAGTGAAAAATATTAAAATGTCATTTTTAAACTGTAATTGATAGTGGAAGTAAGTAATAAACTGTATCCCACTCTTATTTTTGAACATTTTACAAGGAGGAGGGAGAAAAATTGTTCTCCTTAGCTTCTGAGGCTAGGACAAGAAGCAATGGGCTTTAATTGCAGCAAGAGCATTTTAGGTTGAACATTAGGAAACACTTCCTAACTGCCAGGGTAGTTAAGCATGGGAATAAATTGCCTAGGGAGGTTGTGGAATCTCCATCATTGGGGATTTTTAAGAGCAGGTTGGACAAACACTTGTCAAGGTTGGTCTAGATAATACTTAGTCCTGCCTTGAGACCATGGGACTGGACTAGGTGACCTCTCAAGGTGCATTCCAGTCCCAGTATTCTATGATTCTATGAACATGTGACTTTATATATAATTAATAAATAGAAGTAATTAATACACATTTAGTGTGGAAGGGGGAAATCAAAAACATTTCTGAGAAGGGTATCAGACTGAATTTAGGGGTGAATTCAAGTATTACTGTGGTTTGCACATGTGATCTGATATTTCATGTTTTATAGGCAGTTATGATGCACACACAATGCATAGGGACAGATTTTCTTCCCCACTCTGCTTCTTTGTGCCACTGAGTGGAGACTGTAGTGACTGGTCAAATTCTCTTATCTGGGAATTCTACATACTTTGGGGAGTCTTTAGCATTCAGAGAGCCAGTTTAGCAGGCTCCTGGGTGCTGTGGAAGGTTGCTGGTGCTGGTGTGAGGGATGTATTATAGGAGTGCCAGGAAGACCTGGTAGAGGAATATGAGAATCAATTTATTCCTCTACATAGCCTCATCCTCACCTGATGAGGAGTCCATCAAATATGTCTACTATAGACAACTTCAGGGCCTTCCAGGATCTTCTCCAAAGGATGGCAGAATCCCCCTGGAGAGAGTTCAGGAGAGATCACACAAATTGTTTTACATTTTGCACCTGGCTTCCCAAAGTTGTTTGGCCATGCCAATTAATAAAGCTATTCTTGAACCTTGTAGGGTCCTGTGGCAGATTCCTGCATCTTTATTAGCCACATCTAGAAGGGCAGATCACAGTTATCAAGTTCCCCCTAAGAGGTTGGGGTGCTTTTTTCATACCATGTACCTCTGACATTGTTTATAACAGCAGCACACAAGAAGTCTAAGTTGCCTGGAACACCTAAGTCTATCACAAGAGAGAAAGAACCCTTTACTCTCGGAAAGACTGTATAGTGACATTTCAACCTCTGGGTCTCTATACAACAGTACAGAAGAGAAAGCAAAACAGATTTCATTTGTTTCCTTTATAGAGTGCCCCTTCTTCTTCTAATTAATACCAACAAAGAGCTTCTGATTTCTGCAGCAAATGGTGGTCAGTGGCCTGGGCTGGAGCAGCAGCCAGGCCTTGGTCCAGGTCTGGAGCAGAAATACGTATTTTTAGATGAATATTTAGGGGACCTCTGCCCCTGCTTGCCACCTTCCTGTGCACACCACTGCTTATTACCATTCAAACATGTGAGGCTTTCAGTTAGCACTATTAGAGTACATCTGGCAGCTATACTGGTATGTCACCTACCTGCTGATGGTCATTGAATTTCTTTTCTTACCCTACTATTTCTTGGTTTTTAAAGGGCCTAATTTGTGTGTTTCTGATCATTAAGGAGCCTTTCCCTACCTGAAACTTAAACATGGTACTTACATGTGACATGGACCCTCCCGTTGAGCCCATGTCGTCATGTTTTCAATATCACCTTTCTATTAAAACTAGTGTTTTTAGTTGCCATTACCTCAGTTTATAGGATGGGTGAAATTGAAACTTTTATGGCTGCACTGCCTTATTCAATATTTCATCAGGAGAGAGGAACTTTCAGACATCTGAAATTCCTACTGAAAATTTAGATCCCCAGACCCACTCTCCTTCCCCACTGATATGGAATCCTCACCCAAATTTCTATATTGGTGAAGGAGCTGAATGGCAGTGAGGCCTTTCTGCATTTTATACCCTCACTGTTGGTGATGCAAGAGTATGCAGGGTACATGCACAGCCCCAATGGACTCTGCTGTATGAAAGATTCCAGGCTCCCATGAATGAAACATAAATATGTACAGAGGGATCTGTCTGGACAAAGGTTTCTCAAAGAGCTCCAATTACTCTAAAGTAAGTAACCTCTCTTCAGGTGTTCAGGAGGAGCAGTTTCAAAGCTGCCCAGGAAAAGAAGAGACCAAGCAAGAGACCCAGCACATCTGAGCCAAGGGCAGTCCTGAAACACTTAGATGCTCTGTGCTTGGCAAAACTACAGAGAGTACCACCACATCTTTCATTTTCCAGTCTAATCTCTTGTAGCCCATAAAGGAGATTAAATAGAATGTACTACATGGCACTGAGGCACTGGTAGTTTCTCTCAGAATAAAACTTGTTTGCAAGTGCCTCAATGGGACAAAAATCTTTGAAAGCTAGGGAGATGTATAGCATTTCTCATAGGCAGCTGAGATCCGAGAGTGAAAATCAAACTTGTTTGCAAGTGCCTCAATGGGACAAAAATCTTTGAAAGCTAGGGAGATGTATAGCATTTCTCATAGGCAGCTGAGATCCGAGAGTGAAAATCAAGCGAATGTGGTATTTTTAGTGGGAAAAGAAGTGGGTTATTTTTTCTTGACAAATTCATTGGCAAGTAAAATTTCTCCATGAATTATCATTGCTTTTAATAAAATTGACAGCAGATAATATGAATTTGTGGTTAATGCAGCCAACCCCAAATAACTAAACAATGTAAAGAAAATATGTAAGATGTAGTAAATTTTCAATCATTGATAAATTTAGGCTTATATATAGGAGAAGGCATCCCTTTGTAGTCTCCTGAGGTTCCAGAGGCCAGGGAGGATCTTCCCTATTGTGAGCAGGTCTAGATGTGGAGTTGGAAAATGTACATTTGGGGCTGTTGTCATGCATACATGTAGGGCTGTTAATCGTCTCCTGCTATTCAGGACTGTGACTTTTGGTAACGTGCAGGACACAGTGAGTGGATTTGCAGCAACGGGGTTCCCAAATTGTAGTGGGATGATAAATGGCACACATCCCTATTTTGGTATGAACCCATCTTGCCAACAGAAAGGGCTATTTTTCAATGTTTATGCAAGTGTTGGTTCTCTGGTATCACTGTGGGCTGATCAGGGCAGGTTCATGATGTTCACATCTTTAAGAACACAGGACTGTTCAGAAAGCTACAAGCAGGGACATTCTCTCTTGACCCATAGATTATCATTCACTGTGATACTGAAATGCCAGTAGTGATTCTGGGCCACCCAGCCTACCCCTTGTTCCCCTAGATCATGAAGCCATTTACCAGCCACCTTGACAGCACAAAGGAAAGATTCAGCTACCGTTCAGTAGGTGCAGAATAACTGTTGAATGCGCTTTTGGCAAATTGAAGGGACGCTAGCGGTGTTTACGCACTAGATTAGAGCTCAGTGAGAAAAATATCCCACTGATTATAGCTGCCTGTTGCATCCTGCATAATATCTGTGAAGCAGAGAGAGAGAAGAACTCCTGCCAGGGTGGAGGGTGGAGGTTTAGCAGCTATTTGCTGACTTTGAACAGTTCAAGACAAGAACTCAGTGTGATGCTATGTGGTTAAGGGAGCATTTAAAAGAGCTCTGTAATGGAAATCCATAGTGGTGTTCTGGTCTGGACTGTTCTTTGTGCCTGGAGGTTTGGGTGCTGCTAGAATTGTGTAGTGCTGCCTGTATTTTTATAAGTGTGTTTTCCTGAACCAATGAGTTATTTAGTGCTTGCTGTACATTTATAAATACTGTCAGATTTGAGTACTGCTGTGTATTCTGCAGTATGAGTTGTGAACTAATAAAGAAAATTTTATTCTCCAAAACCAGAAACTTACTGAGTGGCAAAAGCAGCATGCAAAAAGCCATAGCCAATGCAGTAGAAACTTTTAATAAATTAATGGAATAAAATGTTCCACTGGAAAGGCAGCGAACAAATGCTTCTGTCCATTTGAGTCTACAAATATAGTGTCTTGTGGCTTATATACATGTCAACCATGGTTCTCACCAGATAGGGTATGTGAAACTGGTTTTCTTGTTGTCCTCTGGTGTGGAATGGTGCGGGGCACATGTGCCATGGTGGAGGGTGCAGAGAGCTGCTACCATGGAATACTGAGAGGACTCTGAGATTTTTACAACTATAGGTCATCCAGGATCTGCAGCATTTGGGTTTCTTTCCTGAGAAGATTTATTATGTCCTGGGGCATTTCTGTCTCCTTTTCCTGCTGGGACTCCTGGCACTTTTTCCTGTTTGCTCTTTCCTTCTCCACGCTGTCATGTTGGCCCTTTGTTCTCGGTGTGATGCAGCACTGACTTGCAGGGTCTTGCTGAACATGTCTTCCCTAGTCCCTCTTCTTTCTCCTCCTCATCAGCATCAGGCATTCTGTGGATGTGGAGCAGGTATCCTGCAAGGACACTGATGAAAACAGACAGATGAAACCTTAGATTTACCATTACAATAGAAAAGGAAAGATAAGTTTCAAAATTCCCTTTCCTTCATGCCATAAATCCTTTGAATAAAATGTGCTTATCGACGTGTGAGCTTTGGAGTGCCTACCCTGACTCAGGAGAGTTAGAGGCATGTGGGATTCAGCAGTTAGATCCAATCACAACAGACTGGGTTCTGTCTGTGGAGCATGGCTGGACCAAGTCATGACAGTATTCTTGCTGAAGCATCTGGTACAGGCCACTACTAGAGAGAGCATACTGTACTAGATAGACCACTGGGTTGATCCATTACAGGAATTCCTATGGTCCTATGTATTTCCAGTTCAGTTTGAATGATTTCAATAGTGTTTTTCTGAAAGAGGTTATGAACATTTTCAAAAAGTGAGTACCTCATTCTGAGTGTCCCCCCACCTCACAGTCTGTCTTGTCTGAATTGTTTCCAGCTTTCTAGCACAAAATAAAATTCTAGCTGACCTATAATCTGAATTTCAGACAGATTTGGTTTTCTTTGGCAAAGGTGTAAGGTCAAAATTGGAGGGCCTTGCCTCAGTAGTAATTATGAAAGAGATTGGCATCTCTCCAAAGTAAGCTGAAATATATTACACTTTGTAATATAGCCCTCATACCTATGACTATGACCCTACCAAATTCACGGCCATGAAAAATGCATCACGGACCGTGAAATCTGGTCTCTCCCCCCCACCCCCCGATGAAATCTGGTCTTTTGTGTGCTTTTACCCTATACTGCACAGATTCCATGGCGGAGACCAGTGTTTCTCAAATTGGGTGTCCTGACCCAAAAGGGAGTTGCAGGGAGGTCACAAGATTATTTTAGGGGGGTATGGTATTGCCACCCTTAGATTTGGGCGGCTGGAGAGTGGCAGCTGTTGGCTGGGTACCCAGCTCTGAAAACAGCACCCTGCCAGCAGCAGTGCAGAAGGAAGAGTGGCAGTACTCTTATGCAGTACTCCATATAACAGTATGCCACCTTTACTTCTGTGCTGCTGCCTTCAGAGCTGGGTGGCCCAAGTGTGGCAGCTGCTGACTGAGAGCCCAGCTCTTCAGGCAGCAGTGCAGAAGTAAGGTTGGCAGTACCATACCATGCCATCCTTACTTCGCTGCTGCTTGCTGTGGCTCTGCCTTCAAAGCTGAGATCCCGGCCAGCAGCCGCCGCTTTCCAGCTACCTATGACCAACCATTAAAACAGCCACATATGTTATGCCAGTTTCTCCAAATGACAGGACAAACAAATCTTAACCTACATTTCTGACATCCCTTTCTATAACCAGCAACTTTGATGTGTGAAAGAGTATCATTGTTCCCTGCCCTTCTTTTATATATATTTTTTGTTCTCAGCCCCCATTAGCTCAGAGCAGTGAGGGTTTATATTTTATTTTATTTTATTTTATTTTAATTTTATTTATTTATTTCATTTTGTTTTAAATTGGAAGCTTGTTTCTGAAACTGAGTCTTATGGGCTTTCATACACTGCTCTTCTGACCCAGTTAGTGTGCCAGCAGAATGTATGTATTTTCTTATGTAAAGTACTATATACTTCCATTTTAAATGCAAATATTTATTAATTACTATAGCTTGAAAAAAAGTCATGCTTTTAATACTAGGAATATTCTTTCCAGGTATTTTATCACATATATTAATATTTTTTTAAAAAATACCTCATAGATTTAGATCACTAAACTACTTACACATTTTCTGTTTTGGAAAACAAGCATAATATCCTTGGTTAATCTGGGTGTTTTAAAGAACACTGTCAACATTTGTTTATTAATTGGATTTTTTAAAAGATCACTTTAAATAGCATGCCTCTCGTTTTTTCTTTTAAAAAAGTTACTGTTTTTTCTGCCCCATCTATGTTCAGAAGAGTGCTTTTTGCGATGTCTGAAAGCCAGTCCAAACGTGTTCTTCCCCACTTCTCACCCTAACTCCCTTTCTGACTGTGTACGCAGGTACCAGCTGTTTGCTGTTTATACAGTTTCAGCTCTGCTGTTTCATGGTCTGGGGAACAGGATGCACCATCAACAAAACAGTGATAATGACTTTTCAGAAAGAGCTGTTAGTTGCACCAAGTAAACAAACATTTTCTCTGTAATCAGTCTGAGTTATTATGATTTTAAGAGTTATTTGTAACAATAGTAGATACAACATTTTCATGAAGTCTCAACTACCCAGTACATTTTTGTAGGTAATTCACATGTAATCATACACTGCCTCTCAAAAGCAGGATTTCCTTGTAAACAGAATAGCTTGAAATGGCTCTCTTTGTTAACTGTACAATTCCAAATGAATTTGCTCAAACTCAGAGACTCTAGTTCTACCTACTTTCTCAATTTGAACCTGTTACTCAAGGCCATATTTGATTTTTTGTCTTTTTAAACTTCGGTCATATTTTATTTTTGGAGTTACAGGCCAAATGCATATCCGCTGACATAGGACATTTATGTGTTTGGGGTGGGTTTAGAGAGAATTTGGCAGCAATGTCTGTGAGAAACTGCAGAAAGATGAACAATTTGGATTCATTTTTTGAGAACAGACTTGTACTTTGCTGGCATCCTGAAATTGGTCCACATGTATGTAAGTTTTGCTGTTGCTTTTGTTGTTTTATGTCTATTAGTTCATGAAAATAATAGGAGATATGTGCACAATGAAAATAAAAATAAACAAGGAAAGAATATCCTAGTTCTTTATCATTTCTGAGAGGAAACAGCTCACTCCATAAGTCCAAGACTCTATCTGACCACTTGGAAGACAGATTTTAGCCATCTATTCAAATGGAATTGCAATATGTTTACAGTGTTAACTTAGAAGATGAGTCACAAGTTATCAAATTTCTAAACTTCCTTTGTATCATTACATAAGTTTTTTTCATATTTTTATTAGATATGCGGGATGATTCCAAACATTTTATCTGCATGATTGCCAAAAAGAAGGGGATAGATGTAGGTAGTTCCCAAGATTTGCCCCATAATATTTAAGAGCCCCAAATGTGGTTGAAATAATTATTTTTAAAAAGCTGTACTGGCATTAAAGAAATAACAATAGTACAAATATGAAGGTATCCCATTGGAAAGCATACTGTTAGTATATTATTTTATTACAAGTTGTCAAGGTTCCTTCCCCACTCTGAACTCTAGGGTACAGATATGGGGACCTGCATGAAAAACCTGCTAAGCTTATTTTTACCAGCTTAAGTTAAAACTTCCCCAAGGTACAAAATATTTTACCTTTTGCCCCTGGACTTTATTGCTGCCACCACAAAGTGTCTAACAAATATATAACAGGGAAAGAGCCCACTTGGAAATGTCTTTCCCTCACAAAAATCCTCCGAAACCCTACACCCCCTTTCCTGGGGAAGGCTTGATAAAAATCCTCACCAATTTGCATAGGTGAAAACAGACCCAAACCCTTGGATCTTAAGAACAATGAAAAAGCAATCAGGTTCTTAAAAGAAGAATTTTAATTGAAGAAAAAAAGTAAAAGAATCGTCTCTGTAAAATCAGGATGGTAAATACCTCATAGGGTAATCAGATTCAAAACATAGAGAATCCCTCTAGGCAAAACCTTAAGTTACAAAAAGACACAAAAACAGAAATACACATTCCATTCAGCACAACTTATTTTGTCAGCTATTTAAACAAAACAGAATCTAATGCATATCAAACTAGATTGCTTATTAGCCCTTTACAGGAGTTCTGACCTGCATTCCTGCTCTGGTCCTGGCAAAAGCAACACACAGACAGAGAGAACCCTTTGTTTCTCCCCCACCCTCCAGCTTTGAAAGTATCTTGTCTCCTCATTGGTCATTTTGGTCAGGTGCCAGCGAGGTTATCCTAGCTTCTTAACCCTTTGCAGGTGAAAGGGTTTTTTCTCTGGCCAGGAGGGATTTAAAGGTGTTTACCCTTCCCTTTATATTTATGACACAAGTATTGTGGCAGTAAAAGCAGTGACCCAAATCAGGGTCATGAACCTGTTGTGATATTAGTTGCAAATATACAGTAGTATAAGACAGTCTCTGTTTTCAAGATAATTGTATCTACTCTGATTTTCATTACTTGAGGATGTAGCCCATTATACATTTATTTTTTTTAAATGGAGAAGATGGGGAAAATATGTAGTTGGAGATGGGGATGTGTTTAAATACTATTATCTTAATCCTGGAGTGGGTATTAATATAATAGTATTAAAATTGTGAAGAAGTAATGTCTGTAGGTCCTCATGTGGATGATTGAGCAAAAATGTGATGTTCATTTTGAGCAGAACGCTTTTCATTGAATTATTCCCTAGTCAAGGTGATAGCTTTTACTAATTATATTTTTTTCTGTCTGTATTTTTTTTCCAGGAAATGACACAATTTACTGGACTGATATGGGTTTCAACAAAATTAGCAGAGCTAGACGAGACCAGACCTGGAAAGAAGACATCATTTCAAATGGCTTGGGAAGGGTTGAAGGCATAGCAGTGGATTGGATCGCAGGTAACACCACCTGCCTTTATTATTTCTTAAATACCTTTTAGATAGGTCTTTTTATGCTGAAAAAGACTCTACTTGATAATAGTAGACTTCTGTACTTCTAGCCACAGAGGTGCATATTTTTTTTCTTTCAGCTTCACTCTCTCTAATATTCAAAGCCTCTGGATATGTTTTTTTTCATATTGACGATCACCCACTGTGAACTTAGCAAAAAATATCCCAAGAATTCCATAAGGTGGAAAAAATGGTTTTAGACGTTCTCTTATGCTTGAAGACAGTTGGAAAATTAAAATGCCCCCTGTTTCTTAGGTGTGGAGTTTCAACTTTGTTTTGATACATGCAGATTTGGTTTAGACCTCAAGATAGAAATATTTGAAAGTAGGATTAAAAATTACAAATTTCACTTCAGTGTATGTTCCTAATAACTAGGCTTAATGAGAGAGTAATAAAACCTACAGATGTATTAAAACAAACAGAGAACATTATTTTCTGCTACTATGTTTTATGCAGCTGATATCGAACAGCAACTGGTCTTTTAAAGAAGTTGTTTATTTTCTTAGTAATTTCTTGGTATTTCTCCTAGGTAACATATATTGGACAGATCATGGCTTCAACTTAATTGAAGTTGCTAGACTCAATGGCTCATTCCGATACGTAATTATATCCCAAGGTCTGGACCAGCCAAGATCTATAGCAGTGCACCCAGAAAAAGGGTAACTTAAATATTTCTATATCTTTTTAAAAAAATGCATGCTAATATTAAAAATCTACAATTAGTAAATCAGGGCATTCATTCTGACATCTGTTTACTGCTAGAGTCTTCAATAAAACCAGACAAAGATTGTACTGTAAAAAACAGTTTTTGTACAAGTTGGATGTTCTCATATACTGAGATACTTACTATGACATCTCTGTTTAAACTAAATATTACAGTCTACTTACCTATTTTCAGAACAGTTTCCCTACTGTTAGACAGTCTTTTCACTTGAAGAGGTACCTAGCAAGAGATCAGAAGTGTGCTTAATTTTTTTGAATCATCTTAAGTTTTCAGCACATTGTCAGAAGACAAACCATCCAACTATAATAAGCCCAATATGGTGATGAACTCTTAGAATGATGTAATCCTTCGATGGCCATAAATATCAATGTTTTGGCCCCAATATAACATCCTCTCCGCACCAACCAAGAAGATCACAAGTGTTCATGGACAAACTATGTCTGATAAAGTGCTTAGGTACAAGAATAGAATGGTGGTGGCACAAAACATTCTTCAGATCCATCCACCAATTACAAAGTGCTGTGGACTATGCTGATGCAATAACAGATCCCCTTACCATCACAGCTGCACAGTGTTGCCAGCAGAGGTGTTCTGGATTGTGTAACTGAAACATCAGATAGAAGCATTGACCACTGCAAAGAATTCTCATCCTACTTTGAAGAAAATGTCAACTATGAAAAGCACTTCCCAAGACAAAATATTCTAAATAACAAGAGATTGCATTAACTACATGAAAGAATTTGGCTTCATTACACATGGTGAAGCCCAGAGACATAGCTGAGTGACCATATATAAACAGAGCCTGTGCCCTTCCTGAGAACAACTGTGTCTATTGCTAACGGGCACAACTGTGGAGAACAACGGTGTCTACTGCTTATGCATTATCAATGACTCTTTCAGAAAATTGAACTTGCCAACCTCCTGGAAAACACAAAAGTCCTGTAGAAAGTCATATATACATCTATATATCTCATTTTCCACAGATTCAACCAACTCCATCATAAGGAGATCACACAACCTATAGGAAATCAGCTTTTACATTCAGTCAGGGGAGTTCTTCAAAGTGGTGTGATGCCTAGAGTGGTTCTTCCAACTCACTATAAGCCTCAACATTCTATCAGTGATAGAAAACGACTTCTGAAACTTTTTCCTTTTTCTCCTGGATAAGGTTCTAGTAACAGTGATATATGTATTATTCAGCTTGGATAATTATAATTCATTGTATCTTGGGTTGAAGGTGGAAACAGCCAGAGGTTTCAGTTAGTGCAGAATCTCAAAGCCTGCCTTCTCAAAATGATACAACTCCTGTGTTCAGATAACTCCACTGATGGCCTGTTGTCATAGATATAAAGGGAAGGGTAAACACCTTTAAATCCCTCCTGGCCAGAGGAAAAACCCTTTCACCTGTAAAGGGTTGAGAAGCTAAGATAACCTCACTGGCACCTGACCAAAATGACCAATGAGGAGACAAGATACTTTCAAAGCTGGGGCGGAGGGAGAGGGAGAAACAAAGGGTCCTGTCTGTCTGTCTGTGTGATGCTTTTGCCAGGACCAGAGCAGGAATGCAGGGCAGAACTCCTGTAAAGAGTTAGGAAGCAATCTAGTTAGATATGCGTTAGATTCTGTTTTGTTTAAATGGCTGGTAAAATAAGTTGTGCTGAATGGAATGTATATTCCTGTTTCTGTATCTTTTTGTAACTTAACGTTTTTCCTAGAGGGATTCTCTGTGTTTTGAATCTGATTACCCTGTAAGGTATTTACCATCCTGATTTTACAGAGGTGATTCTTTTACTTTTTCTTCAATTAAAATTCTTCTTTTAAGAACCTGATTGCTTTTTCATTGTTCTTAAGATCCAAGGGTTTGGATCTGTGTTTACCTATGCAAATTGGTGAGGATTTTTATCAAGCCTTCCCCAGGAAAGGGGGTGTAGGGTTTGGGGGGATATTTCCAAGTGGGCACTTACCCTGTTCTTTGTGTAACACTTTGGTGGTGGCAGCTTTTAACCTAAGCTGGTAAGAATAAGCTTAGGGGGTCTTTCATGCAGGTCCCCACATCTGTACCCTAGAGTTCAGAGTGGGGAAGGAACCTTGACATGGTGGCAGAGCGGTGGGATTACTTTGAAATCATTTTGAGGTTGTTTTTTTTTTTAACCAGAAGCACAGAAGGATTTTAAAAGATTTTAAAGTGTTTTGTAAAAGGGGACAAAGCAAAAGCATAACAAAAGGGAGTTTGCTTTTGTGAGCTGGAGTTTCTCTTCCTAAAGGCAGGGTAGTTAACCTCCTGCAGGGAAATTCACAAGTTCTTCACAGACCTGAAGAGGGTTTTTTTTTGTTTTGTTTTGTTTTTTTAGCTAAGAGCAACTAGAGGGTTTTTTCTGTCTATTTGTCTGGAGACAAAGGTATTAGGTTTTTTTCAAAAGGATTTTTCTGTAGGCTGACAATCACTATCAGAGAACATAGGTATCAGGTTACAGCACAACCTATTTTTTTGACAAGCCAAGTTTTTGTTTGTTTGTTTGTTTGTTTTATTTCTAACTCTTGGGTGTAAAGTTAGTTAAAAACAGAGAGGCAAACATGACAGAAACCAAGGAAACAGCCCAAGAGGCTGCCCACAGGAGAGCTATGGAGGCAAAGGAAAAAGAAATGGCGGAAAAGGGAAAAGCCCAAGAGGCTGCCCACAGGAGAGCTATGGAGGCAAAGGAAAAAGAATGGAAGCATGCTGAGGAGGAAAGGGAGGCTGCCCAGAGGAGAGCTATGGAGGCAAGGGAAAAAGAAATGGAGGAAAAGGAAAAAGAGAAGAAGCGTGCAGAGGAGGAGAGGAAGCATGTTGAGGTGGAGAAGGAAAAAGAAAGGAAGCATGCACTGTAGCTGGAGAAGGCAAAGGCTGAGCGGAATCTACTGGATAACCCTAATCATCCTTCCCCAACAATCCACAAATGGGAGTGACTATGTCCACAGTATGATGAATCCAGTGATATTGCTGAATATTTTCTCACCTTTGAGAGACTGTGCACTCTCCATAAAATTCCTGAAGCTCACAAGATGACCGCATTGGTCGCAAAATTGACTGGAAGAGCTCTGGACATATTCAATAAGATGCCTATTGATGAGGCTTCTGACTATGATAAGTTCAAGGATTTGGTTTTAAAGCAATTTCAAAATACATCTGAAACATACAGAGTAAAATTTCGAACCCTTAAGTGAGGGCCTGGACTAAGTAATGTGGCTTATCTAAACCAGATGAAGGATTTGTTAGATAAATGGGTTCAAGGAAGGGGTGTCACTAACTTTGATGGAATGTGTGATTTGATAGCTCAGGAGCAATTCCTGAATATGTCCAAGGAGAAAATAAAACAGTGTTTATGGGATAAGGAAATGGACTCAGCAGAAAGTCTCGCTTCTTATGCTGATCCATACGAGCAGTCCCAGACCGCCAGAGAGGCAGGGCAAGCCAGACCAAAATGGGTGGAGGGAGGAGAGAGGAACAACCCTGGTCGCAGTTGGAGCGGATACCAGAAGGGACACCCTCATACCACACCCTACTACCGGGGGCAGCCCAAGGTCCCAACTACACACCAAGGAATACTGCAGACACCTTATTATCCTGCCACACCGTTCTCCAGCAACCCACCTCGCCCCAGTGACCCGTCAGCTGGACAATGTTTGAAATGTAACAAGCCGGGGCATGTAAAGGCCAACTCCCCCAAGAACCCCAACAGATTACAGTTCATTGCACCGGAATCACACCAGAGGTCCTCAGGCCCAGATACCTCCCAGATACCCTCAGAGCGGAGGGAAACTGTGAGTGTGGGCAGGAAGAAGGTCACCGTATGGAGGGACACCAGAGCACAAGTGTCAGCTATCCATGCTTTCTTAGCGGACCCCAATTTAATTGATCCAGAGATCCAAGTGACAATTCAACCCTTCAAGTCCAACTCTTTCAATATGCCTACAGCCAAGATGCCTGTCCAGTTCAAGGGCTGGTCAGAAACATGGACTTTTGCAGTCTATGATAATTATCCCATCCCCATGCTGCTGGGGGAAGACTTGGCCAATCATGTGAAGCTAGCCAAGAGGGTGGGAATGGTCAACCGCAGCCAGGCTAAGCAAGCTGTCATGCCTAGCTCTGTTCCAGAAACTTCTACCAGGACCCGATCAGAGGTGATGGAACCGGACCCCATGGCAACGTCAGCGACAGCATTAGTGAATCCAGTCCCAGAGACCCAGACAGAGCCAGCACCTGAACCATTGCCAGCATTGAATCCAGTACTTGCAACCCCAACACCGGAGGGCCCCACCGAACCTGAACCGGCAGCAGCCAATAACCCTACACAAGAGGCTCAGCCAGAGCCTGAACCCCAACATAGTGCACCAGCGGAGAGCGGTTCACAGTCAACGGAAACAGCCCCATCCCCTACATTGCTTCCAGAGGGACCAAGCCTAGGTCTACAATTCAATGAGGAACTTATGTCTCCAGCATCAAGGGAACAGTTCCAGACCGAACAGGAAGCAGATGAAAGCCTCCAGAGAGCTCGGACGGCGGCACGGAGCAACCCACCGCCTCTCAGCTCTTCTAATCGGTCCAGGTTTGTTGTAGAAAGAGGACTTTTATACAAGAAAACTCTTTCTGGTGGACACCAGGAAGACTGGCATCCTCAGAGACAGTTGGTAGTTCCAACTAAATACCGGGTAAAGCTCTTGAGCTTAGCCCATGATCATCCTAGTGGCCATGCTGGGGTGAACAGGACCAAAGACCATTTGGGGAGGTCATTCCACTAGGAGGGAAGGGGTAAGGATGTTTCTACCTATGTCCGGTCTTGTGAGGTATGCCAAAGAGTGGGAAAACCCCAAGACCAGGTCAAAGTCCCTCTCCATCATTGAGGTTCCATATCAGCGAGTAGCTGTGGATATTCTGGGTCATTTTCCAAAAAAGACACCCAGAGGAAAGCAGTACATACTGACTTTCATGGAACTTGCCACCCGATGGCTGGAAGCAGTAGCTCTAAGCAACACCAGGGCTAAAAGTGTGTGTCAGGCACTAGCAGACATTTTTGCCAGGGTAGGTTGGCCCTCCGACATCCTCACAGATGCAGGAACTAATTTCCTGGCAGGAACTATGGAAAGCCTTTGGGAAGGTCATGGGGTTAATCACGTGGTTGCCACCCCTTACCATCATCAAAGAAATGGCCTGGTGGAGAAATTTAATGGAACTTCGGGGACCATGATACATAAATTCGTAAATGAGCACTCCAATGATTGGGACCTATTGTGGCAGCAGTTGCTCTTTGCCTACAGAGCTGTACCACATCCCAGTTTAGGGTTTTCACCATCTGAACTTGTATATGGCCGTGAGGTTAAGGGGCCATTACAGTTGGTGAAGCAGCAATGGGAGGGGTTTACACTTTCTCCAGGAACTAAGATTCTGGACTTTGTAACCAACCTACAAAACACCCTCCAAACCTCTTTAGCCCTTGCTAAAGAAAACCTACCGGATGCTCAAAAAGAGCAAAAAGCCATGATAAACATGGCAGAGAGAGTTCCTTCAAAGTAGGGAACCAGGTCATTCTCCAGGCCCCTAAAATGGAAGCGTCGTGGGAAGGGCCATTCATGGTCGAAAAGCACCTGGGAGCTGTTAATTATCTCATAGCATTCCCCACCTCCAACCAAAAGCCTAAGGTGTACCATATTAATTCTCTAAAGCCCTTTTATTCCAGAGAATTAAAGGTTTGTCAGTTTACAGCCCATAGAGGAGATGACCCTGAGTGGCCTGAAGGTGTCTACTACGAAGGGAAAAGCGAAGGTGGCATGGAAGAGGTGAACCTCTCCATGACCCTTGGGCATATGTAGTGACGGCAGATCAAGGAGCTGTGCACTACCTACGTGCCGACATTCTCAGCCATCCCAGGACTGACTGAACGGGCATTACACTCCGTTGACACAGGTAATGCTCACCCAATTAAAGCCCAACCTTTCCGGGTGTCTCCTCAAGCTAAAACTGCTATAGAACGGGAGATCCAGGATATGCTACAGATGGGGGTAATCTGCTCCTCTGGCAGTGCATTGGCCTCTCCAGTGGTTCTAGTTCCCAAACCAGATGGGGAGATACGTTTTTGTGTGGACTACTGTAAGCTAAATGCTGTAACTCGCCCAGACAACTATCCAATGCCATGCACAGATGGACAGGCCCAGTTCATCTCTACCTTGGACTTAACCAAGGGGTACTGGCAGGTACCGCTAGATGAATCTGCCAAGGAAAGGTCAGCCTTCACCACACATGTCAGGCTGTATGAATTTAATGTACTCCCTTTCGGGTTGCGGAATGCAACCGCCACCTTCCAAAGACTTGTAGATGGTCTCTTAGCAGGATTGGGAGAATATGCAGTTGCTTACATTGACGATGTGGCCATATTTTCGGATGCCTGGCCAGAACACCTGGAACATCTACAAAAAGTCTTTGAGTGCATAAGGGAGGCGGGACTAACTGTTAAGGCTAAGAAGTGTCAAATAAGCCTAAACAGTGTGACTTACCTTGGACACCAGATGGGTCAAGGAACTATCAACCCCCTACAGGCCAAAGTGGATGCTATCCGAAAGTGGCCTGTCCCAAAGTCAAAGAAACAGGTCCAATCCTTCTTAGGCTTGGCCAGATATTACAGGCGATTTGTACCGCAATACAGCCAAATCACCACCCTACTGACAGACCTAACCAAAAAGAAAAAGCCAATTGCCGTTCAGTGGACTGAAGAGTGTCAGAAGGCCTTTAACCAGCTTAAATCGACACTCTTGCCTGACCCTGTGCTAAGGGCCCCAGACTTTGACAAACCATTCCTAGTAACCACAGATGCATCCGAGCATGGTGCGGGAGCAGTTTTAATGCAGGAAGGACCGGATCAAGAATTCCACCCTGTAGTGTTTCTCAGCAAGAAGCTGTCTGAGAGGGAAAACAACTGGTCAGTCAGTGAAAAAGAATGTTACGCCATTGTCTACGCTCTGGAAAAGCTACGCCCATACGTTTGGGGATGGCGTTTCCACCTGCAAACCAACCATGCTGCGCTACAGTGGCTTCATACCACCACGGGTAATAACAAAAAACTTACTCGGTGGAGTTTAGCTCTGCAAGGTTTTGATTTCGACATCCAGCACATCTCAGGAGCTTCTAACAAAGTGGCTGATGCACTCTCCCAAAAGTTTCCCAGAATCAACTGGTTAAAATTGTCCTTGAGATGTGGAAAATGTTAGTCTTTATATACTTGGTAGTATATTTAGAGGTGCATGTGTCTTATTAACTCTGTTTTCTCCTAGAGCTCCAGGAAGAAATCACAGCCAGCGTTTCACCTTATCTGTGATTTGGGGGGTGTGCCATAAAAAAGAGGGAAGGTTAAACACCTTTAAATCCCTCCTGGCTAGAGGAAAAACCCTTTCACCTGTAAAGGGTTAAGAAGCTAAGATAACCTCACTGGCACCTGACCAAAATGACCAATGAGGAGACAAGATACTTTCAAAGCTGGGGGGGAGGGAGAAACAAAGGGTCCTGTCTGTCTGTCTGTGTGATGCTTTTGCCAGGACCAGAGCAGGAATGCAGGGCAGAACTCCTGTAAAGAGTTAGGAAGCAATCTAGTTAGATATGCGTTAGATTCTGTTTTGTTTAAATGGCTGGTAAAATAAGTTGTGCTGAATGGAATGTATATTCCTGTTTCTGTATCTTTTTGTAACTTAACGTTTTTCCTAGAGGGATTCTCTGTGTTTTGAATCTGATTACCCTGTAAGGTATTTACCATCCTGATTTTACAGAGGTGATTCTTTTACTTTTTCTTCAATTAAAATTCTTCTTTTAAGAACCTGATTGCTTTTTCATTGTTCTTAAGATCCAAGGGTTTGGATCTGTGTTTACCTATGCAAATTGGTGAGGATTTTTATCAAGCCTTCCCCAGGAAAGGGGGTGTAGGGTTTGGGGGGATATTTTTGCGGGGAGACGTTTCCAAGTGGGCACTTACCCTGTTCTTTGTGTAACACTTTGGTGGTGGCAGCTTTTAACCTAAGCTGGTAAGAATAAGCTTAGGGGGTCTTTCATGCAGGTCCCCACATCTGTACCCTAGAGTTCAGAGTGGGGAAGGAACTTTGACACCTGTCTACTTCTGCTGACAGTCCAAGGCTTTGTTTCTTGTCTTCAGAACAATTAATGGATCAGAACCCAGCTATGTGAGTGACACATTTCTATCTATGAATTGCCGGGACAGCTGCTCTGGGACAGAGCACCTCAAAAAGCTCTGAACGAAGCACTGTAGAGTCAGATAAAGTACTCTTGCCCAAAGGGACTTGCATGTTGAAACAAGCTCTAACTTCAAGGCAAATGTTTTAATGAAGATGTGACCACCATTATTTATATATTCCTCAAGTAGAATTACTTATACCCGACCAGGGAAAACTCACAAGAAGTTTCTGTGAAGTCTAATAGGGATCTTATTGTGCAGATTTATTTTACCTGGGGAGTTCCTGCAGGTTGCAGTGGTGAGCTCTATAAATAAATACCCCACCCTAAAAGAGCTTGGAAGTGTAGGAAAAGAAACAGTCAGCTACTCCCAAGTATTTGGGGAGGAGAGAGGGATTGTAGCCCCAGTCTTCATTCTGCAGAGACATCTAAAATCTGAAACCTGCTTATGCGGGAGGGTGGATCCAGAGGCCTTGAGTGGGAACGAATGTTATCCTGAATATTCTCAGGAGCTTGTTCTTTCACTTAAACCTGGAACCAGGCGTGTGTGTTTTGCGTTTCAATGCAAACATTTTTCACAGGCTGGTTCCTGACTCTGTATCCTGTTTTAACTTACAAAAGGAATAAACTCTAAATAGCCATACAAGGAGGTAAAAGAGAAATGGCAGTGCTAAAAATGAGAATTTCCTTGTTTGCTATGCTAGAGGGAACATTTTTTTTTACTAGATTACTGTGCCTTCTCTGTCACTTTTCAAATCTTAAAATACTGTGATTTGGGGCAATGCAAAAGTAGCTAGTACAACAAATGACAGGTGAATTACTGTCTGAAGGATTTTGTTCAGCAATTCCAGTTGAAGTACAAGACAGTAGAAAAAAAGAGAACAGTGTACTGTGTATGAAATAATTTATGAACAAATTCAGTAGTGGAGAGATTCTTTAGTTTTTGCAGTCTTGTTAAGCTTTCTAGGTTTCAGAGTGTGTTCAAAATGATTGAGGAAGCTGAGAAGACAAAGGTATATTAATTAGTAAGTGTTCCTCTTGTGGCAAGACAGTATATCCCAATTTGGCTGGACCTCTGTCTTTTACTCTAAGCCTCAAAAATGCCACTTGAGATAGATTCTTAAGTTGTAAACTCTACCCAGCCCCTGCACATCTGTGTTTTTTTCAGGAAAGAATGAAGTCTGTGGCAAAAGCATCTTTGGATAGGTGGGCTGTGGTAATAAATTCTTTATTATGGGAGATGTAGGCCTCCTTTCCTCACTCCTCCCTCTCTTGCCTTCTTACTAGATAAACCTTTAATAGCTGCTTATACCCTAGCTCTACGTCAATGAAACCGAAGTTGACAACTGCAAAAGAGAAGTGAAAACGACTATTGTTAAACCCTTATAAATAAAGCTGGGAGAGAAATTGTTTTCTTATCCCTTGAAAATTTTAGAGATGTTGAAAAATTTTTCATTCTGCATTCGGAAGAACCAGAGACCTTTCAATATTTTTTTCACAAAAAAACAGAGTGTGAGCAAAATCACAGACTAGCCAGTAGTTCAGTGGTTATGGCACTCATGGGATTAGGAGGGAGGGGAGAACCAGGTTTGAGCCCCTGTTTTCCCTGAGTGAGTACAGGGACTTGTATCTCCTGCATCTGAGTTGTGTCTCCTAACCATTGGGTTATCAAGCCACTCTCTCTCTCTGTGGCCCAATGAATGTTTAATTAGTTATACAAAGTGCAACAGCTCCAACAGGAGAGATCACAGACTATAACCCATTTGTCAGGGCACTCACCTGTGATATAAGAGAACTGTGTTCAAATCCCTGCTGTCAGTCAGGCATCTCCCCAGTCTTTCTGCATCCTATGTAAATACAGGCAGATATCCTTGGGGGGCTCTCTCTCTTTCTCTGGTTTTGAGCAGAAATACCATCATGGATCTGGGACACATTCCTGAAAATTTTAATCAAAACAGCCCCTTTCAAATTTGATGAATTGGTGTTTTCTGTCAAAAAACAAATTGTCATAAAATTCCCAACCAGCTCTGTTTATTACTTCTGCCAGTCACAGCAAAATATAAACCATGCATTGTTCAGCCCCTTCTGATAATGTTTCTAGATAGTATGGTTTATGTTACTGAGTAAATTCAGAAAGGCACCTTAGACCTGTACAACAATTTGTCTGCCATACCTCACTTATGCCTAGTCTTGCAAGATGATATGGATTTGACTAATTTTGATTTTCTTGGATGAAGCCAAGAAGGTTCCTGATTAGTATATAATGTTGCAATTAGTGTGGAGCTACATTTTCAACAACATTGTCTATTTTATATATAGAAAAGAGGAATCTATTATTAAACTCCATTTTGGCATGTTCTGAGTTATTGATAGCTGTTTGTTTTGAGGATGCTGTCTCTGTAGAAAGTAGTAGTGGACTAGACATAAGAAATCTCTTATTAAAAGAAAGATCCTGCTCATTTCTTGCTAGAGGAAGCCAGGAAGAGTTTGAAATCCTCGCTAAAAATCTTTCCTCAACTTCATTTAAGCTGTGCCCATGTGTTAACTGTGTTAGTAATTCTTTAGTTAGGACTAGCTTGTGGCCCATTCTGCACAAAGGTGTAGTGGAGTAGAAGGGGTGTCATATGTTCCCTCTCTTCCTTTGAGCTGGTGTGCTGTACCACAGCATTCATGTCACAGAAGGAAGCAGGCTCTGTAGACTTGCTACATTCCCTCATTCTGCTCAGAACAGACTGTAGACAGAGCTTTGTTGTAGGCATCCCTCCTTCTCAGAATGCCCAGTGGTGT
This sequence comes from Eretmochelys imbricata, assembly GCF_965152235.1. Lineage (NCBI taxonomy): Eukaryota > Metazoa > Chordata > Testudines > Cheloniidae > Eretmochelys > Eretmochelys imbricata. The sequence continues at coordinate 21,562,673 of NC_135582.1, read as the reverse complement.
AGTTATGAGTAGTTAATTATTGAATGTAATCTCATTTTGCCAGGAAACGGTGAATTAGTATCTTGGTCACTCTGCTTATATGTTGATCCCCTTCCACCAACCATCTGCCTGTCTTTTGAATATGAGTCTCTTATTTTCAGGAAATATTCCATATTTTTAGACTGGAAAGTGTCTAATTTATTAAAGGTGCTCCCCGTAATAAATAAGTAAATATTCTATATTTGTATTTCAAGGGAATTCTAATTTTTTTTCTTGAAGTTTCACTATACTGTTGGATAATAATTATAGGGCTGTGATTTAATGAGGCACCTCATTAAATGTCAGTTGACATAGCTCCATAGTCAATAGAGCTATTCTATGTACATCAATTAAGAAACTGGTCTTGCTAGTCAGATGCATCCATTACATTTCAATATTGTGTGTGTGTGTGTGTATGTGTGTTTACAGAACATAATGAGATGTTGTAAGAATATAATTGTTAAAAATGTAAAGCTCTTCAAAATTACTTAAATATGTTGTAAGTATATGCAAAGATAATGTTCTAAAAAGCTGAATTTGTGTTTATTATGGCCAGAGCTATGTTACTGTGTGGCTTTTTATTCCTTTTTTTGTACTCATATGTAAGTGCATTTACTAATATATATGAAACAGAAAGTATATTCTGTTTGTGAAAGAACCTTAGCTTCAGACTTTTCTATTTTGGTTTTTGGGCTGTTCGGGAATTGACAAAAACGACCTTAACTCTATATTAATGCAATTTTCTGCTAAATTTGTTAATAGAATACTGGATCTGTTAAGATATATTCTAATGTGTCTCTGATATGCTTATGTTTTGTCAACATATGGAACTACATCAAAATATTTTTACAATAAGTTTAAAAAAGCAGAAATTGGTCCAATAAAAGATATATCACCTACTTTGTCTAACACCCACACACACACACATATCTTTGTATCTCAAATCAAAACATAAAGGGAAGAGCAATGCAGTTTTACAAATAAGCCACAGAAATGCAATATATAATAGGCAAATATCACTTACATACATCATACAAACTAAAGTAGTGGTATTAGGGTCTGATCCAAAGCACATTGAGATCAGTGTAAAGACTCCTCTTGACTTCAGGGTCCTTTTGATCCTTAATTACCTTAGCACATGGGGATATCAAAGTTGACCCAGATTCATTCTTCTCATAGAGGTGAGAAAAGGTTTGCCTTTCTGAGTTTAGCTTTTAGAGTTGTTAATAGGGCCTAGCAGTCACTATAAACCAGTGTCCCAAATGTTTTGTTTGGTCAGAAACCTAGTAGCCACCCATGAAACTGCTTGAGCTTTCATATTGATTGCTACATTGTACATTTTTGCCTACCTAGGCATTTGCTAAATAGCAGAGGTATTAAAATAAAAGCTTAGATATCGAGTTGATCAAGCAAGTTGAATAAGATGATTAGGCTCTGTAAAGCATGTTTCATACTCATCTTTAAAAGGGCAGCAGTGTGTTATTTATGCCAGTTCAATATCAGATCTTTGGAGTTTTATATTTGTAAACATTGATTTTATATCAACTGCACTTATATTTTGTTGCCAAATATATGCAGGTCTGCACATGTTCATCTGTTTATTGTTAATTTCTGCAATATTTTAGGTATTTGTTCTGGACGGAATGGGGACAGACTCCCTGCATAGGCAAGGCACAGTTAGATGGGTCTGAGAAGGTTGTGCTTGTGAGCTTGGGGATTGCCTGGCCTAATGGAATATCCATTGACTATGAGGTGTGTTCCTGTATCTTCCACTACGTATTATATGTGCATTAAATTATTCCATTACAAGTTGGTCTTCCACTTTAGCATTCTATTATTTTCATAATACAATTCTCAGACAAAAAGAGGTTGTTGAAGTTTACTTTGAAATTGATCTTTAGGAAAATAAATTATACTGGTGTGATGCTCGTACAGACAAGATAGAAAGAATCGACCTTGAGAGTGGAGGGAACCGGGAGATTGTGCTGTCAGGGAGCAATGTGGATATGTTTTCAGTCGCAGTCTTTGGAGCTTACATCTACTGGTCTGACAGGTAATTTATTTTTCCATAAGTATTTGAGTCTCAAAATGTTATTTCAGTGCCAGATACTTCACCCTTGTAGGATTAGCCATTCTGTAGCAAGGTCACAGAAAGGATCTCACAAAGCTATGCAAGTTCCACTGAAAAGGTGCTTTCGATATTCAAAGCATATCAATGTCACAGAAAAGAGTTGATTTCTTCTGCTTCTGGTAGGCCAGCTGTCCGTCCCATTTTAATTACTTGTTTGAATTTAATTATATGAAGGTTGTTGATCAGCCATCTTCAACTTTTTTTGGCAGAGCACATGCTAATGGCTCGATCAGAAGAGGTCATAAGAATGATGCCACAGATGCTGTGACCATGAGGACTGGCTTGGGAATAAACCTCAAGGAAGTGAAAGTCTTCAACAGACAAAGAGAAAAAGGTTTTCTCTTGCTAATTATATTAATGATGACTTTACTCTTCTTGTGTATTAATTTTGGATAATATGAAAAGCAAAATCATCCTTGTTTTATGAAACTTTTTTTAAAATTCTCCCCAATTTTCCTTTTTTTAAATTATGATTTTCTAAATAAAACTGTTCCTAAAGAAAATAGATGAAACAAAATCCCCCCATCACCCTTTCAATAGTAAAACAAAACAAAAACCCAAAACCATGTGTCTGAGTAGGACATGGGCCTTAAACTGATGTAAAATAATCAACATGGACACCTGGCACTTGTCCATCACAAGTCAGTGATTAAAAATTATCCAGTACCCTGCGCAGGCCTAAGGTACTACTGAAAGGGATCAAAGTAAACTGAGAACTCCAAATGTCATGTTTTACTCTAGACCATAGTTGCTTTGCCGCAACTTCTTAATCACTTTCCCCAAAAAAGAGAAGGTTGGAGTTAGTACCAAAATTGTGAGATCACCATCCGCTTGTTTGGGGAAACCTGGCAGCCTGCCTTCCCATTGCCAGGAGGCATTAAGGATCAATCAGTAATGGATCAATACCTGCTAACTGATTTTATTAGACAGCCAAATCTCAAAGCTTCCTGATCATCTGTAACAACTTAAGGCGGTGGATAAACTGACATTGATTTCAGTGAACTTTGGATCAAGCTGAATTCTAGCAGAGATTAGATTTGTTTCCTCCAAACACACAGTTGCCACCAAAAAAAAACCAAAAAAAAAACCGCGGTGAATCCAGTCTAAATTGTGCGTGCACACCCAAGTACATATAAAGTTTAAATTAATAAGGTTTGACATGTACTCTAATAAGACCATGTCTCTGGTGTTCCTGGCACCCACAAAGTGCTGTAATTAAAATATTACACGTCGTGAAATCTGTTATGCCTTTTAGAGGATGTGGTACTTTGTTTTTGTTTTTTGTGGGTTTGTTTTTTCATACATATGGTAGACATAATGCTTACAATAAATAAAACTGCCTATTTTTAAGGAAAAATGTTTTCTAACATAGTGTATTTTCATTATTTTTAAAAAGATGTTTTAGTGATGTTGACTAGAAAGCTCTCTTTTGGACAACGTGCTGGGTATTGCCATTGTTAGGGCTCTGTGCCTGTAATTTCAGAAGATTAAAGATAATATTTTGTGGACTAAAAAAAAATTTCCTTCACTCATCTTTAACTGTTTTTAAAGTGGGCTTAGAAAGAGTTAATGTCTGCTTCCTTGGAAAGGCTTTGTGTATTATAGAGCGTGGAAAATAGAAAAATAGGTTGAAAAATAGTCTTTTTTTTAAAAAAATGATTTTAACTAGATATTTAAAGACTTGATTATACTAGAAATAAGTGAGACAGTTACTGAAAAAGAAATAAAATGATAAAAAATCTTATGATGTTAGTTTGAAAAACATGTTTTATTATAGTTGAATTTTTTAATGTTTTTCAAATTTTTATTAGGCTACATATGTTAAATGTCTTTTGGGGGGCTGTCAGTGAGGCATGAAGGCAAAGGAAAAAAAGGGGAAAATGTTTTTGGAATTTTATTATTATTTATTATTAATCTAAAAATAGTTAAATGAAGTTTTAAAATGTAATTAGCTTGCTTCATGACCTGTCTAGCACTAATAAAAAAACATGTTAAGTGACAAGTGATTAATTCTCATTTTCTCCCCCCCCAAACATCTGTTTTACCCTTTCCAAAGTACCAATCCTGCACTATGATCTGCAAGCAAACTTCTGTCCCTGCATCAGTGAAATTCTGCATGGTTTCAGGATCATGGCCTTATTGAATGGTATTTAAAATCAATGAAATATAGAAGAAATAAAGTTTCCTATATATATAGGAAAATATATAGGACATTTTATTTCTTCTATATTTCATTTATTTTAAATACCATTACAATGTATATATAGAGAGAGGAATATATAGAAGTTTAAGAAAAACATCTGCCGTGACTTATCTAGCCTAATAAAACTTTAAAGTACCATCAAAAATATCTGAGAAAAATGGTGTACAAATAACTCTTCACAATGTTTTCATTTTATTTTACTATAGTTATCTCCTTAGGGGCAAGGATATGTATAATAACTTTCAAGTTTTTTCTAACTTTATCTTAACAAAAAGAAATGGTGACAGTGTTTATACTCATAAACAAACTATTGTTTTCATTGAGCCGGATACCCAGCTTAAAATATAGCAATAAAATAAATGAATGAATAAATAAATAAATAAATAAATATGTTTAAAATAAATGTGCCCTGAGTTACCTGACAAATTTTGTGGTTTTACAACCACAAAACAACTTTTTAAAAATGTGTTTTTTCTCCACTGTTGTCAAGTAAACTATGGAAGCTAGTGAAACAGACTACGTACAAAGTACTGAAAAGACAGACAAAAATACTTTCTCTGCAATTTCTGAAAGTTTTGCAATCTTTGAAGCTGTAAAATCACACAGAAGTTATTAGTTTGACAATAATTCCTTAATTGTGTACATTTGGTAGGGGGGAATATTTTAAAGTCATCAATCAAAGGAATTGAAAATAAAATGTTAGCAAATAGCTGTACATCTAAACATTGAGAAATTGCACAATAAAATATTGATAATGTATCTTTCTCTTGAAAAAGTTAATAAAATTCACAGATTTTCAACTCCTTAAGATTGAATAATTATGTATTCTATATTCTATATAATAAATACTGTTATTATTTGAAAACAACATTAATTATCCATGCTCATAAATTCACTTTTAAAAATTGGCTTAAGGTGGTGGTCAGAATTTTGAGACCTAAACAATAATGGTTCATTTTTACTTACATAGTGCTCTGTTGCACTAACAAATATAACACAAATGGTTACATCAAAGAATCCTTCGGATTCACAATAAAAGCTTATTCTGATTTAAGTCAACCAACTGCGACAGTTACAAAAGCCAGACTAATTTTTTCTTACAGGTACTAATGTTTGTGCCAAGAACAACGGTGGATGTCAGCAACTTTGTCTGTATCGAGGTAATGCACAAAGAACATGTGCTTGTGCACATGGCTATCTTGGAGACGATGGAGTCACTTGTCTGAGACATGATGGTTACTTGCTGTATTCAGGAAGGACAATATTAAAAAGTATACATCTTTCAGATGAGACCAATTTAAATTCACCAGTAAGGCCATATGAAAATCCAGACTACTTCAAAAATGTGATAGCATTGGCTTTTGACTACAGCTTGAAAGGAACGGGTACTAACCGTATCTTCTTTAGTGATGCACATTTTGGAAATATACAACTTATTAAAGACAACTGGGCCGGCAGAAAAGTGATAATTGAAAGTAAGTAAACATTTTTTTAAATTCTTTTTTTATTTGTATTGGTAGCCCTTATTAAATAAGGATTTGATGACACTTGGTTTTACTTGATTACACTTGGTTGGGTACAACTAATGAAAGCATACTATACTGTAAGATATATAACACAACTATGATAAGTAATAAGATCATCTATCTACATATTGCAGACTCAATTATCTCACAGCTTCAAAGTCACCTACTCTGTGTTATTTATGTGATGTACAGGGTGTACAATCCTAAAGAGCAGTTAGTATTTACAGTGCAGTTGGAGAGTTATGACATTGTTGATTGTCATTCACAATTTACATTTCAATAGAGTTTATCTCTGCCATTTAATATTCCTAGTGCACTGAATAAGAACCTGTATACGCTTGTCAACAAATCTATTATGTTTCAAAGTTGCACTTAATAATGTGCCTATGAACTTTTAATATTAGCCAAAGATGAGGCAAAAAGAAAGGACTCAACTTTTCAAAGAAATTGTGAGTGAACATGCAGATTTCATAGTTTGTGAAAACAGGATGATGCAATATAACAAATTAAAATAGGACATATTGTAAAGACTAGTCTTCTAGGTTTCTGTGCATTTCCATTTGTGGATGTGGTGCTCCTTGGGCTGAGCTGTGAAATTGCCTTGAAAAGCTGTTTGTTGGGAGAGTGGGCGGGATATGCATCTTCTGTAAGGGTGACATCATTACCCTATTCTGTATAAGGATGTACACCCCCCAAACACCTCATTTGCTTTGCTGTTGTCACAGAGAGCAAATGGGATTCACCTTTGTGTCAGGTTAAATGATCTATTTATGTATTTATTTATTTGTATTACTATACAAGGATTCCTAGTCATGGACCAAGACCCCATTGTGCTAGGCACTGTACAAACACAGAACAAAAAGACAGTCCCTGTCCCAAACAGCTTACAATTTAAGTTCTTCTCTTAGTCTAGTGTATGTTTATTTTCATGTAGTTAGTCAGTGTGGAGGAGTAGAGGATAACTTTAGTGTATGTAGCCTGCTTTTGCATAAGGCTCATTCAGCTTCTCACTAGTGCCATATCAGGCCCGGAGCTCTGTAAGCACTCCAAGATGTGTGCCTCCTGCCCAGTGATCATTCCAAAGACCTATGCCTGTATCCTGTATCTATGTCTGTGCACAATCCATTTGGTAACCCAGTGCACATTTTGATACACTTTCCCTCCCAGAACAAGAAGGGAGGGACACTTGAGGCTACAAATTCATTTGGCTTCTTGGTGCCTACAGCCTGCTACTCCAGGGCCCCCATTCAGACAAATATCACAGCCCAGAGCCACACATTAGTTGTGTGTGTGTGTGTGCGTATTTATTTATTTAAAAGGACCTCAGCTTTTTCTGAGGCTGCAATTCCACTTAGTATCTAGTCTCCATGTGGTCCAAGGGTTACTTAAATGACATTCCTCTTCAATAAGTACTACTATCTTACCTGGATTTCTCAGGTAGACCATTATGTTGCATCCCATATTACTGTATTTGGTGTACCATAGATATTTCTTGAAGTCACATTGTTAAAGATGAAGAGCAAAGAAGAGGGTTAGAGCAAAATAAGCACACACATAAAGTATCCAACTATCTTTCATTAATCCCATCAGAAGACAGCAATATCATTCACATGTAAGGAGCAGCTGATCTAGAGCCTGAGTCTGCAGATTTCCCAGGCAGCAGCCACCTCCACAGTTCTTGACCTTGACTTTACCTCTTGGCTGCGATACCCAGTTTCTGATTCGGTCTTGTCTTCTGCTTCTGACTTCTGGTTCCTGAGCCTGCATTGATCCACAACTCTGACTCCTAACATCTGGCTGTGGTTCTAGCCACTAGGCAAGCCACCCATGACCCAGCCCTGACATTTTACTTTAAAGATCACTTTACCTCTCCACATCCACTGCCCCATCAATGGAATGGAGAAAAACGGTATTTAGGTGCCCAGGAATCCCTGAGGGGCTTTGGCTGTATAGGAGTGGTCAATCAAATACAAGCAGAGAACATGGTTTTGTGGGACCGAGTGGCACAACTGTTGGCAAAAAATCAAATCTTTCATGACCAGGTAGACAAGCAAGACAGGCAAGCAGGAAATGCCACGCCCAGGTCTGTGTGATGTCACCGGAACATTTTTCCTTCTCTGAGTACACCCAGGACAACGTATCTAAGGAGCTAATCTGTCACTCAGTGTCTCCTGGTGGGGCTCTCGTCCTCACTATAAAGAGAAAAGATGAGTCCCTGTGTCTCTGTGTAGGCTACCGAGCACTAAGTCAAGTGATGGTTCAGAGCCAATGTCCCTTTCCACTGATCATTATCTCCATCTTAATGGCTGAGTTCTAACAGCCATATTGCTGGCACTAGCTTGGGCCTTAAATGTGCAGCCACCATGGCCATCCTGTATGATTCTTTATCAGGGATGCAGGCACTTTACAATGGCAAGTCTGACAGAAGAAATGATATACCCAATCAAATATTACTGCTAGACAGTGAATTGGTGCAATTGGATATTGCCAGTAGTAATATGGATCCCTACACATGTAGGGGTAGCTGGCATCAAACTGGCAGACAAAAAGTGCCATTAAGCACACAAAAATTGGCCTGGATATCCCCTTAAACAAACTGGAATTAAACGCTTAATCAAAATGAACTGAGGAAGGAATGACAAGAAATGTGGGCACATGAAACGAAGGGATAAAAAAATCCATGAAATGTACCCAATACTTGAAAATGGTGATATTAATCCAAGGCCCTGAGAGAAAGAATGAAGTGGATCTATTCAGAATTTTAAAAGGTCATTGTGGATTAAATAGTAACCTATTTCTAATAAACAAACATGAGGATGGACTATGCAAAACATAAGGCAGCTATTTATGTGGAAAACTCAGAGGCCTTAGAGTAACAAAAATGTATTTGGAACACCCATCTAGAATACAAGAGACCTCTAGAGAACCAGAAGGTTTTTGTAGGTGAGGAGAGAGCCCACAGAATGGCTTTATAGGAAGAAGCCCAGGGAGGTGGCAGTAAGGAGTCTGGCAGAGTGACTGCTTCTTCTAGGGTCCCTGCACTGGAATCTGCTGTAGATGGTGGGCTGGGTTTTGCTAACAGCCAATGTCAAGGTGGCTTGAAGCCCTGAGAAGAAGATATGGGCTACGGGAAGCCCTGAGGAAAGGGGGTCCACTGGGCCCAGAATCCAGGGCATCAGACTGAAAGGAGGGATCCAACATTTGTTTTTGTTGGTCTTTCTTTTACACTGGAAAGGGTGGAACTAAATGTGGCCTGGCTGGAGACCTGAATAATGAGAAGAGGCAGACAATCATGAGGCCAGAGCAGCCATTGGTGGAGATGTTAGAGAGGACAGGCTACTATGCTATGCCCAGCCATAAGGGGGCATTCCTTCAGTGTCTCAACTCTGTCACAGCACCCAAACTACCTTTGTTCCTCTCTTTAAATTAAAATTTCAACTTAATTTTCACTATGAACCCATGGCTGGAGCTTCCATCATTATTTTGTTTCCACTAGCACCAAAATATGATAAGCATTGTATGAGATAGAATTGAAGACCTTTCAATTCTCTCTCTCTCTCTCTCTCTCTCTCTGTCTGGGACAATATTATAGGTAGGTTTGGCAGAATTCAATATTTTATTATTTTATAATTTCAACAGATAATAGTGTTGTATATTTTTATCTATTTAAATTTTCACAGTTGAACAAAATTATGAAGTTTAACTCTCCCCTCAAGTGTTATTGATTTCAAATTTTCCCAGTTATGGGAAGTTATGAGGGGGCAGACAATGATTATTAAATGACAGTATACATTGAAATTCAACAGATTAAAGCTTTATAATAATTAAAAACAAACTGTCAACATCACATGTCAAAATATACAAGTCAATATCCTTAAATCAAATGCTAATAGGTTTTCAAATACCATTTTTCTTATTTGCCTATCTGTCAATTTTGATCATCATCTATGGAAATATGTGTTTGTCATTTTATGTGTGTACATGAAATCAACATTTATTGATAAAAAAATCATCCTTCCAATCGTAATTATAGCTAAATCAGTGCTTTATAAGATGTCCCCAGTTACACTATAATACTGTGTATTAATGTGCCTAAAGACACTCTACAAAGCACGGTTCATAGCATTTAATTCTACCTGGAATCTTAATACTCCTGAATTCATCTATCACTAACAATATTCTTCTTCTGAACCATTGTATCAGATGAATTTCTTTCTCAATGCAGAAAACTAAACTGTGTTAATATTGGACATATTTGAAAACCATATTGTTCTCATGCCCACAACTTCTGTTTTCTATAAATGCTTGAGTTGTAGTTTCATACTGAATGACAAATAATTTTGTAAGACTATGTATGTTACTGTGTATTTTTCAGCTGTTCTGAAATATTTTGTCTTTGTCCAATGTCTTTAATATTTTGTTGGGATTTTATGCTCCAGTTTGAAATATTCTTCTCTTCATTCAGAATCCTTGCACTTGATTCTCCTCTCACACCAGTGTAAATGTGGTATTACTCAATTTAAACCAGTGGTGGTATCTTCTGAAGTGGGTGGTAAAATGCAGCAATTTGGCATCTATAAGAGAGCATCTATAAAGAAAATTGAAGGGGTGAGGGAAATGGAAGGAGCAAAGCTGGCTCCAAAGCCAGGACTGATATGAATTTTTTTCACTATAATGTATTAAAATTGCATATAAGGTAATGTATTCTTCTAATTTCTGACCTGCTGATTATGTGCTATGGGGAAGAGGTGGTTAGGTGAAAGCAAGCATACAGATTTCACTAGTGGTGATAGGGAAGCAAAAAATAGCATAATGAGATAAAATTTGATGTACCTGTGACAATAATTAAACCCTCTGGTCCTCCTGAAAATTGAAAACCAATTAATCAGCAAATATTTTGTAACATGTTTTCTTTGGGCTGCAAGAGCTCTGAAACTGCACTAAAAACATCATCTAGTGTGGTTCTAGTTAACTCAAAACAGGTCTACAACCCTTTTCAGCTTATTAAGCACATATCTACAATTCATACAAACCATAACTCAATATTTAACCAGAAAGGTGAGAATAGAATGGATGATAAGCAAGATACTATTAACTCACATTTCTAATTCACTGAATTCATACGTACTACTCATAAAGAATCCATGAGCTGTTATTTCTACTTCACTGACATCAGATCTGCCACTCAAAACCAATGCATTATCAAATATTTTTTGCTCACTGAAAACAGTTACGACATATAAAGAGCCCTTTAATGAACAGGTTTCCAGTTCACTAAAAACAGATTTACAACTCACAAGCAACCCATTATCTAACATTTTTTTCAGCTCACTGAAAACAGATTTACTACTCAGAAACAACCCATTATCCAACATTTCCAGTTCACTGAAAACAGATTTACAACCCCTACACAAGCCATTACCTAACCCAGTTCCAACTCACTGAATATTGATTTAGAATTCATAAACAACCCATTATCTGACACATATTCAGCTCACTGAACAGATTTGCAACTCATAAACAACTCATTATCTAACACATTTCCAGCTCACTGAAAGTAGATTTACAGTGTAAAAACAACCCATTATCTAACACATTTCCAGCTCACTGAAAGTAGATTTACAGTGTAAAAACAACCCATTATCTAATGTTTCCAGTTCACTAAAAACAGATTTAGAATCACTTACGATCCCAGTACCAGACAGGGTTCCATCTCCATCAGATAAGAACAGCCAAAAAACAATTACTTCCCATGCCCAGCCCCATTTATTTGCTTTTTTGGTTATATCAGGTATGTTATGTGTACATTTGTACAACTTACATTTGTACATTTTTTTGCACATGAATTGTATGGTCTTGGAAGTTGTTTATGGAATGAGATCAGGCAAGTTGAGCAGTATGGTGCTAAAGTTTTCACTTTTGGCCTGGGCTCAGTGACACTGTTAGTTCAATAGGAACATTGTTTTTAACAGCAACTAAATGGGGTTAATTTTCTTTCTCCCCACTCCTCAGTGGCAAATATTCCTTTTCTTTGTTTCTTTTCTCCCTTTCTCTATCGTAATGCCCCATGCATGACAAAGGGTTGTCTGGGCTATGAACTGCCTGTCAGTGCAATTCTTCCCTCTTTTCGACATCACTTTTCCCATTACTGTGACATCACGTATTGTTGTGCTGTTCTATATCAGTTCTTGTATCAAGCTCACGGGCGGCACACCCCACCCCCACTCTTCCCCTTTTGCCCAATCCCCACACCCCACTTCTGCCCACCAGGGCCAGAGGAGCCCCAAGCCCACACCATGGCCGGAGAAGCCCTAGCCAACCCACCCGAGCCGCTCCGTGCACCGGTCTGCCCATCCAAGCTGCCCCAGCTGGCCTGTCCAAGCCACCCTGGTCAGCCCAAGCCCCGGCCACCCAGAGGAGCTCTGAGCCCCAGGACCATTAGCGGAGGTTTGGGGAGGCTTAGCTCCTGAGTCTCTGAGTGCTTTCCTTTAGTGAATTAAGTAATGTGACTAATATCTCATATGCATGTTTGTGTGTTTTTTTTTCCTTCTCATCTTCTCCCCAGGAGGGGGTTGAATGTGCAATGTAGCGTTTTGTTCTAGCATGGGTTTTTTGGTTGCTGTGTATTTATGTTAGAGAAGGTAAGTCAAAGAAATGAGCCTTCTGTTTGGAGCAAATGGTGGTAAGGTTTGTGATAGTCCTTAGTTCCTTTAGCAGTTCATTCCACAGTTCGCAGAACAGCCCCCAAGAAAGCTCTGTCTCCTCCTTATCCATGTTGTAGAAAGTTCAGTTGTGCCAGAGAAGCGAAATTGTCAACCACCGTCTTCATCCTGGAACTTAAGGGGATCTTTAAATGTCCTGGATGCAGACCACTGAGCACAGTGAAGATAAAGGCTGAGGCCTTGAACTTGATTTGATATATGTGAAGCCAATGTACAGTGCAGAGAACAGGTTGGATGTGCTGATGGTAGCCTGTGGTGCTGAGGAAACATTATATAGTGGTTTGTTTTACTCATTTATTTAGTTTCCTAAATGGTGTAGAATTCATCCCATGGATATTGCATGGCTGTAGTTCAGCTGAGAGGTGATGAAGACGAGGTCGTTATCCATCAGGTTGAGGAAGGACTCTCCTAGCCAACTGGAGATGGTAAAAAGTGTTATTCGTGGATGTTGCTATGTGAGAGCTTAGTGTCAGTGAAGAATCCAAGAGAATTCCTTAACTATGGACTGAATTGACCGCTTGTGGGTGTGTACCTTCATCTAAAAGAAGACTGCACCATATAGACCTCATATTGCTGTTTCTCTCTGGGCCTGTCTATTCAAACACTCACTGAGTGGCTAGCTGGGGAGTACATCTCCAGCATGCCACTCATTGTCTGTATGGGCCCGCTGCTGTGCATTGGAAGTTCCCTACTGTACATTAGTATGTCACTGCATATTAGGTAACTTTCAATGCATAGCAGTGTGGTCCACATGGATAGTTAGTATGGGCCACGCCGAAGCGCTGTGGATTTACACCCCAGATTGCCAAACGGTAAGTGTTTTTATTGTTTCCCTCTGTCCCTGGTTCCTTTTCATTGCTTGCTGACTTGTCCTCTGCCTTGCCCGTGGAAAGACCAGATTATCCAGTCATACATTGTGGATACCTGCACAGACAGCACCTCCTCTTGTGAAACCGCTTGTTCTTTCCTCCTAGCTGACAGTCATGGGTCCTAGCTGCCTGCCTAAATTCTTTCAGTACTCCTTACCTGTCCTTAATTGCTTCTCCCCATGTTCCTTTTCCAGCATGTCAGGGAGGATCTGATCCTGCAAGGTCATTACTGCATACGGAACACAGAAATAATTTCCTCAAGGGGAAACTTACATCTGAACAAGTTTTCTATTTAGGACCTCTGTAACCTGAGGGCCTTATGCTACTCCCACTGAAATCACTGGAAAGACTGGAGTGATTCCTAAAATAGGATTTTGAGATTTCAATTGCAATTTTTATAATTATTGTTCTGACTCTGTCTGTTAGAGGGCTATCGGCTCTCAAATTCTATATTTGTAGAACTCAGGCTTCTTGATTTGTGTTTTGGGGAGTCAGCAGCTTTTATCTTATATTCATCCTGCTGCTAAAGCCATCATAACTCCATAGTATATTGCAGCCCAGTAAATATAATAATGGAATCCTATTTTGAATGTATATAGTACCTGCTCTCTGGGCCTGTCTGGATGTTGTGCAGATATTGATTGATTTGGCCTCATGACAACTCTGTGAGGCTATAGTGTATTGTCCCTGGTTTGTGGATGGGAAGCTGAGGCATGGAGAGGTGATGGAATTGGTGAAGAATTTTGCTGAGCAGGGAATAAGCACTCAAATATTACTCAAGGGAACTTATATTGGTATAGAGCAGACGTTCTCAAACTGTGATCCATAAAGTACTTATAGTGGTTTGTGGAGAATTGGCTGTAAATGTCAGTGTGCAGCTCAGGCGTATAAATCCAGACATCCAAAAGGGGTGGGAGGAAAAGGGATTTTTCTTCCTTTGGGGAGAAGGTCTAGTAGTTGTCTGATTCAAGAGGATCAAATTGATGCCCCAGATAAACAGTAGCTATCCATCTCCTGTCATGCTTCAGGGGAGGAATGGAAATTTTCGGTCACACCTAAAAATTCTAAGAATATACCAGGGTATTGTCCCCAACTGCCACTATAGGTTGCCATGTTCCTTTGTCCAGGCTATCAACGCTATATACTGCTGAAGGTTGTTGTGCTCTTTCAACAAGGCTAACAGCTTCATCTGCTACTGCAGGATGCCATGCCTGTCCACCTTCCTCTCCTCTTCCCTAGGATGCTGGTCATGAAGGGATGAAAGGGAGAGCAGCCCAGATGTAGAAGACCTAGCAGGCGGTAAGGAGCCTCCCTGGCCTACCACTCACTACTTTCCAGACTCCCCGCACCTATTGTGTAAAGCAATAAGTTTCCTAAGCGTGTGTGATTCAAATCCAGAACTGTGTCACTTCTGAAGATAAATGTGGGTATGTTCCCTGGTGGTTGGTAGGACTGTTTACCTGAAAAAGTGGACTACTTTCTCAAGAAGAATTATGAGGTGTCATCTGAAACCATAAATGCCTTCACAGCCCCACAGTGCTAACATGGGTGGATGTTATTATGTGAATGGTGGATGCATTTATTTATTTGATAGCAGGTTTCTTTTTGGTTGCTTCTAGGGATGTTCTGCAGTTCTTACTGCAACTAGAGGAATATATCTCTGTTCCATGCATGTTTTCATGGGTTTGGGGAAAGTTGATGCCCAGACAAATCTCCCAGTTCTCTTAGTACTCCAGAGGGAAACTGTTGAGAAAACTGAGAGACAAGATGATAATGGAGTCATATAATAAGTTGTTTTTTTTAATTCTGGCCCCAGTCATATATGATTTAAAAGAATACAGGACATGTGGCCAGTTGAAGAAGTCCAGGAAGTACAACATAAAACTACCACTTGTTAGCTGGAACAAATGCAGGAGAGGCAGCCATTCAGATGAACTCCATAATGACCTCAGCTGCCTTGGAGCTATCATCATGATTTCTACCCAACCCTAGTTGAATAGACTTCCAGATTGGTGCCATACCCTTTCAGTTTGGGAGCATATAGCTACTCAAAACAGGTACTGGTCAAAATGGGGTTACATTGTATTCTTTCGAACGCTGCAAGAGTCAGAGGTACAGGCCTGTCTCATTCCTAATTTCAAGCAGTTCTTGGAAATGTCAGCACTCATAGGCGGGATGAATAAAAATCTTATTTTTTTAAATTAGATTTTTTATTTAAATAAAATACATTTTCTTTTAAAAATAAACATATTTGAAATTAAGGCAGCCTGTGTTAACCCCTAAATTTACTAAGGTTAAGATAATCTTAAATAAAATATAATATTCAATTCAGCAAGTTTGTTGCCAACTTTTTTTTAAAAATGTCAAATTCTAAACTGGTGGAAGTCACTAACTAAGCACCTAGCAGCAGAGTGTGTTGAAATGCTAAGCCAGTTTTTGACAGCAGTAGTCTCTTGCAGGTACAGGGAGAATATTGTCTTCATTTCAGTTTAACAATTTCCGTTCTATGATAGTTAGTTCAAAGCTGAAAAAAATGATTGGGAGTTGAAAAAGAAGGAAAGCTTGTTTTCTCTCTTCTAATCTATTGAAGAAAATGAGGTTGAAGAGGATGAGATTTTGTAGTTCTATAATCTGAAGGACATAGTGACAGAAACAATCAGTTCAATTCACTAACCACAGATAATACTTCCTTTGTTTAATAAGTCAATTAGTTTTAAATACAAAATTTGTTTTGATAAACTAATCTTTTCCCCCTTATGTATCTAATGTAAAATAGCTTTATTTAAGTAATAAAAACCATTTTAAATTTCTGTTTTTCCCCCATTTTTAACTGAATTCCAGTTGATGAAAGCTTGACACAATTCCTAAATAAAAAAAATCTAATAAATAAGAAATGTCATTCACCTTTCCCTACAATAATACAAATTAAGAATCTGAATCAATATACTAAGCTAATAGATTACTTAAAAATGATTATCGTTATAGCCTCCTAGTTAACAAAAAGAAGTACCAAATTTAGTGTGAAGGCTATATTCAGTTGCAAATCAACATGTGTTGATGGTTCTCAATCAATAAGAATCAACCTTTCTTTAGGAAAATAACTAATGAGTACTAATATAAAAAGTACTCTGACAAATATACAGAGAGACTTTCTGTCTTCTGTAGACCTGAACAGGCTTGTCTCTTCGTATTACCATATTACATCTCAAAACCTATTCCTCTGCTTTACATGTGGATGATTGTTTTTTCAACTCCAGTCATTACCTTTCAGTCTGGCCAGTGTTCCCAGGGTCTCTTCCAGGATCTTGTTCTTATTAATAATGCCTTTGAAAAGGAAGGAAAGAATTCACTCAAAGGAAAAATTTAGCTGATCAGTAGGCAGTACAAAGAAAGCGGAACCAATCATAGAACTGACAATTTCTTGAGTATTTTGGATTCATGACAAATACAGAATCAAGACATACAGAAGTAGGAAAGTCATCTTTAGACTTGGGGATAGAGATGGATATTATGAGGTTGAAAGTCTTCATCTTAGAGAACTTTTAATAAAACAAGTGATTTCATAGAAACCAAAATCCAGTCCTTATTGGAACTGATTGGAATACTGGTCTAATAAACAGATGAGAGCTCCTGTGAGACCTACCCAATAATTCCAGTATCCCTTCTGCACCTTGCTCTGTCACATCCATAGGCAGAGGTCAAGGTTCCATGGTCTTTACTCCCTCAACTAGTGGACACAAATAATCATTTTTATTTATTTCTTAGGGATTAGTGAAGAAAGCAGAGGAGACCTGGTGGAAATAATCAGGGTTTTAATTCAATCCAGGAAATGATCCCAAAACAAGAGAGTACATTATCAACTGGCCACAACTGACAGTGATTATCAAGGTTTCAAAGTACTGTTCCTTCCAGGGAGCACATATTTGTGCTGGTTGTGGTAAACAACACGACTGATAGGGTTGTAATCAATAAACTAGGAAAAATGTAATCAGCTGCTATTATTATTATTATCATCATGTTGATTATGATAGTGCCTAAGGGGCAATCAAGAATGGGGCCCCATTGTGCTAGGCACTGGACAAACACAGAGTGGTAGATAGTCCCTGCCTTGAAGAGCTAACAATCTAAACAGACCAGACAGATACAGGATGGGGGAATAACACACAAGCAGAGTGAACAGTGTAGTGGCAGTAAATATTATGTTAGCTCCACAGTGTTTTTTAGGGGTAGGTTTACTTAGGAGGGGATAAGCTCAATGGAAGAAAAGGAAGGGATGGGGAGAAATGGCAAAGGAAAAGGTAAGAGGGGCAGCTGTGGAGTGAAATTGAGGTGAAAAACCTGTGAGGAAGGGGTAGAGAGAAGCGTGGAGCAAACAGCCTGTCAGCACAGGGAAGAGAGAATGTAGAAAGTTCTCAATGTCCAAGATGTTCCAGCTTTAGCTACTTTTGTTCCTACTGGCTAGGGTCTCCTTTCTGAGGTGAACCACCTGTCTCCTAGTGCCTTCAGTGTGTGAGCGGGTCTCCTCTGCACAGTTCTGAGTCCAATGGAGTACTGGGGGAAGGGTGGGTCCTGTGAGGGCCCAGTTTACCTCCTACCCTCCAGTGTAGCAGCCCCTGCTTTTGCTGCTTCTGTTCCTACTGTCTGTATCCCCACATTCTCTTCTCGGCAGAGCAGAATGCCTGCATGCTGAATAGGCAGAAGTTAGAGTATACAAAGTAGAGCCTGCATATTAAAACATGCTCATTTTATTCTAGTTCATTTGTTATGCTGAATATTGATTTCTTTGCATTTGGAAAGAACAGTAAAGTGCCGCTTAGGACCTGTGATCCAAGTTGATAGAGAACCTTTTGCAAAGCAGGCCAAGGTCTCTGCTGTAAGCCTTTCCACCCTTTCCTCTGTTCCCACAAGCATACAGAAGATAGGAAGGAGTGAAACCGATCGTGCCAGTTCTCAGGCCTGATTCATTTCCTTAGCATCAGACTTCTCAATGCCTTTACCTCACAGAAATCTGCTATTGCAAGGTCTAATCTGTCATCCAGTATCAGAGAGTTTCAACTTATCTCATAGACTTTCAGGCCAAAAAAGACCATCATGATCACCTAGTTTGACCTCCTGCACAACATAGGCCACAGAACCTCATTCGTTCACTCCTGTAATAGACCTATAACCTGTGTCTGTGTCACTGAAGTCCTCAAAAATCTTGATTTAAAGACTTCAAGTTAAAGGGAATCCACCATTTACGCTAGTTGAAACTGGCAAGTGACCTGTGCCCCACATGCAAAGGAAGGCGAAAAACCACCAGGGAGTCTCTGCCAATCTGACTTGGGGGAAAATTCCTTCCCAACCTCATATATGGTGATCAGTTAGACCCTGAGCATGTGGGTGAGACCCATCAGCCAGACACCTGGGAAAGAATTCTCTATAGTAACTCAGAGCCCTCACCATCTGGTGTCTAATCTCCAGCTGTTGGAAATATTTTCTCCTAGCAGTTGCAGATGGGCCATATGCCATTGTAGGCAATCTCATCAAACCATCCCCTCCATAAACTTATCAAGATTCAGTCTTAAAACCAGTTAGCTTTTTTGCCCCCACTACTGGAATGCTTTTTTCAGAACTTCATTCCTGTGATAGTTTATTCTTATGCCAACATTGACCCTTAACTTAAATAACTCTTCCTCCCTGGTGGTTATTCCTCTTATGTATTTATAGAGAGCAATCATATATCCTCTGAGGCTTTGTTTGGTTAGGGTAAACAAGCCAAGCTCCATGAGTCTCTTCTAGTAAGGCAGGTTCTCCATTCTTCTGATTATCCTAGTAGCCCTCCACTTCACCTGTTCTCATTTGAATGCATCTTTCTTAAATGTGGGAGACCAGAATTGCACATGGTATTTCAGATGAGGTCTCAATTTCCTATCTCTCCTGGAAATATCTTGCTAGGATTGCATTAGCCTCTTTTCATGGCCACATCACATTGGTGGTTCATAATCATCCTATGATTGAGCAGTATATTCAGGTTTCCATCTGCTACGTTCCTAGTTTATAGCCAAAAAATGTGGCTGTTAGTCCTTAAGTGTATGACCTTGCACTTTGCACTATTAAATTTCACCCTATTTCTGTTACTCCAGTTTTCAAGGTCATCCAAATCTTCTTGAGTGGTATTCATATTGGCAATACCTCCATATTGGCAATACCTCCCAACTTTGTGTCATTTTTTGTGCGAAGGTCATTAATGAAAATGTTAAATAAAATTGGTCCCAAGACCAATCCCTGAGGAACTCCACTAGTAATCTCCCTCCAGCCTGATAGTTCACCATCTGGTAGGACCCATTGTAATTTCCTCTTTAACTATTTCCTTACCCACCTTTCTATTCTTGTATTAATCCCTATCTTCTCCAATTTAACTAATAATTTCTGATGTGGAACTGTATCAAATGTCTTGAATTCCAGTAGAATTAAAATAACTGCATTTCCTTTGTCTGGAAAAGCAGTTATTTTCTCAAAGAGATCTGGTGATCTGCCATAGTATATCTTTTCTAAAACTTGTATTTTATCCCAATTACTGTTTACCTCTATATCATTAACTACTTCTCTTTCAAAATTTATTCTAAGACCTTGAATACAATTGAGGTCAAAATGGCAGGCCAGGAGTTTCTTGAATCACTCTCCCTGCCCCCCTTAAGTATAAGTACTATATTTGCAATTCTTCAGTCATAATGTATCACCCCTGAGTTTATGAATTCATTAAAAATGCTTGCTCTTGGGCTTGCAATTGCATGTGCCGGTTCCTTTGAGGTTCATGGATGGAGATTATCCCAGGCCCCCTGATTTGGTCCTTTTAACTTGTTTGAGTTTGACTTCCACCTTGGATGTGGTAATTTCTACTGTCATATCCCCATTCCCGTTAGCCACCCTGCCACTGTCCTTAAATTCTTTGTTATTCTTATTAAACGCTAAGGCAAAGTATTCATTTAGGTATTGAGCCATGCCTAGATTATCTTTACTTGCCTCCCCATTCTTAGTGGTCAGGGCCAGCTCTAGGTTTTTTGCCACCCCAAGCAAAAAAAAAAAATGTAGGCTCCCCCCACCCCAGCCCTGGGCTCTCCCCCACCCCACCCGCACCCCCTGCAGCCCCAGCTCTGGGTCCCCCCCAACTCCACCCGTTCCACCCTTGTGTCCAGCCAGTCCGGCACTGGCAGGGTTGGGGTAAGCAGTGGGGCTCCCAGGGCGCGCCTCAGCCCAGGGTCCCTCCAGCTGGGGCTCCTGCCTCCAGTACCGGCCGGGAATCGGGAGGCCAGAGCCAGGGGAAACGCCCTGGCAGGGGGCTGAGGAGCCGGGGCAGGGTGGCCCCAGAGGGAGCAGCTGACAGGGAGCGGAGCCCACACAGCAGCGCCCCAGGCACCAGTCCCCTCTATGGACCCGCTGCTGCTGCTCCTGGCCGCCCTGCCGCAGCACCTGTCAGAGCCCGCTGGATGGTTCGGCTGCGGCCGGCGGCGCAAACCACAGTGGTCCCAGGGTGCCCCCTGTACTGCTGCTGCTGCTGGACCCCAGTCCCGGGCCCAGCTTTAGCCACCCGCTGCGGCTCTTCCATCTGGACTTCGGCATCAGCTTGGGGGCCAGGACAGCATCTACCTGGGTGAGCGCCTGCAGGGCTGGCCACCAAGCAAAAAAAAAAAAAAAAAAAGACCCGAATGTCACCCCAAGTACCTGCTTGCTTTGCTGGTGCCTAGAGCCGGCTCTGTTAGTGGTTAGCAGTATAATAGTCCCACATCTTTCTTTGTTTTCTTTTTAGTTATATGGGTAAAGAACCTTTTACTATTGGTTTTAATATCCTTTGCAAGGACCAGCTCTGCTTGGCTTTTGACAGGTCTCACCTTTTCCTTACACTTTCTGACCTCCAAGCAGGGCTGGCTCCAGGCACCAGCGAACCAAGCAGGTGTCTGGGGCAGCAAATATAAAGGGGCAGCAGGAGGTCGAGCTCTGGGGCAATCCGCCCTCGGCGGTGGCGGCGGCGGGAATTCGGCGGCCGCTCTGTCACAGCGCATTTCGCACTCGGCGGCAATTTGGCGGCGGGCACGCGACTCTTCTTCAGTTGCAGGCAGCCGCACCATCACTTCACCTCCGTGTTCAGCGGCAAGGTTTTTTGTTTTGTTTTGTTTTGTCGCGTGGGGCGGCAAAAATGCTGGAGCCAGCCCTGCCTCCAAGAGATAGCTTTCCTTGCTGAGTCATCCGTCTTTCATTCCTTGTAGGCTTTCTGCTTTTTCTTAACTTATTTGAGATGTTTGTTCATCCAGTTTGGTCTGCAAACCTTCCCTACATTTTTTTCTCCTTGCTTGGGATGAAGGCTTCAGATATTTTATACAAGTTTGACTGAAAGTAATTCCAAGCTTCCTCCACATTCAGATGATTCAGTTCTTTAGTTTCATCTACTTCCCTTATTTTTTAAAAGTTTGCCCTTTTAAAATCAAGGACCCAAGCTGCAGAACAGTTTTATTTATCCTTCCATTCCTTTAAACTGAATTAACTCATGATCACTCGAACCCTCTACCACCAGTTCTTTGGTGAGGTCGTTGCTACTTACCAATACTAAATCTAAAATGGTATCACCTCTTCTCAGTTTGCTGACTATTTGGTGAAGAAACCGATCTGTCTTGTATTTGAAATAAGTCATCTAATTAAAAAGTGATTAGTAGTCTGCTGGACCAAGGGAAAAAAAAAGTCAAACAGAAATTTTTCACTTGCCTATGCAAGTTCTATAGATTGATCTCCCATTTTAGTGAATGAAACATAGCCCTGAGTTCCTCCAGGAATGCCTTAATATGAGTACAAGAGTACAAACTCAAAGGTCAAGTCTGCCCATTATCATAAGTTCTCAGTATGTTCAAGAAAAGCTTTTCTTCACATGCCATCATTAAGCCATTTCTTAGGGCAACTACCCTGATTCCTTCCCCACAAAGTAATAAAACAGAACTTTATAACCTCATTTGATCCTTAATGCTATCAGTCTTTAACCTCTATAGGAGGTATCATTATAATTTTCCTGTTCATCATAGTGATTTCCAAATAGTTTCTACCTCCATCAGATGAGTTTTCAAAGTTGGGAGCTCTCTCTGATGAGACCCTATATTGTGTTATTCATTTATGCAATGTTGCCCTTAAATAGCTTTTGTTTCCAAGGAAAATTCTTTTTTTTGGTCACCGAATGCACAAAATGTTCTTCCTTCATCCCAAGCATTTGCACACTCAAGGTTTGAAACCTCCTCATGTTATACAATAAGCATACCACACATTTTCTGTACATCCAAAGTTAATACCTGTGTTACCTAGTCCAGGTGCAAAAGTAGGAAGACATGTAAATCAGCTATTTCTACAGGAATAAGATGGAGCATTTCTGAGATCCTTCATTCCTTTTCTTGTGGCCAGAAAAATTGCATATCTCTTTTAATGAAATCTTCAAGGTGGCCACATGGTTGTCAATATTTACATTCACCAAATTCTATAAGACGGTTCTCCGGTCTTCAGTGGATGCCATTTTTGGCAGCATTCTTCTCCATGTTATAGTGTCCTATTAGGAGGATGACAGAATGTATATAATTTGTTTCTTTCTTGGATTTCCAGATTTTTGGGATCATTCTTCTTTCCATCCTGGTGGCACATTGCTGTGCAAATCCCATCATAACAGTTCTGAGAACCTTAACATAATGAACAATAGGAAAAGTAATCCAAACTTACCTGAAAAATTCTTTTCTTTGAGTAAGAATGTCCACAGATCTAGCCCATCCTGGAAACAAAGGGATCATCCACGGTCAGGTAGAAAGAAAATATGACATCCAAAGCTTCAGTCTTACTTTGCTAGCCAAAATTATCCCAGTATTCTGCAGCAGTATAAACTGTTTTGTGTTTTCAATCTATAGATTAATACAACCTGTAATTTAAAAATGTAGAACAGAATTATCCTGGCTTTTGATGGCTGTTTCAAGGTGAGAACTTCAAGGGCTGGGCTTTCTTTCTTCCATCCAAAGCATTCGCTTGCTGCTAGTGACTGCCCCCAAGCTGAAATCAGGGTGAATTTTCCATCATAGAAGAAAGGAGATTTTCAGGTAAGCTCAGATACATTTTATTATTTGCTCCATTGCTATCTGGCAGCCAGTGTAACATGTCATGGCTGACTGGTGTTTCTCCAGTTCAGTTCTCCTTTTTAACCGATTTGCCACCTATTTCTTCTAGCCAGTCCCTGATGTGCATCCTGTTTCTTCCTAACTGCCTTTTCTCTACCCTTCTGTTTCTTGTATGTCCTTTGCAGTTGTGTCCCAAAGTTTTGGCCACCCTCTCACTCATTTCTTTCCACACACCAGCCCTATAGTATTCCCATTTCCCTCAACTTCTCTTACCATCTCAGATCTCCCTGCTAAGAACCCCCTCACCTCCTGAAACAAAATCAGGAAGAACTTGCTTAAATGTACCCATTGTATTGCTCATACTTGTCCTGTTTATACAGAGGTCATTTTATATACAGCTCCCATGACTAGCAGAAAGGGACTCTTGATTATCACACCATAGTAAGAAAGAGTTATCTTAAGATTACAAATCTGAGATGTTTTGCCTTTATATAGTTTGTTAACTAAAGCTCTGTTGAGATAGGGTGCACCTTTTTCCTTGTTAGGAAGTACTACTCAAATGATTGATAAATCAGCTTTTCAGGAGCTTCACAGACTATAAAATTAATAAGTCAGAAAGCTAGAGAGAAAAAGGAATAAGTGATCGGGAAGGCAAAAAATAGTTGGGGGAAAAAGTAGTAAATAATAATAATAAATAATAATAATTCTGGGAAGTAGAATAGTGCCTTGACTGAGCAGTTTCTTTTCCCTAGATGGACAATGAAATTGATGCATTTTGCCAGTGCCACATCTTTTACAGTATAAAATGAAGTGTTTTGTGTAGAAACACTGCCTCTGTTTTGAACTGTAAGTGCTAGCATTTATAAGAGAAAAAAATCCATTTACTCCTAACATAAAGTGGCAGACCCTGTGATGTACTGCAAAACTCTCCACTGTCAGCATGCGTTAAGGGTTTTCCAAAGTGTGCTACTATTCTTTCTAAATAAATCCACCCAATTTAACTGTCCAAAAAGTATTTAAGTTACTGTTTCTCTTATGGACCATTACATTTGATCTATTTTATAGGTTCTCCTCAGGTTTTTGAGCTTTCTCTTAAATAAACACTTCAAAAGTTTTTTGTCTCTTTTGTTTGGTAATTTAACTGGTAGTTGCAAACATATATTTTGGATCCAGTAAACACAGGTAAGTAGTGAAAAATACAATATGTAATTGCAATCTCAATGGTGTTATCCAAAAAGCAAAATCACTATCACATATAATATTATAGCTATCACCTATTTTGTTTCTTGATGCCACTATTGAGAATGATTAGTGTGCAATTTAATAGTCAAAAACCGTTAACATGGGAATAGACTATATGTTACCTTGTTTATAGCTGTTATTTGGCTGGATTGTAACTCCCAGATCCATCATGAACGGATGGCCCTGAAAATACAGATCTTCCTGTTCCAGTATAGAAGGGGTATTAGATGCCTCAATCTGCTGTGTCCAGAATCTACACATGTGGGAGGTGGCAGGCCAAAATTTCTTTGTTTTGATGGCTGCAAGCCTCAGCTCATTCCACAAAAAATGTAACATTGTCACTGGTGAAAATCTAGGGAAAACTGTACAAGGTGAATCTTCATGGAGATTTCTTGCCCAGGCAGCCTCCTGCAGGTTTTTCTACAAAGGTGGGTTATCCGGCCAATATCCTTTGGACAATTCATGTTTTCCAGAGATGTGTTTGTATTTTTTCTATTCCATATGTATGGAGCTACTTTAAAAATTACATGAAAATAAGTGACTGTTTTGGAAATCATAGGGGTTTTTTGAGAAAATAAAAGTGTACAGAAAATTTAAAAAACTAAATGTGATAGCACAAAGACTAAATATAAAGTTGAGAGGAATATTTTATGAAAGGATTTTCAAAACTGTTCCATGTTGGCCTGTTTCCATAGCAATCAATAGCAGGACTTCTATCAATTTCAGTAGGGGCAAAGTTGGGTAAACACTGAACATTTTTTGAAAATCTCACCCTTAATGCACTTAAGATATTGTGGACTTTTCCAACCAAATCAATTTTCTTTCAGGGATATGAGCTGAGTATTTTAATTACTTGTTTGGCAATTATCATTGTCTGACATAATATTTAATCTGCTGCTGTGATGACTTTACCAGCAGAACTGTCTTCAGATGCAGCATATTTACAGCTATGTAAATTGTTAAATAATTAAAGTATTCTGTAACTTGCGAGCAAGTTACAATATTCAAAACTGGTCTTAAAAATAGGGATGGACAAACTTATTTTTTGGTAAAGGCTGTAGTTTTCTAATGTGTGTTTAGGTTTCATGTTAACAGACTTCTACGGATATACAATATTTTTTTATTAGATTATTCCCCCCTTGCCTCTAAATGTCTGGCACTGCTTATTGAAGAAAAACATTTATAATAGAAGTCAAAACTTTTTGATTATAAAATTGTATTGATTTTTTTCTTGAATAGATCTTCAGTTGGCCTAAAAAGATTAACAGTTATCATTATACAACGTTTGGGCAGAAGCAGTAGTTTCCTCTTAAAAAGTCATTTCTCTGTGTAGATAGACACTTTAGACTTGTTTTAAATTGTATCTTTTATGTTTTCATGCTTTCGTTTGTTTTCCAAAACTATTATGCTATTTGAAGAGCCACATTCTGGACCATAACATCTGTTTGCTGAATCATTTGAAATACAGTAGATATTTCAACCTAAAATTCAGATCTATTTACTTGACTAACCCTCATTCCATTTTAAAAAGTTACTTGTTTCAGAACTGAGTCATGGGATTTTGAAGGGAATATCTCTTGATATCCTGATATGTGTGCTAATACTCTGTGTGCTATTTAATCATATTGCTATTGTCTGAACTCTGAAAACAAATGTAAATGTTTGCTATAGTTGTATGTACCTGGAGTGATTTTCTTCAATAGATGTTTGGATATTTCAATTAGTTTGTCACATAGGTTTCCAGTTTCACATAGGTTTTCAGTTCTGTACCTTATTGAATTTTCTGTATTATTGTTTATCAGTAATATGTCATGGACCGGGACTTTCCTGTCCAGAGTTGTACTTGCACACGGCCATTTGCTAACCAATGAATTACCAGGTAAAGCTAAATTACTAAACTGACGCTTTGAACTGTGACAGATTACAGGTGTGCTTTCAGGTTCGTGGGTTCTCTGCAGACATCTGTTCTTTTCCTCTTTTCTTCCCCTCCTGCAAGAGTTTCCCCCTTGAAATACAGACTATATCTATATCTAAAATCTATATCTAAAATCTTGAAACCTAGACTTCATGGCAATATATGTTGAAAGGTTATAAAGTGTGGATCCTGGTTAACTGCAAATAAGTATTCTGCAAATGAATTAAACACTAAAGACTCTCATAGTCTGTCCTACAGCACTGGGTAAAGGTATTGTGATAGACCTAGGCCAGTTGGGTACAGCAGAGTAGCCTTATTGGGATCCAGGAAGTGGGCGGGCGAAGCCCCCCCCACTGCTAAAGGATCCCCCCAGCCTAAGGGGGGGTCCGCAGCACCTGGAAAACCAAATAATTACGCGGGACAACGAATGAACAACAGGGACGGGAGTGCGGTCAAAGGGTCAAACGAAGGGAATCAGACGGGGACACAGAGCAGAGGACCCCGGACAGCACCCCCTGCTCCTCAAAGGCGTCAAGGGAGTCAGTGGATGCCACCTAGAGGTACAGCAGAGTAGCAGAAGGGAGATATACTGGCCACTAGATTAACAGTTTTCTCTTCCCTGACTGACCAGAGCAGGGGCTACTCCAGGCTAATGAGAACACCTGATTCCAATTAACCTGCAAAGAGTCAGGTGAGGCCATTAAGCTAATGTGACCACCTGACTAATTAAGGCCCTTCTGATAATATAAAAGGGCTCACTCCAGTCAGGCAGAGGAGAGCCAGGGGAGAGAAAGTGTGGCTGAAGGGCTGGTTAATGAAGACACCCTCAAGTCATTGGTAAGGGAAAAGAAGGGAGAAGCAGGAGAGCTGTGAGGAAGTGGCCCAGGGAAATGTAGCAACTCTGGCAGTGAAAGGTTGGCTGCCAACAGCTGCTACCATGAGGGCCCTTGGGCTGGAACCTGGAGTAGAGAGCGGGCCCGGGTTCCCCCCAACCCACCACTACAGAAACACCTCCTGGGAGGAGAAAACAGACCCCTGTCAGGACAGGAGGCTAAACGGTTTTGGTATGAGGCCATAGGAGCAACAGAGACTGGGAGCTCTCTCATCAACCTCCTTGCTGGTTTACGATGAAAAGGGCTCAGTAGACTGTATCCCTGGCCCTAGAGAGAGAAGGGCTATGTGGAGGGTTGCAGTGAGCCTCTGAAGCTAGCATAAACTGCCTGGAAGCGCGGGACCCACAGGGACAAGGTCGGAGCTCTGCCACAGTATGCACAGACTTCTAGCGAGAGGCTGTTAAATCTCACTTAAGAGATGAAGACTCTCATTCAGCCTGTAGAGTCCAAGCCTCAAAAGGAATGAGCTCTAATGCTTGAGAAGCAGAGGAGGACATTACCTGCATAGTTATAGTCCTCATGGATATATGAGGAACTTTTGAGGCTCCAGTTAAATTGTAAGACAACTGTCAAGTTATGACTACTGTGTTCTCCAGTTCTATACTGATGAGAGTTTTTAAAATGGCCTACTTCACATATTTCTTCCTTTTCACTCTGTCTTGGGATTTAAATGTAGTGTTCATCAATTTAATGAATTCATTGTTTGGGACATTTTTAAAACGTTTCCTCCACCAAATCTCATTGAAGATAGCATTCTGGTGGTAATCACTTTAGCTTGGAAAGTGTGCATGAGCCAGGCATAAATGGCTGACTTAAGATGTCACACAGCGTTCCTAGAGATAAGGTGATCCTTTACCAACACACCAAATCTGTATCAAAGGTGGTTTTTGACTTGTACTTAGACCAGACCATCAACTTACCTATATATTACCTCAAGGCCATTTATTATCAGAGGAGAGAAGGCAATACTGTCTTGATTTTAAGAGGGCTGTATCTGAACAAGATTCCATGTTTGTAGCACATATAGATAGATGATAATAAGCATCGTATGGATAATACTAGGTATTAGTCTCCATGCAGAAATTATTCATATGGATTAATTTCTCCTTACTGTTATGAACTACCAGAGATTTCAGCACCAATGTTTTTCAGAGCATATTCAGTCAAATCTAAGGCAGCCTCCACTACGTATTTGAGAACTGCTCCATCTTTAACAGATGGAAAGTTGCTGCCTGGAGTTGCATCTGTACATTCATGCAGCATTATTCCCTATATTAAAAGCGGGCTGGAGTGGGGTGGGGATAGAACCACTAAAGCACATTCCCTTGTGGAACATGGAATTGAACCTAGGATTCCTGAGTCTGCATTCCTCTGCTCTCAACAAACAACTGTGAAACTCACTGCTAAAGTGTGTCTCATCCCCCTCTTGCCTGATCAACATATTCAACTGCTACCAGTTACTTTGTTCGCTTAAGTAGTGAAGATCTGTGCAGTGAATCTAAAGGTCCCAACCCTGCTGACGACCCAAGTTGTGGGTTGAGGCAATAGGGTTGCGTGTGATGGGATTTCTGTTTTTTTTATTAGGATTATTTTAATAGGAAATTGCATCTAAAAATCTACTTGAGTAAACATTTTAGGCTGTCCTAAATTATGAGCATCTGATTTCGATGCTAACCTACATTTACAGACAAAAAGTTAAAATATTAAGGTTGCAAAGTCAAGCATTCAAAATTAGGAACTGCACATGCAACCTTAAATTGGCTTCCTGGTATGTCTGCATTATGATATGGTCTTTAATTATATGGTCACAGAGTATTTTTTCCACAAGATTTCTCCCTCGTTCTAGTCACAGGATTGGCAGTGCTGTGAGAATGAATAACGGTTGTGTAGTGAAGGAGGTTGTTGTGTATAGGATTCTTGCAGAAGTTAGAAGGTGTCCAGTGAAAGAGGCAGGGTGATTGCAGAAAGGGAAAGGATGGTTAAGGATATTGAATGTCATTCTGGAGAATTGGATTATATCCCTTTCTCTTCTACAGAGTGCCTGTATGATACTGTGAAAGTCATTCAAACCAAAGTCTTTACAGTGGGCCGCTAATCATGCATCCCTTATTTTCTGAGTACCCATCCATGACATAGCTGGGGCCAGATTTGCAGAAGTGCTGAGCCTTCATGACTGCAATTGAAATCAATTGGTGTTGTGATTTGATCATTTAAAGTGTTATAAAATGCTAGATATTCTAGCAAATCAGAATCAATGTTTGTGAAATTGGTCTCCCAAAATTATTGGACACTTTTGACAATTTTCCCCTTAATCTCTGTGTCTCAGTCCCATCTATAAATTGGTGATGAAGATCATCTGTGACGAAGATCAGTTCATTAATGTTTGTGAAGCACACAGATATGATAGTGAGAGCATCATAGAAATTCCCAGGAGGAAAATTATAATTCCTATTGAGTGAAGAGTTTGATTGTGTGGAGGTAAATAAGACCTGGGGCCATACATTGAATGAAGGGGATAAAAAGAAATATAGAATAACTGCTCATGATGGGCTCCACTTACCATGGTGACACCTCCTACTGGAGGATTAGCTCCACAGGTCGGTATGCCCTCTCCCAATGGTGCATCACGTCTGCTCTCGGACCCACGTTACTCCAAGGACTGTAGTTTCCTTTCATGGGACAGCCCTCTAACTGTGTCACCATCTGTGCTTCCCCCCATACTGGGGATCTGCAGTCAACTGTCCAGTCACTTCCCCAGTGGTGAGTGTAGGGGACCTGGGTTCACCCACTGCTCCAGGTCCCAGCCAGGGACCCTCTGAACTGCAGTTGCCTACTGCATTCCTTTGCCTCGACTACTACTGCATTTCCCTGGGCTACTTCTCTATGGCCACAGCACTCTACTCTGCCCTAGCAGCCTTTCCACAGCTCCTTTTTCACTCCCTGGGTTTCTGCCTCAACTGCTCTGTCTAAGGTGCTATAGTGTTGCAGCCTACACAGGACACAATCTTCTTTGCCTGAGCTCCCAGCAGTGACTGGCTGACTCTGGCCCTGCAGTTCCTTTTATATGAGCCCACTGGGCCCTGATTGGCCGCTCCTTGCAACCTCTCCTTTTGGCTGCTTCCTGCACAGTCTCCCTAGAGCTCTATTAACCCCTTCCCTGCCAGTGTGGGGCAAATGCCCCATCACACTGCTCCTTCACGGAATGAGGCAGGGGTCCTGTGGCAAAAATAGTAGTCATGTAATTAAAGATAGTATCAAAATACATATCCTTGGGTGGAGGTGGGACACAAGGACGTAAGGTGCGTGCACAACGTCAACAGACTGTTTTCCAGAAAGTCCCAATTTACTCTGTTGTATACTTCCTTCACAGTATGGGTCCATGCAGAATCTAATGTCAGACATTCCTAACCCCTTCAGGACTAGGACCAAATCCTAGTGGAAATCTGGAATTTCTGATCTATAATACTATAAATCTCTTTCTAGCCTTGCAGAGACATGAGATATTAGACTTGCTAATGGTGGCATTTTTATGCAGGGATAAAACTGTTTCTGACTGAAGACTGTATCTTGCCCAATGTCAGTCTCAAGCAAAGGAAATTTTGGGGAAGAAGGAGGAAACTATTACTCTAGACATACATGTAATTGAAAAATTTGTACCACATAGTTAATGGTTTAACCAATATCTTGTTCAAATGAAGTAGGTATATGTAGTAGATCTCCATGTTCATTAAAATATGCCTTTTTAAAATCTGTAAGTTTTTGAAGTATATTTAGAAAAAACAATCTGGACCATTTAGACATGGACAAGTCTGACAGCAATAATTTTGAAAAAGTGCCTGAATACATTTAATCCATATAACACATTTATACTATAAGTGCTTCATTCATTTCATGATGGGTGTTTTTGTCATTTTACAGATGTGTCAAGGAACACGATAGAAATATTTTGATTTTCAATCCAGAGTATTTATCCCAATTGGATGTCAGATAAAACTTAAAATAGGTGTGTTTGAATTCTGCAATACATTCTTGCATCAGTGCCATAACTGTTGTTCCAGGGGGACTATTGCCCCATAAAGTTAAACATGGTCACTAAATACACAAATAGAAAACATATCCAAAAGTTTACTGTGATAGTATGTGACGATGTAAAATAAGACTATTTTAATCCCTATGCACAATAGGGAAGAATAAAGATTGGATGTGTACTTTCTGACTTTTGAGGGCTTTACTTTCCAACATTCATGTTTCTTTGTTATATGGAATCTATTCTGTACAGTGAGATAGCAGAAGAAGAGAGTTATAATATGCCTTAATATTAATATTTTTCAAAATTGATGTTTCCCAAATTTTAAAGTATGGACTGTTTCTTCATGTGCTTGTGGGTATCAGAGACCAAGTATTTAGATATGTTGCTGTTGCTCTCATATGCTGTCTTTTGAGCTCATCTGCCTTTAAAATATGCTCAGTGGAAGAAGAAAGTTGTAAAGTCAGTAGGAGGAAAGAACAAAACTTCTAAATGAACTTTAAAAACTCGCTAAAGAAAAGGAAAAGTTGCAGAGCAGCCCAGTATGTATATAATCTGCTAAACATATGCTTTAAAAAATGCTTCTAAACAGCTTTCCTCTTTAAAAACATTTTTTTAAAAAAAGGTAAGACAGAATCCTTAGTTTTAGCCTAGGCACTCCACACTTTTAAAACATGACTAATGACTATATCAAATCATGCAAAAGCTATACAATTAAATATACTGAGACATAAGAGTAAAATATGTATTTTTGTTGAGGGGACAAACACTGGTTTAGATTTCTATTTTGTAAGTAGAATCCTTGGAACATTTCAATGTTAATAGGTTGCAATATGAAATGTTCACTTCAGTGTGGCAGGGAGGGGCTCTCTGCTTATGCTTGTTTGCCTCCCCTTTATTTGGAGTGCCATTGAGGGCTAAATACAACTTTAAGAGTCACTTCTTGGGATCCTGAAAAGTTCTCAATATGTCCCTTGGCAGTGGAAAGTGTATACGCTCTTGGAAGTGTCCTTGGCTGTTGGCCTGGGTTGTTCCTGATGTACTTCCTTCCCCCCAAAAAAGAACTCTGTCTTTCCATTCTCTTTGCTTTAAATAAAATTATTAAACCCTAATAGGGTCACCACAACAAACTTCAGACATTATCCAGGCTGGCACAAAACTTTTATTCAGTTCTTAAATTCATCATGGATTACATCAGTTTCTCTAATGTGGAATCTTTTGTAGCTCCCCAGGTCAAGGACACAACCATACCAGCATAGAATCATAGAATAACAGAGTTGGAAGGGACCTCTGGAGGCCATCTAGTCCAACCCCCTGCCCAGAGCAGGACCAATCCCAACTAAATCATCCCAGCCAGGGCTTTGTCAAGCCTGACCTTAAAAACTTCTAAGGAAGGGGATTCCACCACCTCCCTAGGTAACGCATTCCAGTGTTTCACCACCCTCCTAGTGAAAAAGTTTTTCCTAATATCCAACCTAAACCTCCCCCACTGCAACTTGAGACTATTACTCCTTGTCTTGTCATCTGCTACCACTGAGAATAGTCTAGATCCATCCTCTTTGGATCCACCTTTCAGGTAGTTAAAAGCAGCTATCAAATCCCCCCTCATTCTTCTCTTCTGTAGACTAAACAATCCCAGTTCCCTCAGCCTCTCCTCATAACTCATGTGTTCTAGTCCCCTAATCATTTTTCAAGTTTTCCTTCTTAAATAAAAGCAATGGACTGAACAGTGGAATCAGCCTTCTAGAAGAATTATTAAGCTACATCTGCTGCCCTTTGGCTCCAGGCTTTGTCCACATCTACATGTTTTGCCTGGGCCACACTAGTCCACACAGACCCCCTGTTTGAGAGCCTTCCCAAGAAAATCAAAATTATAAAACTCTCCATGGCTGCAGATTTTATATCATATGGTTCTTTCCCTGCACTAACCCTTGCAGCCAGATCTGTGGCATCCAACAGTGTTGTAGGTGGACACCTTTGGATCAAGCCGAAGAAAGTACCTGATTCGGCAAAGTACCTGATGGTGTCTTCAAGAAGAAAACATTGTGAAGTGTTTGCTGAATAAAGCCATGCTTATAAGGAAGGTCAAAAAGTGTCTTTCATCTAATAGACAGTCAAAGAGAGAGTAGAAGTCATCAGATTGAAGGAAATTGTACTGTCCCAAGCCTGATCTTCAGGGATCCTGAATCCTTTTCCTCTGCTGTCACAGACTCTGGGGAAAATTAACCACGATAAGGCACAAGTAATCCTAGTGATTCCATTCTGGCCTTGTAAATTCTGGCTTCGCCTCCGCAACTTGAATCACCCATTAGTATAAGGATTCCTTATCCATCTAGAGCGAAGACTGTGTTGACTTAGCATACTGCTGGTAAAAGGAAACAATAGTACTCAGCGTGATAGCACTGAGGAAAAGCTCTACTGCATATGAGAACTAGAATCTGGGCCAGATTTAGTCACTAGAGCTGAGAAAATAAAATTAAATCCAGATCAGCTGAAATTTGTCACTTATTAGCATTTATCCAAGACATCATACTTCTAGGCCTTAGACATCTTTTTGCAGTGTTAAGCTTTATCATTGCAACCATTTATAAAAATAGACAATCCTAAAAATATTTCCCTGATTCTCCATATTAAAAGAATCCTGCAAAACAATAACCCTAATCAACTCTCAGAAGATATACAGAGTAGTTCCATGAAGTTGAGTCTACTCCTAGAAGTTCTCAGAAGACCACTCTTGGGGCCCTTCGCCTATGGCATCTGTTTAATTTCCATTTAGGTAGACTTTAGAGTGGTCATTACTTCTGATCTGACCATTAAGCACTTTATATGAAATGTCAGTATGATACATGCTGTGAAGACAAGGGGTTGTTTTGCCTGAATCCTGATATATCCCTAAAATCAATTCTGCTTTGCTTTGCTCACAAGAAATTGTTGTTCTTTCCTTCTGCCCTAACTCAGTCAGTCTAAAAGAGGAGTAGCAAAGGATATATACATGCAGGGCAATTAAAAATCTAACTAAAAGATAACCATCCATATTAAAATGCCTTCCTTATACTGTATAATGCCAAAGTAAAGGAGAAGAAAGCATCAAAATCATCAGTAGCCTGATGGTTCAAATACAGTGTAAATGAAATGTTTGCCCTTCCCCTTCAGCACACCTGTACAAGGAGAAACCATGTTTGGGTAGAATCTGGTCAGCACCGCTGGTACTGCTAGTTGACCTAACCCTCTCTTACATACCAGGAATCAGAATTGTGGGGAATAAAAATATAGCAAGAGTAACCTCTTACCATGCTCCTCCAGTGGCTGTAATAGGTATCATACCTTATAAAGGTACAATTCCCTCCAGGCACTGTCACTATGGTACAGTACATTTCCCCATTTTTTACATCAGTGCCTCTGAAGAGGCATAATTTGGCCAATAAAATATTTTATGGTTATGTTAAAACATCACCTTTATATGAATAAAAATAGGTAAACTGGCCGTTAGCCTTTAACTTTCTTTTTTGCCATGTGCCAAAAGAGACATGGTCACATCAGTGTTTATATATTTACCTTAAATACGATTGCACTGAATAAAAGATACAGAATTTGTGAACAAGTTGCTCCCCTGGGTCTTAGAATTATTCACTCCTTGAAGTAACATGAAGTGTAGCTACTGAAAATAAGCTGGTTGTTGCTATGCAGAACCCTGAAGGCTATGTTTATTATGTATGATCAGAAAGTTTACTACAGCAGCATTTGAAGGAGTTTTAATGTAACATGGCATATCACATGGTGTCATATTACATAGCTCTAGAAATCACATACACAAACTTAGTCCGTATGACATCATGTCTGCCTGAATTTTTCATAGGCAAAACAAAAGTGGTGTAGTTAGTACATACTTATTAAATTTGGTTGTGCCAAAGTTGGCACAATCTGGGTTTTAAACGTATTCTGAATAAGATGGGCTCATTTTGCAGCTCATTGGTGAGAGAAGCAATTAAACAATCAAATCAGCCTCTAGTTTCAAAAACAAAATGCTATCTATTCATTCTTTTATTACAGTTTATTGTTCTCTCTTAATAATTTTACTTTCTGCCAAGAATGACTTCTTGCCTTATGGCTACCTGAGGAGCATAATGGAAGGGTAAAGAATTAATTAAAGTTCTGATTGTGAAATAGGTAATATGTGTGAAATTTTAAGCCATCTCTCAGATGTTGTATTGCCTTTGAGGCATAATCTTCACCTCAGACATCAAATAGTGACTGCCTGTTATCTATTACAATAAAATAATCCGCTTGCATAATCAGAAAACAGTCTGATCTCCTGTGATTGGGCCATTCAAGCAATTGACAGACTGTTTCGAAAAAAGTAAATTGTGAAAGCCAAATGAGAGAGTACAGTAAATAAGGACTCAAGGAGGTGCTTAATGGTAGGTACTTTTAAAACATCTCCAGAAGTTTTGGTGTAAATGTGCTATTTGTGCTCGTTGTTGTTAGGACGTTTACTCTCTTTTAATATTTACAAAACCATATTTTACATTATATAGAGGAACATTATTGTTTCCTGCCTTACAATTTGCTGTGTGTTTGAACAAATTGAGGTGTGTTTGAACAAATTGAGGTAGCTTAGAAGGTGGAATTAATGCAAAAAGGTTTGTTGATCCAACCCAGCCCTAGTCAAAGAACAAAAAATGTTAATGTTTTTAATTTAATCTTCCTGCAGAATTTTAAAATTAAAAGAAATAAGCTAGAAACTTACTTTGCTCAGAAATAGTGAGAAGCATTACCAAATCTCAGAAGTTAGTCATTAGATAGTTTCAGCAATAGTCTCCCCTCCCACACGCACACACATATGCTGAATAACAAGGGATCCTAATAGGTGTTCTTCAGTAATTGATTTCTTGCTTGTCCGTTCTCTAGGAAAGTCAGATGAAGATCAGAATGACAATATTTATAGGTTGCATCTCATCTGGGGAATGTAATCCATCTTCGTTAAATTCAATAAAAGTGATAGATGGTGTTTGGCAACGTAATGATGTGATCACTCTACCATTGCCTTTGTAAATCATAAGCTGTTGCTTTCTGTTGTGTAGATATTTAATCAGTTATACACCCCATTACTGTTTTAATTCAGAATGTCAGTGGCAGGTGAATAATGTGAGGATTTGTATATTAATATCATATTGTATTAATGTTCTCTTCGTTTAAGTGTTCTGTTCATATGAAAATCATAAACTGTTGCTTCATGGGTAGAATAAATTTAACCAGTGCTGCAGGCATCTAATGCCATCAATGTTTTAATTTAATGTGTCAGTGAAACAAATGCATTTCTTTTCATTTCCAGTTTCTGTGTGCTTTACTAACTCAAAACAGTATAAGGTAGTGTGAATATATGAAACTGTAAACAACAAATCCCCTGATTTTCATCATATGAAAGATTTTGGGTTTGACTCCCCAAATTGCAGTGTTCATTGAACTAACTACATATTTTCTTGCATATTTCAAAATGAGTGAATAACTGATCAGTTACTTTCAACAGAAAATATGGTTGTGCTATGGAATAATCCTTAACATGTGTATGGTAAATTAATATAGCACAAATTCATTACAGTCTTGTAGTGGCTAATCATTAGAACACCAGTGTTCCTGATAATTTCAAAGTGGAGTTGAAGGCTTTACTTTTTACATGCAAAACATTAAATGGTTTGGGACCTGGCTGATCCATAGACAATCTGTCTCCTCATGTGATACTGGCAATACCTCTGGGTCACTATAATATTGACTTACTTGAATTTTGGGCTGCTATCTGTATCCTAAAGATGAAAGAATAATTATAGAAGATTAGGATTGAAAGAGACCTCAGGAGGTCATCTAATCCAACCCCCTGCTCAAAGCAGGACCAACCCCAACTAAATCATCCCAGCCAGGGCTTGTGAAGCCAGGCCTTAAAAACCTCTAATGATGGAGATTCCACCACCTCTCGACATAACCCATTCCAATGCTTCACCACCCTCCTAATGAAATACTTTTCCCTAATATCCAACCTAGACATCCCGCACTACAACTTGAGACCATTGCTCCTTGTTCTGTCATCTGCCATCACTGAGAACAGCCTAGCTCCATTCTCTTTGCACTCCCACCCCTTTCTGGTAGTTGAAGGCTTCAATCAAATCCCCCTTCACTCTTCTCTTCTGCAGACTAAATAAGCCCAGTTCCCTCAGCTTCTCCTCATAAGTCATGTGCCGTAGCCCCCTAATAATTTTTGTTGCCCTCCACTGGACTCTCTCCAATTTGTCCACCATCCTTTCTGTAGTAGGGGCCCAAAACTGGACACAGTACTCCAGATGTGCCTCACCAGTGCTGAATAGAGGGGAACAATCACTTCCCTCAATCTGCTGGCAACGCTTCTACTAATGCTGACCAATATGCCGTTCGCCTTCTTGGCAACCAGGGCACACTGTTGATTCATATCCAGCTTCTCGTCCACTGTATTCCCCTTTTCTGCAGAACTGCTGCTAAGCCAGTTGGTCCCCGCCTGAAGCAGTGCATGGGATTCTTCCATCCTATGTACAGGACTCTGCACTTGTCCTTCTTGAACATGATCAGATTTCTTTTGGCCCAATCCTCCAATTTCTCTAAGTCACTCTGGATCCTATTCCTACTTGCCAGCATATCTACCTCTTCCCCCCAGTTTAGTGTCATCCGTGAACTTGCTGAGGGTGCAATCCATCCCATCATCCAGATCATTAATGAAGATGTTGAACAAAACCAGCCCCAGGACCGACCCCTGGGGCACTCTGGTTGATACCAGCTGCCAACTAGATATCAAGCCGTTGTCACTACCAGTTAAGCCTGATGATCTAGCCAGCTTTCTATCCACCATTCATGCAATCCATACTTATTTAACTCGCTGTGACTTAAAAAAAAAAGTACCAACAAATATACAATTTACTCCATTTATTCTAATTTAATAATTAATATTTATTCATTCACTTAATACTGACCACTTATCAAATAAAAAATAATCTGCATTTTACATCAATAATATTTTTATCAATACTTGATTAACACAGATCTCATATAACTGTCTTAAAAAAGCCTCCTCTGTAATTTTGCACTTAATGGACTGAACTTTTTAAAGGTGTGAGTGCCTTATGCTTGTCATGAGAGGGCATTCCATTTCATGGGTAAAAACTGGATGAAACAAAAGGTGCATGGTGACAAATAAGGAAATTACTCAAGTATCAGTAGACTACAGTCTGTGATACTTATAAGGTTTACCTGATGTGTTTCATATTGATCTGTAGCTGAGACAACTTTTGTACTATAAATAGTTTCTGTTTCTTGTCTTTAAGTCAAACGTATCAGATTCCTCCAGGTGCTAGTGCTTGATTATTATTGAGGGAAGCAAAATATAATGATTTCGCTAATTCCCTTTGTGATACTTATGTAAATATAATTCTCACCTACAAACTTGTCAGCTGAACTTTTTGTCCGCTTAACTTTTGACTGCCTAATGTTGTGATGTTATTTCAAGAGAGCTTCTTCCTTCAAGAGAGTTGTCTTTAGTGGGTAATTCCCTAAAATTGGTAAGCTGAAAAAAAAAACTTCACTGGAGGTTCTTTTATTGCAGGCTATATTAATAGGAGATTCTGTTGCTGAAATTTCTTCCGGAGTTTTTTTTTCCTCCACCTCTGATCATCTTTTTGTTCAAAATCCCCCTAGTAATGGTCTCTTGGTATCATCTTTATATTGATGTTTCCTTCATTTTTTCTGTTAAAACTGTATGAAATCTGCCCTCCTTTAGATGAAACATTCTCATCACTCTCTCATAAGTTCTTTGCCATTTAAATCATATCTTTTACAAATATGGTAAGATTTTTTTCACCAACTGTAGTCTTTGTCTTATGTTAAAATAGATTGCATATTTCCATAGATGGCACCATGGCATAGCTTTCCTGGAGTCTTTGTTCTAACACTTGAATAACATTTATTTGATAAATATTTGTACTGCATTTTGTCTTTGTATGTCAAAATTCATAGGACCCTATTCTGAGTTGCCGCAGAACTGTCATGTCTGCTTAGATTTTGTGGGGGTAGGGAAGGGAACAAAGATGGCTTCAGGACTGGTCCCTGTCATGAAGTAGAGAAACCCTCGGGCTTTTCTCTTTGGTACTGGCTACTTATAGCTTTAATTGGCAATTTAATTAGCTGTGGATTACCTGTGCAAAACGTTACTTTCTGTCTAATTCACAAAATCAATGATTTACAGAAAACAATAGTTAAGTCCCTTCCTTTCTTGAGGTAAAATCTATGCTCACAAACCAGTGGTCAGAAATTGTGTCTGAAATTCAGAGAAATTTCAATATATTGAACAGAACAAAATTTTAGAAAGAGTAATTTTTTTAACTGATTGGGGAGACGTTAGATATTCAACTTCCTAAACTGCCTCTACCTCCAAGAAGAACCTTTTGTCTGAAGGCCTGTTTTGGTATCCAGAATCTCTCAATTTACACCTGAGAGCATAGCTTTTGAGAGGATCCTACTAAATTGAAATAAGCAGTACAGAAATAAATTTCATTTTTTCTTTTACTCAAAATACAAACACAAAAATTCCTCTATCACTTCATTTGTCAGACATATTTGTTGTTTTATAGGAAAAGCATATACAACCTCAAGAAACCCAATCACCAAAGGCAAGCCCAACCTTCATGTATATTCTGACATCTCCTTTAGATGGAAGGTGCTTCAATCAGTAGTCTCTTTCCTGTGGGTTCCTGTGGATTGTTCTTAGGGCTTTTTCTCCTAAAATCCACCCCTCCGTTGTTCCATCTTTTTTTATTACTGCATTATTCTGTCTCAATCAGTGAAGATTAGTGGAGAAGTTATTCAGAAGAATGAAAAAATTTCTTTCTTCCTAATTTTCTTTTCTAGTAATGTCTTCACTAATGTTTGAGTCCTGTCTCTCATGAGGGTTGAATTTTCAATTATATTGTTGTTTTTTAAATTGCTGCAGCTTTGGAATAAATCTTTTTTCAGGCTATCAGGTCAGGTAGGCAGGACCAACATCCCAGTGTTTCCTTAAAAGTCCTTGCACTTCCTCCAGTCTATAAAACAAGACTGTCCAAGCCATCTGGAAGGAGTAGTAGAGACATTATTAGAAAGCCAAATAGCAAGATATGTTAAAATTGATTTTTTTCTTATCTTGTTTTAGGCAGCTAAGACCCAAGAGTAAAAATCTATCTTAATTATATATATATATATATATATATATATATCTTCAGAGGAGCAAAATTATGGGCTTTTAATTATCCTTTTTTGTAATATTTGCTTCAATAGATCCATATACATAAGCTGGAACCATATTGTAATAAAGTATTCTGTGAGGTCACTGTCCCTTATAAAAAGAAAATGAAAGGCCTCTTGAACATATATCTTCTTTATGTACTGCAGTAACCGAGGAAATATATTGACCATAAGTTAATATCATATGCTTATCTCAATAGAGATACAAGTGGTTCCTTGCTGACATGGCATGGAAGTTTAGCTAGGA
Organism: Eretmochelys imbricata; assembly: GCF_965152235.1. Classification (NCBI taxonomy): domain Eukaryota; kingdom Metazoa; phylum Chordata; order Testudines; family Cheloniidae; genus Eretmochelys; species Eretmochelys imbricata. The sequence continues at coordinate 21,521,471 of NC_135582.1, read as the reverse complement.
GAAGCTCTGAGAAAGCTAGTCAGAGGGAGAAATTTTAGAAAAGTAGATCAATAAGAACATAAGAATGGTCATACTGCTTAGACCAATGGTTCATCTAGCCCAGTATTCTGCTTCCAGCAGTGGCCAGTGTCAGATGCTTCAGAGGGAATTAACATAACAGGGCAATTATCAACTGATCTATCCCCTGTCATCCAGTCCCAACTTCTGGCACTTAGAGGTTTAGGGATAGAACATGGCTCTAAGCTTGCATTCATGGCCATCTTGTCTAAATAGCCATTGCTGGACCTATCCTCCACGAAGTTATCTTATTTTATTTTTAACCCAATTACAATTTTGGCCTTCACAACATCCCTTGGGAAGGCAACAAGTTCCATAGGTTGATGGTGTGTTGTTTGCAGAAGGACTTCCTTATGCTTGTTTTAACCCTGCTGCCTATTAATTTCCATGGGTAATGTCTGGTTCTGATATTATGCAAAGCGGTAAATAACATTTCTTTATTCACATGCTCCACACCATTTGTGATATTATAGACCTCTATCATATATCCCTCCTTAGTTGTCTCTTTCTAAGCTGAACAGTACCAGTCTTTTTAATTGTTCCTCATATGGAAGCTATTCTCTACCCTAGATAATTTTGTTGCCGTTCCCTGTACTTTTTCCAATTCTAATGTGTCTTTTTTGAGATGGAGTGATGCACTGCATGCAGTATTCAGGGTGTGGGTGAACTATAGATTTACATAGTGACATTATGACATTGTTGTTTCTTATTATTTATCCCTTTCTTAACGATTCCTAACATTATGTTAGTTTTTTTGACTGATGTGGCATATGTTGAGCAGATGTTTTCGGAGAACTACCCACAATGATGCAACATCTCTTTCTTGAGTGGTAAAGCTGACTTAGACCTTCTCATTTTGTATGTATAGTTGGGATTATGTTTTCCAATGTGCATTACTTTGCACTGATCAACATTGAATTTCATTTGTCAAATTCTTGCTCAGTCACTCAATTTTGTGAGATCCCTTTGTAACTATTCACAGTCCACTTTGCCCTTAACTATCTTCAGTAATTTTGTATCATCAGCAAACTTGGCTTCCTCACTGTTTACTCCCTTTTCAGGATCATTTATGAATATGTTGAACAATATTGATCCTTGGAGGACCCTGCTATTTACCTCTCCCCACTGCGAAAACTGACCATTTATTCTCCTTATCCTTTGTTTCCTGTCTTTTAACCAGTTACTGATCCATGAAAGGACCTTCCTGGTATCTCATAACTGCTTACTTTGCTTAAGAGCTTTTTTACATAGGTCCTTGTCAAAGGCTTTCTGAAAGTCCAAGTATACTATCTCAACTGGACCTCCTTGTCCACATGCTTGTTGACACCCTCAGAGAATTCTAATAGATTGGCGAGGCATGATTTCCCTTTAGAAAAGTCACAATGACTTTCCCCCAATATATCGTGTTCATCTTTGTGTCTGATAATTCTGTTCTTGACTAGAGTTTCAGCCAGTTTGCCTGGTAATGGAGATAGGCTTTCTGGCCTGTAATTGCCAGGATCACCTCTGGAGACTTTTGAGAAAATATTGAATGAATCAGTGAAAGTGACACATTCATAGCTAATCCTTTTTTTTTGCCTTGTGTGTATGAACTACTATAGATAAAGTAAATTAGCTTACTTTGGTGCGTGTCTGTTTTCTATATATTACTTGCAGGATGAAAATAATACCCTCTACAATGCCAAATATAAAAAATAATAATCAAGTTAATAAATACTGCATTTTATAAAATGAGCCATTGAAGGAAAATCTAGAAATGTAATATGTTGCATCTAACTTTCTGCCTAAAACTGTTTTTTGTGTTATACACTAAATAGATAAAGAATCAGAGTATCAGTTATGTTGTCTTAGTGATTGGGAACACAATAGTAAGAAATAATTACTCCAGTTTCTGCCAGTGTCACTTTTATTTATTGGAATCGGTAGTGTACAATTTATCTTTTCTTGACAGCATTAAAGGTATTCCTTAGCTGGCTATTAATTTAATTTGCTTTTGTTTCTTCCTCATATTTTTCATGTAGGATGAAAGAGCACGGTACAGTAGCTTGTTTAAAAAAATGTATTTTGATGCAGAAGGTTTTTCTAAACATTTTCAGATATGAAAACAATCAGTTAACATTGAAAAAAAAGAATTCATTCATTAATGCAAATGGATATCTACATTTATAACATATGAACTCAGATACCGTTTAATAATAAGTATAATTAGAAAAAAAGGTGAGCTTACTCTGCCTTCAGTGTCAGTTGTTGACTTTCACTTGACTACTGGTTGCATAAAAGGTCCCAATTTTTAAAATATTGGCTGGCAGTATTGTATTGAAAATATATTAATGGATTTAACAGTTCACAGGTGTTCTGTATCATATAAGTTTAATATCTGCAGATGATATTTGCTTATTCTTCCATGGTTTTACTTTACTTTATTTTCTTTAAACTGATAATGAAATGTTTAATGGATTGATTTTTATAAGTCCTCCATAGATTTCAATGGAAATTGTGAGTGCACAGCGAATCTTAAAATCAGGTTATAAGTAAACAATGGGAAGAGGAAGGGACTTAACTGAAGTTTCCTGTTGTTGTGGATGTTATGAGTTAGATGGAAAGTTAGATAAATCCATTCTCTATTTTCCTTCCCTGGTGTGTTGTTGCAGTTCCATCACCTCCAACGCCCATTGTACCATTTGTTTGCATCGAAGTGATAGGAAACTTTAAAATCTGGGACGGAGAATGTGTTTCTTGGAAAATATATATCTTATATATATATATAAGCTTAAAGATACTGCCAACAATTTTAGTTTGAAAGTTAGTAAGATAAGAGAGGAATGACTGTGTAGAGGGGGGAAGTTATCTTCTGTTTAACACACTATAGTGGGACACAAGAGATCTGGATTTCAAGCCCAGCTCCACCACAAACTTTGTGTGTGACCTAAGATACATCATTTAATCTCTCTGGATCTCAGTGTGTGACGCTGGAATAAAAAAAGTGGGAAATGGGAAGAGTTAAAATATCTGAACCACTGTGTTACTCAACAAGTACTATTTAGAAAAAAAATCCCTTTCTTTGATAGCAAGAAGTAATTTATTTTCTTTCTAATTGTCTTTATCAGATGTAGGTTCTGTGGAAGGACTTGCCTATCATAGAGCTTGGGATACTCTCTATTGGACCAGCTCTACTACATCATCTATCACAAGACATACAGTTGACCAGAAACGACAAGGGGCTTTCAACAGGGAGGCAGTAATAACAATGTCTGAAGATGATCATCCACATGTATTAGCTCTTGATGAATGCCAAAAGTATGTACCACATCTATATTACTGGTTTTTGAATGTTCAAAAGTGCTGAGCATCGAGCATCTCCCATTCGTGTAAGTGAAAACTGTGGTACTCAGCACTTTTGAAGATCAGGCAAATGCCTAAATATAGTTTCAGGAGCCAAATTTCATGCTTTTATTTTTGAAAGCATTTCCAGAAATCCTAAAATGTCTCATTTAATCCAAATAATCCTTTAGATCATGCTCAAATATTTTTGTACTATGTGTCACCAAAAACCCTTCAAGCTGATGTTTGAAAAAATAAGAAAACCTGCCTGAAATAGTTACAGTAGAACAGAAAGGATAAGTATTCTCCATTTAGCTGTTCGCTTCTGTAATAAACAGTTCAAATTTCTTAAGTAAAAGCTGGAAATACAAATATTTTACAGTCTTAAAATAAAACCTCAGTTTCTTGTCTTACTAGTGTATGTGTCCATGCAAATGACCTAGTCAAAGGGCAAATGGGTGCCTAAATTTAGACTTGTAAAGGTAGAATTTTAAAAAATTGCTGTGTCTTAGGAGGACATGCACCATTGAGAGTCAAGTCTCTCTCTCTCTCTCTCTCTCTCTCTTTAATTGAACTTCTTTTATGGCACATTAGAACCTAAATAGCCAAACATGTCATTTCAGTCAGTAATGTAGCATAGATTCTGAAGTAACTTTATGTAAATTGGGAGGTATGTTCTTTTTGTGAAATATGCATCATCCACTAAAGTCTGTGTAAGCAGACCCCATTTGCAGTATTTCTGCATCTACTCTCCATGTAGCATGTCTCTCACAGCCTCACTACAGGGTATAAGTAACCTGGGGAGGGCCTTGTATAGATGGATTTTCCCTGGTTTAGAAAAAAACAGGTGACAGAATTGAGGATAAAAACTCAAAAGATTTGTGGGAAGACAAAGTCCATGCTTGCATTTGAGTCAAGGATCTGCTATAATTTGAAAATTATTGACTGTCATACTTGTTATCCTTTGTTAGAAATAATTGATTCTCATAACTTGGAGAAAGGTGCACTACTTAAAATATTAGACCAAAAGAATGCCAGAGCACTCATTAAAACAGAATAAACTGCAATAATTGATTTTATTATAATTTAATTGGAAATACTATATAAACTATAACTATATTTGAAGGTACATGTTTTTCATATTCTTAACTTATAAGTGGAATTAACATAGGAAGTAAAATAAAGACAAGGTTAGCTTACAGCTTTTTATTATTATTTTGATGTTAATACAGTTTAATGTTTTGGACTAACTGGAATGAGCAGCATCCAAGCATCATGAGAGCTACCCTTTCTGGGAAAAATGCACAGGTTATTATCAGTACTGATATCCTCACACCAAATGGACTTACCATTGATCACAGTGCAGAGAAACTCTACTTTTCAGATGGCAGCCTGGGAAAAATAGAGAGGTGTGAATATGATGGGTCACAGAGATATGTAAGTAAACAAACAAAAATATTGATATATGGAATATGTACTTTTTGGGTAGTCTCTCTAAAATAGCCAAAGTTTAGATTTACCAAATCAGGATCTTATGTATCTGCCTGTAGATTGATGAATCAGTAATTCTCCATTAGTTCTTATTCGTGAACAAAATGGCTAAATTGAATCATAGAAATATAGGACTGGAAGGGACCTCGATAAATCTAGTCCAGTCCCCTGTACTTTTAGGCAGGACTAAGTATCATCTAGACCATCTGTGACAGGTGTTTTTCTAATATGTTTTTAAAAACCTCCGATGACAGAGATTCCACAGTTTCCTAGATAATTTGTTCCCATGCTTAACTACCCTTCCAGTTCGGAAGATTTTCCTAATGTGTAACCTAAATCTCCTTTGCTGCAATTTAAGCCCATTACTTCTCATCATGTCCTCAGTGGTTAAGGAGAACAATTTATCACTCTCCTCTTTCTAACAACATTTTACATACTTGAAGACTGTTATCATGCCCCCACTTAGTCTTCTCTTCTCCAAACTAAACAAACCCAATTTTTCCAATCTTTCCTCATAGATCATGTTGTCTAGACATTTAGTCATTTTGATTGCTCTCCTCTAGACTCATCAGTGCTGAATAGAGAAGAAGAATTTTCTCATGTCTTGCTTACAACTCTCTGCTAATACATCCCAGAATGATGTCTGCTTTTTTTGCAACAGTATTACATTGTTGACTCATATTGAGTTTGTGATCCATTGTAGCCCCAGATCCTTTTCTGCAGTACTCCTTCTGAGGTAGTCCTTTCTCATTTTGTATTTGTGCTGTTGATTATTCCCTCCCTAACCCTAACCCTAATTCTAATCCTGTCCTCCAAAGTGCTTGAAACCCCTCCCAACTTGGTACCATCCACAGACTTTATAGGTGTACTCTCTGTGTCATTATCCAAATCATGTATGCATGGATTATTTTAAATTTAGGTTTTCATGTTTCAGATTCTATGTTTAAAAGGCATTATTTTTATATGTAAATACAATGAAACAAGCAAAATATGCCTCTGCTAAAGCACAATGCCTGATTTCCTAAAATACAGTGCTATATATCACTTCTCATTCTGATATGTCTATTATAAGTTACAGTTAGGTTATGTAGAAAGTTGACTGTAACTTGACTCATTTGGCTGCTGCATTAAGTTGTTTTGGTTTTTTTTAGAAATATTGAGGAAAAGTCCATTTAGCTGTTTTACATTTATTGGAGATTGAAAAAAAAAATCCCTTTTAATCTTTTATGGTATTTCTGACCCAGAGAGACTTCAGAAATGAGTGGGGTGGGGGTGGTGGTGGAGGTGGAGGTGGAGGGAGAGATAAAAGAAAGCATACCTCAAACTAACTGTCTGGAAATAGTCCTTACTGTGTAATAGACTGCAAGGTTTGCAGAAAATTTTAAATTAAAATATTATAAGTATTGAAATATCACATGGGTCTAGGTATCTGCTAATAGTTTAACAGAGCCTGATGCTTGTTGTTACATCACAGTGTAAATGAGAAACGTAAATGTGTCATTAAAACACACAGCAGTCTTCCAAAAATGTAAATTATATTTCTATCTTTTTATGTTGCCTTCATGTGTTGCTTTTTCAGACATGCTGCCTCGTGAATCCAGTTTTGAAGACAAAAGTAGCAGCTAAACAATAACAATAAGAGTGGGAACTCTCTCCTCCCTGCCACGCAGTTTGTTTCAATGAGCCATGTGCTCCAGTCCTAGTTTGGACCACTTGCAGACTAGCATAAATGGACAGCTGCATCTTTCCATTTCCCTAGAAAATAAGAAAAGATTTGAATGCAATCTCCCTGCAAAACAAACACCCTCTACCCCCCATAAAAATCCGCTTTTGTTATTGTAACATTTAACTTTACATATTTCAAAACTAAATGTTCCTGGAAATGCAAAAGCTCTAAATTTCTCCCGGTAACATTAACTCAGCTACAATGCACACATATTTTTGTTTATTAATTAGACTATTTAGATATACAGTATATCTATCCTATACCAGAACTTGGCCCCCTTTCAGTTTTCCTTATGCTTCTCTGGAGGTGCAAAGTATCCAGAAAGTCTGCGGGTGGAGAGAGATGGAGAAGACTCACAGAACCTAGCATACTTGTGTCTGTGGCATCACTGCACCCAGTAATCCCTGGTTGTGGGTAGACATTGGATAACCAGCATTGAGCAGAGCATTGAGAGATGTACTCTACTTTACCTCAGGAACTTGCATTTCCCATCCCAAGTTGTGCTCAGCACAGCTAGAACACAGAGCAAGATTGGGGCTCCCATGTACATAATGTTACTGTGAAAACCCTATTTTTTGCATTTTCTAAAATCTTTTGTGTTTAAATATCTCACCCTAATGTTGTATTAATGTAGGGCTCAATTTTATTACTCTTTATTACTCTTTTCCTCCATGAGCACTGGCATTAGTTTCAGTGGAACTATTAGTTGAATCAGGAACAACTCAGCATGAATAAGAGTGGGTGACCTGTCCATAGTTTATTTTTTTAGTTAGTTCTGTACCTTGTATATTATATACATTTTTTTCTGGGATATTAAAGGTGAGCCTAGCACCACCAGAAGTGCTTGCATTGGAAAGTAAGTGTTTGTGTACCCCTCAGAAGTTATGGTATGCTCCAGCTTTTTCCAGTTTACAGCTGGCAGAAGTAGTGAGGTGTAGAGGTTTGGAATAATCACCTCTACCCTCCTCCCCATTTCCAGCACTGCCCAACATTAATGTCATATGTTTCATATGACAGCATTTATTGTAGAATTTTTAGCATTCATGAAAGTGCTACAGAACACTTTTTTTATTTCACTGTTAAATCTCTATAGAAATACATTTTCTTTCTAAATGTTTAATTAGGGACAATCTGCAGTCTTAATTCAGTCAAAATTTCCTCTTTTGAATTTAATTTAAATTAAGGAAGTGTGACTAACTTTTGCTTGAAATGAGAACAGCAAAGTAAACCTCAAACCACAAACAGGCCCACTTTCAGGTGGCTGAATCTGTTTGTTATTAGGCTGAATACCTGCTGGTTCAGGTTGCATTCTGATGTCTCTATGGATTGCCTGCTGAACTAGGCCACCATCTGTTTTAGCGTTCCCTTTATATGAACCACTCTGATGGAAGCTAAGTTTACATTTGCCCAGGAAATTATCTCCATCATCTGTGAATAGAGTACTGTGACTTGAGTTTCCCACCCCTGATTATTGAGATAAATTTCTCAGTGATGGAGACATTGGACTGGACTAATATGTGGTCACTTTTGATGTAACTTTGGACATTTTGAAGGCAGACTTGACTGTTTGAGCTATAGAAAGTTGGTGCTTTGTTTCTTTTCTTTTCTTGTTTTCCCTTTTTTTGTGGTTGCATGATATGATCCCACAATCTCCGATGCTGTTCTTTTCCCCAAGTGTGATCCCCATCCCTGAAGACTGGCATCCATCATGCGCACCTCGGGATCTGGAGGATGAATATGCTCCTCAGACTCATTTGTTCTTTCAGCAACCTCAACTCCTGGCTTGACACTAGGACCCTAATCCTGAATTCAGTTTGGGATTGTTCTGTAACTTTATCAGAAACCTCTGGAAATGCCTCATGTGGAATCTCACCTATTAAAATGTCTAAGCCCACTCCCAAGTGAGCTATCTGCCTTGTGGGAAGCAGGGAACTCTTCATTAGACTCACTGTAGGTTCAGCACCTCAAATTTGTGGTCCTGCTTCATCTCTAGGATTTTAATCTTCATGACATTGTTCTGCTTCTGTGGTTTGGGATCTTACTAAAATTCATGCATGAACAGGTCCAGGTGCCTCCTCTGCGACCAGGGCTTGGCTATGACTACCACCAGCATCGTGGTAAAGACTAAGTGCTTAGAGTAGGTGCTTATAGCCATCTGAATGGCAGGGTTCTATAATGGGAGTGGGACTTTCTGTATGGAAACCTTAGTAGATGACAGTGACAGAGTCATATGAAAATGTGAAGAGATGAATCTGCTATATCCACTGATGAAGGAAATTTCTGAGAAATAGGAGTGATACTGTTGAAGCTAAGCACAGCACAATTTCTTCCTAATGAGGTTCTGTGAACATGCTTAGACATAGTTTTAGTTTTGAAAAGTGAAACATAGCTTTCCATTCCATATATCTTACTTGCTAATACTGAAAATTAACAAGCCTATTCATGTGTTTAACGTTTTCATCAAACTCAAAGTCATAATCTATTTTTATTACACTATTTTAAGAGAGTGTAGTCACAGTATAATACAAGTCCACACAGTTATTATTTTACTTATATAGATTAAAATATAATAAGTGGCTGGGATATTTTTATTTTATAGCATAATGTAAAACTGGGTTATGGATCTAACTTGGTATTTATATTGGTAAGGAATATCTTAATTGCTTAAAAAATCTAAATATGCTTTGTATTTATTAGGGTAACATATAATAGTATTTTAATTTTTGCTTTTATTTTATATCTCATTCCTATCACCAGATTGCAATGCAGAATCAGGTGTAATTCCCAAATCAAGTCTGAATATTCTTTTGTGGGGTAGATAAGTATAAGGAAAGCGCTGAATGCCAATCTAGTGTTCATTCTTCACCCTTCACCCTGCATACTCACTGTGGAAACAAGCATTTCTAGTTGGGTTGCATACCAAGAAGAAGAGATAACTTAGGGATCACGGGCCCTCACCCAGAAAAAGGAAAGCATCAACTTTCTCAAATTCACAGTTTGTGCCATATGATTTCCCACAAGCTCAGACAACATATACTTTTGGTTCATTAAGCAATACTATTGGGTGAGTCTGAACAAGAACATGAAAATTAACACCAGTGGCCAGTTTGCTGTCTCTGACAGTGACTAGTACTAGCCACTCTGGAGGAGGTTCCTGGAACCCTGTAGCAGGCAATTAGGCAATAATCTGCCCACAGAAAAATTTTCCTCCTAAACCTTATTGGTTAGAGGTTGAGTTATGATGTGAAGCATGAATTCATATCCTTTCCACAATCAGGAAGTAACCAGAGGTTGAAACATCTCTTAGAAGTAATGGAATTAATGTCCCAGGCAGAGAGAATCTTGTGCAGATGTAAAAAGATTTGTGAAATAGAAGAAGCAAAGAGCACTGAGGATCATCCTGCTAGTCCTTCACTCACCCAGCAGAGATATTTTTTGGACTTGATAGAAACAGCTAAGGAACCTCCACTGCACTTGCAGAATAGACTAGATCTCCTGAAAGAGGAACTCTTTATTCATCTGGACCTGGACCACATGCAGTTAACCTGAGTATTTGAAGAGAAATGGAAATCATGAAGGGTTTTGTGTTAGCCTCACTGATTCACTTTTGATACCCAAACAGAACTCTACCAGAAAATTATATTTATGCGGAGCACATCTGGCGATCCCAGTTACACTAAAGTTTATCCAGGATGATTTGGATGGAGTCTTACAACCAAGCACCATAGAAAGATAGGTACCTCCCTAGCAGTATTCTTTGTGTCCATACATTGTATTCCTCAACTGAGGATCTTTAGATGTCAAGGTCAATCATAATGGCTAAATTAGACAAGCCCGCAGACTGCTTTTCTAGTTGTCATTCCCTTCGAAATGCAGGGATTCAGAATTAGCACTTCTGTCTATATGAGAATCTGCTGCACTTCTTTTGAGGAAAATGTTGTCCTTAGAACTCCAGAAACATTTCTGCCCAAAGTGTGTGTGTGTGTTTGTTTTTGTTTTGTTTTTTGTTCTGTTTCATGCTTTTGAGGAGATAGCTCTCTTGTCCTTGTCTCGGTCATCAGCAGTCATTGGAAAGGTTGTGGCATAAATAGATGTTTGTAGCTCTCTAGAGCGAAATCTCCAGCATGTAGTGGACCCCTGCCTATCGTATTCTGTTAGTCTCATTCCATCCAAAATGCCAGGGCTACAGAGCCTCAAAGTTGCTGCAAACAAGATGTTAAAATCTTGCTACAGATGGCACACCAAATATCAAGAAAATGTTTCCAGAGGGAATCTGGGCTCCCTCTACAAGGTCCCTAGTGGCTTTGTGAGTTGTGCTTGAGCCTCATTTGAGAAAATTTGCAGAGCAGCATTGTGATCCTCATACAGTACATTTATCAAACTCTACAGAGTATGTTTCCATTCCACTGCAGAGGCATCCTTAGGTAAGAAGGTACTGGATGAGGTAGTCCCAAAATAAATTTCTGAAAGGATACATTTTGTGTTTTATTTTTTTTCTTCTTCCCTCCCTATCTGATTACATTGCTCACTACTTCCAATGTGCCTCAGAACTGTGGGAGATGCAGGGCTGCAGAGTGAAATATTTATTAGGTAATTTCCCTTCTGCTAACAGTGTCTCCAACAAGTCTGCTACCCCAGGATGATGTTATTAAGCATGGGAAATTTATTTTGTTTTTATTCCTCAGTCAGTAATTGAGGTGGTAGGAGCAGTTTTACATGCAATTGCATAATTATTTAGTTAGTTGCTGCTCTAATAATGTCCTGTTGAGAATTATTATTATTATATAATTGAATGAGTCTTCTGGCGGGGTACACAAGGAGGCCTGGCTAAGTGCCTAGCAACAGCACTGAACCACCTCCAGTATCTGCAGAGAGGAGGCACATCCCATGTATCACAGAAGGGTGGGACAGAGTGAAAGAAGCAAGGAAATTAAATGAGTAAGAAATGTTCTGAGCTCTACTGCTGCCTCAATCATATCCTCACCCTTCAATCATCTATTTATTCACATATTTTGTACAGTGGAAAATATTAGATTATGGGTTTTCTGTGGCACAGGAAGGTCTTTGTGTTGTTTTCTTGTACAGTGCCGAGTACAATGGGACACTAATCACTGTTTGGAGGCTTTTAATAACACAGCAATATGTTGCTGACTGGTGCATTTGAATGATATGTTTATTTATTTGTACTGCTTTAGTCCCTAAAGGCCCCAGTCAGGGACTGAGGACTTGATTTGCTGAAGTTTGTACACTCTTTGGGATAGGGACTATCTCATTGACACCTCCTGGGTGGATCCTTACTGGTTTCCGTATGGCTCTGTGCAAGCATGGGGGGTTTTCTGAACTGATTTAACATATGAGAATGGTCAAGTGGTTTCAACAAACAGACGGGGAAGTGCAAGTGCAAAATGATTGAGATTACTGTAATAAGAATCAGTCAGAGGTCTAGGAATTCCTAGACTAAAAAAATGTTCAGTTTTATGTTCCTCCATAATGGATGTGATACAGACCTTTGTATAATTGCACAAATAGATAGTTTACTGTGATTGTTCAGAAGTTTCTTCTGTTTTGAAAGATTCTACCAATAATATCTTTTAAAACAGAAGAAAATGTTTAGTAAAACTGGGTAAAGAGGAGCTATACCTAGGCAGGAAGGTCATTATTATCCACATTTTTCAGACTGCCTGTCAAGGTTCCTTCCCCACTCTGAACTCTAGGGTACAGATGTGGGGACCAGCACGAAAACCCCCTAAGCTTATTTTTACCAGCTTAGGTTAAAACTTCCCCAAGGTACAAATTATTTTACCTTTTGCCCTTGGACTTTTTTTTGCTGCCACCACCAAGCATCTAACAAATATATAATCGGGAAAGAGCCCGCTTGGAAACGTCTTTCTCCCCAAACCCTACACCCCCTTTCCTGGGGAAGGCTTGATACAAATTCTCACCAATTTGCATAGGTTAACACAGACCCAACCCTTGGATCTTAAGAACAATGAAAAATGCAATCAGGTTCTTAAAAGAAGAATTTTAATAGAAGAAAAAGTAAAAGAATTACCTCTGTAAAATCAGGATGGTAAATACCTTACAGGGTAATCAGATTCAAAACATAGAGAATCCTTCAAGGCATACCTTAAGTTACAAAAAGACACAAAAACAGGAATATACATTCCATTCAGCACAGCTATTTTATCAGCCATTTAAACAAAACAGAATCTAACACATATCTAGCTAGATTACTTACTAAGTTCTAAGACTCCATTCCTTTTCTGTTCCCGGCAAAAGCATCACACAGACAGAGAGAACCCTTTGTTTCTCTCCCCCACCCCCTTCAGCTTTGAAAGTATCTTGTCTCCTCATTGGTCATTTTGGTCAGGTGCCAGCGAGGTTATCCTAGCTTCTTACCGCTTTACAGGTGAAAGGGTTTTTCCTCTGGCCAGGAGGGATTTAAAGGTGTTTACCCTTCCCTTTATATTTTGACACTGCCTATCAGTGTCAGATCTGGGATTAGAACACAGCAGCTCCTGGCTCTCAGGCCATGTATATTTTAGACCTTTTTTTTTGTACATATGGATTTCTTTGCAGAAATATCATATGCATTTTTAAAAGGGCTAATATTAGCTATTTCTTAAAAGATTTCATCTCTGGATAGACATGACAACACTATTGTTCTCCACTGACAGTTAAGCTAAAATAATCTGCAGGAAAAGATAAGAGCTCGGAGCAAAAGAACACAATATGCCTGTTATTATACAAGATATTTCAAGATGTTTTGAATTAATTGTTAAAATATATTTTGAAAAAGTTATTAATTCTTTGTTTATTGCAATAAAAATGATAAAATAGAGCTTAGGTGTCACAATATGCTGCATCACTTAAATGTAAAGACCGAAATAATCAGTACAGAAATAACGTTGGACATTTTCCGCTCTCACAAGATAAAAATTGCAAATAACAAATGATAGCTGTGTTATTTGGAAAAAATATTTTTAATTCATGTTCTAAAATGATCCCTTTGGGCCAGATTCTGCCACTGTTCCCAGTGTTGAATCGTACCTTGCTCAGGGTCTCAGAATTTCAAAATCTTTTTCTACAAGTAATTTTTTTTAATTGCTTATTTGTACTTCATTTGCTTACCTAGCTATTTGATTTATATGTATGGGTGGGAAGCCACAGTTCACACTTTGTATACATTTCCTTATTAATGTTTATTATTTGCACTGGAGTAGTATCCAGGGGCCTCAATCAGAATAAGAGTCCTATTGTGCCAGGATTGTACAAACAAGAGCAAGTAAAAGTTTCAAAGAGCTTATAGTTTAAGGGGTGAAAAAAACCTAGTGAAACAAACAGAAGTTGAGGGTTGGATAAAAGTAATATAATAACTTGTGGTTATATGTATTAACTACATGCAGAATTAGCATGTTTTAAAGTAATTTTTTAAAAAGTAAATATCAGTGACCCCCTGATGACCATCTGCCTTTTTACAGTTCATTTTATTTCTGCTGTTCCCCCCCCCCCCATTTCATATTGTATTTCTCTCCTAACTTTTTTGTGTGTGTTCTTTCATTCCCCTGCTTTTATTCTGACTGTGTTCTCATCCTTTTTTCTTATTTCTCAAGCATTCCTTATCTTTGATATTCCTGTCTTGGACATTCAGTTTGGCATTAATTTTAGAGGGGCCTCTTTTTAAACACAGTGTACAGAGGTGACATGAAACTGTTGATCGTGAGGGGAGCACAGTTTAAAGGTTCTGGAGGGGCACATGACAACCCCACATATCATCTCTGGATTTAGAACAGGTGTTTTAAAACTCTAGGAAATGCCCCTCTGGGGGGAACAGAGGAACATTCAGGGTGGGGATGAGTGGTGACATCAGGTGACTCAGGCCAGCCCCATGTGGTGGCCCCCTTGAGTTACAATTTTGGTTGTGCCACCCCCTAACCCAGACAGGCAGGGTGGCCTGCAGAGGTGACTCAGGGGGTGGAGGATGATGCTTAGGGTGACCAGGTGTCTGGCTTTCAACTGGAACACCCTTTTGAAAAGGGACCCTGGTGGCTCTAGTCAGAGCCAGCACCCCCAGCCCAGAGCCCTCAGACCCTCCCACACCCTAGCCCCCTCCCACACTCTGAATCCTGCATTTATGGCCCCACCCTGGAGCCTGCACCCCCAGTTAGCGCCCTCATCCCCTCCCACACCCCAAACCCCTGCCCCAGCCCAGTTAAAGTGAGTGAGGGTGGGGGAGAGCGAGCCACCGAGGGAGGGGGATGTGGGGTCTTGGGGAAGGGACAGGGATAGGGTGTACGGTTTTGTGCCATGCGAAAGTTGGCAACCCTGGTGACGCTCCATCCTCAAACCCCACCGGGTGGGGCTGGCCTGAGGTGCCTGGCATTGTCAGTCATCCCCTCTGAACATGCCCAGGGGAGCATGCCCCACAGTTTGGAAACCTCTGATAGAAGCTGTTGCTAAATGTAAGGCAGGGCAAGTCCCACTGCAGTGCAAGGGGAGCAGTTTCTCCTGGGTACAGCCCCTGCTGTAGAAGTAAGTGAGCAGCCTCTGGAAACAGGCATGGGGTGTTCACCTCAGGACAGCCTGCAAAGCAGGGCAGTGGGAAGCAGGGCCGTCCTTACCCATACACAAAGTACACAGCTGCGTAGGGCACCAGGAAATTTGGGGCACCAAATTTCCTGGTGTCCTGTGCAGCTGCGTGCTGCTCCAGCCCCTGCCCTGCCTCTTCTCCATGGCCCCACCCCTGCTTCACCCTCGCTCTGCCGCCACTCCACCCCTTCCCCAAAGCCCCACCTTTTCCTGCCCCCACCCCACCTCTTCCCACCCCTGCTGCGCCCCAGCCCCGCCTCTGAGGACTGCAACAGGGCTGGGCCTGCACTCACCAGCGGCAGGAATTGCAGCGGCCTGATCCCACCCATGCCGCCGGTGAGTGCTGGGGAGGCAGTTCCCCCCGTACCCCAGTCTAGCCCACCCCCCACAGGGGGGGCTGCGTAGGGCCCCAGAATAGCTAGGGAGGGCCCTGGTGGGAAATGTTGGGACTCGAGCAGCAGGGAAGGAGAAGCAGCCCCATGTAGCGGTGAGTGCTGCAGCCAGGGGGCCCTGCTGCCTCCTCACTGCTGGGCGACCCTGTGAGAGGTAGCCCGAGGCCTTGCTCACCCACACTGTCCTGTGAGGCAAAGTCTACAGCAGCCCCTCTGGATGGGTCCCCTTGGAACATTTAGCTTTGATAAATGGAAGGTAGAAATATGCAGTGGGGCATGACCCCGCATTTCACCACCCCAACATCGCTTGTGTCAGTGTAGTTACAAATGAATATTTGTGATACAAAACTCTGCCTTCCTCTACACACATCAGCACACTGAATGAGATAAGCAGTACACAGTATATTGTTGTGTTCTATTGACTTAGTATTGACTAGCCCACCTAACATACTTCAAAAGAAAAAAATAAAAGTGTGTCCAGAAAATGAAAAGTGATCCTGAATTGTGCTCTGTTATCTGGACTCCTGCACTTACATGTATCCCAGTACAGGATTGGGGGTCTAACTCCCTAAAATTACATTAAATCCACCAAAGATTAAAGGTTGAAATCTAGGAATGTTCAAGGCCTAAATGGAATAGATAAGAGTTTACTAATATGTGGGCTACAAAGATTATTATTTAAATTTGAAAATCACTTGGTAATTTCTCTACAGTAGTATTTTCGGTATTGAACTGTTTACCGAAGGGATGTATTGTATGTTTTCACAGTAAAACCCTGAAGGAGAAGGGAACAAAAGGAAACAAGGAACTCTGTGAAGTGAACTTTGCAGAGTTTTCTTTGAATTCTCCTATAAAGTGTCTGCCATTAAATGAAGGTGCAGTGGGTTGGCTGCTCTGCTGTTATAGTTGTCTCCTATAACTGCTTACACTGCTCTGGAACCAAGCCTCTATGGACTCCTCTGTCCTTAATCTATACAAACTCATTCCATTGGATGGAATGCAGAAATTGAGTGAGAAGCAACAATAACTCTCGTGTAGGTATGCACATAATGCATGAAGTGCTCTTTGGAACAGCATAAAGCAGCTAGAGTATACTGGCCAGTTCAGCTGGGTTATGGCTTCATTTCACAAGAGCAGAATGAAGTGCAGCCTGAATATACAAACCAGTTTCCCCTTCCTTTCTGTCTCCAGATTTTTCTTGCCTCTTACACCCCCTCAGCATTCCCCTGCATGCACACATTCCAGTTTCTCTTTCTGTCATGTCCCCTCTATTGAATAGATACAGTGCAACAAGTACCAGTAGTTTTAAAGAGAAATATTTAGGACAAATGGTAATTTTTTGCCATTATTTTTCATAACTGAAAGTCTTTCTGTCAGGAGAAGCTGCTACATAAAACCTTCATCTGTGAGAAACTCATGTAACTTATTCAAAATAGTCACCAGGTCCCATTGTTCTCAGCAGGACTTAATCTAAGGGACTGCTTCCATTAAGTAGCCTCCTTCAGAAGAGCCACTCTTTTCCATTGTTCCAAATGAGAGTGAAGCCAGGCCGTCCTCAAGTAAGATGATAACCTTTGATGTCGTTAGGAAGCAGAGAAGCTCAGTGAGAGGAATGAGGACAGTGCCATCTTTGCTAAGGGTAACCTGGAGCTTCAGTCCTGTTGAGAAAAATAAGAGGTGGCAGTCAGTTTGAAAGTGCTTTGTGGAATTCTCTGTAGTAGAGCATTAGTCTTTAGTCTATTCTGAAGGCTCAACTTTCAGTTATGAAAGAACATGGAAAATAAAAAATAACAAACTTCAAATGGAGCCTCTGCAGACGATTTCAGTGAGTTTTAACTATATAAGAAGTTTGAAGAGATGTATTATTCAGTTACTGAGATCATTAGGGACAAATAAATGTCCTGTGATTTTTTTTAAAGGACTCATTTTAAAGTTATTTATTTAAAGTGAATTCTTAAACTTAACAGAGTTACTTGTAAATGATCAAAAATTCATTCCATACTCAAAATCAATAGTGTAATTTTCTGGAAAATACAATGTATTTTTCATAGATAACAGGTTGAATCCCTGCTTTAACTGCAAAACTTAACCTAGTCTTAAATATAGAGCTTCCTAACATGACTTGGGTATGTCTAGGTTATACTGGAAACTGCTGCTGTTCAAATTATTTCACTTGCTTTTTTTAAACACATTAATAAAATACAAGCTATTTTTATACTGTGCTGCTTGCAATAAATGCTGCTCTGAGCATGTTCTTGAACAACTGTCATTATTTCTTTGTTATCCTTTCTTACAGCTGCCAAAATTGTAAAGGTTAATGATTCAGCTTTAATTAACTGAAATGAATCTTCACCAGATAAACACAATACCTAATAGATGGAAAGTGATGGTGTTTCATTCATTCACAGATAATAATTTAATAACTTATTGACACTCTCAGCACTTTGAGTTAGATATTTTTCAGAAGTTAACCAAACGTATCATACTTACACTTTATTATTATGAGCTCTTACATTGTTGTATACCTATCATTACCATAATTTTTAAAAACACAGATGTGATGGGTGAGGGCACTTGGTAACTCACTCAAAGTACAGCCCCACAGGCGTAATTAAGATAGCAAATGTTTTATCTTGACCATAATTATTTTACTTTATGGGAAATAATGTTTGATAGATTGGATGAGCTAAATGTCTTTTCCATATCTAACTTCTGTGATTTTGCAAATAGTTTCTAAGATATGCAATTTTTAAATTAGAAATTATTTTACATGAGTATCAAAAGCCCTCCCAAAAGAGAAGAAAAGTAATATAGATAATAAGAAAATTATAATGATATGAAAATGAAGAGTAGGTATGACATTTAGCAATAACATTCAATTATGTGTGAAATAGTTTAATTAGATAAGTTATTTTAGGGAAAGCAGGTAAGTCATGTCTGTATTTAGATTTCCTTACACTTTCCATTTTAAAAGATTCTGCAGTCTTTATTATTTGTTTTAGAAGATCTTCCACCTCTGTTGTTTTCAGTATGCCTTTGCAGAGAGAAAGCCCTGAGGCAAATGAGGTGGCTTTTCTTTCCCCTGTGAAATTCCGTTCAGGTTTGGCTGGGATATTCACTAAGGCTACAGCTACACTGCAAAGTTAAGTCGACGTAAGTTACGGCGATGCAGCCTTATGGACAGTTTGTTCCAGATCCTAACTATTGGGGAGACTTACTGGACCCTGTCTCAAGAATTTTTCAGTAGTCCACAGCCCATTGACTGGATGGTGAAGCTCAAGCTATGAAGAATCTGGTTGCAATGGTCTCTTCAAGTCGGATTGCCCCTGGTTCTGTCAGCAGCGCACCCCATATTACCTGGTACATTCTCTGAGGAAGAAGAGGAATTGGTTCCTCTCTTGAAATAACAACGGATTCAGAACTGGAGCCAGAAATGCCTTCTGATGAAAACGTGGGCATTATTTCTGCTTTATCTCCTTCAAGGGATGCATTACAATTCTGTCAGTTGGTGGATCAAATGGCATCTACTTTGAACTTACCTTCTGTTGCTTTAGAAGAAGAAACATCACATCCAGTATTTGACATCTTAGGAGATTGTTGAAGTAGGAGTCTTTATCTTTACCTATTTTGGATGGACTTTTGCAACATGCTAAAGCAGTTTGCACTTCTCCTGCTTCCTGCCTTCACCTGTAAGAAAGTAGAAAAACTGTATCAGCTCCCACATGAAAGGTGGTTATATTTTCATACTGCCCCACCTCATTCTTTGGTGGTTGCAGCAGGAAGTAACAGATCTAGATCTGCTCAAGCCCATTCAAGTCCGGCTGATAGAGAATGAAAGAAGCTGGATTCCCATTGGAGGAAAGTTCTCTCTTTTTTGTCATTGGGTATTAAAGCCAGTTACTAGTTGTATTGTCCTGATACCAGTTTCATCTGTGGGGAAAAAATGGCTACGTTTGTTCAAGACTTATAGGATGGTCAGAGGAGACTTGCCAATTCAATCATAACAGAAGGTCAGAACATAGCGAAACGTGACCTTGGGGCTTCTTTTGATGCTTCTGACTCAATGGCCAGGGCATCTATTGTCATCCTTAGAAGACATGCATGATTAAGATCTTCTTTGTTGGCTATGAATGCTAGATTTAAAGTTGAGGAACTCTGTTTTCAGGGCAATGTTTTTTTTTAGTAACAAACCAGATGATTTTTTTTGAGAAATTAAAGGAGACCAGATCTACCGCTTGATCACTTGATTTATATTTTTCTTCTAAAATGAGACCATCTATTTCTTTTTTTTTCTATCCGAGGCAATTTTACCCACTATCTTCATATTTCTTGACTCATAGTTGGCAGCAACTACAACTTCAACAGCCAACTTAGTCTCAGTCTCAATATTTGTAGTAGACTGAATTCAAAACAATCTGTGTTCTCATCATCTTCTTTGAATACATGGTTTCAAATTTGATATGTGGGTCCAGAGTTGTGGACCAGCTTGCAAAATTCCTTCCTATCTTTTGTTTGGAGACAGGCTTCCCTATTTTGTCAGCAGTCTTGTGACATCAGGGAAATGGATCCTAGAAATAATGGAAAAGTGTGATACAATACAGTTCCAAACACTGCTTCCTATCCTTCCCATTTCAGGGAACAATCTCATGAAGTTGTTCTTCTGTCATAAGTTCACAAATTGCTTCTAATAGGAGCTGTAGAGGAAGTTCCTGAAAATGTACGGGGTCAAGGTTTTATTAAAGATATTTTTTCTTCAGAATATATGGGAAGGTGGGGGTTCCATCCAATTTTAGATTTAAGAAAGTTGAACATGTTCATCTAGAAGTTTCCGATTTGAATATTAACTCTAGCCTCCATCATTCCCTCCTCACAAGCATGGATTAGTTCTCAACTCTTGATTAAAAGGGTGCATATTTCTACTTGGCCAAATCATCAGAAGTACCTGTTTTCATGGTGAGATAGGGACATTTTCAATACAAGTTCCCAATATTCGGGCTTTCTACAGCACAAAAGTGTATTTACAAAGTGCCTTTCTGTGGTAGTGGCACATCTCAGAAAACATGGTATTGTTGTTTACCCGTACTTAGACAACTGGCTGCTGAAGTCAACCTCACATGAGGATATGTTGCCTCACGTTCAGTTTATAACTTCCCTTGTTATAGATGTAGGACTTCTAAATGTCAAGAAATCAAATCTCTGCCCAACTTAGAGAATCCTCTTTATAGGATTGGTACTGCTTAGAAGCAGGAAGGGATTTCCTTCCAGAGGAAAGATTTCTGAACATCGTGTGATCTATTTTGGAGATTAATCCTTATTAAACACAGACATTAATATTCTTTTTAGATCTAATGGGTCTCATTGGAGTGAATTTATCACTCCCTTTGCTCATCTCAGAAGGAGGCCAATGCAACTTTGCTTGGTTTAACATTGGTTGGCTTAAACCTAACCTGGATAATCTTCACATGCTAATCAGTGAGACGGGGTTGGGACTCACCACCGCAGTGCCTCCTGCTGTTCACTCTGGGAATTAGCTCAGTTCACATGGAGTGCCCTCTGCCAGTGGTGTCCCATCTGTCTCTTGCCCTAGATTGGCATCTCGACCCACATTGCTCCCAGCTTGCAGCATCCTCTTCAGGACACTGCCCTCCGGCAGTGCCCACTGCTCCAGTCTCACCCCCTTCTGGGGGTTTTGGGGTTGTCAGCTGTCCTTCTCTTCACCCCAGCCACAATGGCCAACCACAACCCAAAGTCTCACCCCTTTTGGCAGGGGTCTGGTGCAGTCTGCCATGGCCAGTCCTAATGGCCAAGTGGAAGTGCAAGGGGGAAGAGGGGGACCCAGGCCCGCCCTCTTCTCTGGGTCCCGACCTAGGGACCCTTTGGCGGCAGTCTTCCTGCCTTCCCTCCTTCTCTCCCTTTGTCCGTCTCTCTCCCTGGGCCATTCCCCCTTTGGCCCCTTTGCACTGGCTAGGCCCTTTTTCTCAGGGCCTGCAGCCTGGCAAATACCGGGCGGGAGTTCCCTTCTGCTCCCCCGCCTGCCCAGCTCTGTGCTGCACTGTCCCTGGTGCTAGTCTCCTTACACAGGAGGAGACAGACCTTCACCCTCTGAAAGCCTGGGAGAGGCTGCCTGCTCCCTTCCTGGGCAGCTTTTATATAGGGCCTAGCCTAGTCCTGATTGGCTAGCTGTAATACTGGCCCTGATTGACTCTCTAGCAGGCCCTCCCTGATTGGCTGCCACCTTGTGCAGCCGCTCTGGCCTGTTGTAGCCCAATCTGGCATGGGGGTGGGGCACCGCCCCACCACAATCAGCATGCTACAGAACACTGTAGAATCTTTGATTTGGTGGACAAACAGAGCCAACGTTCTGAAAAAAGTTTTTTTCCCTCATCATTGGTCACAATAATCTCCAATGCATTGAACAATGGATGGGGAGCTCACCTGGGGTCTCTGTCAGTTCAGTGTCACTGGACATTGCAGGAAAATAATCTGCACATAAATGTATTGGAATAGAGGATGATTAGCCTGGGTCTCAAATATTTCTTCTTCTTATAAATGGGAAAGTTGTGTTAGTAGTGATGAACAACACAGTGGCTATGAGTTATGTCAACAAGCAGGGACATGCTCTGTTGTGTGCTGAGGTAACCAGTTTATGGGGTTGGTGCTATACAACATCTATCCAGTGGCTCTGCCTTTAGCAGGGGAAAGCAGTGTGTTCGCAGATCAACTCAACAGGGACAACTGTGAGATCCATGAATGGCCATTGAAGGATTAGGTGATTCAAGAGATCTTCTCCAGTTGAGATCAGCTGTCATGGACTTGTTTGCAACCAGGATCAACAAAAACTGTTGGGAGCAGGAAACAACAGATGGTCCATGTCAGACATTTTCCCAATGCATTGGGAAGAGGGCCTTCTGTATGCCCCCCCCTCTTTCCATTCATTCATAAAGTGGTGAGGAAGATAAGACAGATGAGATGAGGTTGATCCTGGTTACACCAGCCTGGTCCAGAAAGCAATGGTATATGAACCTGATTCAGCTGTCAGAGGGGCTGAATAAACTGTTTTCCTTGTCTCTAGACTGGTTCTCTCAGCACCACGGCTTTGTCCGTATCCCCAGTCTCTTCATCTGATGGCCTGTTGAACAATCATGTTCTTTGTTGGTTCACAATGTATTGCTTAACTCTGTGAACAGTTTGAGGAAATATTATAATTTGAAATGGACTAGATTTGTCTCTTGGATGCAGGGAAAATCTGAGTCATCAGTTTCTGCTTCTATTCCTTGTGTTTTGGAATACTTGGTGTGTGTAAATTCTGAGAGGTTATCTAATTCCTCTCTAAAAGTTTACTTGGTGGTTCTCTCAGCTTATCATGTCTTGATTGATGATAGATCATTTTTTGTGCATGATAGAGTTTAAAGGTTTCTGAAGGGTTATCTAACAAGTATTCCCCCCCCACCCCTTAAGAGACCAGGTTCAAGCATAGGATCTTAATTTGGTTTTATCTATGCTTATGAAGCTTCTTTTTGAACTGTTGTCAGAGTGTTCTTGATTTTATTTATTAAGACAGATTTTTTTTTGCTATTTCGTCAGTGAGGAGGGTGAGTGAATTTCATTCATGATGGCAGACTTGTCTTTTTTACTATTTTTCATAAAGATGACATGATTCTTAGACATGATCCCAGATTTTTACCAAAACTACTATCTGAATTTTACATTGATCAGTCAATGAATTTACCAGTGTACTTTCTAAAGTTATATATGTTGTTAAAGAGAAATCATACATACTTTAGATAGTATAAGGATTCTAGCATATTATTTCATTAGAGCTACAGATTTTAGGAAGTCTGCTAGGTTATTTATTTCTCCTGCTAGGAATGATATTGGTTATCATGTATCTTCTCAAACTATTTTCAGAGGGGTAAAGCAATATATTATTGACTATTACAAGTTAGCAGCAGTTCCTCTGCCTACTGGAATCAGATCTTCTTGCACTAGCACATAGCATATTTTGCTTGTCTTAAACATGTTCCCATTGAGGAAATCTGTAAAGCTGCTACTTGGAAGTCAGCTCATATGTTTACGAAACGTTATGCTTTGAATTTGGTTTCTACAGTAGATGCTAAGTTTAGCAGAGTTGTGCTTCAGCTGTTGTTTAATTAGGACTCTGTTCCAACCTCCCAGAGTTTCAAAAACTGCTAGCCAAACTATCTATAACAGGGGATATGCAGAACCACTCAAAGAAGAAATGAGGGTCGCTTGCTTGTAACCCGAGTTCTTCAAGATGACTCTGCATACTCACACTTTCTGTCCCCCTTCCCCTCTTTCTGGGAGTCCTACCTTAGTTTTCTCTGGGTCAGCAGTGTATGGAACAGAAGAATAGAAGGAGCTGTGCCCCCTTACTTATACCTGATGTCAGAGCATTTGCTGATGCTGAGGGGAGGTGCAGGAAGAGGCACGTGTGTGCCTACAAGCACTGGGAGAAGGTTCTACTGTTATGCAGCACCACTTGATGTGTTACCCCGAGTGTGTATATGCAGAGTTATCTCAAGTAACTCCAGTTACAAGTAAGTAATCTTCATTTAGGAAATACCAGAATTTAGGTTGCCCGTTCAACCTTAATTCAGCTCCTTCTGTGTATTTGTTATGATAAAGTCTTCATTTACTATATTTTTCCACAGTACCCTTGTTTCATTAGCACTCTGGGAGTGAATCAGGGTTGTGTATAAATCAGGGCTGTTTGTCAAATCCCTGCCTCATTTATAGCAGATGTTGGAAGGTGGGTAGTGAATGAGGCAGGGGACTGAAGTAAAAGAAAGTGTGATCTTGTGTTTAATACAGGTGAATGTCTCACAGGAAAACTCAGTTTTGTCTCTGCTACTCTCTACTTATGTGATGCTGGACTGGGGGAGAGAGGGGTTGGAAGGGACAGGGCAGGAGGAGTTGTTCTTAAGGGGAATATGTAGAAGAGCCTGTGCCCATTAAAGCACATAGTGCACCAGAGCCTGCAGCCCAAGATTCCTGAGTGTCACTTTGCTGTCAGCAAATATCTGTGAAACCCAATGGGAAAGTGTCCCATACCCTCTTGCACTGGTCCACACAGAGGATGACAATCTACTACTGCTATCACTTCCGAGCTTAGCTCAAGCAGCAGAGGTCTGTGCGGTGGATCTCAAGGTTCCATCCTGCTCATGAACCATGAGAGGGGGTCAATATGGTGCCATGTAATGAAATTTCCGTTATTTCTGTTTGCTTTTCAAAAATCTAGGAGATTACACACATACAAATTACAGTTCTCATGCAACCTTAATCCAGCCTCCTTGTGCATATGCATTATGATCCAGTCTTTAATTACATGATCACATGCTATTTTTTTCCTCGAACCCTTGCCTCATTCAGTGCACAGGATGGACTTACTCTGAAGATGAATCTGGGTTGTGCAGTAAAGGGGGCCGTTGTTGGAGGACCTCTGCTTCAGCTGATGAAAAAGTTGGAAGGTGTGTACTGAATGAGGCAGGGGATTGCAGGAAGAGAAAGGATGGTCTCATGGTTAAGGCAATTAAATGCTGCCCTAGAGAACTGGATTCTATTTCTGCCTCTTCCCCAGTGTTTGTATGTAATGCTAGGAAAATTACTTAAACTGGATTTTTCACAGGTGTTCACTAAACGTGTGTTCCTTATTTTCTGGTTTCCTAACTTGATACTTTGTGGTCTGATTTACAAGAGTACTGAGCTCTCATAGCTGCAACTGAAGTCAATGGTAGTTGTGCTTTCAGCATATAAAGTGCTATACAATGCTAAACATCTGAAAAATATCAACTCCTTGGCATCTCAGATTGACCATTCAAAATTAGTGGATACTTCTGACTTAATCTCTCTGTTCCTCAGTTCCTCATCTGTAAAATGGGGATAATATTCCCTAACATCACAGGGTTATCGTAAAAATAAGTATATTAATCTTTGTGAAGCATTTAGATACTGTTGTGATGAGTGCCATAGAAAAGCCCATGAGGAATTTAATTGCTCTTTCTTCAGGGCACGGTTTGAATATTGTGCAGTAAATAAGGTCTGGGGCCCCACATAGAATAATGGAGATTTCACTTACACCAGCATACATAAGGAGTAATATCAGTTAATTTCGTGGAATTACAACATTGTATAGGTTTCTGTAAGGGTGGTGAGAATCAGAAGCACTGTACTTCTGTACAGTAATACTGTACTACTCCATATGTAGTCAGCTCTACATGTAAGCTGTTTAGTTCATAAAATGAGAATTATCACCTTGGGATTGTATACAGTTTCAGTCCTGGTCTTCTTCATTATATTATTTTGTCTTATTATCTTTACAAGCAATGAAGTATATTAGTTTAATCTTGGGTTAAGTAAAGACCACCAAAAAGCATTGTATAGTTTTTGACTATGAAAATGCAAAAATCCTTCTTGTTTCCCAGTTCAAGAATAAAGATAATTTTCTTACTCTGGATTATGGTTCTAATGTTGATCCAAAAGATTCTTGATTCATTTCGGAGACAGATGACTGAGAGATATAGATATATATATATAAATATTTAATTATTTTATTATTATGAAGTGATGATTAAAGAAAGCCATAGCTACTTAGTATTTTCTTACTATAATTGCCTGTTGTCCAACATTTTTGTTTTTCTTATTTAAAAATGCTAGTCCAGGTCACACAGTACATCAGAAATATCAAACCTAATCCCATGTGTTTTCCTGGCTATCCTTTTTGTAAGATGTCTCTTCGCCTTTTAGCCACTTTGCATTCTTTATTCTTCAGGGTGTTGTCAGTTCAGTAGGCATATCCTAATTTATGTGTATATAATTTATGTGACATATCTTCAGCTGATGTAAATTGTCATAGTTCCACTGACATCAATTCTGTGGCTCTCACTTTTGTGTTTTTTTTTTAGGAGAATCTGGTTGATTTAAACACATGCTTAAATTTAAGCATTGTGAAGAGTTCCACTGAAGTCGTTTACTCTGTGTGTACATTTACAGGATTGGTTCCATAGTTACCTAATCCTGTGGGAAAATAGTATGTGATAATGTTTTTAAAGACTGTCATAATGCATTCAAACAAGGGGGGTGCATTAAGCATTAGCTACCTTAATTTTAGTTTTTCCTAGTTTGAGTCACTGGGCTTTTTAACATTCTCTGAAGGTAGTTTATATGTGTGTAAGTAATTTAAAAACATACATAAATTTGTATTGGTATGTAAAGAACAACATATAAGTGGAATGATATGAAGAATGTGGGGAGACATATAATAGATATCACCGGTACTGATGAATCCGTTAGTTTGTAGTATACATGCTATCAGTGTAGTTTCTTAAAATAAAAACAAAATGTTCAGAGTTGTGTTTAGTACGTCACCTTTTTGAGATTGTTTTAGACAAAAATATCAAATGCAAATTTTAAACAACATGAAGTTAATAGAAGCTTTACTGGTCAATGACATGGGTACATGTATTGTATAGGTTGATATTAGTGATTAAAATACACACAATTGTTTCTGCATTTGGCATTTTGATTTTGAGGTGAGAGTAGTAGAACTGGTCATTACTGAAATAGCACTGATGAAGGTTTGACTTCAGTTTGCTAATAACTGAAGTGTTTGATCAGCCGTTTATTTTTAGACAAAAGACAACATCAGGATGGAGTTAATGTATAGTGTATGCATCAGTAACTTCCACAGTAAAGCACACTAGGGAGGTGTTGTGATTATCAAGAATCCAAATCACACTTTTCACACTTTTAATATTTTTAGTTTTCTTTTAAATGTAACTTTGACTTTGACATACCTTGGTGTGTAATGCTTGGTTTTGGAAATATTACAAAACCCTGTAATATTTTTACCCTTATGTTACTGATACACACTTAAGCCTTGACTCCAGTTTAATATAGTTTTCATTTTTGAATTTTCTTATTTATTTATTTATTTATTTATTTATATGAGAGGGTGAGAACTGAAGATTCTTTGCACTCTCTCTTCAGTTGCAGAAATGCAGTGAACAGCAGATACAGGTCTCAACAGCGTGTTTACTTGCAGCAGTACAAAAAGGGGGCATGCTCATGTGCAATTGTGGCCATAATGAGGTGGAAATTACAGTATATTGCATGGCAGTGTGTGGTATTAGAGTTTAGGCAGGCATTCAGACTGCAATATTGAGATTAGTTTTAGTGAGAATGGGATTTTCCTGACCACTTCCCCAAGTTTGTCATTATTGTTTTCCTATTAGGAATCATGTTGCCGGGATTCAGTTTCACATTTTACTACAATTTTGTGTTTTTACTCTCTGTGTGCTTTAGCCTTGATAACATGGTTGCCGTGTCTTGCAGCTCCCAAAATTCATCCCTTTCCTTCCTTGCTGTTACTTTAGAATCCATTGTAGAATCCATTATCTTACGAGTGGTATTTAAAAAAATATTATTGGTCTTATGTTTTACATTAGAAAGTGTGTTAAAATAATTTTATTAATTTTGCAAAGCAATCAAATGAAAGGAAATGGCAGTATTAAGGTTGTTTGGGCAACTTGAATTCTGCCCCTTATACATATGCATTTTGATACAGTCTTCAGTTGAATTATCACGTCTTTTTCCACAGAACATCTTTTAACATCGTTTTTGTCAGCAATTTCCTGTTAATTTTTTGTTTTATTTTTCTTTTATTACAAAATCTATTGTATAACTGTAACAATCAATTGAATGTGCTGACAGCAGGGTTTGAACCCTGGGACCATCCTTAGCTCAGATGAAGTAAAAACCAAACTGCTTATATTCAGCTGGTGTAGATAGTAAATGCTATAAGTTCAGTGTTATCTTTGCATTTGTTGACTTTTGAGCCCTTGGTTACTTAACCTAAACATTTCACTAATGTAAATATGTAATGAAATGCAGTCAGTAAAAACTACTTGTATAATTTCAGACTGTCTGTCTTTGAGGAGGCATACAAAATGTATGGATTTACTACAGTGCTATTTTTTTTCATAGTGGGGTTCAGACTTTAATATGGACCAGTAGATCACCTATTCTAATAGGCTTCAATCTCTTTAGAAGAGTGAGTGGCTCTAAGAGAGCTTTGTTAGAAACATACACTCATTCACTTCTCATTTCCAAAGTTCCTTGAACTTTCTGATTACAACATCTAGTCTTTGTCACAGAAAACAAGAAACTCTAAACAGCCCTTCATATCTGAGCTCTGAACCAGACTCACAAGGAGCTGGAGTGAGTAAAACATTAGCTACTGTTGTTTCTTACAAGATCTCTTATGGACTGCTGTACTGAGCTTGGAGATGAACTATAGAAATGCAATAAACAATGTCATGGAAATTTATCCCACTATGACCTTTTCTGTCTCATATGGATTAAAACAACTTTTTTTAATTTCAAAATGTGTTCTTACAGTCCTTCCTTATAAAGGTCAAAGGTTGTCTAGTGAAAATAAAGACCCCATTCTTTCCTCACATATATGACTAGAATTCTTCCTTTCAGTTTATTCAGGAAGATAAATGTTCTATTCATGTTGCTTTTGATCCTTCTCAGAAAGCCTTCTTTAAAGACTGAGTGAGAGATAGATGCTATAGAACTAAAGACATTTATTTTGTTACCAGCTTTTCCCATCTTTAAAATCTTTTTTGGGAAAATTCTTATCAGACCTTAGCTAATACATAATATCAGTTGTGTCTCTGATTATTTTATAGAATTGTTGAACTCATCTCTGGTTTCCATTTGAACAATTTTAAATAGAATTTTAAAACATTTGTCAGACTATTATTACCTGTTATGAATTCTTTCCTTACAATGGAAAAGCATCCAGTTATCTTGTGCTGAGTACCTTACAACATCTAAAATATATCTGGCATATAATATACATTTTTGAAAAAGAAATCAAAACATACTTGCCAAAAGTATATGAAAAGCAACAATTGAAACAATTTTGTGAATACAATTCAAAATGTAAAGACTTCACAAAACTGAGATTGTGATTAACTAACATCTTAATAAGACCTGTCATTTCTGTACTGCTTTAAAAATGCTCTATTTCTCTATGAAGCATTAGCAGCAGTATCCAAATTACAGAATTCTTTTGAATTTAAATATTTTATAGTCAATCTAGTGAAAAGATTTATATAAATCAATCAAAATATAGTTCTCATTGAAGAACGCGAGTCAATAGCAGAAAAGACTCTGGCTCCCCCTCCTGTTCTGTTTGGTTTTGGGTTTTAAATTCTATTCAAGGAATTTTGTAGACTCAAATAAGAACTGTTAGAGACATTATGGATCTTATGAAGATTTGGGATAGATCCATGTTACAAGAGATGCAACTCTGATGAGCTGGGAAGCATATCATAGAAAAAATCATTATTAAAATGGCATTACCCTATCAGCTGTAACACCTATCAGGAGGTGTTAGTACCATTATATAAGGCACTGGTGACACCTCATCTGGAATACTGTGTGCAGTTCTGGTCTCCCATGTTTAAGAAGGATGAAGTCAAACTGGAACACGTATAGAGAAGGGCTACTAGGATGATCCGAGGAATGGAAAACCTGTCTTATGAAAGGAGACTCCAAGAGGTTGGCTTGTTTAGCCTAACCAAAAGAAGGCTGAGGGGAGATATGATTGCTCTCTATAAATATATCAGAGGGATAAATACCAGGGAGGGAGAGGAATTATTTAAGCTCAGTACCAATGTGAACACAAGAACAAATGGATATAAACTGGCCACCAGGAAATTTAGACTTGAAATTAGACAAAGGTTTCTAAGCATCAGAGGAGTGAAGTTTTGGAATAGCCTTCCAAGGGAAGCAGTGGGGGCAAAAGATCTATCTGGCTTTAAGATTAAACTCGATAAGTTTATGGAGGAGATGGTATGATGGGATAACATAGTTTTGGTAATTAAATATTCATGGTAAATAGGCCCAATGGCCTGTGATGGGATATTAGATGGGATGGGATCCGAGTTACTACAGAAAATTCTTTCCTGGGTATCTGGCTGATGAATCTTGCCCATATGCTCAGGGTTTAGCTGATCGCCATATTTGGGGTCGGGAAGGAATTTTCCTCCAGGGCAGATTGGAAGAGGCCCTCGAGGTTTTTCGCCTTCCTCTGTAGCATGGGGCACGGGTCACTTGCTGGAGGATTCTCTGCTCCTTGAAGTCTTTAAACTACTATTTGAGGACTTCAGTAGCACAGATATAGGTGTGAGGTGTTTTGCAGGAGTGGTGGGTGAAATTCTGTGGCCTGCGTTGTGCAGGAGGTCAGACTAGATGATCATAATGGTCCCTTCTGACCTAAATATCTATGAATCTATCAATGAATCTATGAATCTCAGTAAATTAAATAAATAAATAACCTCTAAGCTTCTTTGGTTACAAAAACAAAACAAAAAACAACCCAAAACACCACCTGTTAAGGGAGGGGAGGTGAAAGTAACAGTCTCTATATAGATCCATAACAAATGGGAAAATGAGGGAGCCGATAGAAATGAGTACAAATCAGCAGTTAGGAAAAGCAATTGATACGGGAAGCTTAAGTTGTCAATTAAAAATCTGTTGCCAATAAGGTTAAAGACAATAAGAAAGAATTCTTAAATATATCTGAAACTAATAAACCTTGCAATGGTGTAGATCTGATACTAGGTAAGGATGGTAAAACTGTTAATCATGATGTAGAAAAGGCAGAAATATTCAATAAATATTTGTTCTGTATTGGAGAAGAAGCAGGATGATGCATTAATATCTTACAGTGATAATCTCTGTTCTAGCAATAACTAGGGAGGATATTAAACAGCAGCTATTAAAGATAAATACTTTTAAATCAGAAGTAATGAATAATTTGTACAAAAATATTAAAAGAATTGGCCAACAAGCTCTCTGACCAACTGATGTTGATTTTTAACAATTCTTGGAACACTGTGGAAGTTCCACTGAACTGGGGGGGAGGAGGCACCTAATTTTGCCCCAATATTTTAAAAGGGTAAACAGGATGACCTGGGTAACTATTGGCTGGTAAGCCTGACATCGATCCTGGGATAATCAGAAAGACTGATTATGGGGTGCAATCAGTAAAGAATTAAAGGATGGTGGCATAATAAATGGCAATCAACATGGTTTTATGGAAAATAGGTCTTATCAACCAAAATTGATGTAATCTTTGGATGAAATTACAAGTTTGATTGATAAAAGTAACCTTGCTGACATAATACTTAGACTTCTGTAAGGCATTTAACTTAGTCCTGAACGGCATTCTGATATAAAAAAAATAGCACTATACAAAATCAAGATAGCGCATATTAAGTGAATTAAAAACTGTTAATTGATAGATCACACACACAAAAACAAACAGCAACTGAAAGAAAATATAAAATCATTGCTGGTAAAATTTGCAGATGAAATAAATTTTTTTGAAGTGGTAAATAACAATGGAGAGAGGTGAGTTTTACGGGCTGACCTGGATCACTTGGTAAGGAGGGCTTATTTCAACATGTGTATTTAACCATTTAAATCTAAGGTCAGACATCTAAGAACAAAGAATGTAGGTCATACTAATAGGATGGGGGGTTGTCTCCTGGAATGCAGTGACAACGAGGAAAACTCATGAGTCAGGATAGACAACCAGCTGAGCAGGAGCTAACAGTATGATGCTGTAACTTAGAGGTTGAACGAGCCGTATAAATGGAAATATTGTGTAGTAGTAGGGAGATCATATTACCTCTAGGTATGGCATTAATGATACCATTACTGGAGCACTGTGTCTCATCCTTGTGTCCATGCTTGAAAAAAGATGTGGAAAAATTGGAAAAAGTTCCGTCAAGAACTCCAAAATATTTTCAAGATCTGAAAAGCATTGTCTTTCTTTTGGAGTCTGTGCTTTCTCCTATCCCACATCAGAGAGTCTGACGATTATTGAAAACTTTTAGCATACTGGTGGTATTATTTACTTAGATTAAAGAAATTATATGTTGGCAAGTTTCTGATAGTTGTTCCTTTAGGGATCTTCTCTTAAATTCAATATTTATTTATTTATTTTTATTTTGAAGTGCGTGTTTCCCAGTTCAATTTTCTCTCTAAAGCTTTTTCCTAAATATATGCATGTGAAAAAAGTGTTTTAAAGTTGTGCTGTATTGTTAAATGACCATGTGGAACAGTTGAATTTTTGATGACAGAAAACCCATAACTGTTAAAAATGCTAATTATGCTTTTTAGGTGCAGAATTTGTTAACTATTAACATGTGTCTAATATAGAGGGGGAAAAGGAATTTAGTGGATTTCATGTTGGCATATCAACCACTCAATAAAAGTTTTAGTTTCAGTTCAATTTCTAGTTTTATCAGTCTACAGCTGAGTTCATTTACAAAGTTTGATTGGCCTTTAACTTTGCTTAGCAGAAGTACAGAAGCAAATTAACAGACTAAATGAACTTCAACCCTTGTATAAGGTGATATATCCAGGTCCAAACTAATTTTTCTATCAAAATGCTTGCAGTTGGCTGTCAAGGGAGAGGGATCTCCATTTTCAGACACATGATTAGCCTGAGCCTTGAGGAGAACCGCTGTTGAAGATGAGTGGAGAAACAAGAAAAAGGTGGGGGGAACAGGAATGATTGGGGAAGAGAGGGTACTTTGGAAATGGAGAGGCAAAGAGAGATAACAATGAGTGGGTTGAGGAGGAAGCTAGAAAAGAAAGATTCAAGAATGAAAGCTGGAGGGAGACAGGAGAAGACAGAATGTACGGGAAGGGATTTAAGACCATAGGGGACAAGAGTAGGTGTTAGTTAACAGAGGAAACATGATAGGTGAAATAGAAGAAAAAATCTAATGGAGAGTAAAAGAGGGAGAAAAAAGAAATGGTGTGAGAGAAGTAAAGGAGCGAAAATGAAATAGGAAATATGGGGAAGGAAGAACAAGCAAGAAAACATGATTTATGGTTAGTAAAACATATATTTTAAAAAGTATTCACAGTCTGTTTCATTGTAAATGACCAATGAGGAATACAAACTGATAGAAATTTATTGTAATTTTGTGTAAATATGGCCTGTTGGCTTCAACCAAGTTGTCAGTCTGGCTGTCAGTTTTGTAAAGATTGTGCAACTGGGGATTAAATAAAATGAATCAATAGGGATTTCCCAGAAGGTTGGTTTGGAGCTACCCTTCTTCTGCTGCGACACCACAACAGATAGGTCGACTGAGGCACTTGAGCTAACCACTCTTCCACTGAAATAGGAGGGACTGCTTGGGGTGCATTTTCAGTAAGGAATCTTTGTCTCTGGAATGCACCCATGACCTGACAGTGCTTAATTCCTTTGACTTTTAGGGAACCCTGGAAGATCTATCTCATGTCCAAAGATTTTTCTAAGTATTATAAGAATGACTGAGGAATTGAAAATGTTACACATCAGAGGCAGGAAGTGTTTTGTTATAAAACAATCATTCTATAAGATTTTATTATTATTGTTACATACTTTTCATATATACATTATTCTATAAGTGATTAGCACAGAGCGCAGATGCATTTTTTCTGAAATAATGACAGGTTTCAGAGTAGCAGCCGTGTTAGTCTATATTCGCAAAAAGAAAAGGAGTACTTGTGGCACCTTAGAGACTAACCAATTTACTTGAGCATAAGCTTTCGTGAGCTACAGCTCACTTCATCGGATGCATTCAGTGGAAAATACAGTGAGGAGATTTATATACACACAGAACATGAAAAAATGAGTGTTATCGTACACACTGTGAGGAAAGTGTTCTTACAGTGTATATAATAACACTCATTTTTTCATGTTCTGTGTGTATATAAATCTCCTCACTGTATTTTCCACTGAATGCATCCGATGAAGTGAGCTGTAGCTCACGAAAGCTTATGCTCAAATAAATTGGTTAGTCTCTAAGGTGCCACTAGTACTCCTTTTCTTTTTTCTGAAATAATATATTTGTTTTTCCATTTTATCCATATAGCAGCATTAAAAGTTTAAAATCCATAATTGTTCACTCAAAGAAAATAATGTAATTTGGGGTTACTTCTTCAGCTAGAATTTAATCTAGTAGAGTTTCTGAGCGATAAGGAAAATAAAATTATCTTAATTCATATTTACTGCATTCTTTATATTCTCCACTGGTGTCTGTGTTGTCAAATAAGCAGTGCCCCATGTCCTTCTATTATTTTTTTAGGAAAGTCATCATCTGGAATGAGATGAAAACAAATAGAAACTATATCTGTGGGAATAATATTTCCACTTGTTCAAAGTCTTTGACAATATACTGTAAAGTGAACCACAATCCATATTTTAAATAACTCTAAGTTTTGAACAGTGGAATGTAATTTAGTAATATTCTGTTGCATTTATATGACCTATTTCATCTGGGAATCTCAAAACACTTTACAAACATTCATTAACTTGGCCTGCATCTCTCTGAATATAAATGAGATAGAGCACCTGACAGGATGGTCTCAGGGAGCAGTCTTCAATTTTGAAACTTATTCCCCAACTTGGTTAGCCAGAATTCAGATTTGTTAGCCTTCCAGGCATGCTGCAGAATCTATTTTTTCCCCTTTTTGATAAGGCAGTTGAGGAGGATGTGAGCTGTGGTGGATGTTTTTATGCTGTGGTTTTTATTTTATGCAATAGGCATGCAAAGCACCATGCAAAGCAAAGCTGTAATTGCATTTTAAAATGTTTGAAGTAATAAATAAATGATAAGTGAAACCTCACAACACACTTATAAATTACTGTAGATAAGTAGTATTATTCCTGCTTTATGATATTGGTAAACTGAGGTACAGGGTGATAAGTGATTTGTCCAAAGTTGACACAGTGAGTCAGTGCAGAGC